>NC_137698.1:21184791-21807651 GCF_964034855.1 Anser brachyrhynchus
CATCTGTTGTATGATCCTGTAGGGTGTTTCACACCTGATCAGTAATTTTCAGAGTCAGTGCTAGCAGTTCTGGAAACAAACCCTGTCTTTCCCGAACAAGACTATTCTGTAGGAAAATAAGGTTCATACATGTGTGGTTAATGCCCTGGTTAATGCCCTTGCTGAGTCAAGGTGGCCTGATCTGTGGTGTACTTTTGCAAAGCTGCCAGCTTATCCAGCTTCTGTTTCATTTGGGAAGTTATCTGTCCTACCAGCCTTACTTGCAAAAGTGAAAGATAATAGGCAGTGAGTAGCACTTGTAAGTCTAGGCATAAAACAGTCACCACACCACTGTCATTTTGCTGCTGGATTAAGGCCCACACTCCTCAAAAGCCAAAGAAAACCTTTCCTTTGGATTAAAGGGGAATTGATCTGGGCAGTAAATGGTATCAGATTCCTTTTGTAATCATTGCCTTTGTGCCAGGTTGTATTTCCATGCGGTACGTCCTTTGTATGAAGTACAGCATCTGTATTAAATGTCTTACCCAGTAATGACTTGTGCAACCAAACAGCTTTACAAAAGACGTGGTGTTCAGCTAATGCAGACAGCCTGAGCTGAGAGGTTTCAAGTAACAAGGTGTTTCCCAAAGCCAGCTCAACCTCAAACCTGTTATCAGGCAATATAGTATTTATCCAGTGTCTGTGGGGGATTTTCAAGGCATGTAAAAAATTACCCTCTGATATATAAACTGTGTGAAGAGAGACATTTTGGCAACATTTTCAGTTGCTTGAAACAAGCCGTAAGCGTACTGTCACGTCCATGATTGGTCCTGTACTTGCAAGTTTTATGCTATTCAATGGTACGTTTATTGCCATGATATTCATGTCTTGGGTCTAGTTCACAGTTTTGGTGTCATTAGGGATCATTTATGAAGAAAAGTGTTATGAAACTAAGAAAGGATGACAGAACTGAAGACACTCTGAGAGTAACTTTGCCTTAAAGGTGTATGCCGATGGAGTAACATCAGGAAACAGCAGTGGCACAGCTGTGGGTTTCTTTTTGACACGAAATCCTGCTTACATAATTGGAACACGTGAGAAGACGTGTAGTTTAAATACTTTATCATTTCATGTTTTCTCTTCGCCGTTTACAAGAGAACTAAAATAAAACCCTGTCATTGTATCATGTAGCTCATGAATCAGTGGAAAACCTAGAAAGAACAAAATACACAATGCTGGGTCATGGGGAAAGGGCTTGGCAGGTGAAAAGGAGAAAAAGCATTCCTTTTAGTTTTCAAGGTGCTATGGATTAAGCTTCTTTTTGCTATCCCTCTGCTGCTGAAAAAAAAAAAAAAAGATCATATAAACAAACGAAGACTGTACCTTCTCAGCACAGACAAGCTAAGAAAGGACCCGTGTCCTTTTCCATAGCTAGGGTGTTGGGCCATGCATAGATGAAAATTCCCAGGTGATTTGGTTGTGTTGTAGAGCAAGAATGTTCCCCTGGCGAAGCTGTGGCGGCTGAACTCCCCTGAGATTCCGTCTCTGTGTGATTTGGCAGCTTTTGGTGTTTTCAGTAAGTATTTATTCCTGAGAGAAGCTCAGAGAGACCAGGGGACTCCCTGAAAGGAGCAGGGAAATCATCATGTGGCAAGTTTTCACATATTAAGATGAAGATTTCATACATTATATACATCTGTTGGTGTTCTCTTAGAGGTTTCTGCCTTGAGATTTCAAAGGGGAAGTTCACTTTAGTCAACCTATTTTATCTTTGCCATTTTTTTTGGTTCTGTTCACAGCACCAGCACGTTAGACAAACTCCTACACCAATAAAACCTAAACAAAGTTTCCAGTGGGACTTGAGTGATTTATGGGCCCTGTGTTGGCCTTTTTCTGAATAGCTGCTCTATTTCTTTCTTGCTAAGATAATGAGAATATGAATAGGTGCTGTTGTGTATTTGGTTTTGATTCTAATTACAAGCCATGTTTAATCTGCACGTGCAAGTTTTCCGCAAGGAAACGTCTTGTGTTTTGGTGGAATTAATGAAGAAATAAGGCAAGACTACAGCAGCAGGCACTTTTCTGTGTTGTGCATAGCAGAATGGCCATTTCAAACATGCTTCCTTTTTAATTACAAAAAAGATAATGAAAGCAGTGGTGAGGGATGCTGACAAGCAAGAAAGTCATTTTCAAGTTATTTTGTGCCCTCCGGCCCTGCGACCTTGCCAGCCTTACCATAGGTGCCAGGAGGATCTTGGTGGTTTTGATTACTGTTGGAGAAAAAAAAAATCAAATCCCTTTCTGGTCTTGTAATGGCTGCAAAGTTGAGCACACATTCCCTGCTAAAGGTGACCTGTTTGGGGTGGGGGGTTTTTTTTGTTTTTTTTTTTTTGTTTTTTTTTTCATGCTAGATTCTCGTTTGCCATCCTTGAAAGTCCCCAGTGAAGCATTTACTGGCTTTGTCCCTATATTTACAATACCTTTTGACTGAGATGTCTAAGGGCTTTAAACATATGCTTTAAGCAGCGGACAGTCAGGGCTGACATTTGTTACAAATCTTTTCAGAGGGCCATGTGGAAGAGATCTAATCCGGGAAGAGCCACTGCCTCCCTGTGTGATCTGCCACAGTGACATATCACTTGACCTCGGTCGCGGCAGCTGTACAGCTAGGTGGAAAAATAGGGCCGGGCAGCAAACCAGGGGATGGATGCCTTTCAGCAGAGCTTTCCTGAGTGAATAATTTTCAAATCTGTGCCTTGGCTCCTTTCTTACTCCTCCGAAAGGTTCAGGTTTAGATCAAAATGAGGTTTTGCACCATTTCTTTTGGATTTTTATTTTTTATTTTTTGAATGAACGCGCTACGCAGTTGTGTAGTATTTGTTGTTTTTTGTAACATTTGTAGGACTGAAGACAAAAGGCTGTTCTGATAGACGAGCTGTCGAAGCAAGGCTTCAGTCGTCGCCGCGGGGCAGGCGCAGGGCTGGCATTCCTCTGGGGGCAAAACATTGCGAAAGGCGGCGCCGCCCGTTACGAAACACGGGACGGCTGCGGCGGGCTGAGGAAATCCTAGCCGGGAAAGCTCACTGAGCCTTCCAAGAGCCGTGCCGAGCCGTGCCGAGCCGTGCCGAGCGGTGCCGAGCCGCCACCGCGGCTGCAGAGGGCGCAGCGTCTCCGCCGGAGCCGCCCCGGGGAGCCCCCCCCCGAGCCCTCCCGTGCCACCAAATTCTTTGCGCACCTGGGCTGTCCCCCGCACGTTTTGGGGTAAGAAAGTGTTTTTCTGGTTTCGGCTAGTTGGATTACTCAGAAGGTTTGCCGTGCGGTCAGATAGGGCGGGTTGTGTTTGCTGTGCCGCGGCTGCGGGTGCTGACAGGGTGGGTGAAGCCGCGGCCGGCTGAGCCAGCGCCGCCTCTAAGTATGGTGGCGCTGCGCCTGGGCTGCAGCCCTCTCCCCTGCCAGATTTTCTGGCGCTGACATCACCCAGCGTTCAGGTTTCGGCTGGCTCGTGTCTGAGGATAACCTTAAACAAGAGGCTGCCTCCCTGCCCACACGGGACACGCATGTTTAACCTTAAGTCTTCTGCTGTCTGTTGGCACGAGGTGTCTCTCTCACTTTATCCCTCTGTCCACGCGGGGGATAGCCCTCGAGTCACCGAACATCTGGGGAGCCACCCCAGTTGGCAGCTGGTGTCCCCCCTCCGCAGAGCAGCCTTCGGTGGGTACAATGCTGGTGCTGCCACGTCGTCGTGCACCGTGCTGCAGGGCAGAGGGAGAGGAGAGGTGTCCAACCCGTGCCACAGTGAGCGGGACACCAAGGTGCCTTGTTGTGGAGAGTGCCCTGCCAGGCAGGGGCTGGAAAAGGAGGAGGGAAAGCTCTTCCAACCCATGAAGTTTGCAGACAGGATAAAGGCTGTTGTACGATGCTTTAAACCCAAATTGTTTGAAGTCCAATCTTGATGGGACCTTAGAGGGCAAATGGTAAGGTGCAGCCTCCATCCCCAGCTATGTGACAATCCCAGCTGTACAAAAAGACACAGGCCAAGCAACGCTGGAAACAAACACATAAAAACAATCTCATTCCAGCCTGCAGCTGACAATCTCTGCAGCACAGCCTCTGCTGGAGCCGCCCGGTGCAGCCGCTGGAGCTGACGTCCTCTCTGAACAGCCCCAGCCCTCCTGCATTCCCGAGCCCTCAGATGACAGCACGTGGATGTGCAGCCAGCCGTCAGCGGCGCATGCCAAGTGGGTTTACTACAAAAATAGCAACACAATGGGTCTTTCCATTTTCCAGGGCGTCTTCCCCAGCCCTTACCCTTTTTACTGCCTCCGGGGAGACGTACAGGCATGTGAGGTGCTGTGCCCCAGCTGGACCTGAACTGGAGGCATCACCAACTTCTGACAGCTTTACCGACTCCTGCAGTTTAGAACTATGCATTTAGGCATTGCCTCAGTTTCTCCGTGACTGATAACAATTGGGCTATTACATCTGGGCAGATGATTGTTAAAATTTGATTTTCACCAGTGACCTTTAATTTCATGTACCATGAACACACAAATAAGCTAGCTAGTTTCGGTTTCTGGTTTTCAGACACGTGCACGTGAATTGACAATAGACCAAGGGAAGATGAGGTCTGTAAAATATTTTTTTCATTTCTATTTTAATATTTCCTGCTGGTTTTCTACTATAGCTTTGGATCACAACTGTGATTTCCTCTGTTGCTGTAAAGAAGATGAAAAATGTTCACCATCCCTGGTATATGTGATGTCATAACTACTATATTTTTGTTTTCTAGATTTTCTGGATGGGGTGTCTCATGAAAACAAGAGTCAAAGACAATGATGATTCTAAGCAAAACTTTTGAATCATTTATTCCAACTTTCTGAACTGGGCAAAACACCTTTCTCTATATTTACACTTGACTTTAAATTAACTCTTGGACACTTGCAGTAACAGCATCCCAGCAGTCAGTGAGACCTTGTGAAGCTGCATCCCTTCACTTAGCAGCCTACAATAAGAAGGCTACAATAAAAAAAAAAAATCTGTACTTTTTTTTTTGGGGGGGGGGGTTGTTTGTTTGTTTTATTTTGTTCTCTTTTTCCTGACAGATTCTAATCTATATGAAGTCTGACAACGTCCTTTCTTCTAAACAATAATATATTTCATTGTATATATTGTACTTTCATATGCATATCCCATGTAATAAAAATAAAGAAACAATATGCATCTTGTCCCTGGAAGGGGCAAAGTCTCTATAGAATAATATTACTGCTGTAGATTGTTTAAGGGGCCTCTGTTCTGGTGGTATCCAGCAAAATAATTCCTGCTTCTGTGCCTTCTTTTCAGGTTTGTCTTCCCTTTAGAGTAAACCAGGCCAAATCCTGTAGGACCATGAGGAAACTCCTTGAGAGTAAGGCTGCAATATGCACGTGTGCCAAATTGCTTTCAGATTCACAGTCTTTTCCTGAGGAGACCTAAACAGAACCGAGGTGCTGAGTGTCTGAAGTTCTCCCTGCTGTATTTTATCCATTATTTCAGACACTGTTGAGAAGAATATATACTGTGTAACAGAGCATAGAGAAGTTGTGACAAACCACACAGTCGTAATATTAAGGATTCATCCTTCCTCCTGCACAAGGTATTCAAAGAGCAAACATTTTCTCTTTTGCAGCTGCGGAGGAAATCAGCATTTCCGTGAGTAGCACAGGCACATTTTGAGTGGTAGGGAAAATACAAAATATATTTGAAAACACTTGTGTGATGACAACTGCCATGGTGGAACAGACCCAAAGGGGCAGATTTGCCTTGCGCTCGCTGCTGTGGTGTTTGTCTTGCTGAGTGTCTGATCAGCCAAGCCAAACTTCCCCGACTTGAAGGAGGGCTCTTTGGGTCATGTATTGATGTATTTATCAGGGCAAACTCTGTTTGGCCTCAACTGGAATTTTTTAATAATGTCTTTCTTAACAGTGTCTTGCTTCTGCATGTCTGTTTTTACAGTCTTCTGCATTTTGTCCTGCTTTGCCTTTAGCCTTTATGCTGAAAAATGTTAGAACAGTAGTTATCATCCACTCAATGCACGTCATCTGTTCTTTCTTGTTAAGAAGAAAACTTGCTGCTTTAGTAATATCAGTGGCTCTGTTTGGAAAAATCTTTTATCAAAGAGACAACATTTTCACTTATGGTAGCATAATTTTCTTTTTTGGCTCATTTATTTTATCCCTTTCTCTACCTTTTAATTGCTGTAAAAATTGGCAGACCACTGAGCTGCCAGAGCTATGTAACCCTGGAAAAGGCAGGTGCAGCTTTTGGCTCGTGCCATTTCAAAGGCACTGGGGAGAAGCAATGTGGAATACTATGTGCAATTCTGATCATAGCATTCCTGACAAGGTGTCACCAGTGCCTTTTACAATGGCATGAAACTTCCCTGTTCCTATTACAAATACCTCAGCTGATAGGGCCAAGAACTAGATGTGCCTTTTCAAAAATGGGCTGAAACTGGAAAAGGTGCTGAGATTGCATGGCTGCGTGACCAAGGGAAAGGAAACGTGAAAATATGCCAAGAGATTTGAGAACTCAGTTTCATGTAATTAGAAAAATCAATGATGAGAGAGGTTGTGTTAGCTGTCTATAAATGCAAAACATTTTGAAAACTGGGGACTATAGGATTTTGTCTTAGCTGATTATCTTTAACAGAGCAGAAAGGGGCCATCTGATCCATTTCAGTTCTGATGAAACAGTCTCGTCTGACTCAAGTTCAACAGGTATGGTTGTGCTTTGTTTTCAGTAAGGCACCCTGACAGCCCATGTAGTAAGGCTGTCACTCAGCAAGCTTTCTGCTGGTGGTGTGTCACGGCAGGCTGCAGAAGGTAAGTAGTCGCATATTAGTGACATGCTGGCATTGACCAAATTCATCCTTGCACATGAACACTCAAGGGAGAAAGGAGGACGGTTTGGCTATAGGCGGGCTTTTTGCATAACCTGTGTTTTTTGCTTGGCCTGGGAAATTCTCTCCTCGAACTTATGATTTGAGGTCATCTTTTCAATTTAGCGTTATTAAAAATGTTTGCTCTTTAAAATACCTCTCATCTTTCCCGTTAGTAGCCTTTACTCATGTATGACACAAGGAGGACTGTTTTGAGAAATGGGCCTAAGAATGGCCAAGACAAGGGAAATTGGAGCGAAGCAGAAGTATGTAAGGTAGCATTTGACATAAACCTGCCTGCCTTGTTTCCAGATGCAGAGGTGTCTGCTCATCTCACGGGGCAGTTTTATTATCCCCAGCATAGCTACTGATGATTGTCCTGAAGAAAGATAATTTGTCATGATCTGTCCTGCCCAAATACCTACAACCCATTTCTGGGTTTAGTGAGAAATCTTCCTTACCAGTTCCAGTCAACCTTCAAGCATGTCTCTGCAGAAGGACATAAAACCCAGCAGGACTCCCTTATCACATGGCATTAAGTGATGTGATGCTGTCATTTTCGATACGTGTGACTTCTTGCCTCCGACCCCCATGCTGAGATCTCGTGTTCCTTTTTTCCCCAGGGTCATGTCTTACACAGAGTCCCCACTGTGGCTTTGCTCTGCTGGGTCAAGGGAAACATGAGATGACAATTTTTGCCCTTTCCTATCAATGGTTAAATTGGTAGAAGGAAGAACAAGAGGTCTGCATGGATTTTATCTTCAAATTTGATTTTATAAAGTCAGGGGAGAAGTAATGACGGACCCACTCCCAGGCTTTTGACCTCCTGCACCTGTAAGAGAGGGGCAGCAGGATGGCATCTAACAGCTTTCTAGCTGTCCCAGCTTGTAACTATTTTCTTCTGAATAGTAAACATGCAATTCAAACCCTTGCAAAAGCTTCCTGTGTTTTTGCAGTGGCCGCACTGCAAATATTACGTGCACATAGAAGATCAGGCATCCATGTAGGCTGTTGTTTTCCGCAACTTTTTGTAAGTTTGGGGGAAACTTATTAAGTACTGTTTCTCTTTCTTTAAAAAAGACAGGGAGAGAAAGCCTGCATTTTCTGCCATTTCCCAAGAGGCTTTTTATCTGTTTAAACCAACTAGGGATTTTTCACGTATTGACATAAGCATTCATTTGCTAATTTGCTGGACATTAAACTGCACAGCATTCGTGAATGAGGCTGGAATACTTGGGTACTTAGTGCTGCTCAGAGCCCGCATCATTCCCAGTACACATATGGTTTTTCCTCCTCTATCTCCTAGATAAAAGTCACTGTTTGATCGCCTTAAGGAAAAGAATGAGTTAAATGGACCAATATTCTAGCCTTGGCTCTAAAACTGGGCCTTTTCAGAAACTCCTCAGCACCTGCAGCAGCTAGGTCATTTGCACATACATAAATAAATAAATTAACAATGAATAAATAATTTAATCCTGCCACACAATGCCACCTTGCAGATCTGATCCTTTGCTCCCAGTGAATTTGTCCATTCCTAATTCTTTTTGATAAAGTCCTCAGATACTTGCTGACTGTCAGTCTAATTTTCTTATTGTTTTCGCTTGATTAGTTCTGTATGACCTAAGGTCGCCCTTAAAATCCACATCTCTCGTGAAGACTCCGAAAGGCCTTCTTTTTTTCAAAGGGATGGAAAGTGCCTGCCATTTCTCCGGACAAAAGCCTGGAAGGTTTTCAGTTATTAGCCTCCTGAAGCAGCCCCTTCGCTCACCCAAGCGCAAAAAAAACTCATTAGGGGGCACCTTTCTTTCTGCCTTCTTTATCTGGCGCATGTAGGGTTTACGTGTTTCAAGATTTTCAGGTCTCGGCTGAATTCGGACAGCCTCCCTTTTAACCCTGCCGGACTGTGCTGATGCCCTCTGCAGACGCTGGCTGCATCTCTGTGCACTTAACCACCTGGAGAGACGTCAACTTTTTTAGAAGCTGTTTTACACCCACTTCACGACAAGGAGCACACACTGCAGCGTGTGGTAATTCGCAGCCGTGCTCCGGCAGAGGGTGGGTGGAAAGGCAGGCAAGGCTGCCAGCTGCCGATGGGCTCCACGTTCTGCACTTGGCGATTAAAATACAAAAATCAAAGTTCGTGCCTCAGCCACACCACCCCCGATTACCATCGGGGGGGGGGGGTTGCAGGACTAAGGCAGCACAGCACCGTGAGCCTGCTGGGGCTGGGCTGGATTACACCCCGTCAGGATCAGTCTTGTTGAGGCAGCAAGGTAAATACTGCTCCCGTGTAGGCTGAATCACCTTCCTGAGCTGTGGCAGGTGGCACACCTCAGCTATCTAGGCATCTTGCCCTTCAGAAGGAACGGGCCAAGTTTCAGTTCTCTGGGGCTGACAGAGGTTATGGGGCAGCATCCCATCCACTCTGTTTGCACACCATACAGCAATGCCGTACCTGCGGTTTCCTTTGAAGAAGAAAACCAGCCTGAAAGTGCGCTGGCAGGTATTACGGTGATGTTTCTCACTCAGTGAGGCTCTGATATGTTTGTTAAGGAGATAACAGAGATAACAGTCCACAAAAGACAATTATAGTAGGAGAGAGGATCGAAGGATAGTGTTTTCTCTCTCAGAAAAGGTCTGGTTAGTTTCTTTGATGAGAAACCTCTGTTTTTTCTGGGACCTGAGCCTAAAGAGAGCACAGAAGCAGGAGGATAATAAGTGGGACCAGGAAGACACAGGTGGAAGATATCCTGGGCAGGCATAGAAAAAGATGTCTTGCTTCTGCAATACTGTTTCTCCTTGTCCTGAAGAGCAGCTCGTCATCCCTCTGGGTTAAAATCAGGTAGGAAAGCTCAGGGCTGCAGCTGAGGTCCTGCTTCCAGGCATGTAGATGGCAGTTTTGTGGCAACTCATCTTGGTCCTGCCTATTTTCACATCCAAGGGAAATTGTCTGTGTTAGGTTGGAAGAACTCACCAATGTGACCACTATTTTATTTTTTCCTAACTGGCCAATTCCTCTGAAATCCCCGTGATACTAACACTTCACTTCCACCTGTTTTCTACCAGTTCCTCTGAAATCCGAGTGAAATCATCCCTCGGTAAAATAAAGGCTGAGTTTAAAGTAAGGCTGAAGTTGTGTGCAGATCGTTGCAGGTTCAGTACTATCCACTGCATTTCTCCCTGCTGGCATAATTCTGAGCAGCTGTCAGCTTGAGTATAGCGTAACATAAAGTGGAAGCTGTGACCTGCTCCACAGAACAAGGTAGCAGTTACATTATGGTCTGGAGGACAGCAGAAATAAGACAAAAAGTCACGAGGAGGAATTGTGTCAGTGTGGTAACAGGAAAAGCCTTGTTTATACCTTTTCACGTCCATGTCCTTTCCACCCAAGCTATTCAGGGGTACTAAAAGCTTGCTGAATAAACACTGCCTATTACTTAGATAAGGAGCTTGAAGATTTAGAAGAAATTAACTCCTGGTGTGTGAGGAGAGGAGAAAGGATTGATTTCCATTGAAAGCAAAGGCAAATTTCTCCCTAGTATGCAGATACTTTGAAATACGGATTTTATGATTTTCTGTGTAAGCATGTCATACACAGAATTCCTGAAGCCCTTTTGTTTCGTGTTGGAAAAGGTGGAACAATGGGAGTAATGTGGCTATTGTACAAGTAAATCTAACCAGTGCTGTGGAGGACCTCAGCTTCTGAGCTTGATATTTTGACGACCAGACTATGGAGAAAGGTACTCTGCCTTTCAGGGAGTGGCTAGTGGCTTTGTTTGAAATCACGCTTGCTGGAGGGAAATAGTAAAAAGCCCTGCTTCCACCTGAAATCCTTCCCACCTTCCCCACCTGCTCTAGCAGGGCATGCAACAGGTACATTAAAAATACCTGTGAGCTGGAAAAACAAGCCACTGGGATACCCTTAAACACACATCAGCTGTTTCAGTTCAGTGACAGACTTACTACATCTTCAGTCTGTATAACAGACACACAAGAAAAGGTACTTTTCTTTTCCTTTTTTTCTTTTTAATGAGCAGCAAATGTTGCAGATGAGATGGAAAAAGAAGTTTTTAGTTGGCTAACTCGCTGGAGACTGAGCTGAACTTCTCTTGAACAGAATACAGTATTTTAGCTTGGAGAGGTATAGCACCTCTGAAATATCTGGGGAGATAAATTAGATTACTTGCGAGACAGCAGTGAGGGTGGGATTTGGCTGCCCTGATTTTTCCCCTGCCTGTATATCTGAATCTGACCTATTGATCCTGCATTCCCTCTTGGTTCAAAAGGGGGAAAGAGACAACATGTCTCCAAAGCAAATCAGCTCATTTTAAGGGAAAGTCTAAGATCAGCCTGGTAAATTATCTGCTGGAAAGTCCCATTTGTCCCTCTTGACTGGAAAGAGAGCTTAGAGTGCTTAATTTGTCTTTAGACCTCCACCTTTTAGAAATTTAGCATTTGCTTAAAGTCAAATGCTTACAAATTTTAGTACATCCTTCTATTAGCAGACCACTGAAAGGATTTTTCCATCATGGTATGACATTGATTTATGACAAAATAATTTTTTCCAAGTACATGACTGAAATATCCTATTGGTCTCATCTCGGCCTTATATTTTAGACTGATAAAGAATTAAACTTGCCAGCATCCTGTCTGTGCATCTGCAGGCCTACAGGCTGTACATAGAGCACACTATGTCCTAATCTTACACTCTGTCAGCTTTGACAAGATGCTTGAAGGGTTTTGTGCCCCAGCAAATGGTTGTCATTTTCCTGCGGTAACTTATCACCTTGATTTTTTTTCTCTTTGCAGTTATGGTGACTGGAAGTTCAAGGGCGTTTGAGAAGCTGGATGCTGGCAGCAGGGGTTACCTCTCTTTTCTAGAATTCCAGTCCATCCCAAATCTCTGTAACTTCCTGCTAAAAGAGGAGGAAAATCACCACATTATCCCTAAATTTGATCTACTCTTTGCTTGCCATATTCAATACTATATGTTGCTTTGCATAGGGGTAGCAGAAGCTCTTTGCTTAAAGCAAAGCTGAATATAACACAGTTCCTAACTGTAACGTACACTGTGTGGCTAAGAAAACTAATTCTCTGAAGAGGAGAGGCAAAGGTGCAGCATGGAGAGTTGCAAATAAATAGTTTCTGAGAAGGTGAGCTCTTCGGTGAAGAGCAGCAGGCTGTTCTGCTGTTCCTTTGGAGCCTCCTCACAATGGAAAGGGGTTCCTCTGGCCTCGCAGAAGTAGTTTAGATCCTGCATATGCATGTAGGTGGAAGCTGGCCTTTCATTTAAGTATAGATTATTGTGCCTAGGTGTTTTTTATTATTATTTTTCTTCTTCTTGGAGGAACAGTGTATACACTGAGAACAACAGGCAGTGCAGCCTGTCCGGTACATGACTTCACTTTCATGCTCAGAGTATCTGTTTAGGACTAGGGTAGGCTACTTGTTCTCCATACATCTCTGCAAACGTGCCTGCACAGCTGAGTTAATAAAATGAGCATGAGGAGCCCTGGAATATATATCACTTACCTGCTTGGTAAGACTTCTGCTGATGCAACTCCATCGTGTCTCCTCCTCGTGTAAGGAACTCTGGCTTCAGGGATCTCCAGGAAGCTTTGCCTTCTGACAATAGCTAAGGATTTGGTCTGCCATATATACAAGTAGGTAAAAAGTGTGTAGAGGTCTTCTATTATTATTATATTTTTTTCCTTTGCTTTAACTCACTGGCTTTCCTGCAGACAGTGATTTGTAACCTGCTATAAACAGTGGCATCTTTAAGAAACATTTTATTGGTTTTCATATGTCTTTGCTGTGTTTTTGGCATTATGCAGCAAAGGATGTGCTCGTGCTCTTGCTCTTTTTCCAAATACTTTCTCCCTGTCTCCAGCCATCACAGAAGTTTTGCAACTTTCAGTTATAAAACTACAAAAAAAAGTTTTTTCTCATTTTTTAAGGGAGGAGAAGGTAATCTATGAATACAGTATGTTGTGTAAGAAAATTCTTATTATAAAAAGAGGTGTTATGGTGAATATGCAAGTCTTGGGTTATACCAATTTCCTTAGAATTTTCCAATATATAGTAGTTGTGTGGTATGAAATGTATGTTGTCTCAGGTTTTCCTGAGGCTCTTGAAAACCTACAACCCATGCTCGGTGAACCTTATTGATACCTGTTATATTTTCTCATTTTGAAACTGAAATTACGTGGGGTTTGTTCCATAGGTGTTACTCTTCTTATTCTTTCTACAGATCACAGTCCTGAAAACCCAGCAGTGGATTTGATAGGAAAGGTGAATTATTGCCATCCTGCCTCCTTTAACAGTAAAACTCTGCGCCCTGACTTTCACTTGCAGCTGAAGTGGCATTGCCTGTTGCAGTCAGAAATGTTGTACAGGTGAGCACTTGAGTTTGGGGGGGGAAGGAGAAAAAAAAAAACAAAAAACAATCCTATATCTTATTCATAAAGGACTGCCATTTAAAGGCTGGTCTCTGTGAATTCATCTGCTGACAAGGCGCTAATGTAGCATCTGAATTCCCTGTTCCCTTGCAGGACTCCCCGGATGAAGAAGCCTTTTTTTTTTCTTTTTTTTTTTTTCTTTAATTACATAATCACTTTATAGAAGACTCCACTTCTGACGTATTGTATTCTTAGTCATAAAAACTAAATTGCCTTTATTTTTTGTAGCTCAACTGCAAAAGTTTAGAGCTCTTGTTAGCAAAAGTATTTATTTCAGCCTAATTAACTGTGTAATTGCTGCTGAAATGCAGTGCACATCTCAATTGCTGCAGCTTGCAGATGAATGTTAAGCAATGTTTCATAAATTCAACCCCATTTGATATTCTGAGTTGGAATCTTCTAAATGACTCCTCTTTCCTCGGGTTGGAGGTTCATGGCATTGCTCTCTCTCACCTTTTAAAATTAGTTTTAACATGCCACTCTGGGTGCAGCACCACATGTGGGTAGCTATCAGAGCTTTAACCTATAAATGTGTTTTTTATACATCTTGCCACAATTATGTTTTCCTGGTGTCCTTTCCCCAGGCCAGCCTTTGTTCCCGAGCCCTTTACACAGCCTGTTGGCAGGTTTGCTAGAAATAAATCTGATGATGTGAGGGGATGGACACAGGAGTTCGGTTGAAGCTTATAGATCTGTTCCTGATGTTGGAGTAGTAAGCGTGACAACGAATGCTTCTTGCCAGTGGTCTCCTGTTGCCTGTTTGGAATGCAAATTTTTTGGGGTAGAGAGTTTGGGCGCAGGCTTCGATCTATTTGATGGTGTTTTACTTCCAGGCTAGCTCAAATGAACAAACCCTTATGATAAATTAGTGAGCTTTTAACACAAATTTCCAGAAAAAGGGGAAAAAGCCTACCAAGATGTGACTGCTGTGCAACTGTTTTCAGGGGTGACAGACCTGTGGTATAGAGAGGACTTGGAGGTGTGTGACAGTGGGATTTCGGGTAAGGGGCAGAGGAGGCAATGGGGGCACGAGAGGCATGGGGAAGGCAGGCAAGGCAAAACGAGGCAGAAGGGGCACGAAGGCCTAAGAAGCAGAAAGATGCCAGCAGAAGGAAAGGGACAGGAAATGACAGCAAGGGATTCACCAGCAGCATTTTTATCCAGGCAGGTGCGTAACAGAGAAGCTTGTATTTTGGGGCAGTTTATTTTGGGGCACAAAGCTCCGCCAGCAAGTGGTAGTGCCAGCAGCGCTACCAGCCTAGGTGTGGCACTGCATCCAGCTCCCCAGCAATCCCCCCAAAATAGCTATGACCTCCTGGCATGGAAACACTAAAAATTATTAGAATTAAAAAAAAAAAAAAGGCCACTACCAAAGCACCGCACAGTGCCATGGGGTGGTGGCCAGGCAGGGCAGGCCCAGTGCAGACTTGGGGCAGGGGATGTCCATCTGGGTGAGCTCTGTGCCCTGCTGCAGAGCCCAAATACCTGTGGGGCAAAAGCCAGGGGCTGCGGGGCCCGGGGGCAAGCTCAGGGCCCGACGGAAGCCCATAGGCGGCGGGGGAGGCAGCGGGCGTGTGGGGGACTTTTATCCCAAAGTCATTGTCAAGCCAGAGCGGGGTTTATCCTCCACAGCTAAATGAAAACGAAAAGGACAAAAAAAAAAATCCAGAATAGCAACATTCGAGATACAAAGACTGTCATGGACCAGTGCAAGTTTGCAAAATTATATGTAAATGACCGCAGTTTTGACCGTGGTGGCCCTCTGCTAATCCCAGAGAGAAAATCTACTTAGCAAAGGGAAGTTTTGTCTAATTTGGTTAACAGTGACCAAAATGCTGAATATATTAATAATTTATATTTCCAGGGAAACACTATATCTTTAATGCTTCAGTGCCGAAGTGTGTGTGTGTGTGGGGAGGGGGGGGGAGACAATAGCTTAATGCTCACAGAATAAAAATCGTGTAGGATTTTCTTCGTGTCCTGCATCCAGCGCTGGCCAAGAGGAGCAGTGGGCCCGTGTCCTCCTGCAGGCGCCAGCACGGGGTGGCTTTGCCTTTGGGTGCCCGTGCTCCCGATCCCAAAGCCGTCGGAGGGAGGGAGGTTTCCCCCCTCTCTGCCCGACCCCCGGGACCCTTCTCCCAGCAGCCCGAGCCGGCAGCTTGCCCTGTACCCGCACAGCGACCCGGTGCGCTCGGGACCTCCCTGCACGCCTCCGAGCACAGCGCCGGGCCCTTTTGCTCGAAGCCCCTTACCCAAGTCCCGGGACCTCCCCTCCGCCCCCTCCCCGGGCTGGGGGGCACCTGGGGTCTCCCCCCCCGGGGACCCTGTGGCTCCGGGGGCACTCCTTGCCTCCATCCCCGGCGCTCCGCACCCGGGCCCGCCCCGTCCCTTTCTCCCACCTTGAGCGAGCAGATAAACCGCTGGTAAGATGCGGGGGGGCGGCGGTGCTTCTCGGGAGACCCCAAATGCTCCCCCCTGAGGACGCCCCCGGTACCCTTTCCATCCTCCCGCCGCCCCCGATGGCGCCGTCGGGGCCGGGCCGTGCCCCCCGCCTCCCTCTGCGCTCCCGTTTTTGCCTTTCGGGGGGCACGGAGCGGACGCCCCCAGCCTCCCCCAGCCCACCCCGCACCCCCGAAGCCCCCTCCCGGAGACAAGAAGGGGCCGCGGCCACACAGGTTTATTGCAAGGCATCGCTGGTACAGGCGCCGCGCCGGGGGGCGGCGGAGGAGCGGGCGGGGCGCGGGGGGACCCCGGGGGCTCGTCCCTGTCCCCGCTCCCATCGCGGTCCCCGTCCTGCCCCGTCCGCGGCCATAAATAGGAGTCCGCCGGGGCCGAGCCCCTATAGCACGGCGGGGGGCTGGCCGGGGGGCAGCCCGAAGGCGTTGGGGTGGGAATGGCCGAGCAGGTTGAGGTAGCGGCGCTCCAGCCCCGGCACCGGGGAGAGGAAGGCGCCGCGCTGCTGCCCGGGGCCGCCCAGGGGGGAGGCGGCGGCGGGGAGCGGGTGGAAGGGCAGCGGGGGGCTGCGGGGGGCGCCGGGCCACGGGAAGGGCCCCCCCGGGCCGTGGGGGGCCGGCAGCGGGGTGTCGGTGGGGCCGAGCCCCGTGGGGCGGTCGGGAGCGGGGTGCAGCTGGAAGGGGAGCTCCGGCTCCGGGGGGGAGCCCAGCGAGGCCAGCAGGGGCTCGGCCACGAAGCGCGCCTGGGACTGGAGGAAGGCGAGGATGCGGGCGTACTTGGTGTCCTTGGTCTCCATCCTCTCCACCGTGGTCAGGTAGTGCACCAGGTTCTTCATGCACTCGTGGTAGCCGTAGTGGAAGTAGTTGGCGAACTCGGCCAGCAGCTCTGCTGGAAGGCACAGCGGAGCGCGGCTCCTCAGCGCCCGGCCGCCGCCGCCGGGTGGGGGGGGGGGGGGGGCAGGGGGCGGCGGGCAGGGGCCGCCCGCCTACCTACCCTTCTCCCGGCCGCGGGGGAAGTCGGCCGAGTGCAGGGCCCGCAGGTACTGCACCGTCATCTCCAGGATCTCCGCCTTCTCCAGCTTCCCCGAGCTCTGCAAGACGCGGGGCAGGGCGCCGTCACCTCTCCCCCCGCGCCCCGACGGGCCGGCCCCGGGGCCCGGCACGGCCCGGCACGGCCCCCCAAGCCAGGCCCCGGGGCCCGGCCACCGCCTACCTGCTTGGCCAGGGCCATGGGCACCGTCCTGCCCAGCTCGGTGAGGCAGCGGTTGATGCGGTCCCTCCGCCGCTTCTCGATCACTTTGTGGGACACCGGCGTCCTCTGCAAAAACAGACGGGGCGCGTTAGCCCCGCTGAAATCCTAAACGCCGGCTGGGCGCGTTTAGGATTTGTTTCCTTATTTATTTATTTATTTTTTTAGGAGGGGGGGCGGCTTTATTATTTTTTGGGGGAGGGCAGGGCCGGCCGTGCGCGCAGGGCGGCTCACCCGCCGCTCCTTGAGCTTGGAGGCCATGGTGGGCACTGCGGGCCCCTCGGCGCCGGGCCCCTTATAAAGCCATCCCCGTGTCCTGGGGGGGACGGGGGGCCTTCACGGGCCCGCTGATCCCATAGGATTAGGGAGAGCCGCGCCGGGGAATGTATGCATTAAAGATCAGCGTGGAAGGGGGCGAGAGAGAGGGCCGGGGGGACGCTCCTTCCCTCGCCCCCTCTCCCTCCTTCCCCCCTCGCCCCGCGGCCGGGGGGGGCCCAGCTGTGTCGCCCCACGTGGAGCCGGCATCGCACGTGATGGCCCCGCGGGGCCGGGCCGGGCCGGGCCGGGGAGCGGGGCGCAGGGCGCATCGTGTGTGCCAGCCGGGGCCGCCCGCTCCCCGCGCCCGCCGCCCCCCGGCACCCCCGCCCCTCCCCGGCCCCGGCGCTGACTGCATTTTAAAGCCTGTCCAGAGTCATTAAAGTAATTAAGTAAGCCCTTAATAGGCTGTTCCGCCCGGTTCAAGGGAGAGCCCTCGGAGCCGGAGTGGCCCCGTTTGTTCTCAGGCTTTTCTCACACGACTTGGTGACAGGTCCATCTTTATAAGAGATGGCAGCGCGGCTTTTTGTTTACCCCCGCTTTATGCGGCGGGGACACCCCGGCAGGTGTGGGCCCGGGGGCTGGCACACGACCCCCCCCGCTCCCTCGGCCCCCCCGGCGGCCCGGGGAGGCTCTCGGCAGCCTTTGGCACACGACGCGGCTTTTTGTGTGGTGCGCGGCTGTGTGGTGCCGGCCCGCCCCCCCGCTCCCCCCTTTGGAGAGGCTCAATTTGTAGCCTATTATCCTATAGGAAAATGTCCCATTGAAAAGTATGAATAGTTTCATTGGGCCTAAATTTTAATAATGCGGGTCAAAGAAAGAGGGGCAAATAAAGAGGGGATCGCAGCTGGCCCGAGAGTGCATTATGCGGTGTCACCTGCGAGCGGGGTCGCCTACAGACCCCCTATTCATTTGCCTAATTTTGGTCAATTTAACAAACTTCAGGAGAAATTATTGTGGCATTGTCAGGGAGGGTAAAGCTTTCTGATCGAATTAACAGCATGTTTTGATCCGGTAAATGTCATTAAAAAGAAAGAAACAATCGCGTTTAAAGGGGGGCTCCGCGCTGAACGCGCCAAGTGGAGACGCCGGAGCGCACAGCTCACAAAGGGAGCAAGTAACTGCCACAGGGGAACTTTTGTACGCTCACATTGCTGCAGTTTTTTACACAAAAAGGCATTATTTCATACTTGAATACGTCTAATCCAACAATTGTCTATTTTCCGCAAACATATTTTCACAGCCCTCGCCGCCCTCCTCTCCCCTCCGCCCGCCTCGGCCGCGCTCCTCGCCCGCCGAGCGCACGGAGCCCCCGGCACGGCACGGCCCGGCCCGGCCCGAATCGCCCCGGACCGCCCCGGCGGGGCCGCCCCGACGCCACGGGGGGGGCCCCCCCCGCCGCCGCCCCCCCGCCGCCGGGACCCCGCCGCCGCCGCCCCGGGGGGAGCCCCGGCGGCCCCGGCCCCCCCGGCCCCTCTCCACGGCCGCCCGTGCGCCTCCGGGGCCGGCCCGGCGCCTCCCGGGACTCCCCCGACGGCCTCCCCGGAGCCCTCCCCAGGCCCCCCCGGGCTCCGGGGCTGCTCCCGGGGGGGGCTCCCGGTGTCGTCCCCCCGCTGCCGGCCGGGGACCGGCCCGGGGAGCCCTGCGCGGCGTGCCGCCGGCCGCTTTGTGCCGCCGGGAGCCGGGTAGCTTGCGCCATATTCAGCGCCGTACAATGGGATTAAACACCAACCGTTATCATCCAAATTAACCAAACCCTGAATGGCAAATGGGGAGGGGGGAGGCTGGTTTGTTTTTTTTTTTGCCTTTTTTTTTTCTTTTTCTTTTTCTTTTCCTTTTTTTTTTTTTTTTTCTTTTCCCCCTCCTTTCTCTCTCCACCACCGGAGATGGAGTTGATCCTCTTACTGTCTGTGTTAACCGCCAGCTGCAGGCACCTGCGAGGCTGCTGCCGCCGCCAGGGAGGTTGGTTATGTCCCCGAGGGACGCGCCGCCGCCGCCGGCCCCGCTCCGCCCCGCCGGGCAGCCCCGGGCACCGGGCACCAGCGGGACCCCGGGGCCGGGCGCACCGGGGCGGCTCGGCGGGGCTGCGGCCGGGCTGTGCGCCGCAGGCAGCTCCCACGGCCGGGGCTTTTACACTCGCAGGGAGGCGAGGAGAAGGGTTTTTATAAGAAAAATAATTTTATGTGGGTATTTTTGAACGTTTTGCATCCCCACGAGAGCCCACTCCACCTCCTTGCGGCAAAGGCGTGCGCAGAGATTTGGGGTCCCGGCTGCGGCTCCCCCCGGGGTGGTGCCACTGGGGGCGAGGTGCCGCTGGTGGGGGCCCCCCCCGATAGAGGCGGCACCGCGGCGGTGGCTCAGTGGGAGGGGGCCCTTTGGGCACCCCTGGAAAGGCATCTGTCCTTGGCTTTTTGTGGCAGCGCCTCGCACCCCCGCTTTGGCCCTTTCATCCAAAAAATCCCCAAGTCTTTGAGCCCTGCTGTAGGAACTCGGTGAGATCTCTCGGTGCTTGCGGTGGCAGATGGGACTGCCAGGTCAATACACCTTCACTACAAGTATAGTTTGCAGTGTAATTTCAACATAGCACATGGTGCTGTTCAGGATTAAAAGCCTTTTGTAAATGTAAAACCTGATCTGCTTTGCTTTTGGATTACTCTGGTTTATATGAACACCAGTGAGAGGACTGTTGCATTCATGAGGACACACTTCCCATGATTTCACACCTTTTCAGCCTTACCGAGTCTGCATGTCAGCCTCAGCACTGCTGCTCGGTGGATGGCCACGGCAGCAGAACGGGAACAGCAGAGAGACGCTTGGAAAAGGTCCCATTTTACTTGAGGACTTAACAAAAGTGTCATTTTTTGTCATTTGCATCACACCAAAACCCCACTCAGCAAGCTGGCCTCGGCCACCCCTTCACTTTGAAGACAGAGGTGGGCATCTCCATGCCTGCGGTCTCATGCTGTCTCTGCTGGGCTCCACGTGTTGACTCTTCTACTGACCACCGTGCCGGAGAGGCCCTGCTGGCAGTCTGTCTGGCAGCACCTTGCCACCTGGCAGCGTACCTCATGTGGCAGAACTGCTGTGTAGCGCCTGCAGGGATCAGTGCCTCGAAATTTAGCGAGCTGTGGAGAAAGAAGTGTTTGGGAGCCATTCTCTCGTATATCCCTGTAATTTCTAATATCTCCTTTGCCAACTTTTTTGTGTCAGAAATAAAATTTCAAACTTATACGTAGTATAGCTAATGCATACAGAATTATATAGGAAAAAACACTCCACTGATTGAAGCCAGATGTAGTTATATCTGTTACACCCCTCTACAGAAGCTGATTTACCTTGGCACAAGACCTGACACAGCCTTTACCTGTCAAATGTTTCTATATATGTGGCAAAACCCAAGACAGTGTATGCTGGGGGTTTGCACAAGGCAAGTCCCCAAAGTGGCATGGAGATGCTCAAAGTTGCCCCGGTGCCACTTGGCACGCAGAGCTGGAGGCAAGGTGGCGTGCCCTGAGCAGTCTGCCAGTGCCATCCCTGTTATTTAGGCGACTTTGCACATTTTCCTCTTTTCTTACCTGGATTTAATCCCTACGTGCATTTAAAATGAAGAAGGGTTGCATTATATTGCGAAACAATTCTCGGAATCCATGCGGCTCTAGAAAACAGAATTTGGTGCTGTGCTTTCCCTTGTGCTTTTAAAAATCAGGGATTAATTTTGAAATTCTGGGGTAAGGATCCTCATAACTAAAGAGAATCACCTAATGTTAACGGTGACAAACAAGATGTCTGTAAGCAGGCACTCCAGTTCTCAGGGGTAGTGGGGGTACGGATCCTGTGTGACTATCTGGTTCCTGCTAAAATCGATTTCAGTGGCATTGAGGTGGTCTTGCACCTGTGGGGATGTGAGTGCTGGGTTCAGTTCTGGGCCCCCACGTACAAGAGAGACCTAAACTTACTGGAAGGAGTCCGGTGGAGGGCTACAAGATGATCGAGGGACTGGGGCACCTCTGTGTGAGGAGAGGCTCAGAGAGCTGGGACTGCTCAGCCTGGAGAAGAGGTGGCTCGGGGGGGATCTCATCAACGTGTACAAATGCCTGAAGGGAGGATGCAATGAAGATGGAGCTAATTCACCCCCAGTTTATTTTGGTGTAAAGGAAACGTAATTTTTCAAGGTACAGACCAGATTCAGCTCTTTTACTCTATTCCCAGCAGAGTAACTCATTTAGGTCCAGGGCTTCTACACCTGTGCACCGTGGAATAAACGGGAAGGAAGTGCGGCCTTTCTGTTTATTGTGCTTCACCACATGTTGCATTATAACTTGACTCATTAAAGAGTCATTAGCAACCATTATACTTCTGACTGCTTTGTAAACAATGCTAATTCAATAGGAATTCAGAGCCTAATTCCCTCGAGAGTCTTTTATAACTCCTAGCCATGACTTTCTTTCTAGCTCAAGTGGGAAAGAGGACCCTTGTGAGAGGTTTATGAATCCTGCATATTCTACTAATTTCGTGATGCCATAGCTCAGGCATGCTATTATTATTTAAACCCTTCATACGGAGCCTTACGTGTGGACTTGGAATTTGATAGACTTCTTTTTGGCAAAGCCGAAAAGGTCCAAAAAAGCTGGACCCAAAAGCTAACCCAAAAGCCTTTGGTTCAGCCCATCTTTGCTCTAACTTCACAGAGGTTGAGTGAATCAAACACTGTGCCCTGTCCCAGTGGCTTCCAGGCAGTCATTTCTGTCATGTGCCCTTGTTGCTAACTCTGAGAGACTTGTGATGTTGGGACTGGGTTATGGACAGACAGGCTGTGCCCTGCTTTTGAAGTGCAAATGTTGGGCTTATAACAGTCGTGGTACGGAGAAACACAGAGAAAGAGGCTAAATAATGTGTGCCGTCCCTCCACCTCCCTGCCTTCGCAGAAACAGGGAGGAAACATCAGCGGTCTTGCACGTTACACTGATAATTGGCTTTTGTGAGGTTTTTCCAGCATCAGCTTATGGCAAACAGGATAAAGGTAAGATCTGAGAGACTTCATGAAGGCATCCAAAGTAATGTCTCCACTGAGAAGTCAAGGGGCCAATGCCTCTGGTTTCCTGAGGGGTCTGCCACATCTTCTCGGCAAGGACTTGCAGCAGCATTGCTGCTGGTTTTCTGCTGGCAATTTTTCATGGCTACCAAGTGGTTCTTGTTGTCAAAGGCAGAATCATCACGTTTCTCTGAATGCTAGCATCAAATCCTGTTGTAGCTTGGAGTAATGGAGCATCCCGCATGTCTTGTTTGTTCAAAGAAAGAGGAGCTGGATACGCCCAGGAAAGGAGGCCTGGGGTACGCAGTTCTGTTAGCTGTTGGGAAAACGTATGTTGCAGGAAACAGCTTCTGCAAAGCTTGGGCTTTCCTTCTCCGAGCAATGTTATTTGCCTTCGAACACCACCAAGAGCCCTGTCCTGTTTGTGAACTCACGGCCCAAAGGCAATCCCAGAGGTCACGATGCCAGGTGAAGAACCATTTCTCAAAAGCAAGCGTGAAGTTAGATTACATATACTGGCTCAAAAACATTATTTCTTTTCTATGCATGCCTTTAGCAATAGCCAGGCAAGTCCTCTTCCATTACACAGGTAAAATGCGGCTATGAAATATAAATACCACCTCTGGAAGCTGTGAAAATATTTGGGGTAAGCACCATGCCCTCCTTACCCTGTTCTTAGGTTCTCCCCTAGTGCACTGCTATGTGGTATCAGAGGGAGGATAGCAGAGCTCTGGTCCAACCCTGTAGGGCCATTGTTCTGTCAGAATTGGGTAGCCCTGATGTGGGGGCATCAGAAGGTAGCCAAAGGTTTCCCCAGGTAGTCCTGCTTAATGGGTAAAGTCAGGAGTATGTTGAAACCCTGGCATTCATGACTCATGAGCAAGCCCCCAAACTGTTAGGTTGACTGAAAAATCAGGAGCTTAAAATTGTCAGCAATAATAATAAACAAACAGAAGCAGGGTTATTTCTGTGGTTTTCTGTTCATTTTTCATTTTCCGGCCATTTTGTCTGGTGTCATAACCACTAGGGCAGGTAAGTCATTTTTATGAAACTTGTATGTCAGTCACGGACCCCGAAACAGAAGTGTAAAACACCAAACTCTGTTAGGACTGTTAAATGAAAACAGGATGTTTTCAGGAACACCAGAAAGTGTGGCTGTGCCAGACGTGGTTCAGTTCATCTGGTTCATTTTCAAAACTAAGGCTGCCAGGCTGGGAAGGGGTGCACATCTTCCTCCTGCCTTCAAATAAATCCTGTTTGGGGATGGGATAAGGAAAGTGAGGCATGATTCTTTCTATCAGAAAAGAAAGATGGGAAGGCAAGTGTGTTTGTCAGTGCCAAGCATCGGAGCCACGTATCCAAATGTCTTTTCTCCACAGACCTGAAGACATCAGTGATGTCTCGTGCACGTTGCATGTGCTGGGGGCCAAACCTCTGCCTGTATGGAAGCACAGAACTGAGTTTAGTCTGTGAGCGCTCCCCAGGGCTGCACTGCTATAAGCCATTGCTAGCGTTTGAGGTATTATTACTATCCTGGAAGTGTTTGTTTCTGGGCTCTCTCCTCACTGGATGGCTTTTAGCTTCAGCAGTGTTGAATTTGGGGCCACTCGGGTGGGTTAGGAAGAGGGTGGGGAACTCCTCTAGGCTGTTCTGGCATTGTTTCACCGAAGCAATTGTATATCTGGCCTTTATATATAAAATACGAATTTCTGCACAGCTATAGACATACTTTTAAAATGCCTTAATGTAGAGGAGTTTTAGCATTCATAGCAAACAGGGAGATTTCTCTTTTGCATACAACATGTCCCAATATATGTGCACCTTTACTGGGAAGGCTGCTCAGCCTTGTCCTCGTGTTTAAGCCCTTTGCAAAAGGTGGGTTTTTGTAATCCTCATTAGCACACCGCTTTCCAAACTTCTGATGAACACGCGTTTCTTGTTGCTGGCCAGCTCCTTGAGTGGTTGTGAGGTTTTGTGATCAGGTCTGGGGATATTAGGGGTTGGCTACTGCCCTCTAGTGATCCAGCACATCTCACGATACCCCAAGGTTTCGTACCGGCTTTTCCTCTTTTCTTATCCAGCTGCTAAATTTACCTTTGTGCACGATCACAGCCCTGAAATTCCGTGTTCTGATTTAATGTTGAATCTGAAGTCAAGATTCAACAAGTCACGTCTCCAGATTTACACTAGCTGACAGTAGGGACTGTCCTTAGTGTGGACGCCGGCTGATACGTCTCTAAATATACAGCCGATATGATCCAGACGTGCCCTGTTAGGCATTTACATTGCCACCTAAGATGGTTCTTTCCCAATTCTTTACAAAATAATAGATCCTGCTGTGAATAAGCTGATTGATTGATTTACAGCTTATATAAAAACCTTGCTACACTTTAAATAGTGTCTTTTAATCGTATATATGTAACCCTCCTTTCAAAATAACAATAATAATATCAACAACAACTATGGGGAAGCATTATAGCATGTCAATCATTGAGAAATGAAATATTCAGTTCAAAATAATGATTTAATTGGGAACTTGTCAGTAGAACTGGAGATCTCATTTCTTCCCCCTCCTCCTTTTTTTTTCCTCTGCACTAAAACGAGCAATTGCCTGATAATTAAAAGCAGGGTGTGCTCTTTATCTCCCAGGCCCTGGCCTCAGAGTGCCCACGTTCCTAAATGCTAAATGCTCAGCTGATGCAGCTGCTGTCTCAAGAGAGCTCTGCTGGTGGCATTAGAGGGCAATCTTGAAGGTTTGGTTTATTTTTTGCGTATCAGTCTGACTGGGATCTAATTTAAAACAGACCAGGGTATGGCTATTTTTGTTTTATTGCCCCGGCTAAATGCAGTACAGTCTATTAAGAAAAACTGTCTCCTTAAGCACAGCATCTGGTCGTGATGCCCGTCAGTGACCGTGAACAACCAGAGGCTGGAGGCAGCCGTAGGTGCGATGGCTGCAGATTCAACATCTCAAAAGCGAGGAGTATATTGATCTGATCGGACTATACGATAAGCACACGGGAAGATAGTGACCTTTACTTCTATCCTGGAAGACTCACTGAATCGTTAACGGCTTTGACTTGTATTTTGGCAGCTTAGGAGAAAATGTGCTGCGATTCTCTGCAGAGCTGTGCAGACAAACCCAGGTTTCTTTTCTCAGGAACATGAGACCATGACACATACGAGCAGTGCAGCCTGTCTGGTCTGTCACACCTTTCCTTCTGTTGTTTCTGTGTCAGTGAACACTGCTCACCATCCCCTTTAGGTCATATTTCATCATTTTGCCGCAGAATTAAGTAGGGCAAAGGTTACAAGCGTTCTTGGCATCTGCCAGCTAATGTAGGAGGAAACCAGCAGCAGCAAGAGGTCTGTGTTGTGTAATCTACTGATATTTTTGGAGATACGCTTGGGTGATAAAATATTCACTTTATCTACTGATCAGGTTGCTTCCTATAGAGTAGAAACTGTTTTAAAGACCATCTTGGAGAGACCTGTATAGGGTCAAACTTTGCAAAGGTGTGAGGATGACTTACAAGGACCAGATTTATAGGACTTACAAGGAAACATAGATAGATGGCGAATGATTTTTCATGACCATGAGACTGGCAGACGATAGTGATTCACCATCCAGCTGAGGGAAGGGGAAGAGTAAATATATAGAGGTGGAAAAAGAGGTGAGATAGGGGAGAGCATGTTGCAGATAGCGTTTCATATACTGAATCACTTCTGTAGGAGCCATGTTGACAGCTACTCCCGATTTTGAGGATTGTTCCAAACTGAATATCACATATCCCGAAAGGATCTTGAATGGTCCTAAAAATAGCTTGGTAGTGGGGATGCCAGTTTGTTCAGCCATTTCCTCCTGATGTCAGCAAAATTACCGGGCATGGGAGGCAATGCTCCATGACCAGCTGCTACGATTTTCAGTGTGTGCTAGATACCGTTGAACAAAACCTGGTGTGTGGCTGGCAGTCGCAGAGGCAGGAAGGTCTCATTTCCACTAACCTGGCAGTTTGGCCATTCAAAAGGGTGAACAGGGATCTCACAAAGTGCTGTACCCGCAGCTCACCCCATGCATGCCAGCTAGCCTGGGCTGCAACAGGGGGGAACATGAGGAGAGGGAAGGGGCTGAAGCCAAGAAGTGGTGGAAGTTTTCTTCTCGCAGGGTTGTGTGAAAGCTGTGCTGATCTATTAATTTTATATTACCATCAAGGAAAAATCTGTGCTGACCTTTTGACCATCGTGGCAGGAGAGGTGGTTTTACAGTACACATGAGAGCTGGATAGGCACAGTTGTCCCTGCTGGCATTGGAAACGGGGTTGTTTAATGCTAAATTGCAGCTGTGCTATTTTTACGAAGCAGTAATTTTCCTCCACAATTTTGTAACTCCCTGCGTTGTAAGCTCTGTTACTTGGGCACTTTTAACACGATGTACAGAGACTCCAGCTTTTCATTGCAGCAGCTGCGTAGGCTAAATGTGCTGATCAAGTCCTTCTGCTCCTTGTGCTGGCACTGAGTCCTGTAGGTGTGTTTTGCTCCTGGTTGACAGAGGTCCTTTCCCGTGACCAGCCCTCAGCCACTTAAAAGATACACTGAGCACCTTTCCAGCCGTGCTGGGTGATTCGATGCACACTGTGTGCTAGTGGTGGTGGTGGGGTGCCCCGCAGTTGTCTTTTCAGGTGGGGTTTTTGGAACAAAAGTTAATTTTTTGCACCATCACAGTGCCTTTTAATTCCGAAATATTCCAAGTGAATCCGCTGGAGCCATCCCATTAGCATCAGAGGGCATTACGTTAGCGTCTGAAAGCACTGAAAGTCTCTGTTTGCACCCGTTGGCAGTTTCGGGTTATTTAATATTTTGCTTTACACTTGCGTGTTTATCTTCTCGATTTTCTAAACACAGAGTTAAAGCACTGATGTGTCAGTACAAACTTTTCCTGTTAACTGCATTGAATAAATATTTTTTTCCAGGAATAATGCAACTTTATTTTCTAAGGCAGCTACCATCTGAAGAAGGCTGTGGCTTTTCAGGCGTATATGGAATAAACAGGTTGCATTCACCACTGCCGTAATTCTCCTCAACTTAGTGAATTTACACTAGGGATAAATTTGAGCAAATGTTTCCAGGCAGCCATCAATTTGCTCTGGTCTCCAGCTGAATGTTACAAAAGCCTAAAGTAGGTCTTGGGGATCTGTTTGGTAACAGAGAAAGAGATTTCATCGCTGTCGACAGCTGCTGGGTACATAAAAGACTGACTGAGCCACAGAAATATCTTCCAGTGCTGATGTCCCTTGCGAGCAATTGCCAGCTCATTGCCCAAGAGGTCTGAAAGCCTGGGAATGTGTGCGGTGCAGCAAGGCGCGGTGCACCTATGGGGTGCCCTATGGATTTAGCAGCCCATGCCCTGGAAGCAGCAGAGCCTGTTAGCTAGGTTGGACACCCTGCTGTCACACCACGGGGCACACACAAACCATACCTGGGAACTTCGAACACAGTCTGCTCAGGGGACTGCAACGCAGTGGTTAAGTGGGAGAGGTTTGTCCCCTGGTCTTTGGGCAGTTACCCAGTGTTAATGCAAATATTCATATTTTTTTTTTTTATTTTTTTTCCTTCCTTTAAAGAAGCTGCATGAGTCCTGAAAAGAAGGAAGAAAAAGCTTTCATTCATGACTTTTGTACAGACATTCCTGATTGGAGGCCCTTTTTATTTACCAAGCCACGGTTCATACCTTTTGTGCCATTCGCAGCACTTCTATCTGCTGCTGTTGTGCTATCAGGCAGCTGCCTGAGGGGGATATGAAGTGTGGCCTCAGGCAAAAACAGGTAAAGTGAGAAAGAGGAAAGTATTTAAAGAGAATTTAGGAAGAAAAGCAGCCAGCTTTTCTGGATTAAATCTATTATAGTAAGACATAATCTTTCAAAGAAGCTGTATTAGCAGAGCCATCCTTAAACACCCTGGACAGAAAGCTCAAGTGAGCGCTGTAGGAAATTGTCCAACCCTGTTAAAAGGGAGAAGTAAATTGCTTAATAAGCAATTCTCCATCTGTAGTCCCTATTAAATTTCACCCTAATCATTGTGCTTTATCAGCAATGGCTGTGATAGCATAAATCACACATCTTTTCAGGTCAGACAGTTCTCCCTCTTTTCCTGAGAAGTTAATTTTCCAGTTCTATTTTGGGAGCTCTAGTGCCTTTATTTAGCAGTGTAAATTTTAGTCTCCAGACACACAGAAGTGTATTTTGTAATAAGCTGGCTGAAGGCAACCTGCCAGTATTCAGTATCAGTGAAAAGTATTGTGACAAACTTAGGATTTTTAGACAGCTAAAGTCAACTAAGCTCAGATACTTGTTTAAGCACTCTGCTAAACAAGACTGCATTTAAGACTGTTTCTGTTTCAGCGGGTTTGTACTCTTAAATCTGTTTGAAATGCTTCGCAGTTGAGTGCTTAGCTCAATAAGCAAATAGCTGAACAACTAAATAAGCTGTATCTGAGGGGGCTATGTTTTCCTGTGGTTCTTGGAAAAGCACGTGCGTGCAAGGTGGTACAACCTGATCACTGAATGCACCGTGGAGTTTGGTAAACAAACAATCAAGGGTATCTCCCGCAGCATGAGGAAAGCTCTTCCAACACACACAGGCCTGTTGCAGCAATACTAGGTCTGGAACAAACAGTGAATTTGATTTTTTCCACTATTTGACCTAATCTTTGCCATCTTTTTGGTAGAAAATTGTATTCTCCCTATCTGACCTCTTCAAGGTTTTTGGGCTGCACTCAAAAAGGAGCTGAGGCATCACGGCTTTGAGGCTCGCCCCGGGTGTCCCCCCAGACTAGCAGAGCCCTGACCCTCAAGTTAATCAAAGGAACTCCCTATGCAGTGCTGGGGGTACCTGGCATCCCTCAAAACAGGATCCAGAGGTGAGACATTATGTTTTCCTGAGTGGCTACTCTTAACAAGTGTGTAGGAGACTACATTTCTTCTCACACAAAGGCACTGATGCCTGATTCCTTTGGATAGCTTTTCCTGTGTGTTTCTTCTACTGTCTCTTTTGGGTACTTTTTTTTCTATGGCTACATCAGCGTTGCTTTCCACTTGAGGCATTTCATTGCGATATTTCAAGTTCTGCACGATTGCCATTCATCTTTTCTAGTGCATCATGAGCTAGCAAGCCTCAATCAGACTCCTGGTGCCTTCAGATAAATCTATTTTAATTCCGCAAGCTCTTCTTTAGGTCTGTAACAACACCTGAGAAAATGCTGACCAGACGACCCTCTGCTAGAGCTTTGAGTACTTTCTTCAGGGTTTGCTCCGGAGTGGTTTGTCTGAAAAAAAGTAGTTCACAGTTCATGAGAGACCAAACAGAACATATTTGACTTGGTTTGGCATGTAAACTCAGCTCTGGACTTTGCTCTTCACCACTCTTTGGTTCTGCGTGTTATATAAGTTTGTAGTCTAAATCACAAACCATCTATTGGGAGATTTAAAAAGTCAACAATTTTCATGGGAGCAGAGGGAGAGGGAGGCCCCCTTGGCGTGCTAAGAGCACAATAATGCTGACACACGAAGTATGGAAAAAAAAATTGGCAGTGGTCATCTTTCCAGAGTATTCTCTTCTTTCTTGTGGACTTTGGCACTTCTCTCCTTCCTGATAAACATCTGCTTTCTTCTGCTAGTTTTGCTTCTCCTCTGTGCTGGCTGTGTGAGGGGACTGTCATACGCTGTGGGGTGGCTCTGTGTCAGTGTGAGTGGAGTGCAAGTCTTCGGCCAACAAAGTTTCACAGCTTTCTCCTAGGCTAATTCCGGATCTCCCTGTTGCATCTTGCTAAATGCCTTTTTGTCCTAGACCTGAATTATGCCTCGTTAGAGGTTCACCGGGTTTCTCAAAGCTAGCTCTTCATTTCCCACCTCTTACAAATCCTCTGATGGTTTCCCCTTTCTTTTTGTAGTCAAAACCATATTGATTACAGGTCTCAATTTCACGGGGCTCATTTCTCTTCATTCTTTCATATAACATTTCACAGCTGGCTTCATCTGCCTCAGTTAACCAGAAGCTCCTACAAAATGCTTTTGGGCTGCCCGTTATGAGAAATTAGTCTACTGTCTGGTGGCCTACCTTTTTGTTGGGACTCAGGGCTTGTAGGTAAAGTGTAGTTTACATCTTCTACAAGAAGGTTCTCCTGGTTTCTTTTTCTGGGTTCAGGAGTGACTTGTTTTTGTCCTCTCTGCTTAGAACTGGTGGGCAGTCCAGCGAGGACAGGAGAAAAGAAGGAGGTGCAATGATGCTAGAGGAGTTGAGCTGGGGAAAAACTGTGGCTGGACTGATGTTTTTGGGTTGGTAACATGGGGAACTGGCTAACCCCTTGGAGAAGCTTATGAAACTGATAGATTGCTTTGAGTTGGGCAGAGCACTTTATGCAGAAAGCAAAACTGGGTTATTTTGACATTACATCACTGAAAAATAATATTGATCCACCTACTGTCACACCTCCTTATTTTGTTTCTCTTGTGCTTCAGGTAGTTCTTTTCCCCTTTGCTGGTGGGGAAAGAAACAAAATGTAATATAAACGCCATATCTACAAGTACTGCCATTTCTGAATTTTATACCAGGTATTTCTTTTGATGTATGCCTTGCCTCTAGAGACTCTCCTAGCAAGAAATGTGTGGTGATCTCTAGATTGTTTTGTTGTTTATTTTTTTTTAACTTGCTTTGAAATTAGCTTTTAAACTACATACTTAACCTTCTACAGTAGGTACTCAAGAAACTGTCACTGAAATCAGTAGTTGTTGAATACATATTATCATGATTGAGTCAGTGCAAACTTTGCATTTTTAGATAAAATAGCAGCATTTTTACCTCAAATTTCCACTAAAAATTCTCTAAACATAACGAGGGATTTTAAAAACAAATGTGTGTTTCTAAATCTTAAGTCTGCTTAAGAAAAAACGTTTTTAAAAATGTCATCATGAAATGGTGCTAAAACAGCTTTGGGGCCCCTCTGTCTATGCTTTCCTGCAATTATGTAAATCTCTTTTTTTATGTAACCATAGCATCATTTACAGATTTTACAAATGATATAGTACAGATAACTTTTGCAAGCAGTAGACATGTATGATGCATTTTTAAAGGATAATGGAGTTAAAATTGTATTAAATGGCACGATGCATACGATTTTCCTCAGCAGCACGTTTGGAACATGTTGTGGTTGGGATCCAGGCTGTTAGAAGGATTTTGGTGGACTGAGTTGCCAGAAGGCTGCACAGGGGCTCCTGAAGTCCATGGCTGGATTGTGTAAACCCTGTCTGAGCTGGTTAACCCTGAGATGTATGAGGCCACCTATAAAATATGATATGTATAATTATGGTTGTGTGGGCTCTGGGCCAAGAGTGAGAGGCACAGGTAAGTTAGCATGTTGAAACACGCAGATGTGACTAGCAGTATGCAAGAACATGAAAGTTCCCCTGTGTTTTTCATTAAAAACTGTGCTTGTTGTATTTCTGAGAGACCTGAATTTTTGGTATGCATTTGTATGCTCCTGTGGAATCACTGAATGGTCATCCTGTGCAGGTCATACCATTACTGTGAAAATGAGAGTCAGCTTGTGTAACCTCCTCCCTTCTCTGCTGCATTATCTCTTGCCTCAATTATTCTCTCCCAAATAACCTCTAATTATCTGTACCAATGAGAGCAGCGCGATCCTATTTTGTCCCCTCGGGGCACCTCAGCATTTGTGAATGGTTAACTCTGATCTCAGATAACTCCCTGCATTCTTGCGGGAAGCCCGAGCCAATAACATTATTTTAACCTTTTACCTACATAACTTTTCCCATAACAACTACGATTCCTTTTGCCCTATGTACTCCAATTAAAAAGTCGTGGTGTATTCCCAGCAAATACGTATACTTGTTACCTGCAAAACACCGTCTTCCCCCACACATCGTTTTGCAGCCTTAGCAGCTCAAGAGGCTGTGGATACAACCACTTCAAGCAGGCCCATTGTTTATGGACAGGAACAGACTGCTCCAAGACGCAGTGTCACAACGGGATTGGCAAAGAGAGATCGGGAGACAGCATAGGCCTGAGTTGCTACAGCAATCTGACGAAATGCCGTGGAAAAAAAGCAATGTTGCAAGTCAGACAGAGGTGAGTCTCCGACACCGTGCTGGGAGTGCGAAGAGGACAAGGCAAGGTCCAGACAAACTTTGTCTGCCGGAGCCCCAGCAAGTGGAAAGGTCACAAGAGAAACATGGGACGCCTTACCATGCCCCTCTTACCTATGTCGGTAGTGACCCAGCGAAGGGAGCCCAGCCTGGTGTATTTGCACAGGTTTAAAGTGATTTGCCAGGCCACGATACCAAGCAGATGTCTTCTGCTGAATGCTGTGTTTAAAATGCAGCTTACATCCACGCCAAGTTTCATCGACATGACCCTGTCTGCTCACAGAAACTGAGCAAGAGCTGATGAATAGTTGTGGGAAGGGCACCTGAAATGTCTTGGCTGCTGCACGCACAGGCCATAGGAATGGGGCCAAATGCTTGGGGAATATCAGACCGCAGAAGTGAAGTGAGCAGGGAGCATTCTCTCATCAGCATGCGAGTCAATAGACAGACAACAGCAGTAGGCAAGAATAACACATTGCTATTGCAGAGTGGGTTGATGGAAGAGAGGCACCCTGCAACTCTACATGCCGATTTCATTTTTTTGGAATGCAGTGGTTGTTTTACCTAGCATTCATGCAAGTGTGTGGTTCTGTGCGTTTGCAGGGACATCTCCCAGATCTGCCTGAGCAGCTTTGGAGGAGCCCTCTGGCACGTAACCCAAGTCTGTGTTTAGGCGGAGCACTGTGCCAACAAGATGTGCTCACATAAATGTATGGCGTGACAAGGCAAAGGGCCACCAGGGGCTCCAGGAACCCAGGGAAGCCAGCGCTGCCCAGCTGCCTCCTGCACAGCCCCTCACCAGCAGATCTGCTCTTAGCTGCTGGAAACTGGGACAGCCCTTGGAGGACCATTCCTTGTTGGAGAGATTGTCCCATATCTCTCCTCCAGTAGCTTTCAGTAATACAGGCTGCTGGTGGCGTGATACCTGGGGCAATGGCACCAGTGGTGTGGGTGGGAAAATAATGTTAAAATCTGTCTCTTGTTTTGCAGCACTGGAAAGCAGCAGAAGATGATGAACTGTTCAGACTGAGACAGTTGTGCTAAAAATATTTTTTTGGTTTGGTGAGAGTGGGAAAAAGATGAAGAGATGGGAGTAATTTTGGCTTCATTTTTTTTTTTTGCTGAAAGAGAGATCCTGCAAATCTGCGCTGGTTTGAACAATACACTCCTTTTTGCTTTCAGACTATTTAAAATTAAATTTAGTTTGAAAGCATAGTTTGGAGTGAGAGGGTGAACTCTTGTGTTGAAAACGTCAAAAAGAAAAAGAAAATGCCGTCATGAGTAAATGGCGAGGTGGAGGCCTGAAACTGTTGGAATTGATGCAAATTCATGCCTAGTTTTACTGAGCTGCGTGAAAAAGCACAGTGACCTACAGATCACAGGTCTGAAATCTTTGTGTATTGAGTTCAGAATTAAAACAATAGTTATTAAGACAAAATTATTTCCATCATGAAGCCTGTTGCCTTCAGGGAATAATGCCATTCTGCTTATCCACCTTAAGATACCCGAGCAGTCTTCTTTTCTGCCACCTAACTTGTGGGTCAGTGAGAGAGTTGAGTAAAACAGATACTGATAGACAAAATAGGAGGGTAATCTCTCCTTATGTAAAGCAGTCAAGATACGAAATGTTGTGCCATAGGTGACATTTGTTGTTGTTGTACAATATATTGTTGTTAATTATGGTCTGGCTGACAGGTTTTGTTTGGTTTTGGAGAGGGATTGTTTTTTGTTTTGTTTTGTTGTTGAGAAGCGGTGGCTGGAAGCAAGCTAAGTCTTAGGCTGAAAGCACAATAAGCCCTTGAGAAGATGAGAAATTTCTGACCTGGTGACATGGGAGGATGAAAGGGGAGTTGTGGAAGTTCACATGTTTAAATTTTCTTGGATGAAATCAACAAGGTCTTGTGCAAAGAAGACTGGTGGAAAGGCTTCATGTTAGATGCAGGGGCCAAACTGAGGGAGATGGTGTCACTGGAAGAAGAGGGAACACTAGTCATGTGGAAGATCGTCTGTCCTTGCTACAGGATTTCTCTCAGAGATGGTCTGCAGCATCAATCCATGTTATGCCTGTCAATGAACTAGTAGGACTGGCTTAGCGGAAGAAAAGGTGGAGTGGGAAGGAAGAGAGAAGGAATCAAAAGCAGAAGAGGCTACAGAGCAGTGAGAAATAGTACCATGCTAATGGAAAAGAGGTGAACCCAAGAAAGGGCTGAAACATAACCATTGCTTGCAGACCAGATCTTGCAGGGTGAGGCAGTGTCTCAGGAGAGAGACTAGGGGTTGCCACCAGGAGATGGCAGCCAAAAAGCAACAATACCTATGCATATAATTACCTGTGGAACCAGAGAGGACACTGTTTGCAAAGGACATCCTAACTTAACACCCTTCTTTTGAACATAAGATTTGAAAAAAAAAGGCTGTGAATTGAATGAAGTTGTGATGATGATGATAGCACATACAGCTGAGGGAAGGGGTGGTTCCTAAAGCATAAAATGACTATTGCTGTGGATGATTGTGACAAATTGAGGAGACAGAGGAAGAAAAATCTTGAATCAGAAGGCTGATGGGGAAGAGCTGGGTGAAGTTCAGATAACAGCGCAACAGAGAAGAGATTGCACTGGGCTATGTAAGGATGATGGAGACAGTGGGGGTTGCAAGTAGCAGCAGCAGCAGCAGCAGCAGCACAGCAGAGACTATCCACCTCTGTAGGTCTGTTTTGTTCTCCTCTCTTTCTTGGGTTTGATCTAAGATGAGAAGTGTGAGAAAAATTAGATACTATACTGGCTTTTCAGGTCAGGGTATATTTGTCTTTGTAAGTCTAGCTTGAAGGCAGAAACCTGGTGTGCTTAAGAATCCTTTTCTTGTCTCATTTTCAAATGTAGTGATACTCTTTGAGCCAAAGTGTGTTGTTTTTTGGCATCATTTGTGATCATTTTGGACTTTAACTACAAACAAAACAATGTCTGTGTTCAGTTTTGACCTCATGGTCCATATACTTTTACTTTGAAGTTTTTCCTGTTCCCTTGTGACTCTTAATGAGAACAACTATTTTCTTTCTGTCTCTCTGAAGCCATTCTCCTGTGACTGGTTGGGGAAAGAAAATAAATGTGTAGATGCTAGCTTTAAGATAAAACATACCTGTGATGACATGTAGGACAGCCCTACTGTTGAGAACACATACACCAACAGGTTGCACTCAGCTTTGGAAGCAAAGTAAACAAATCAGATTATGCAGCGAATTAAAATTAGTTTTGCAAGAATAATCCTATAACCATTACACAAACCAGCCTAACAATACAGAAAAGATGCAGAGAATGATAAAGGCCTAGTACCCCATTTCCATTCTCTTTCTCAACCCCTCTTTGAGATGAAATCTAATTTAATAAAATAGTATCTGCTAGTATGTAGTAGCTCAACTGAGTTCCTTTGTGTGAATACTCTGGTACCAGCGCATGATGTGATGCCAGCCTAACTATTCTTAAGCATATACCAAATGAAACCGATCTGAAAGCTGCTTAGTCTGATGAACTTGATTTCTTTGTGCAGACCAGCTTTCGGTTTTCATGCAGCAACGTGTCTGTTTGCACCATACTGTGTCAAAATGCCTTGACAGTGATAAGGACGATCATATGTAAGCATAAAAATAATGTCATGCCCTATCAACTACAAAGGCAGTCAGTATATCAGGGAAGATGATCCCTCTGAGGACTGGAGTAAATAGATGTCTTTTCTGTGGCCTCTGCTACCAGGTTATCAGAGTACCTCATCATTGCTAGCTGGTAGCAGCACAGTGGTCTGCAAAAGAGAACTTGGCTATTAGTCAGTTTTAGGGAAGGGGAAAACTGATACTGAGCATCATGGGCAGGAGTCCCTAGATAAACCTAAGTCTCGGCGTCATACCTGAATTCCTGCCCCTTTACGGTATGTTAAACTATTTGGTAGTCCGAGGAATGGAGCTATCCAAATCTGGCACTAGATACAGACAGAACTGACAGCTGCCCACAAGGGGTTGGATGTGGGTGGAAGAATGGCATTCTGGAGCGGGGCCGGGGAGGCCAGGGCGATGGACTCCACCTCATCACGTGAGGGTGATGTGAGTGGCGAGGTGCCAAGCCTGCGGGGCTGCAGTGAGCTCTCTCCTCCCTTCTCTCTCCTCCCCAGGCCAGCAGCACTGTGTGTATGTATTTTGCAGGGGACGAGAAGAGGAACAAAAACGGGCTGAATACTGCAGGCACGTAAGCATGCAAAGAGCTGAACTAGGCCCCGGCCTGCTGTTGCTGGGATCAGGCGGCTCACTTGGGCGTAGTACCACGAACCTCTCTGAGAGAGCAGTGTCTGTCCCAGCCCTTCTGCCACAGCTGTAAGGTTGGATTTTGACCCCTCCAAAGGGGAGGGCAAAGTGCTGTGTTGCTTCATCCTCCAGTACTACTCTGCTTCATCCTCAGAGCAAGCAAAATTCAGCTTTGTCTAGACTGCTAAGAAATGCTGAGCACTCAGGACCAGCTAGGTGCGATTGATAAAGCAAGGCTGCCGGAGCAAAGTCAAACCTCTGGCCATACGTAAGAAGGTAACAAAAGCTGTTGGACTTGCAACACTGGACTTCAGCACACAGGGGTGATAGTTAAAGTGCAGACTTAAGCAGGCAGACAGTCCGTGACTCAGACAACCTTAGTTAGTGGAGCTCAGAGGAAATAAACAGCACTTAAGGGCATTGCCTTTGGGACCATTTGTAAAGAGGGATTCTGCATGTTTCAAAAGACAGACAAGGCATTCAAATGGAGTATTTGTTTTCAGAGGATATTCAGGATCAAAAAGGAGTCACAAAGCAGTAAAATAACTTCATAAACAAAATACTCCTAGCAAGTATGCGACTTAATATAAAAGCAAGTCAAGCATGACAGAAGAGCTGTCAATAATTGATCAACTCCAGAAATTTAGTGCTCTTCTTGCAACAGAAAGAATCCCCTGCACCAAGCAGGTTTCAGGAAAAAGCAGGATTCATGAGAGCAGGAGGTCAGGAAAAGAGGCAATTTCCCCCTAGTACCTCTGAGAATGTTATAAAAACTTGCCCAAGATGCTGAAGTTTGTATCTTTGGAAGTGGTCCATGCCTATTGTCATGTACCATTAGTTGGCCAATCTATCCATTGAAAAATCTGTGCCATCCTAATCCAGAGTGGACCAGGAGAGACAGATATCACAGAACAGCTGAGCTCTGCTACTCGGAAGAGTGGTGTGGCCACCCCACCCTTTCCACTCACTGCCCTGGGGATGAATGGCAGAAAAATCTGAAAAATGTGTTACGCTAGCTGGGATTTCTTCCCAGTGGAGCAAGAGTTTGTTGCAGGGTATTGTGCCTTAGTAGGACACATAACTTGCATGCTTCAGAAAAAACACTTCCAGTGAGTCGACACACTCCAGTGAGTCAAAGGGAGTCCTTAGCACTTTTTATTGCTGGGGGCTTCAGTGGTTTCCCTGTAAGTCTAGGGTACTTAAATGCACTTGGCTTGGAAGGTCGCTTTCAAAGACTACAGCAGTGACATGACTGGAAGTTACCACCCAGCTCATCTGTGGTCTGGTATTATTTGGAACATGAATGCATTTAGAGACTTGTAACAAGAAAATGCAAAGATGGTCAAACACCTATCTTTCTCAAACCTCCCACTGAATATTGCTGAATATTGTCCATGTACTAAAGCAATGTTACCTTTCCAAGAACTAGAAGATGAAGAAGACTGAGGGAGAGCATTCAAGATCATTGATCTTCAACTATACCAGCAATATATATTCAAATCAGTCTTTAGGATATTCTGCACAGTGTGGTCCAGCGATATGTACGGACTTCCATGTTGTTATAACAATTGTATAGATATATATACTGCTTACTCTCAAAAATCTATCTGAAAATGTGATGTTAAATTTGGGAAATACAGGAGAGAAGCAAGAGCTGTTGTAAGAGCTAGGTGTCTTCTCTTGAGCCAATGGGTAATATTGGAAAAAGAAGGTAAACTCTCAGGCACATACATCCTTTATGCATAAAGCACAAGCTGCAAGCCTCAAACGTTACAGCTCAGAATCTGTTACTCTGAGCTAACTTAATTAGACTAATCAACTAACCAATATTTTCAAAAAACAAACAAACAAAACTGTAGAACACAGAAAGCTGTTAACAGAAAAGTGATAACATCATGAGTTCATGTTGAGTAGAAGGGATTGGAGAGACATCACCTGTGACAGTAGATGGCAAAGTGACGTGCTGTGAAACCACTGTCTCTCTCAGTCTGGCATATTTAGTAGCTATTAGAGTCATTAAATTTAGTTCATACATTCATTTTTGAAGGTCTTCTGTAGGCCTTTTTAGAAGGTTAAGCTGGAGAAGCCAGATGTAGGTGAGTTGTCCTGTGAAATCTTTTTTTTTTTTTTTTTTGCTAGTGATTATGTGTCTGAATTTTTTTTTTGTCTGTTTCTGTACATTTTGGTTGGATTTGTTCTGAGGAGTTGGTGGCTGTTTGGTTTTGTGCATATGATCTGTATGATGATGAAGTATATTATATTATAGGATATATGTTCATAAAATCAATGGATTCTGATGATTCTGCAATGCGACAGAGTTGCTTGAAAATAAAACATATAACGATGTATGCTGAAGGACTTTCATAAGAAAGGCTTGTCAAAACCTGTATGATGTTCTTCACAAGATCAGGCCTGGCTGTTGGCAAGAATATGCTGCCTGGGCAACAAGGGAAGGTACACTGAGGGGATTCAGGTCAAGGAGGAATGCATAGCTTGTTCCTCGTCCAGCTCTCTTTCAGAGCTGCAAGAGCCGTCTTACCTTTTCTGCAGACTCTTTTCCTCCCAATGGCTGAAGGGACAAGGTGAGATCAAGCAGCTGATGGCAGTATGGAGATATGGCTTGCTGTGAGCCCAGGCAGGTATACTTTGCCTTCCACGGCTTTCCAGGGAGATGTTCAGTAGCTGTGAGTTATCTCTGATTGGGCTCCTAGCGAGCTCCTCAGCTCTCAGAGCCATGAGGAGCTGGGTGTCAGCTTCAGCAGTTCTGTAGTGGCTGCAAGTATTCCTAGGATGGTTGGATAAAACCCTAATTATGAAATTGCCTATATGTTGCTCAGTATGGATGTGGCACAGACCAAAGGCTTGCTAAATTTCCCTCAGTCACACTTAACCTTCGGTGGCCAAGTCCCCTGCTGTGTTCCCTGCCATGTGCATGTATGAATATTGTCTTGACCTCTCAAGCATGGAACAAAAATAACTCGGAGACTAATGGTCTCTACATATTCATTTGAAATTATTTTCTCCACATCTGTTGGTCTAAAAGCTGTATGGCAATCCTGTACAATGCACCAAGGAATCCTTTAATGCAGTTTCTTTTCTACAGGTGGCGATTACAACACTTCTGGGGAGGTGGGGAAAGAACAGCTTGCTTGAAATTTAGAGTTAAGATCCAGTGTAAGTTGTTGGTGATTATGTGGGAGGGAGGGAGGGAGGGAGGGAGGAAAAGTAGGGTGTGAGACAGGCTTGATCAGACGGGGATTCAAATCAGATAGCAATGCTGGAGCACTTGTGGCAGTGTCTGGTGTCAGTGGCCGTGGCCTTGCAGAGTGGTCTCAGGAGGCTTGTGCTCAGCGTGGCTCACGCAGACGAAAGCAGCTGCTCCGGCAACGTCAGCCCAGATCAGTTGAGGACATAAACTGCATGTCCCTCAAATGAGCCAGAGCAGCTGGCATGGAGCTTGTGGTATCCTTGCTCTTTGGAGCTAGCGAGAAGGGTGTCGGGAGCGTACCTGTGCTGCCCTAAAGCCTGCCGCTGAGGTGGTGGCTTGTAACCCCAGAAAGAAATCTGACATAGCAGAGCTAACACTGCTGCCATCTGATGCAAGGTAGTTTTAATTCAATAACAGGAGCCGTGAAACTAGGTTTATTGTATTGTGAAACCAGTCTAATATCTTGGGTGGTGACAAGCTAGTCTTGTGAAAACCTCTCAAACGTTTCATGTGGAAGCAAAGATGGGATCAGCAAGTGTTCCTGCAAGCACTGGGGCTGCTTCTGCACCACATCCTGCCCTTGCTGGGCACAAAGGGCATGCGCTCAGCTAAACATGGGTCTGGGTAGGGATGCGGGGAACTCCTTGGGTGTCCCGGGTGAGGAAAGCCAGTTAAATACTCTGCTCCAGGGGGCATTTCACAGCTGTGCAGGCTCTGCTTTTTGGTTGCCTGCAGTTCCCAGGATCAGACCCTGGGCTGTGTTCTTACTCGGGCTTCAGTGAGAGCGTGACTGCAGTAATTCACCACCACCAGCAGCCATGGGAAGCTCCCTGCGGTACGCTCGGTGGCCACAAGGTAGTACAGTTCTATACAGCATCAGCTGTAAATGCGTATCTGTGCCGTACTGACTGCACAGAAACCAAGGGTGAGGTAAGCCTGTGATGTTGGAAATGTAACTGTACACCAAGGCTGACATGTGGGAAGAGAAGGAAAAAGGCAAGCTGAGCCTCTCTGCAGCACCCTTAGGAGCCAGGAGGCTTGTGGTGGCAGAGAAGTTACTGTAGGAGATGGCTGTCTGCAAGACCTGTGGTGTGCGAACGAAGCATAGCTCACCCGAACAGCAAACCCACAGCGTAGCTTTGAATTAAATACTGCACAGCGGGTCGAAAACAACTTCCAAAAGCGTGCAGGAGGCACAGAGCATGCGTGGTGTGTGGGGTGCACTTGTATGCATGGGCATGCCCGTGCTGGGGACGGAGGGGGAGCGAGGGGCAGGGAGGGGCAGGTTTGATTGGATGTGAATAATGGGCTTGATTTCCAAGCTTTTCATCACGGAACCTCTTCCAGTCTGAAAACTTTCCTGTTCTTCCTGCCTTAAAGGAGATTTCATGGCAAAACAATTCCAAGACTTTGGCTGTCATCCAGGCATAGTTTGAGCCGTAGTATTTTAGCTGATCAGCAGGCTCCTTTAATTTTTTCTGTCACGCAGCCAAGATCTGGCTGCATAAAGATAATCCCCAGTCCAGCTTTACCATCTGAGATGACTTTTCCTTAGGAAGGAGTGCTGTAGGAAAATGAGCGCTTGACCTTGGTGAAACTGTGGTTTCTGTAGACTGCTAATGGATATTACAAAAACATTAGTCTGATTTTTATGTATATGCAGGTATCTATGACTACATAGATTATGCATACCATATATGACCGTATGTATTATTTATATCATATATTTATGTGTATATATATATGACTTAATAGGTGTTTAATGAACTAGTGATAAAATCTGCCTAAAAATAGTGGGTGACTAATATTTATATAAATTTCCGTAGGCAGTGGGTAGGGAGACTCTTCCTTGTAGAGTCTCTCTTCCTGGGCCAAGTAACTTTTAAAAATTCATCTTTATTAAGCCATAGATTATTGTACACCTTTTTTGTAAGCAATAATAATGTGTCTTTGTATCTGTGGGAAGAAAAGCCATGTGATGGTGATCCACGTGAAATGAGGTTGAAAACTGAACTGTAACTCCCTCTCTTTCTGGTCTAGTCTGTGTAGACTTTCTTGTCTTCAGTCATTTTCTGATTAAGGGCACTATTCAGAAACCCTTATTCATGAAAGTAATCTGACTGCAGGCAACAGGTTTATTCCCCTTGAGGTATATTGTTTGCAAGAGCAGGATTCACATACCCAGCAATTACAGAGGAATTAAACCAGAAGTCAAGGCCTATCACAGCAGCTTGGTGGGATGGTAAGGTATTAGCAAGTATGTTTTGAATTTATTTGGGTTTTCTTAACATGCTTTTGGACTCTCTGATTCCAGCTTCCTTGCACGTAATTGCTAAAAGCTGGGGAGGAGTTAGCTTGCTGAGCACAGCCTCACCAAGGCAGGGCTGAGGGCCCGGGGGGCTGCGGCTCCACGCTGCAGCACCTTCTGGCACACTTTGGAGACCGGAGTACGGTGCAGATGTCACCCACCTGCCATAAAAACAGAGATTTCCTAATATTTTTCTTTTCTTTTTTTTTTTTTTGGATGGGTTTTGGCTGGAGTGGAGCTCATGTCTTTAAAACAAGCAATTGTATGAAAGGATTTGAAATCACTTTATGCATGACTTTTTCTGGATACAGGTTTTACCCTCTCCTGCTTTGGTGTGAGTTTTGTCCACTGATTATTCTGCTAGGGCTTTGGTTTTGGCCATCACTGCATGTTGCTTACATAAAACAGTAATAGCCAAGTAGCTGCGGTGGTGTGGATTACAGACATTTACACCAACTTCTGTCGGCAGCTACTTTATTATATAAATTCCCATGTAGTATCTGTCCTTCTAAGTGGCAGGCCGACGGGATGTCTTCAGCACAGCGGCATTATTTTCTGCAAAGCAGAAAAGTAGAAATGTGTTTGTGTCCAAAATTCCTCTGGGCTACAACACTACCTGTGTTATAATCCTAGAATTATTGTACACTTGCACTCCTGCCTCCCGATGAGTTGTACCAAAATGACCCTTTGGTGGCATTCAAAACATGCAGCTTTTTATTTTCCCTCTCTCTTTCTTTCTTATTTATTTATTTTTTTTCCACCTGGCCATAACGTGGTCACATCCAAAGGAGGGCTGCTGGCTTTCAAATGACAGGAAGGTGCCCACGGTGTGCACTTAACTCCCTGACATTTTTGAACCTCCTGTTAACCAGTGCTGTCACTTTGCAGATTTTTGTAAACACCACTGAACATCAAGTATGCAAGGAACTGGCCTCAGTTACTTTATTAGTAACCTGGAGGGATTTGTAAGATCTTCTGAAGAATGCAGATGTTCAGTTTATTATATTATTTTTATTTATTAGGAATTTTGTGTGGCTTTGTTGTTTGCTTTAAGAAAATATTTCTGTTCAAAATGAACATGACTCATATTCTGCTTGTGAGCAAATCAGGTCAGGAAACGATGCTGTATGCATAAACTAAATTTACATTTACTTACTTTTCCTTTACATCCCGTGGGGCTGCATTTGACTTCCTTTCCCTCTTTCATGCCCACCCTCCCCCAGTATTTTTCAGGTGCAACTCAAATCTAAGAGCAGGCTCTTACGCTTTTTCCCCAGAAACCTGTTGTTCCTGTAGTAACCTCTGCTGCTCGTCCTGTGCTCAGCTCAGTGGCGTCCCAAGCCTGCTCCTGCAGTGGGACAACTGGCCAGGGAATACCACCTGAAGGTTGTGCTTATCACACAAGTGTCCATCCTTTCCCATTTTTACCCAAACCTCGCTCTAGGAATCCTTTTGCTGCCGTCTTCATCTGAGCTTTGTGTGGCCTCCACTACATCTTCTCGTGGCACCGTGTCATTGTCAGTCGGTCACTGAAGGCAGGCGCTGCTGCTCATTTAGCTCTGCCTCCTTCTGCCATTTTCTCTTCCTGAGACTCCAGAAGGTCTTCGTGCTGGCCAGGAGGTCTGTCCATAGTGGACCAGTGTAGGATGGAGGCTTCACCCTGGAAAATAATAATTTGAACAAGCTTCCGAAATATCTCAAATTCAAATGAGTTAGAATTCACTTTTTTTTTAAATTTTCCAACACAAGTGACACACCCGCCTTTCCCAAATTTACCAGAAAAATTAATTTATGTAAAGATAAAACCCAAGTGTCACCGCTGTAACTCCAGGCTGGACCCAGATTTGTGCTGATCAGTGTGAAGGCAGAATAGTTCCTGGAGCTCACTGTCGTTGTCCTGGGGGTCTGTAGATGCAAGGGGCAGTCTAAGTCTGTTTTCTTTATCCCAAATTCCCAAATTTGCATCTCATCATTCAATCATTGTTAACTACAGGGAGGTTTTCTGGATTTATGCGAGCATGCCTGACAGATTCCTACAGTGTCTTGTTTTTACAGCTTTGAAGAGCCCCTGATTGCAGATAGGGATCTTCTTGCTCTTGGCAGCGTGCAAACAGAAAGCAGAAAAGGTGGTCCCTCCCCGCTCCAGATAAACTCTGACCTACTTCAGGCTGACCCGGGGAAGGGCAAGCGCTGCTGAAAGCTGCTGGTGAGCTGCACGAGGAAGAGGACACAGAAGGGCTTGTGTTGCGGTTTGACGTAAGGCAAAGCACAGTCATGCATTAGCTCGGTGTTGATGACATTAGCCACTGGACATTCAGCCTTAGCTTCATGCCTTCAGGTGTTTAATTTTTATTTATTTCTTCATAGAGAGACATCATATAAAACATCAGCTTCATCACATAATTCCGTTTAAAGAAACAAAAAATCCTCAGCAGTGCACTGTCTCCTGTCCTGACGCTGGGTTTTGCTTGAACATAGATGTTATAGACATTTTTCTTGGCAATTAGAAGAGAATCCTTTCTTTTGCTTCCTGTAGTTATAATCACCATACCTTAGGTGAAGGAGCACATTTTGTGCTCTGGCTCCAATTACAGCAGCAATCCTGCAAGGTTATGGAGGACACAGAGGTCTGAGTACAACTTTAGAAGTAAGAAGTCTTAACGATGACTTATTAGTAAATAGGGAAAGCCAAGGGTCAAGCTCATGATTTTGCTGTGAGACCTGCTAGCCTTGATGATGTGTCTACAGAGCTGTCGTATCACTTCATCATTTCTAACAATGTATGCAAGAAAAGAAATTTGGGCATTCGTCAAGCCGTGAGCAACAATGGAGTAAAAAGAAGTCATTGCTATAGTTGTAACAGGAAGGCTACTTTTTATTCAGACCACTGTTGCAATACTTTCAGATGTCACACACATTTGTAGTGAAAAAGGTCAAAGCTGACAATTGCTAAGCAAATTAGAGAACTCATATTATTCTGCTTTGAATCTCTTCTATCTTTTTTTTTTTTGTGTGTGTGTGTTCTTTAATGTAGCAGTTGGGTAATAAAGTTTTCCAGGGAACACATTTACCAGCCTGGACATGGCACAACTCCTTAATTTTCTGGGCAAAATAAGCTGGGCCAGCTCTTTTGAGTGTCATGGTATTGACATCAGTGACCCAAGACAGCACTGACATGGGATTGTGCCAGCTTTCCCTGAATTACTTCGGGGAAGGTTTGAAACAGGGCTGATCTGTTCAATTTGAAATAGAAGCTAAGATCCCTGGTTTTTTTTGTTTGTTTGTTTGTTTTTCAGGCTTATTCTCTATTGAGAAAGCACCGGAGTAACAGAGAACAAGTAGGTACTTTTATCTTGCCACTTCTCATTGAAGCAGTGAGTCTCAGTAGCAGGCATGGAGGTGTAAACTTTGCTGGGTTTTGTTCACGTCCTTGCCATTCATTTGCTGTGCGGGCAGATCCACACACTTCTCTTTGCCCCTCTTTCCCAATCGGTGAAATGCACAGATACTGTGTGATTTGAGATGTCTGGGCAGTGCCATTATGGGCTAAATCCCAGGGCAGTTTCAGAAACCCAGACGAGTCAGCACCACTGTGACTTAGTTGGGAACAGGCCTGGCTTGGCCCATGTGTGTGTCAGCAAAAAGCTGGCCTCAGGAGGGTAACTCTGAAGCCGTGACTTTTCTACCAGTGATGGTAATGCAGTGAAATACCAGCGAAGATCTGCGCTGTTGAAGGAGCCGTGCTCTTGATGTAATCAAAGATGTACGTGCCTTCAGGCTGTTCCTGTGGTGGCTAAAGATCTGAGAGGAAATTAGGAAATACGGTTGTGAAAGAAAAAAAAAAAAATGTTGAGCAGAGTACTAGGAGCTGATTTCCCTCTTTTCCACAGGGGGAAAAAAAGTGACTTTCTTCAAAGATTTGGAATAAGATATATCCGACTTCAAAGGGAGCTGCTGCAAGGCTGGCTCAGTCACACCACATCCACCTCCTCCGGCAGAGCCAGGCTTGCCCCCTGGGCAGCTGCGGTGCTCTCCTCCTTTGTACATATCAGAAGCCTGTGCTGACACAGGCTGGGTCAGGGCTTCCTCTTTGCCATTACTACATCCATCACATGCGTAACAGGCTGGTGATCCCTTGCACCATGCGGGGGGGAGCCCCCGCCTAGTCCGGGCAGCTGCTGCAGGTCTGTCTTAGGGACTTAGTCCCGGGATTGTACCTCGGTGTGAGTCAGAGCCTGGTTTCACCCCAGGATGCCCTCAGTGCCTTGAATGCTGCATGCCCAGTCCCTCAAAGAGCTGCTGCTGAAGTGCATGGTGCTGATGTTGCCCTCTGTCCCAGAAGTTTGTCGTTCAAACTCTGATCTGAAGTGGGGAGGGAATTAGGAATCTTTTTCTCAGTGTGTTTCTTAGTTTTTTCAGCCCTTGTATCTGCCTCCTCATGTCCAGACTGCTGCTCAGAGCAGGGGACAAAAGGGTGATGGCAGATATGAGGGCTGAAATCTGGGGTGTGTAAAACATGCTGGTGCTGCGCCTGGGACAAGAGCTTGGTGTGGGAAAAGAAGTTAGGATGTGAGCAGGGGGGTTGATGCCTGGAGTTACAGGGCAAGCAGGAACACTGCTTCTGGGAGTAAGGGGGTGAGAAACCCTCTGCTGACTGAGAGTGGGTCTGAAGGAAAAGCTGGATTATATATCTGCTGCTACCTGGCCATTGGCCAAACTAAATCCTCATATTTAAAGCAAATTATCGGTAAAGTCACTGACCGTGCTGTATAATCTAGATCTGTACAAGGGTCGGGTGCTGCCTCATCTCCCAAATTCCTGACTTCAGCATCAGGCGTTACATCTGCTCCTCTTTCAGAACTGCAGCTGGTCCTTTAAAGTACAGCACTTGTGGCCTGGTTTTTCAGGTGTGTCCAAACTTTTGCTGGCCTTACTGCAGTGCATGGGGGGCTTTCGCTTCTTACTCTCTCCTTGTTTCTCTGATGGAAGTGAAAGCTTTCTGCCTTCCTCCCATACTCATCAGTAAATCAGCTGAGCTCATCTGAGTGCTTAAAGCCCTGGCAGGGCAGCTTGGTCTCAGGGTAAGGCAGTCACAGCTCACAGCCCAGCCTCACACCACGAGACTTCTCTGAAGCAAAAGGAATTCCTCCTCACGGGTGGTTTTAGCATCGGGATGTCTTTGTGCTGCAGAGGGCAGCTCAGGACTCCTCATTTCTTTGCTGCATCTTGGAGCAAACACACCTATATAAACAAGGCTTTCTGTGCTTAGCTCCTCTCTCCAGCCAGGAAGAGGAGGGAAGAGCCAGCCTGGAAACAAATTAACCCTTAGCATTTTCCCCTTCCCAGCTTACTAACATTTAAAATCCTTGAACTGACCCCAAAGTAGATTTTTTTACCCAGAGGAGAGGGCAAGCGCCAGGGGTTCAGTGGACTTTTCCCCGTGCAGTCAGGTCAGTGCAGATGTTCCACCCGTGGTGGCTGTGGTCGCTGGTGCAGAAAGGTGAGAGCTGTGTGTGCATGGGGTGGGTTTGGGGGAGTGGGGCTGAGCCGCTGGTGAACTCCTCCCACTACGTGTGCCTGTGTCAATGAGAAAGGGGGCAAGAGGTACCTAATTACCAGGTACTGGTAGAATGGAAAGTAACTTCCCACCCGCCGTCCTTAAATTACTTGGTAGGGCTTGTACATTCCCAGCTCTGCTGTCTGTAGACACCAAACCCATGTGCCTGGATGTAAGTGGGTAATGATGCAAAGGAAGAACCAGAAATCCTCACTGAATGAACTGACAAAGCTAGTCCAGGGGAGCAGGGGTGACTCGAATACCTTCTTCCAACACGTTGCTGTAGCTAACATTTTGTTTGGGTAGCCACAGAGTTTTTCCTATTAGCTGGGCTCATAGAGGGTTAGGGTTAGGGTTAGGGTGGTGGGTGCTACCTGTGAAGGCTGCGGGTTTGCTGGGAGATGTAATTACAGCTGACTTCACTGCCCTGCTCTCCTCTCTTCTTCTGCTCTGGCTAATTGTGTGTGATGGACTATGCCAGTGCTCTTAAAACATTGCCCCCTATCTCATTGTGGATGTTTCCTCTAGGTTTTTCTAGTTTTGCAGTGCTGTTCGAAATGCCACAACCAGCTGAATATCAGCACAGCTTTATTTCTCATCCATCTTACCCAAGCCCTGAGCACGCTTCTTCCTGTGTGCTTGAGAGTTTTGTTTTGCTTTGTTGAAGGTGATAAAGCCTTCATAATAAAATCCAGGCTTGCATTTTAGCCTGCTGGGACCTACCATAGAGAGGAGGTCATAAATAATTGTTAAGGTTGTTGATTGCTTGCTTAAATGTAACGTTGCCAGAACATTCCTTCCTATCAGTCTGAAGGCATTTGGGGCCACCTCTGTTCAGGTCTAACCTAGCACTCTATTACTCACTCCTGTCTTACTGGGGGTTTATTACTGATGGGTTTAAAACACTTTGGTGGTAAAAGACTCTACGTATGTGAGATACAGATACAGGCAATATACTCAAAATTCATCAGTCACCAAGATACTTAGCACTGGTCATTTCCTAACGAAAACTCAAGGGAATTTCCTGCAAAATGGCAGTATAACTGGTAAGGGAGTATAAAAGGAATAAGGAAGCTTGGCACCAAACCACATGTGTCCAGGGATTGTTGAGCCTTGTGCTGTTTAATAGAAGTCAATGCTCGTTTTGGATGTGCAGATTGAATCTTGCCTTCCACAGACAGATTTGAGGAATGTAAGACACCAAAATATAATATTGAGTGAGCTAATACTACAGCATTTCCAGCAAAATAGTGCACAGCCGCTTGGCCTTGCAACAGGTGATATGTGCAAGCAGCATGGCATGCCTGTGCACATATGAGGCTTCAGAAATTAAACTGATGTGCAAGCGAAGCTGGGAACTGCAGGAAAGAGGGACCTGTTACTGCAAAGGGTCAGAGTGATTTCATGTGTCTTTGGAGGCTTGGGGCTGACTGAGCTTTGCTTCGGGGTCAGCTCACGTCGAAGAGGGGATTGCTGGAAATAACCATTGTTGGTCCTAATTTCTTTCAGAATTTAGAGGTTACAGGAAGAGTTTAGGCTGACTCCTCAGAAGAATGTTTTCAGACTTTCTGAGGGGAAAGCTGCCTGCTTTCTTGAGGGAACTGGGGAAGGGTCAAATACACTGACATACACTATTGGCATTTGACAGGGCCTGGAGGCAGTGCAAGGCATGGGGTGCTGCAGGGGCAGGACAATGTTAGAAGAACACCCGGGAGCTGGAGCTTTTTCCTTCATGCAGGATGGTAGGAATAGCAATAACCACCTCCCCATCTTCTAATAGTAATAATGGGTGGCGAACAGCACTCCAGGTGAGCACAGTGCTGCTGGCTTGAAACTTGAAGCAAAGGCACGTCTGTGCTGATCACCCATCTGCTGCTCCTCACTTGCAGGTAATCCATGCTCAGCTCATGCATAGCTTGCTACGTGGGGCACAGAAACTGATAAGTAACATTGCCTGAAGAGCTGAGCCCTGTCCTGCTGTGACAAGGTGACAAATGGCCACTGGAGGCTGAGCCGTGCTACCTCTCCAGCTCCTAGCGACTGCAGAGAGGGAGCTGCGTCCGCTGGGCTCCTCAGGTCGTGCTTGTTCTGTGGAACAACGCTGGATAGGCAGCTATTCAAAGCCATCTGGACTGGTTTGTCTGTTTAAGTGGAGTGTCAGCTCCGGGCTACGCTTGCCAACCCTCTTATCGCCCTGTACCACTGATAGCACCAGCCCAGGGATATCTCTGTAGTGCTTATTCATGTGGGTAGTTTTTACTCACTTCATACCTACGGTTCCTGTGTTTTACTGCACCATGTGAGGATGGATACGAGCTGCCTGCAGGGCTTGGGCAGCCTGAATGGAAAGCTTCTGGGAAGTTTCCTTGGGCTGGGGTTCATCCTCCAACCTCCGTAATACGGTTCGGGATGGAGGCTTTGTCACGAGAACGATGACTTTCCCTAGCTTGCAGAAAGTCCTTGGTTTTCTTTCCTTTTAACCTGGCTTAACCCAGCAGCTGCACTTGAGAGCTGTCATTTGTGATTTCTCCCTCCTGGCTGGCAGCCGTGCTCCTGAGAGCCACTGTGGGAGAGCTTCCCAGTCCAGATGTGATAGTGGCCCTCCAGGGGACCCTGCTACCCTGTTGCAGAGTAAGTGGATGCTTTTAAGTAACCCAATGTGTTGGTGTCAAAAGTCCTTGCTGGCTTGCTTTTATTCAGCCTGGGGTTACCCGGCAGTGCCAGTGTCAGATCTGCCCTGTTATTGGTTACCTAACATAGCCCCCTACAGGAGCCTCCATTAAATGTTGCTTTATACTCTGCCTCTTTCAGCTGGGTCCACAGATACCAAGATACTACGGGGAAATGTATAGCCCTGATCTTTTCTAATGCTATAGAACAAACATTAACCTGGGGACTGCCCCGTTGTCCTGGTGTGGGACATGTGGCATAGCTGTCCTGGGACAGCTGTGTGGCAGGGGACCAGGCTCCTCCTGGGAAGCGTGGCCGTGGTGTGAGAGCGGTGCGCAGGGTGCCGAAACACAGACCCCTCCTGGAACAAAAAACAAATTAGTAAGCAATGATTAAGACATTAAAACAAATGCTCAGTAAGTAATGTGTTTGCCCTGACAAGATCTTCCTATTCACAATCCAAAGGTTTTGCTGTTGCCTGGAAAGCACTCCCGTATTATGATGACAAATAGCTTGCAGAAGTTTGGGATAGGTGTACCCTTAGGTGCCTGGTGCTTTAGTTATGATGTTAAAACACTGATAAGCTGCATAGTCTCTATGTACCACGCTTATTTGCGAGCCTGTTCAGTCAGGGTAAGATTGCCAACAGCATGCTTCCAAGTTGTGCAGAGACCTTTTGATTAAACATCACTCCTTAATCTTTCTGAATTTCATTTGCACTATGTACTTTCAGGTGGCGTCCTTATAAACGAGAATATTCCCCACCTTTGGGGTCATTTGACAAACTTGGATATTGGTTTAACATTTTGTTTCTTTCCACTCAACCCAACTATTCTTGTCACTTGTGAAATTTGTAGAAGGCTTAATATTATTAAATACACGGTGCTTTCTAAATAAGTCTGCCTCAAGCGCAGGCACACAAGTTGTGAATGAATAAAACAGATAAAGGAACATGACGGTCTAGAAGCTGGAATCATATTGAAAATGAAAGTTTCACAACAGTCCTGAAACAGAGCATATGAGTGCTAAATTTATTTCTAATACTTGCGAACAGGGAAGAGAATTACTAATCCTGACTAATATACCCAAGCAAGTGCCTTGCTATGACCTGAAGGACTGAAATAAAATCCATTTGCTTGCTTTGGAAAAGAATCAATTTTTCTGTGTAGAAGGAAGCTGGACAGAAATTTAACTGCTGGGGAAGAAAGGGGAATTTAACGGGGCTGCAAATCCCCCTCCATTTTCCCTACTGACCGCATCTTCTCACTCTTGGCCCTCTTCCCGCTTTCCAAGAAAAAAAAACAGATCCCAACATGAGGTTTTATTGAAAACAAACAAAAAACCAACCAAACAAAAACTTTCCCTAACTAAGAAGCTGGAACACTTTTGTGCCAGAAAGTTACTGGAAGAATGAGCAAATGTACATTGAGCTAATGAGGGTGTCCAAAAGGAAGGAGGAAGAATGAACTTTTTTTTTTTTTTTTTTGTTAGGGTTTTAAGATTTCGAGTTGCTGGCTGAAAGAGAAAATATTAAGCAGGTTGGAGATGGCCTGTCTTTTTACCAAACCTTGCTGTGTTGAAAGCCAGGGAAAATTTGTTTGGGGTTTCAGTGGAAGTAGGGCTAGAATGTCAGGCTCACTGAGGTACTGAGCACCAAAACTTAGCTTGTGTCTGTTCGACTGGGAATCATTTGTGAAATATTTCAATGCACAGAAGTAATTAAATACATTTTAAAATTGGAGTGTTTTATGAAAGATACAAGTAACTTCCTATTAATTTGAAACAGTATTTTTGACCTTTCATTTTAAATTCGTTTTGTTTTTCTACTTAAGGATAATTAAATATTTAATTACTTCTACAGTTGTGGTCTCACATGAGTCAAAACCACCCCCCACAAAAGTGTCTATAGAGTTCTGCTTCCCAGGAGTTAGAGTGCTCATTTTCTGGCCAGAGCCTGCCCAGGTTGGTGAGGAGGCCCTTTCCCATCCGCATGTCCTGTTGCAAAGTCCCTGCTTGGCTGGTCTTCGCAAATCTGCTTCTTCCGCACCGTTTCTGCTGGGGTCCAGACAAGTTCCTGTGTATACGTATGTGTGTGTGTACATGCATGAACTCGTGTATGTAAGGAACATTCAATCATATGGGCTTAATGTGGGAAGAACATAAAGTTATATGTGCTCTACCACTGGAAAAGCTCAATAATAGCTCGTCCTTGAGAAATTGCTTTTGTCACGAAGAGTACGGATACCTGAAGTCTTTAAATCGTCAGAGAAACTTTGTTTATACCCATTTGCATTGGCACTGTAAAACTGTGGGAATCGTTTCTGGATGTGGCGGTGAATTTTTCACTTACTGGAGAACTTACCTTTTAAGACATAAACGTTCTTAAATTATAGGTGCATTTAATATCTGATTGTACAAAGAGTACATATAACTACCAGCGTGGAAAATGGGTGCCATCTTACTTTAGATAAAACCCCACTAAGCAGCAATAGATCTTCCAGGCAATACACTGCTCCCACTGTGAATTATTTATATCCTAATCTAGTCTCTGTTGAAGCTAAGGGAGAGATTTTCATCACCTCCAGAAGAAGCTGAACAAGGCTATTAGCTAGCACCAGTATTCATGTGCATTGTCACATGAAAAAAAAATCGAGTTCTTACTAGTTATTGTAGTGATAATGAGGAGCCCATTACTGTACGTGGCCTAGTGTGGTCTTGTTGAAAAAGGCTGAAGGTGATCTCTGCATTTTTATTCCATCTTCGTACTTCCATTTCACAGTTCTTATCAAATTAACCTGTCAGAAATGTCCTTAGGGTAGCAACCCTATGCTAGAGTAGGTGATGACAAATTTCAGGAAACATCTGTTGCCTTGCTTTGGCTGGGCAGAATTTCCTGAAGTTTAGGAAGCTGTAGTTTTTACTCCATGTTATAAATGATTTCATGAGGCTGATGGACGCTGGCAGATTTCTGTGGCATTCCCCATGAGATCAGAGTGGGAGGAAAAACTTTCTGCATGGGCAAAACCATGCCCGACACTGCTTTCTGGGAATGTGATAAAGGTCCTTTCGTCCCTATGAGAGCCAGACCTCTGATAACTCAGCATAGTTTGTGAAGGGCTGCTCTGGGCTTTATAGCCTGGGTTTTGAAAAGATTTTCTTCTGTGCTTAGATAAGAGTGGGGAGGAAGTTGCATTCTCCAAGCCTTTGAACAGAAAAAAAGAGAATATCGAGTAAACTGAATGAAAATGAATGAACTCACGTTTTTAAAATGTTAAAAAAAAGTTACCTTTTGGCTTCAGCAGTTCCCACTGACAGATCAAGACAAGCCTGTGCTCGGTTGGAGGGACTTGCAGAGGATGCAGGCGGTGTGACATTGCTCTCCTTTCCGCTCCAGCTCGAAGGATGTGCACAGCGTGAGGCTGTGCAGGGTGGGCGCTGCAGCTGAAGGCAGCGTGGAGCTGTGCCCACACTGAGAATAAAGGAATTGATACGAGGTGGGAAATATTATCCCACTTTCTGGACAGGTTGCTAGCTCTTGGGTTGTTTTTTTTCTGTTATCTGTTATGTTAACAGCTAATCTCTAAATTGTTATCTAAAGGTTACCTCCGTATGATAATGCCCGTTGAGGTGCATTATGCAGAGAGGGCAGAGGGAAGTTTGCATATGCACTCTTGTAACGTGAAAGAGCACATTTGCAGTTTTTTAATGTCAGGTCCCAGAGGAGAAGCAGTAGGATGCAGAGATTTTTACCACAGCTGAGATGCGCTGGGAAGTCTGGGGGTTAGCTCGAGGGAGTGCTGGCACCTAGCCAACACACGCTGCTTTTAGTAAAAAGAGCCCTGTTTAACCTGGTAGGTGTGCCGTTGGTAACACAAGCACAAAAACGAGTGAGCAAAAGCTGCCCTATCTGTGCTGATTAGGTAGTTTTCAGTTCATCACAACTAAGTCAGGCCAAGCTGCTTTCTGCTGCATTCCTCAATGATTTGTGCCGAATCATATGTTTCAACCACGAACAATTTCAGCTGCAAGTCTATTTTAATCTCGCTTTTCTTTTTTTTTCCCTAATGTTGTCAGCACTGCACACTAATGTCCCCGGGTCCTTATTCTCTGTGTTCACTTCAAGCGAATAAAAGCTAAAAAAAACATCTTCCCCAAATGTGTGTTTTTTGAAATTCTGTCAGCAAATCCTCATATTATGAGAGCCGCAACTCCACCTAGCACAGTACCTGCTGCCTGTCACATAGGTGAGATGAGAACGCGAACGGGGTTTTATGTTTGCTGGCCACCTACGTGACCAGCAGACGTATTTCCCTGTGACCTTGGGGCGAGCATTGCCACCTGTTGCCCTTTTTACACAAAAGCAATGTGTGCCAGTGCACGAGAGCCAGCGCTGACCTCTCCGTGGAGAAGAAAATAGAGCCCGGCGGCAGTTTTGGAGTATAAGAAATGCTTGTGACTGGCACAAGAACCCCGTTTGTCACCTATTGTCATTGCTACCACCAGCCCCCGCCTGCCGGCCTTGCAAGTGCCACCCCAAGGCGCCTGCATCCCGAAGTACCCTTACCCCGAGCTGACACTGCAGGCAGTGCAATGAGCAGAGGTTGAATTACCCTTTAAAATTCATCAGTTGTATGATTTCTCTTCAAACGTATTTATAATATTAATTTACTCTGGCTCTGTTTCCTTAAACAATACCTAGAAGCTCAAGAGGGGCATGGACTGTCGTCTTTATCAATTCTTACAACAAAAAGCAAGACTCAAATGTCATAAAAGCATTGAAGAAAAACCAGTGCTGAGGAAACCTGGGTATGATATTGAGGTGCCGCTATGCAAACTAATGAAGGGGGATAAAAGATCACTCAACAGAAAATTTAGAGAAGCAGAGATGAAGCAAATGGATGCTGAAAAATAACGGAACAAGTAAGATAACCAAGTAAATGTCTCTTCTTGTAGTTTAATACTGGCCAAATAAATGACAAAACCAGTAGGAAGTATCCAGTAAGGCTGGATATTTGTCTTCAGGTCACCTTGTTATCGGGTGACTAAGAGGGTTATGTGTGTCAGGAGACACAGGGAAATAAGTTTAGGAATGAGAGAAGAGGAAATAGGAAGACATGGTGGGCATTGTGAAATGTCGGTGTGAATGAATGCTGCGTGGCTAAGAATGATGATCAGCCTAACAGTTTAAAATAAGCCATTGATGTGGAAGCACTGCAGTGCTGTAGTACTGGTGGGAGACAAGTGAACTCATGTTAAATCAAAACTGCTTCTGATTTTTTTTCAAACTTTTTGAGTGCAGAGCTAGATATGCCCCTAATTCACCAAAAGGATAGACTTTTTTCTTAGAAAAACTTTTATAGCTGGAAAAATGGAAAACTCCTGGACATAAACCCTTCTTTGTGCCTGGAGCAAAAGTGGCAGCTTAAAATTAAGCACTTCATGTGGCACATGCTTGGGTGCCTGTCCCTGTTCTGCTAGTGACTCACTGATAATGGATCTTGCTATAGGTCATGCACCCCAGGAGTAGTCCTGTTGAAATCATTGCAAATGTTACTCTCGGTTGGAGCAAGTACGGGACTTCACCCTGTGGGGCACAGGGGAGCACAGTGCTGAGATCCTGACCTAGCTCCTACAGGAGGGCACGTTCAGGGGGAAACGTGGACCCTTGCAAGGGAAACTTGTGTGTGTGTTGCTGAGCCATACCGTTTTCCTTTTGTTAGAAGAGGACGAGAGGATTTATTGACAAATGTTGAATATTCTGTCACAGGTGACCCTGCTGGGCGAGATATGTGACAGGCTGGCTCTTGACGCTTTTTTTTTTTGAGTGTTGAACTCTGTAGTAAAAGAAACTGGATGTGGAAGAAATATCCAAATGGATGATGAACTTTAAATCTTATTCATTCATTTTTCCTGCTGAAAAGGCCATTCAGCCTCACTAGGAGATAGCCGGTCAGGTGTGTTTAATGCTGAGGGAGAACGTGGAGCCTTGGCTTTAGGAAAAGCCACCCAGACAAGCAGCACAGTGGTTCCACACTGCCAATGGGATTCTGCCTTGCGCTGTCCCTCATCTGTCAGAGTACCAAAAGAAGGGAAATTCTGGGCTGTGAAATGGGTCCTTCTGGGCCAGTTAGCACTAAGACCCCATGTGGTCCTGTGCAAACGTAGCTCATTTCCAGCTCACCCTATCTGTTTCAGCCCCACGTTGGTCCTCCTGGGCCCAACCTGGCTCCAGCCACTGAGGCACTACATTTTTTCTTCTTTCAGATAAGCTGTGTAGCTGTTATCCTCCTTTCAAACACCTGTTTGTACAAGTGATTTTTTTTGGAGAGTATTTGAATTAAAACCTCAGAAGTATGTAAGAGATATAGCCGTACAAAATTTGTGTTTTCACACAGGTTAAACAACCTTGAAATAAGATCTGCTGCTGTTGCATAGCACAAAAGATAAGGAAATAACTTATTTTAGACACAGGGGAATTTAGGTTTCTTTGTCTCTATTAATGTTTGTTGCTAGTCAGATATTTTGGAAAATAAGGTTTTTTTAAGGACCAATGTGCAGGTGTCCACAAATGTGACATAAAAAAAAAAAAAATCTTCAAACAATAAAGTTTTAAAACAGCAAGAAGTTTTTTACATGAAATGGCTCTAAAATGTTCCTCCAGCCCCTTCTCTGTGTAAGACAGAGGGATTTTTCTGCACCTGTGCCATCCGGATCTCACCATTTTGAGTCAGTGTTGACCACCGTATCTTCACCAAGTCATTTCTCTGGAGTGACCACTGATGCGCAGCCTCTTAGATTGTGTAGGGTAGGAGAAAGGAAGCAACCCCGTGCATGTGCCGCTGGGCAGGAGCTTGCACACTGGTTAGGGAGGACAGCTTGCAGAGGTTAATGCGCTCCTGTGTGGGGCAGAGGCTGCAGCATCCCATAACAAGTCTCCCTCTGGGGTGCTGCGTGAAATGATGCAGGAGGAGGCTGACGACAGGACATGGTCGGAGCCACGGAAGATCAGGGTATGGGAAAGTGAGGTCTCTGAGGTGGGTAGCTGGGGTTGTAAGTGTCAGCACTGGGATGGGACGGGATGGGATAGGATGGGAAAACACCAGGTCAGAAGGGATGATTTGACCCACTTTTGCTGTTCAGGAACAGGGTAAGGAAACAATTTTGAAGAGCTACTCAGTGTTTTGTCTCTAAAGCTTGGGTCCATGCATGATGCCAGGCTGCATGCTATCCAGTGCTCACCAGCTGGGAAACTGCCAATACCCAGTAGCTCTTTTCTGTGGAAAACTGGGTATATGCTCAAGGTGTCGTTTGATTTTGGTGGTTTCCTGATAGAATACAACAATTATTTTCTGCGTATTAACAATGTTTTACCAGGGAGAGGTATATTTAGCCTGTTTCCCATGTCCATTTCCTTTAAAAGGGAGCTTGGATAGGAAGGTTTGTTATCCAAAGCCAGACCTATTTGTTTTACTGCACAGCATAACTCAGTGACTCACATCATCACAGAGAGAGGGTGGAATTGTTTCCACCCATTGCAAGAGACAATACAGGTAATTTATGATGAAGAGCCTTGACAAGATGCTGCTTTAATCCCTGGGCTGGCTTTTATCCCAACTGAAGATGTAGTTTACTTACGCACCTGGTTGTGGAATACTTTAGTGGGGTGTATGTTGGCCGTGCTGATCTTATCCACATCTTTAATTAAAAATATTCCCAAGGCTCCTCTTCCCCACGACGTTAACCTGTGAGTTGGCTCTTGCCGTCACCCTTTCTCAACACAACCTTGCAGAGCGTGAAGGAGTATGCAACCTCGGCCCTGTGGCCAAGGAGATAAAGCCTGAGCTGCTCCAGCTGCTGATGCACGTGTGCTGTGCTTGGTCCCCAGCTCCCAGGCACCCACACAGGGCAGGCAGGCTTTCTGCAGTGTGCTGCCACGGGGCTCAGCATGGCTTACTTCACACACGGGTCACAAGGTGTATTTGGAAGCTGGTGTTTCAGTGCCTTTTTATAGGTAGTGGCTCACGCAGGTGGCTCCTGTGAGTTGTTTCGCTTTGCTGGAGTTGTGCAGCTGGGGATCCATCAGCCCCGCTCTCCCATCGTCTCCCACTGGTGTCTGCAGGCTTATTGAAACTTTTTTTGAATAATAGGCACTAACTTAAAAACAAAATGTCACAATCACTATATACGAGCTTTTTGGCTTTTAGAAAGGGCGATGTTCTCATTAATTCTTTATATATTCCCCTTTGGGACCCCGTAGGTGCTAGCATGGAGTTGAAGGGGTCCAAACAAGCCCTTGCCCTGGTGGAGTGCACTGCTGAGCCAGCAGGCTTGGGGATGGGGACACACCTTGCCCCAGACATTCTTTACAAGCAGATGTTTCTTGCTTGCTTTTGGGGCTGAACTTGCACTTGTGCTCCAGGGCTCCTTGCAACAGTTATTGCGGGTGTGGGAAGGACGTGAAAACACACCGGGTGCTTGGAGGTTGGATCTGGCGAGGGACTTTCAGTATGCTGTAGTCTTGCACTGCTTTGGGCACTGCTGTTCTTTTTTGTGTTAAACATATTCTGGCGAACTGTAGCCTGTACCAAATAAAACAATTCACTCTTTTTGTCAGCCAGAAAGGATTGTGCTCAGGATATATTCCTGAGACGGTCATTTATTTTTTGACACAGACGCTTCATTTTTCAGCTGGAGTTTAGACATAATAAATATTTAACTTCTACGCTTTCTTGCTCTGTTTATCTCTGTGTAATATTTTACTTAATATTCAGTTAAGCAGACTGCATTATTATCAGTTTATATGTTTCGGTAGTGTACCTTCACACGTTGTAACTTCTGTTCTCAAGTAGATTTTAGAAGTAAAGAATGCAACCTTTTACCTCCTTTGTGTGGTGCCTTCAGCACTCAAAGAGATAGAAAGAGGAACAGTCATTGGGAAATAAATTTTATAAGAGGAAAAGTTAACAAACAGGCACACTTGGCTTGTTTGTATTACCCTGCCATAAGCAAGCAGCAGAACATCTTTCTTATGTTTGAGCTTTCATGTAAAAAAACTCAGATTTGAAAGGCTTCACGTTGCTGGTTCAGATAAGGCAAGTAGTAAATTTGGGATTACGTACAGCTTGGAGGAGGGAGGGGGAAAAATGCAGCATGTGAACAAAAGCTCAGAGAAGAAGAACCGGTGGCAAATGAACTGGCTTTGGCACAATTGAATCTGCTGCTGTTTATGCTGTTTTTTCCAGTCCTATGCCATTACATCACACCTTGTCATTTGAGGAAATAACATTTTTGGTAGCCTGACATAAGCAAGCTGAATCAGTTATGGCCAGGTCGTCTTCTTTTTACGTGACAAATGCCATTTCCACAAGAGCCTGCCATCTCCTTCCTATTTGGGGGATTCCCACTGACTCTACTGCTGTGGAAAGGGCAGGTCCTGTGTTCTGAGGGGGAGCTTTGGCAACTCATGCCAGCTGCTGGCCATCAGAAGATCCCAACCCATAAGCTATATATTTTTCTTAAAGGGGAAAGAGGGGCAGGAGAAGGAGTAATATTTGATAAACAAAGACAGTAAAAGAAAGTGGAAGGCGTAGTAGCTGAAAAATCCATTCTGTGTTTGAAAAGAAAAACACAAAAACCTTGAAACCCAGCAAAGTAATTACATATTTAAAAACATGTGTTTGCCATTTTAAGTTGGCTTTCTAGCTATGTTTCTATTTGGTTTCCCCAAATATCCTCTCTCTATATATTTGAGTGTGCATGTATGCACATATATATCACGTCTCTTTTCTGGTATGCCATAGAAGTTTTGCAGTTATTTTTCTCGGCTTTTATACAGAGGATTTCAGAAACACCCTGTTTTCCTGGTTCAGTATCTCATTGTTCAGAAGACTTGTATTTCACAGAACTCATTAAATTCATGACTTCCTTACACCTGTGTTTCTAAGCTGAGGAGTGCCTATGTAAGGTAAGGGAGCAAGTGGGACTGAAGCACAGTTTGGGCTGGGTCCACGCAGGGCTTTACCCAGAGCCCCAAGAGTCCTCGTCATTTCACCTTCCCGGAGCTGTCGGAAGAACTGGTCATTGCCACCTGCCCTGCTGCTCTGGGACTGCAAAGGGGGCATCGCCTCTGCTGGAGTCCCCCATGGCTCCTCACTCATTCTCCATCACAGAGGGATCCCACTCCTTCTTCCTGCTCCCTGGCAATTGCTGTCTGGATTTATAATCTCTTTCCCAAGTGTATAAAACAGTTACAAATGCAAAATGGAAATTATTCCATTTCCCACTACAGAGAGAGCTGAAAAGACATAAGGAGCTATGCCTGTTCTGAGGATTCAGTAGCTCATGGCTTTTAACTGCAATATATGCTAGACATCTTGAAGTGCTTATTTGCAAGACATATCTTTGTTTTTTCTTCTCTTGATATTTCAAGCAAGTGTAAGCAGATGCAGATAGAGTACGGTAGAAGGCTAGACAGTTTATGTTGTATATAAATGATGCACTTGGGATGGCTCTCAAAGAGGAGAGGCTGATTCAGTACAGTGATGTGCATACCCTGTAAATCAAATTGAAAAGAATGCAGCTAAGTGATTTTTCTGCCAGGTGCTTAATTTACTTCATCAATGATAGCTAACATATGTATGTAAGAGCAGTACTTCATTATCAGTATTATTATATCAGTACTGGTGAGGCCACAGCTGGAGTGCTGGGTCCAGCCTGGGCTCCCCAGTGCAAGAGAGATGTTTGTTGTGCAGGGAGAGGCTGAGCAAGCTGTAATGCCTAATCTCAAGAAGGAAAACCTTGGGATGGAGACACGTCTTGTCAGTGTGCGTAAGTGTTTATAGCAGGCATGGCAAGAAGATGGAGGCAGATTCTTCTCAGTGGTGCTCAGTGAAAGAGCAAGAGGCAATGGGCACAAACTGGAATACTCTCATCCACAGGAGCCAGTTTTTTTTAGCTCCGCTGTATAAGATAGCCCAACATTTTATTATGGATTTTATTTACATACAGCTTCCCTGATTTATTTACATGTTTTTCTAAGTAATTTGGTTGAGACTAGATTTGGAAAAAGCCAATTTCAGAGAGTAATGGGGTCCCTGGATGGATAATCCAGTGAGTGTCAAATTACTGAGACACATACTCAAATTGCTGGCAGTTTTGCACTTCCATATTGATGACAGGAATCACAAAAGGGTACATGCAAGTGATAGAGAGAGACAGACACACAGACATACACCTCCTAGAAATACTCTTTCCAGTGGAGACAAGGCAAAAGTAGGTTCACTTAAGTTTCTCTACGAGGGCTAAAAATGTGGTTTGTGTCCTTTTGAGACCCAGATGTGGAGAAGAATGTGATAACAAAGGATTAATTTGCATAGCAGATAAAATCATAGTAAGTTTTGTTGGTTGGCAGATGGAAGCATTCAGGGAGCAAAAAAGTCACCAGTGCCTGAGATGGTCTATTTCTACATCACTTGATTGTTGCCTTCATCCAAAACTAAGGACATGATGCAAAAATCAAACGGCAGAGGCTGGCTCTGTCTACACGAGCAAGAAGTATGGTGCAACAGGGACAAACGAGCGGAGTGCAGCTGTTCCAGATAGCTGATGTCCATGCTGTCCGTGCCTTGGGGCTTTAGTTGCACTGTGGACTTCATGCCCATTAGCAGCTGATGTGACTTAGATGCACTCCTGGATGACATGTCCCCATTTCCTTTCAGGTGAAAGGAATCTATTTTGCATTTGTGAGACCCTCCACAATGTGACCCGAGTGCAGTTAATCGGGGACTATCAGTACATGCACAAGTGCGCTCCTCCTTTGTGCTGAGAAGGGAGTATAGGCTCTGGGCCTTTGGTAGCATTTAGATTTCATGGCAAGTCCTACACCTGGTATGCTCCAGTAGAAACTAAAAAAGAGTGGTTGTCTGTATGTAAAATAAAAGTACCTCCTATACTTTACAAAATATTATACATGTATGTGAATGTGTATAGTCTTAGCTGACACTTAAGGTAACAAAAAAACCATGAAACAGAGGAGGCTGAAACCCATGGCACTATTCAGTGTGTACGATATGGCAGAACTTTGAGATTTGGGTTGATGATTTACAAACGAAACGGGCCAGTGAAGCACACAGCCAAACCACAGCAAGGTAACTTGACTTTCAGAGGGCGGCTGAAACAACTCCAAGTTCCTCTGTTTTGTCACAGCACGCCTCAAATCTGCAGTCCCCTCACAAGCAAAATCTAGTGGTTGGTAACATATGGTTCTTGGGGTTGCAATGAGTTCATTATCCGCTTTTATCATGAAACGTGCATCTTTTCAGCATACTTGTACTGGATGCAGACGGCTTTTGTACAGCTGGGAGGAAAAGTTTCCCTCACAAGCTGTCGCCTTGGCTTTGTAAGGTATAAAGGGCTGCACCCTGCACCTCCAAATCCCGCGAGCGAGCAGGCAAAGGAGGAACAAGGCGGCTCATTGGGGCTCCTTGAATTTAGGGGGATGAAGTGAGAGGGCTGAACCCCACAGGGAGGGAGAGACAAGGCGACCGACTGCCGGCCTGTCCCCGCTGCCTGCGGGGGACCGGGGCCGGCCGTGAGGCGCCGGAGCCGTCCCTGAGGGACCGGGGCTGGCCCTGAGGGGCCGTGAGGGGCCGGGACAGCCGCAGGCCCCGCGCAGGAGGCGGTGCGGGCCCTCTCGCCCTCTGTGCGGCGGCGGCAGGGGGCGGTGAGGGCGGAGGAGGCGGGCTCGCCACACGCACCCGCCGCTCCCGCCGTGCTCCGCTTAAATAGGGCGGCGCCGGGGGAAGCCGCGCATAGCCCTGCTCCGCCGTGCCGCCGCTGGGAGGTGAGGGGGGCTCGGGGGGATCCGCCGCCACCACCAGGGGGACGGGGGCGAGGGTGCCGGGAGGGTGCCGGGAGGGTGCCGGCGGCTGTCAGGGCCGGGCCGGGGCCTGCCGGGGCCGCCGCCTCGACCTGCCCGCAGCCCCGGGGCCGGGCGGCCTGCTTGGCCGGCTGTCAGCCGGGCTGCGGCGGGCACAGGAGCGGTGCCCGGCCTGCTGCCAGCTGTGGTGCAGCGCAGGCTGCCCCCGGAGCCCTGTTTGCCTCCCCCGGCCCTGCCGGGCTGGGGGTTTCAGCGTCTGGGTGCCGGACCTTGCCTCGCTGGACCCGAGGAGGCTGCTCTCGGATACAGCGTGTTGTTGAAGCAGCATCTGTTTATTTATTTTTTTTAAAGCGCGTGTGGAAGCGTGGCGTGAGGTGAACCGGCCTAAAATGGAAGGCTGAGGGGCTGGGAGTCCGCAGGCCGCCTGCCCCCCGCTAGGTAGGGATACGGAGCTGGGGGTTTATCCGAGTTCAGCGATGCTTTTGTTCCGAGGTGCACGCGTTTGTTGTTCCTGTTGAACAGGAATCGCAACCCTGGGAGCCTTCTAAATTTCTAAAGGGCAAGCCTGTGAGCTGTCTGGGGTATTACCAAAACGCTTCTGGACCGAGCAATCTGCCTAAAGACTTGCCTCCGTTGGGTTAGTGTCAGAGAAATGATGGTCCTGTCCTGTGACAGGAAATAGTGACATCTAAACTAACTGCTCCTGAAGCCCTGTGCTTTTATACTTGTGCCTAGGCAAAATTATTCTGCGTGGTGTAAGCAGGCTTTTTGGCCACGTTGCTTTGCAGGGAGCAGTGCCGTCTCCTCAGCCTGCTTGGGAGCTTTTATATTCGCACCTCTGTGCTTGGGAATGTGCTCTGGCTTGAGGGCTGAGGTTTCTCAGATCAAGAGATTCAGCTCAGATTTCTCGGATCAAGAAGGCATTGAGCTTAGGGGAAAAACACCTTTCTTTTCTCTTATCACCAGTAACATCTAATGAGGATAAATGAAATACGGAGATCCTCATGGAGCTGTACTGCTGTTGGCTGATTCTCTGAAACAGAAAGATATCAAGCGTATTTATATTGCAATACAGAAATGATTGGGGGGTTGGATTAAAAGCTTGTAGTTACAATTATCTGTTTTGTGTAGTGTACTCAATTCAAGGTCTTGAGCAACTGGCCTTAGCCTATTCTGGGGGCTGCAGTGATTGTGTTGAATCAAAACGCTGCTTCTAAATTTGGTAGATACTGTTTTACAACTACAAATCTCCCAGCTTGAGGTTGGAAGTAGGTCATCAGTTCTTGAGAAGCCTGCCCCTGAGTAGCCTTTCATGTCAAGGGCAAATACAAGGTCGGTATCTGTATCAGTGGAGAAATAAAACCAGCAATTCAAATGGAAGGAAAGAAAACTCTTCAAAATAGTTACCTGGGTAAGTAACTCTCCTGTTTCTTTGAGTAAAGCCTCTGTAGCTGACTCCTACCTGATGTGCTCCACTGCAAATTAATGCTGCATTGGATTTTTGGAGGAGGTAGATCATATACTTTTCAGACCTGAGTGTGTTAATCTCCAGTGGGGAGGCGTAAACTCTTTCTATTTCCCCTACAAGAAGACACTTAAGCTAGTGTGAGCAATAGAATACAATAGTGGCTTTGTTTGTTTTGTTTTTTCTATTTATTTTGTACAAGTCTTGATAATGCAGATGACTGGAATGGGTAGACTCAAAGGCTAATGGCACCGGATTTCAAATGTGCAGCAGAGGGAGAGGTTCTGGCCCAAGGGAGTACAGTGCTTGGTAAATTGGGCTTCTGGTGGAGTGATGCAAAGATTGGCTGCCTTATTCTACTTCTGTGGTGTGCTAAACTACAAGTGGAAAGTACACAAAATATTTTGTTTAAAATATAATCAGTGGTAACTCCCCAGAAATCCTCACAAATAAGAGGGGAGATGGCTTGTCTGTAGGTACAGGACTTTGTGTGGGAGTTCCTCGTGCTGTGTGGCTGAGGGAAGGGCTGCTGAACAGTGCTGACCTTTGCAGGCAGCAGCCTGAACCCTGCCTGCAGGTGGGGGGGCTCGCTCTTCTGCAGGTCCTGCCTGACTCCTGGTAACACACAGGCTTCTGCTCTCTTGCTGCCTCCTGTTTTTGGAGTTAGTCATCTACAGAGGGCAAAATACAATAGTAAAATACTCACTTTGGTTAATTGAACCTTAGTACCGGTAGTTTGTCCAGCATTGACTGAAAACTGCTTCTATAGTTTGATAGAGAGGAGGAAAAAAGCTCTTTCTTATTGCTGGACTTTCTTATTTGAGGCTTATAGCAGAAATGTATGATGTCCTGTGGCAGCAAGCTGTTTCCAGAAAAGGACTTCTGGCTTCTTATATGAATTGCAGTCAGTAAACCTAGAACTCTTAAGCTTTTTAGCTTGATACTGCATGTGCCTTGTTTTTGGCAACTTGGTCTCTGCAGTTGGGCTGCATTAATAGGCTGGTGAGGAGGGGTGAGTTTCCTGGAAAAGAAAAGCCCCTTTGGAGGAGATAAAGGGGGACCTTAATACCTGGTGCCAAGGGGGGGGCTGCTTGGTTTGCCATAGCTTTCCTATGGTGCTAGTGTTGGGAGAGCACTCGGGTGAATTAGTTGCTTCTAGTAAGTACTTACTGATCTGTCTGGCCTCAGTGCTGTGGGTTACACTCTTTTAGACATTCTTCTGAATGTAAACACTGGTGTGATGCACCACGGCTGAAGTATGCCTGACCCAGGTTACCCTTTGCTATGGCTGTCAGGTGACCGAAGCATGAGTAAGAAACTCACTGTTGCGTGGTCTCAGGTGAGTACTGGAAGCATATGTTACCTTGAGGTACACACAGGACTTTCCCGGAACAAGTAGCATGAATAAGTTGGCACAAGCTACTCAAGCTGTTAGTGCCACCAGAAAGCTGCCAGCTCAGGGCAGTCCCCTCTGTGGGGTGATTGTCATCTGCTCTGTGTTTGGGCTGAGATAAATTAACAGGGGAGTGTCACGATGCTAGCCAGAGTTGTAGGGATGCAGTTCTAAAGGGAGAAAGTAATTTAGGCTTCAAAGTAGATGTTTGTAAGCATTTTTATTCCTCATTGAAGAGGATAAACTGGTAAGACTTTTAGTGGCTGCTGTGTGTATATAGGTGCCAATCAATGGGAACACTTCAAATTGGTCATGGTCTCACAGGCTTCAGTGGGAAGTACTGATTTCTTTAGCGTGGTGTTACCAAGTGCTGCTGAAGGGTGCTAACTGCACAAAAGACATCGATCGAGCCACATGACAGGAATCCACTTGGCTTCTGAACTGGAGTGAACTCCAGTGACCTCGCTGGTGTGCACTCAGATTACTTGTTGGGCCTCAGTAAGAGGCAAGAATCCAGGTGTTGTTCCGTTTGATTGTAGGAGGGCTGCGGCCAAAGGGCTGAGGACAGGGCTGTGACTTTGCCTGTCAGTGGGGGACAGAGCCTTGACGCATCCCTGTCAGATGCAGTGCTTCAAGGTTGCAACAAGTCCTCACTGCTTCAGCTGCAGCTTACTGAGTCACCCTGTCCCTCCTGCCTGGTGGGGCTGAATAGAGCTGGCAGGCTGCTTCCCTCCAGCCATCTGCCTTCTTCCAGATGAAGGGACAAAGCCCTCAGAGGCAACCTGAACCGCTGCACGGTGCCCTGTGCTTGCTCAGAGCCAGACTGGGGGGGCTGCAGGCAGCTGGGAGGCTCAAAGTGTCGAGGGGTGAATATTAGGGACCTGCTTGTTCCCATCTGTGGGATGGGTTCCTCATTAACAGCTTATTGATTCTTTCTTCATTGCTGTTACAGGAAAGCGAATTTGGCAGCCAACTACTTCAGAAGCAGGGTTCAGTAGCTCTGAAACCTGGTTGGGAGATTCTGAGTAAGATGTGATGTTTAGGTTTGTTTTAATTGGAGAAAAGGGGATAGGGGAGGAGAGTGGAGTAGTTGGTGGGACGCTGTTACATTTCAACAGTATTTCTCTTGTTTGGGAGAGCCCTTTGTGGCCAAGGCCAGACTCGCATGTTATATGTGCCATGCTGAGCGCCATGCTGAGCACCGTGCAACACACCTTGCTGCAGCATTTATGTCAAAGGAGGCTTAATCTGAGAAATCTCCTCCAGGTCTTAATTACCTGTGCTCCTTTGTGTCTTTAGGGTGCTTGTGGTTTCCCTGCTGGGTACGGCTGGCTCTGACACAGGTGGTTGCAAGACCTCAGTCAAGTTACTGCCTTGACTGCAGGGCAGGGGGGAGAGAATCCCGGGAGGCCTTGTGTGCGGTGTCTGGAGTTACATGCTTGAGGTGCAGCTCTGCAGCTGGAGAAACCGAGGGGCAGCTGGGCTGTCTTGTTTCCTTCTGGGAGCTAATGGCTATCTGCTCATCAAGCTGAGAGCTGGTCTAGCTGAGAACGAGCGTCAGAACTAACCCAGGAAAGCTGGTTTTGCTAGACCATGTCCCATGTGTGCGTGTACCACCAGCTGAATCCCTGGCCAGCAGAGGGTTGTAGGAGCATGCATCTGGGAAGGATTGGGCTGGTTGAAACTTAAGCTGATTGTAAATTGCACCATGAGATTAGGATTATGTATCTATTCAGGCAAGGATTTCTTTTGTCAGTAGCCAAAGCTATTAGTTGCACCCTGTCGTACTCTGCATTAAAGCTAGAGTATGATTCTGCACTTGGCTCATCTTTAAAGGATGAGTGGAAAAAAACTTGAGCATTAGGGGGACACTGGGAGCTCCGGGGTGTAACCTGTAGCAGTAAGAAAAACAAACAAATTGCTCAACAGCTCTGAGGCTAGCCAAAAGGTACATGGGTGGCTGGTAACCTCTTCCAGCCTTTCACAGTGAAAATGTCTTGGGGCCATACCGCTCACAGCTAGAGGAACAGCAAGAGAAGCTGCCCTCCTCTCTGTAAGAGCGCAGAAATAACGTGGCTGCTCCTTCCAGGCCGTGTGGGGAGCTTGCCTTTATCACCAGCCACCAGTGCAGGCATCCCGCTGCCCTCAGTGTTAGGGCAGGGGGGAAGAGGCCATTGGCTCTTGGGGCTGTTTTCTCTGCAGTAAAGAAGCTGACGGCTGCTCTCCTGTTCTCTTCTGTTGCACTCGAACCATGTCTGGCCACGGGTAGACAATGGGCAGGCTGCTGCCCTCTGTAAATAGCCCATTGTGTGCCCAGAGTAGGAGCAGCAAAGAACGGCCGAGTGCTGCCAACTTGGGTCGTTGCCTTGAGATACTGGCTGTGCTATAAAGAATGAGCCCTGGGTGCTGCGGGGTGTGTGTGTACATGCGCGTGTGTGTGCAAAGAGAGCTGGCTTTGTCTGAGCTGTGCAGAACTCTGACTGAACCGATGCGATGAATGTAGAGGGATGCTTTCAGGGGCTGGGTTTGGAAACCACTGTTTCTGCAGGGCACAGGTAATTACCTCTGATGTAGTTCTTCTGCCCTGTTACTAGAACCCCTTTCCCATATCTGCCTGGTGTAGTTTAACTAAAACCAAACCAGCCAAGGTCTATTGGTTGCTTTGAGGAATGTGGCTTTTGACCTGCTCAGATGTTGTCCCTTGTGCCCCAAGTAGCAAGCGGAGTGTCAGAGACTGGTGCTTCTCACCTGGGATCTGCCTCCTTGGAGTCTCCAGCCATGACCTGCAGTCAGCCACCACGTACCATCTCACGGTAGGACCTAGTTCCACAGTCCATTGCCTGCAGTCCAGACCCCATCTGGTTAAGAAGCGATTTCAATACCTGAGTTTTTGGAAAAGAACATGAAGCTACAACCACTGGTCTCGGTGAATCTTGTTGGCCTTGCACAACTGCCTCTGTGTTGAGTGTCCTACCACCAAGTAGTTCAAAGTGCTCTTCTCCAAGTGGATGGCTCATGCTGACTGTGCAGCTGGAGTTAATAGCTTACTTATCACTCTTCTAGTCTTCTGTTGGCTGAGGTGAAAGGTGGGGGCAAAACTTCAATGAAGCTTAACAATGGGGAGGTCCGTAGGTAGCAATTATGGAGTGCCCAGGTGTGGGTGGGCTGCATAATTGGAAGGGTAAGTTGGTGCTTTGGGGTGGAAGTAACAGAGGTGAGTGGAGTGTATGAAGCCTTGCTGGGCTGCTTTGCTTGTCTTGAGTAAGTAGACTTAGCTGGGCCCTTACTCGAGGAAAAGGACTGAAGGCCAGGTCTAGTTCAATTGAAAAGACATTTGTGGACTTTAAACTCTTCTCCTTGATCATGGGGAAGACCTTGGATGTCTGATATGATTGGAGCATAAGCCAAGTAATTACTGGGATGGATCAAAGAAGGCTGAAGGGCGTTGAAACCTCATCTTTTTTGAGAGGGCATATTCATGCGTGTTTATGAATGTGAGTGTTCTTGTTGCATCTGACTTCATCTTAACTACAGAAAGAGTTGATATGACCTAGTTGATAGTGTTAAAGCTAGGAATTGCTTCGTTCTGCCGAGAACTTTGTCCTGATCTTGTCTCTCTGTGCTGATGAGGCAGAAGGTGTAATAAATGAGTCTCCCTCAATACAAGCGTAAGCAGTGGAGTATGTTATGTAACTGAAATTCAAGAATGTTTTGTTGTAAATTGCTCTACAAACAACTGGTCAAAGAAATGAAGAGTGGTGATACTCATTTTTCTTTACCTAGTCCTAAATCATCCCAGCTTCTTGACTACAATAGGACTTTTATGTGAATTAAATGAAGGTGTTTACTTCACTTCTTGTCAGCTGTAATAGCACACCAGCCTTCTGAAAGAATAATTCTCTAATTACCCTGCATTCCTGAATTATATAGTATGTGAGCAGGATATATCCTGACTAATACAGAGAGGAAAGCAAGTATTTGTTTAAGTCAGAGCTGCTTATTGTGAGGCTTGAAGAAAGAGCTCAGCTTGCTCTTTGCCCTTACATATACTTTAACTCCCCTTTTGCTAATCTGATAGTGTGGTGTCTAATAGGATATCTAAAACTGATTTGTAAGCTAAGCCTTTCTTGTTGGGATTGATTTATTCTTAGTGTTCATCTATTGGAAGCTAAAACACCAGAGTTTTCATGCCTGCAATGCAAAGAAATGTAGCTTTATGTATAAAAAGCGATGGCATAGTGATCCTAATTGAGTCAGTATTTTTTTATGCTAAGGAAAGATGAAGGGATTTCTTGATATACTCAGTTCTTCACCTTTCATTGCTACAGTTTGAGGTGCCACAGGTTTGTGATGTGGTCTCCTGCATATTGCAGTGCAAATAATCAGAAGGCACTTCTGTAGTGGCCCTACGCAGCATACCTAGGCCATGCAGTCAGCTACCCTGAGATATAAATACAGGGGAGAGTGGGGAAAGGCAGTGCCCCCGGGCTTGGGGGGGGCTGGGACCTGTCCAGAGATGGACCTGATACCCCTGTCTGTGACCTTATTTCAGACTGTTCTCCTGCTAACGTGCTCTAGGTGACCCTGCTGGAGCAGGGGGTGGACTCAGTGATCTCCAGAGGCCCCTTCCAACCTCAGCCGCTCTGTGCAGTGTTGTGAAACGGTGGGCCCCTTGAACCATCTTAAGGTGTTCTTGCTGTCTCTAGCAAATCCTCCCCAAATACTGGTTAGTCTCTTTATGGACTAGACGACTCCCCTGTCTAGCTGAATAACTGATGGCAGCAACAAAGATTTCATCAGCAGATTGTAAACTTCAGATTTTTTTTTCCTGTAGAAGTGTGAGATGTTAACCTGGTATGCTTGGTTTCAGAAATGAATGTGCCCCTAATTCTGGCCGCCTGGATTTCAGCATCTCCTATACTACCACTGTGCAGTAGCGTATGGCTCCACAGCATGTTGTAGCCATCCAAAAACATCTGACACTCTCTAGGTCTCTTGCTGTGTCGGCTCTTGCCAGCGGCTGAGCTGCAGGGACCCGAAGGAGCACACCACGGGGCTGAATGCAGGAAGACGCGACTCTGGCAATGTCCCTGGGTGGCAGGAGGCAGCTGGGAGCTGGCACAGGGCAGGCAGCCGTCCTTCAGCGCTGTGGGGTGATCGGCTGTGGGTTGCCATTGGCCTGGCAGGGCCCGCTGCCTGCCTGCTGCTGCTCACCTCTAACCCAGTGGGCAGGAGCCCCTGGCTCTGGCATGTGACAAACGTCCCCAGGGACCTTGGCTGGGGAGGAGGGCACTAGCTGAGCTGACGGCAAGGCTTTTTTCCGCGGCCGCTTCTGGCTGCGGAATATCCATGTCAGCCCTTGCTGAGGCACGGGCGAGGAGTCGCCTTTCCTCATCTCTCTGTATGGACGTGACGGGTAAAACGTGCTTCCTGTGCTTGTTTATGCCGCTGTTTGCTGCGGCCCCACAGATGCTGCTTTGTTCTGCCTCGTGTCTGAAGATGAATTGTTGATGTGACACCGGGAGAAAAAGGAAGCTAGCTAGCACGGTGGGCTATAAGGAGAGCCTTCCTGCGGGAAAGCTCTGCAGAGCCTCATGCACGACTGAGGGGAGAGTAGGGAAGGGGAGGTGAAAACTCCTGCTATGCTCCCGCAGGATTAGGTTGCTCTCTGTTGGGTTAGTGCCGGAAAGTAAGCCAACATAGCCCTGCCCTCTCTCCCCCGAGTCCCATGTGACACTCACTCTTTAAACAGCCTTGTGCTGTAGCTATTCTGCCAGTAAAGGTCTAGCACTTCTGAAAGACTATCCTTCAGACAAAAACCCCATCACAGAATCGTGTTTTGTTACAATGCAGTGTCTTAAGTGATATTAAAACCCTGGAGCTTTCTTGTCAGCCACACCTGTTTTTCCAGAGTATGAACTAGTAATTGCTTATTTATGTAATTGCATTACAGCAATCTAAAGATACTGCTTGCTTAGTGGCAGATAAAGTCACTTTGATAGTGAGAAGCTGGTAGGACAAAGCGTACATTGCTCTCCTGTAACAATACTGAATTGAAGCAGAATTTCAGATCTGTCTAATTCTTTTCCTGTCAACAGATTCCAGCTCTGGGACAACTGCACTGAACTACAATGCAAGCACATGAGTTGTTCAGACATCTACGGATGCCGGAACTTGGGGATGTCAGGCAGTATGTGCGCACCCTTCCAACAAACACGCTGATGGGTTTTGGTGCTTTTGCAGCTCTCACAACCTACTGGTATGCGACAAGACCGAAAGCATTAAAACCACCATGTGATTTAGCAATGCAGTCTGTGGAAGTAGAGGTAAGTGTCACTTGATGCTGTCATTCACTGAACTTTGAAGCCTACAGCAGTCGCTGCTTATGCAGTGTTTCTGAACTGGAGGGGGGGAACACTTCTCTCAAGTGTGGCTTGGGCTCTTTTTTTGGCTTGCTGAATTTGAAAACCAAGTTGAGGTTTCAGGTCACTGTGGTGATAACTCGCATGGGAGAGAGACTGGTGAGAAGAGCTTCTGATCTGAGTGGTGGTAGGAAACTTGTGAATATTACAGCTAGCACAGTGTAGTTTTTACTTTAAAACTGTTTAGGTGGTGACTTATGAAATCAGGTCTTGGTCAGAGTGTGCATGGTGTATATGGTGTACTGATAGACTAATACTATTCTGTTACAATATCTAGCTTATAATAGCTGACAGATGAGACATATATTAGGTTACAAGCATGAAGAGGGTACTAACTGTCCTGAAATGATCTGCGGAAAGATATGAGCCCTGCCAAGAGAGCCCAGCCATAGAGTAAGTTGAAATTAAAGCAACCATATACTGAACTCTGGATATGTTAGCTTAGTTTCTGTCTTGATTTCCGAGGCACAATGTTGCAGTTAGGTGGTGGTTTTAATACTGAAGTCAAATATGGAAACAGTCTGACTGGGAAGAACTGTTGCTTAGATGGAAATACAGACAACTGATTACATGGTTGGTTTCCTGAGCAGCAGTTTTATCAATTTTCCTGTTTACTACAGAGTCACTGTTTTATGATGGATTTCATTCTCTCAAGAGTGCCCCTCTATTTCCTCAGAGTAGACAACGTATTTCCTTTTTTGGAGGAAGGAGATAGCTTTGGATGGTTGTGGTCTTCAGGTGAGGTATTATAAAATACAGGAAAATAAGGGTGACAGTTTACTGCATTACTCTTGATAGTCAGAAGTGATATCTATAGATTTGTTCATACATCTTTGCAACCAAAGAATCCAATTACAGCAGATTCTTTTGTGTGGCTAGACCCCATTTGGGTGTCCTGTGTCACAGGTGTTTTAACATGACTTCATGAGCTTAAGAGAAGATGTGACAGTAAACTGATATAAACAAATGTGGCAGAGCAGTTTGAAGTTTTGCAGTAGGTAACCTTTCATGAGCAAGACGCTCCTATCATAGCCTCAGATCACACATTTCTGTCTCTGCAGTGCTTCATGATAGTGGAACTGAAGAATTGAAGCATCAGTTGGCCCCCCCATTCAGAAGCTTAGCTTTTCTTAAGTCTTTTTTCCAGTATGATGTACTGGTAAGCTTGCCTACAAGTCATGTTACGGTAATGAAAACCAAGTAATGGTCCACTGTTAGAATTGCAGAAAGACAAACGTGTTCTGGCAACGTGATAGTTACAAAAACATCTCTACAAGAAGCACGCATATTTTAAGGATTCAGAGGCTAGATCTCACTTCTGGTGAGCTTTCCCAGTCTGGACAGTGGCCGTTTAGACAGTGTATAGAATATTCTTGTAGAACATGTTTTAGTGGCTGCAGTAAACAACCAGTGAAGCTTTCCAGCTGTGGAGTGCCTCGCTACCCAGTATAGACTGTATCAATAGCAGGCTGGGGGGGGGCTTTGTGCTGGAAGATGGTGGAACAGCCATAAACCCAGTGACAAATGTTTATGTGCTTGAGACTAGACAGCAGTCTCAGCTCACTACCTTTACCTCTTCAAGTTAAATTGCTCATCACTCACGGATTCCATGATTAAAAATTGTCTGTAGTATGAGACCTCACTAAAAATACTTAATGTGCAATTGATCCATATTGTACTAATTAACATCTGCTCTGAGCAGAGCAGAATAGGTAGAGCGGGATTACTTTTCATTGTCCCTTCAGAAAACACACCAATAGAAGGAATAGCTAGTATTAAATGAAGAACAGCTGGATGTTATATCTTGGGGATAAAGAGCTCAAACTTTAATATCTTGAAATGACCAAGATCTGCCCAGTTTTGTTTGACAATTCAGATAAAGCCCTTTACAATATAATGTTGTGAGCATCTCAAACTAGTGAAATGAGAAAGTATGTTAAAGCACGTTTCACATCTGTTAGAACTGGTGCTTTTAATGATAGTACCAAGTGTAATGCAGTGCTTGAGATTTAGCTTCTTGCTATGTTTGCTTAATGTACTCCATTCTCTTAGCTGTGTTAAGACGGATTCCCACTTCGGTGGGAGAAAAATGCAAAACGCTGCTCTCAGATTATGCCTTAACTTGATCATCTTTAATCAGAAAAGATGTTCAAAGGTCTAGAGAATCAGCAACATGCTTCAAAAGAGATGTAGCAGAACACAAATCTGTACAACTGTGAATATCAAATCTATCTGTTCATTAATGGTTATAGCTTTGAGTTATAAATATGCTTCTGCTTAATTCTTGCTTGTAACTTAGATGCCAAGAGAATAATGAAGTTAAATGAAGCCAGTGACTGGCATAGGATTTCTATGTATTCTGATGATAAGCCTTCATAGCTTCTTAAAGGAGGAAAAATATCCTATTTATTGCTGTTCAAGCTCACTTTGTGGCTCTGAAAAGCTTTGATTTAGTAGGTCAGCACCCAGTGACCTATTCTAACCAACACTGAGGGAGCATAGAGATTGTATGCAGAGGTAAATGGGTGCTGAGTTACTGAAAGTATCTGCTTTCTTCTAGAGTAGGTGTCACAAAATACATGGACTGCAGTCTTTGAAATGTACATGCCACAGTTCCATTTCATGGAAAGAAATCCTGTTTTCAAAGCTGTAAACACAATATGAATTTTGTGAGAATCTCTGAGGCCTAAGTGAAAATCTCTTGGGATCCACTTGAATCCACTGTCTGTGGATGGGAAGACAAGATAAAGAGTGATCATAAGTAAGTGTGAGACTATTGCTGAGACTCATGCTATACTCAGTTGTGCACTGTACCAAAGATTTCAGTGCTGCAATAAGGCCTTATTGTAAGAGTGAGTTTTTGCAAAATCATGTTTGTGACTCGTAGGTGCATTTGGATCTGTCTACTTATGGATTGCTTTTAGTTGGTGATGCATATTTAAACAACTTGAACTATTGATTTTAGAGTGCAGGATGTATGGCTGTCAAGTATATTACGTCATGCTTAAAAAATGCAAGTACTTCTATTTGGGTCAAGTTCTGCTAGGGTATGTAGAAATATGGTGTGTAAACAGTAAGGATGTCAATAGTGTCTTGTAGTAAGAGTTTGGGTTGGACTTCAGGTTTCTTCCCTTAAGAAAATCCATTCAGATATGGAGAGTGGTATTCCTCTCCTGAAAGCTCTTAAACCTTCATGCACTCTCCTGATATGGTACAGGAGCTCTGGCTTGCCTTGTCTTTCAGTAATTGCTTGATTAGACCTGTGCTTGTCTCCGTATTAAGGGGTTGATTTTTAGCAGTTGTGTGCTCACCTGGGGATTAGCTTTCTCAAAACTATATGGCTAGCTTGAAATCCTAGCTTGTACTTCTTACTGCTCAGAATGTGCATGTTAGTGACCCAAACATCACTTGGCAGCGTACTTTCCCTTAGGAACATGGAAATTACGCCTCTTGCCTCTGAGGCATGGTTGAGACAGCAATATGTTTTGACAGTACTGCTCATCCTAAGCACCATGTATCAACAAGAAGTAAGCCTATGTCTAAAAGTGGCTGTCTTGTGTTACAATCAGTGCCTGTTTGGGTTATGTAATATGTCTCTTATAGAATAAATTTCTTTCCTTAAGATGCAGCTATTATAAACCAATCCAAGGTCTTACTCTTAATGTCTACAAGCTGCTGCATAATTGCTCATCTTCTTGTGACAACCCGAAATGCTGTACTGGCTGCCTTAAACAAGTAACCCAAGGCTGTTCTTAGCATTAAAAAACTTTATTTCATGGCTCCTTAAGCACACTTTAAAACTGACAACCCTTCTGAGTGCTTACTTTGTACTGGGTCTGCTTGTTAGGTCCCATTCAGGTAACTTGCATGGAATCAGCCAAACATCCAGTCCTGAGGCTGAGATGTCTGACTAGTAATGAGCAGTGTTGTTCACGGCAAACTAAAAAGCACTTCTGCTACAAAGGTTTGCCTGATGGCTGCACAAATATTTTGGGTAAGGACCCTTTGTACAGGCTCTTAAAGTAGTGTAATTCTAGTCCTTTTTACTCCAAAGCAAAATTAGACCAATACCATAATGTCACCTAATAGATGACTTAAAAGTGGCAGCGTGAGGTAAGGTCTAAATGATCTTCAGCATATCAAGGTGTATTTCACCGCATCTCTGAAGAATAACATTGAACTCCTGATGGTCTTCACACAAGAAGCTGCCTTCTTCAGTGGAAAGTGATTTCTAGCAGGCCTAGAGTAAGAGTTTTACTTTGTTGAGAAAAGGAATTAAGTAAGCAGGATGATAAGCTGATTATGCTTTCCTTTACTGATAAAACAACCTATGGGTCTCTGCAGTAGTAGCCTGCAATAGTTTCTTAATTCTCTTGTAGAGAAGGGGAGTGCAGTCAGCCCTGAATCTAAGCAGTGTGCTCTCTGCCTGGTAAGCGTCATTCTCAGGTTCAGTTAGTGCTTCAGGCCCTCTGAAAGCTGCTTTTTGTAAAGCTGCTTTTGTAGTTCTGAGTAGTAGGACATGTAAACAAAATAGTACCAGCTCAGCTGAGAAGAAAACCAACTTCTTGACTGTTGCCCAAGGAGTGACTTAAGGTGTGATACTCACCTACACAGAAATTGGAGTGCATCAAACATGGTGCCAATACATCACATATAGATGTTTCCTATGGCTGTGGTCATAAACTATGTGGCTTGATCTCCCTCTGGTTAGCTCCAGAGGTGGTAAAACTGGGAAATCTAGAAGCTGACCCTGGTTATCCAGTGTCTGTGAAACAAGTGCAATAAAATAAGCACTCTGGCTTTTCTTTCCGGGTAGAGATGTGTCCAAGTGATCAGCTCACTTCCTATAGAGTAGATGTTGGTCTGAGGGCAAGTATGCTCTTGAATTTCTAATGTTATGACTGTTTGGAGGTAAGCTAGTCATAAAGTTGTTCTGGGCCATGTTCACAGTGTATGTTTCTGCTTACGGTCAAAGGAGTGGCAAGCATTACACATAGTTTTGCTAAAAACAAGTCCAACTTGTTTCAGTTTTAAAATGTTTTTCCTTCTCTGATGAATCACTAATGTGCTAGCTCCTTTCCGTGGACATGTGTGATATGACATCTACAGTGAAACCTGCATAAACCTGTATCTTTCCAGCTGTAGATAACAGGTGCTCTCTGATCTTCCAGTGTACCTTGAAATCAAAACCAGACCAATGGCCTGGGAAGAGTCTAATTGCATCTGATTAGGTTTTTGACATTGTAGGTGATGATATAATACATGTGTAGATTTAGGTAGTCCAAAATTTCTTTGAAAGGGCCACAAGCTGACTACAACCCCTGATAAAGAGGATTTTAGGTAATATTTACTTGAAACTGCTTAACCAGCTGTACTGTCTCCCTGTTAAAAATCTGCTTGTAAGTGTCTGTCACCTGAACAGAACAAGTATGGCCCAACAGTGCTTGCATAATTACAACTTCTGAAACTTTAGTTGGTGTAAAATGAGATTATTTAACATAGCCTATTTTATAGTAGCAGGTTAAAACTGACCATGCTTAAAATCATTAAGGTTTTGAAACCTCAGTCTGAACATGGTTGTTTACTATTTCTAATTGGAAAAGTAAATTAGGATCTCAGTGTTAACATCTAGAATGCCCCAGTTGAGGTTGGAGGGATTTAGAAAGCTTAACTGCTGATATAATGGGATAAAATGCTTTTAAAGAAGATCTTCCTCTAGTGAGGGGTGTCAAAGGGCATTTTGTGGTTCTTACATATGAGAGCACAGAGCAAATGTAGCTGAGGGTAGGTTTTTGCCTTGTACTTTCAGTAATGCAGGGAGAAATAACATATCTTTAAATGATGTCCTGGGAAACAGAAATGAAGTTCTCTCAAGCAGAATTTACTAAGACTCAAAAACATCTCATCTATTTTAAACATTTTGTTATATTTCTTCAGGAATTTCCTGTTCATTTGTATCCAACAAGTGTCCAACCTTTTTAATTATCTTTTTTAGGGTGGTGAGCGTGCTCGAAGGTCCTCTCTCCTTAAGAGTGATGAATTGTTAACTTGTTACTATGATGATGTGAGAACAGCTTATGATATCTTCCAAAGGGGGTTGCATGTTTCAAGTAAGTTTAATTTTAAAGTTACTCTTTTCAGTGGTGTCAAGAACTGAAGGTCTGGGCTCCTGAAGCCCCGTTGTGGATGGGGGATGTCTACCCATCAATAAGATGAATGCATTAAATGTGAGCATCTTGAAAGCAAATTGCATTATGATCTCTTGCAAAGCAGCATTGTGTGAATTAAGTCAGTGCTGTGTTCCTTAGCCTAACCCAACCTTCACCAGCTTCATTCCCTGCCTGTCCCCCTCACCAACTCCAAAACGGGGTTTGCATTCTGAAGGTATCTCCAAAGAATTCATAGGGTGTCAGCTTAATGCTGGTAGGTGTGTAGTTAGTGTGCTGTTAAGACAGAGGAAGCAGGGGTTAAATTTTAAGTAACTTTTTTATTGCTGTTTTTAGATAACGGTCCATGTCTAGGTGTTAGAAAACAAAACCAGCCGTATGAGTGGATATCCTATAAAGAGGTAAGTAGCCTTTCTAGCTTTGAGCTAGATCTGCTTTTGCTTACTGAGACCATTGCCACAACATCCAGTGGCGTGATATAAAAAGACTTAATTATTCATGGTGTTTTAAAGTAATGTCAAAATATTGCAGGAAGATTCTAATTCTTGTTAAAATCCTAAAGGAACAGTCACAAAAATGTACAAGGGGAAGAATACCTCCTGCACTTTGTTTATATTCACTGTTTTATTCCTGAATGTATTTCAGATTATCTTGGCAGCTTTCAGCATTTTATTGCTGAATTGCGTAGAATTTGGACACTACTACAAAGCTGCAGCCTTTCAGAGGCAATATTTGGAGGCTCAGAATGCTACTATTATAGTCACTCGTTTGAGAGGCTAGTTTTACTTTACAAATGTTACCTGTGCTTTTTGATTATTTGTCTCAGTAGCGCTGAATAATGCTTGTACAGAGTGTTAATAGATACACTTCTACCTAGTAGCACACTGCTTCTTCATGAATGCTAAAAATATATCTTTATGCAAATCTTCTTTGGACAGCTCTGCATTTTCAGGTTGTTCCCGATTTAGTAAGTGATACCTTAAACTTTGCATAAGCCTCGTCTAGTACGTAGTGCTAGGGTCAGTAAAGACCTTTTGTATGTAGCAGAGGTCACTTCCCAAGGTGGTTTTGCTGGGTATTTTTTAGGCACAGCCTCTCATTAACAAAACTCTTCATGTCAAGACGTAGATTCGAGTCATATGCTATATGGAAGGAGGAATTAGAAAATTACTTTCCCAAAAGCTTTATTTATTGAACTGTTTTGTCTCCTTTATTTTTGTACTTGAAAAGTAGAATGGTATTCTTGTAGGCACTGGGAATTCAGTAGTTCAGTAGTCTTCTGAAAGAAGCAGAAGGATGGCATATGTAATGTTTGTCATTGAGTATAAAGCTGGCTCACTCCAGGGTCACTTCTGGGGGTTAATACAAATGCAACAAAATAGCATCTTCTGCATGTGAGCATTAAATCTAAACTTACACTTAATCTAGCTGGACTTTAACTGTTAAGTACTCTTCTGTGTTTTGTGTGCAAGTATGGTGTCCATATTTAGTCTCTAGTTTATCAAGGTCAGAGGACATCCAAAATAGCCTAGAAAACCACTGTCTGCTTCATGTTAGTTATTCTTCTTGTAAGACTTAAAGGAAAATGTTTTACGTGGTTTGTACTGTTAAGCTTGTCTCTTTTTCATTTGGCTTCTCTTTATTTTCCCTCAGGTTTCAGACAGAGCAGAATATGTGGGCTCTGCATTACTCCACCGAGGCTTCAAACCGTCTCAAATCCAATACATAGGGATCTTTGCACAAAACAGACCTGAGGTAATTTGATTGACAGTGTTTGTTAGTGATCTGGCTGTTACTGAAATGGCCCACTCTTCTAAATCTATAGATTTTTTTTCTTTTTGGCAGTGTACTGAGCTTCCCTACTATGAGTATTTTTGGAGTTGGGAAAGGGCTCATAGCTGACACTGTAGACCCACAAGCTATGGACATGGCATCTAGAGCTAAGAGCCAAAACTGATAGCTGACACAACTGTTAGCCTTTTATGCTCAGGATCAGGGAATCCAAAGTAACTTTTCTCCTCTTTCTAGTTCATAGCAAATAGTTCATAGGCCTGTTTAATGGGAAGCTAATATAGTGCTTATTTGATTTAATGTTATCACCATTTGCTTTCTCTTAAAGTGACAATGGAGTCCTAGGTGACTCCAAGTATTTGGAAGTCGCAAGATATTTAAACCTTTCAAAACTTAAGACCTTTAATGATGAAATAGTTGGACAAATAAAAGATGGCTAAAGGTGATAGAATTATCTCTGTGAAAGAGGCCCTGGACACCAAGATGCTGGGTGGCAAAACCTCCTGATAAAGGCAAAAATGGAAAATTCCTTAACTTAATAAGGAGGCAGAAAGACTAAAAGTGATACAACTGAAGATCATCTGACAATGCCAAATGTCACAAACCTTAGGCAACTGTGAGGATGTTTTGATTAGCTGGTGTCTATCCATCTTAATCCAGGGGTGGTTCTAGACTGCTGTTACTAAAAGTAGTATGAACTGTTGAGTAATGTTTGCATATTCTGACTTTGTTTATTAAATCTATTTGATAGGGGTCAACTTCTCTAACTTGTTTGTGCTTAGAGCTTCAGCTGGTGCTTGCTGTGTTAAGCTAGTTTAATCCAAGCCTGTATCAAGACAAGAGGATGATTCTTAACTTGTGTCTAAAATATGCTGTCCCTCTTGATTAAACTCTGGCAGCTGGATTCCATCCCTTAGAGCTGCCTTTTGCGTTGACATGGCTAGAAGTTGTACCACTGTCTCCGTGGTCCTGGACAACACTCTGCTGTTGTATCTTTTCTGATTTCCAGTTTGTCACTATGCCTTTCCTTCTATCACTTAAAAAAAGTGACTTTAATACCCCCCAACTTTCTCCTTTCCTAACAGAAAACCTAACTCTAGCATTGTACAAGAAATACTTTCCAGATTCTTAAATCTGGTAACTTGCTTGGATTTTCCTGCTGGAATTCTGGTCCTAACAGCTACAGTTTTTTGTTATAAGGAGACTGGGATGTCTCCAATTGGGAAGCTGTTAAATGAGTGCTCTTATAACATCAAGTAGAAACTAATTAAAAAAAAAAAGGAGCCAGGTGTTAGTTAGGTAGACCTCTGAGTGCAAAGAAACTGGCCATCTCTTTTCCAAGGTTTTTGTTGATTTGGAAGATAGAATCTTTGACTGTTAGGTCAGTGGATTTTCTGAAGGAGGGCATGGCAGTGTGGTCTGCTTATGGACCACAAAAACAAAATGTGCTGGAATTGCTTCATTCCAGCTGGCTTTGAGCTGGGTCAAATGAGCTGGAAAGACCTGTTTAAGCCAACAACTTTAATTCTGGGGTTTTCCCTACTGAAAACTACTGTATGAGTGTTGTGACATCCAAAATACAATCACTAATCCAGACAGGAGATTATGTGAAGGTTTTTGTCAGTGACTCCCATTTGTCAGTCTGGGGAACTGCTGGGAAAATCCCCTGGGGGGGAAATCCTAGCAAGTTACTCAAATGTTCACTAGAAAAATAAACTTTGGTTAATAAAAACTACTTTCCCCTCTGAGTAACTGAAAAACAGATCCCTTCTACAAGTAGGGAAGTTGTGTTTTAAGTTGAGGGGGAAAAGCACAGTGAAATACACACTTTCCCTTAATAGATCATAACTGCATCAGAAAAATTGAGACTTTCAGACTGCTGCCTCTATTCAGTACTAGCTGCTTGCTTGGGCTTAGAGAGAGGACTCCAATGTTGAGGTTTGCTATTTGTGTCTAGCATCTCAATTTAAAGCAATATTTAAAAAGGAAGAAAAGTCACTGGTCCAGGAAATAAAGATGACTGTCAATACCCCAGTCAGTGTGCAAGAATAGTTGGAGGCTGTAATGGGAAGCTCGGTTGTCTGCAGCTTCTGAAGTCTACTGTAATCTACTGTAATAGACTTACCTCCAATAAAACAAGTCCTAAACTTGAAGCTGCTGAACAGCAATGCAGGTGCCCCATTCTTGTTAGATGTGTAGGTGGATGCTGTCTATAGAAAAAATCCTCAGTGGACCCTGTTACAGTTGGTATAGGTATGCACGCGTAGACTTTCATGCAGACACTAGCTATACCAGTAAGTTCCCTGTTCACTGGTGTTGTACTAGACTTTAAGATGACTTCTTTAAGAGATTAAAAACAGGCATGTTGTATAAGTGCCTTCAGAAAAATTCCTGCTGTTAAAGACTCTCAATCAGTAGAAAACTTAATTTAGGAAACTTGCCCATAATAACAGCTCATAAAACTGAGATTTAGCAACTTTAGCATAGTTTCTATGTTAGATCTCCTATGGAATAATCAGCTGAATGATGCCTAAACTTGCTCTCATTACAGGGGTGAGGCAACTGGCTAGTGTCCTGCAAAAACACTGGAAAACATGATAGAGTTGGGGTGGGGGGAAATGGTAAAGGGAAACGCTCTTTATTAATGAAATCCTTGTTGAATTGTAAGTTTCTTTAACTTTTAAAGATGCACGTTTTATTTAGCTAACTGGAACTAGCTAAAGGTTCTATCTGAGTTTGTCACTCTTGAGGGCAAAAATGGAGTTGTTCAGTTCCACTGGCTGCCTCACTTGCCCAGAGGCTCACACTTAAGGAGTTGCATGCAACTCTATATTTTGGTGTAGCTAGTTGTTTACAAACCATTCCCAATAGCTACTCTACAGAGAGAGAATTGTGTGGCTCTTACCTTGACAGTATTTCAGATGAAATCTGTCTTGCTAAAGAATTATCAGATAGTATCACAAAATAAGACTGCAGCTGTTTGATTACTATACTTCTTAGCAGATGAATCCTCTTAATTGCAGCTTGCAAGGATGTCCTCTTCTGTGAAAACACAGAATTGGTACACATTCAACTGCATCTTCAGATTAAACCCAATTAAAGGGGAGTAGTTAGTCTTGAGACATGATGACAAACTTCATGAAGCTGGCTTTCCAGAGAACTCTGAATTCTGTGGTAACTGTTGCATGTCTGGCCCTGATGAGATGTGGGTAATACAGAGGTGAGAACAGACTGTGTAGAGATGTTATTTATACAATATATACATATATATTAGTGTGTCAAGACATGTGCAAGTCCTTCATTGATTCATACTACGATGATATAAAATATTGAAAGCTTCAATGGCTTCTGTGATGACCTAAAGATGAGAAACGGTATTGTACTCCTATTCAACTCTTACTCAAAGCCTCTTTCCCTTAATAGGTAGGTTAAGGAGATAAGTAATGTATACTGACTTCTTCTAAAACTATTTAAAATTAAAAATACTCTAAGGACAGTTGAATTTTATTGGATTGGATGCTTTTTCATAGTTACCTCCTTACTTTTTTTCTTCCTCTGACAAATTAAAAATAGGCTTTCAAGGTAAACAAATAATAGAAATTAGTAAGGAGACCTTTTCATTAAGATTTGTCCAAATGAGCTCTGTCCTAATAGTGTACTTATTAGGCTCACATCGGGATTACTTCTCGAAGGTCTGTTTTAAGTAAACACAGTGACTTGCATCTCTTTTCTTTGTGCAGTGGGTGATCATCGAACAGGGATGCTATACATACTCCATGGTAGTGGTGCCACTCTATGATACACTGGGAACTGAAGCAATTACATACATTGTGAACAAAGGTAGGGCATTTTCAGTAGTTCAGCAACTGAATATATGATGGCAGAGCTAAGGACAGAACTGTAGCTGCCTTCAGATGTTTTCTTTTACCAAGTTCTGAAGTGTGAATGTAGTCCAAACTTGCTGCATTGATAATGTTGTTCTCTTTCATCAGCTGACTTATCACTGGTTTTCTGTGACACACCTGACAAGGCCAAACTTCTGCTAACTAGTGTGGAAAAGGGGGAAACTCCAATCCTCAACACCATTGTTATCATGGAACCTTTTGGCACAGATCTTGTAGAACGTGGTAAGAAGTGTGGGGTGGAAATCTTCAGCATGAAAGAAATAGAAGTAAGTATGTTTAATCTATTCTGCTTGCATCTCATTTACTTGTGGAAGAATCAGGTAGTGTCTATTGCACAGATTTCAGGACTGAACAGTGTGGTAGATTAGTTTCAAAATACTTACCAGTCTCTTGGGTTGAAGTTCATACAAAAACAAATCAACTTGCTAGTGGCATTTTACAATGTGCAAGATCTAAAAATGTATGTCAAGATGATGGAAAAACATAGTACAGATGTAACATCAGATCCGAACATTATCTTACTGTTTCATATGGACAAGCCTTATAGTTATATGCAGTGAATAATACTTCAGAATACAGTACAGTGAATAGACAATCTTTTTCTGAGAACATGACTTTAGGCTCTTAAGATTAGTCTTAGTCCTCTTGCTTATAGTCACTCTTTCTGCTTGGATCTCTTGTGCAAGTTATTTTGTAATCTTGTTATTTGGAGAAATTTGTCCCAAGTACAAATTGCATAAACTGCATCTTAACTGTGATATTATGAAATAGGGTTTAGCCTGGTTCCAGCTGTAGTGCTGGTAAAGGCTTGGCTTATTAGGACCTGCGTATCTCCCGGTAATTGTGCTTGTCTTCTGCAGAGGTGTGTGGTAACTAGTAATTGAAAAAGAACACAACTTCACTGAACTTGTTCTCATAGCAGTCTTACCTGCTATGTTAATAGAGCCACCTTCTGGTAAAGATGCAAAATTGCCCGCATGTTATCCTTTGCAATACAGTTAACTGTATCATAGCTAACTAGCCTCAGCAAGGCTGCCAGGTTGAAATGGGGCTAAAGACATTATGCAGAGTAAGTGGCTTGTACAGTGATATAGCTGACTGAGAAAAGGGCTGGGTTAATAAGGAAAAAACCTGCAGGAATAGGGTGGTACACTAAAATCAGCTTCTTTCTATTAGTTGAACTCTACTTTTTATTAGATACCGTCCACTGGGTCTTCTAGCTACAGGGGAAAAAAAGGGTAAATACTTAAAGCAGATGTGCTTAAGTAGCTACTTCTAGTACTGTGTTAGGTCTTTACCATGCTACTGTAACAACAACACTTGATGTTGGGATTAATGTAGTAATGAGTGCTTCTTTCTCTAAGTCTCAGAAGTAAGACAAACTTGAATATTCATAATAGCATCTCAGTGAACAGGAATAAGCCTTAATCTTTTTAAGGGGTAAGAGCTTTTGGTCTCAAAGACAACTCTGAGCTGTTTAGAAGCTTAGATTAAAATAATTATTTCGAGCTTGTTTTCTAGGTTTCTGGCATGAACTTGCTGTTCCCTGTGCTCTATGTGACCAGATATTTATCTTGGTTTCTGATGCTTAGTGTCTGTACTTATGCTGTGATGATTTAGAGCTGATTAGCTGTGAATAAATGGCTATTTGAGAGGAAGAGATGTTGGCCTTCTCTCCTAGATCAACAGAACTGTGTAGGGATCTTAGCTGTGTGTTAAGTAAATACTAGGTCTTACTTAGAACAGGCTGTATTGAACTGCTCTTGGCACTTGGAATGCAGATGCTGCTTTGAGTAGACAATAATATACTGGCAATTTTCTTGATGTAATGGCACTGTTTCGAAAAGGCAAACTTACAGATTAACTGTTTACAGATGTTCCTTTTTCCCTAAACTTCTTTGTTTATGGGTTATCTAAAGATGTAAAGATTATTAGCACTAGTCTTTGTGTACAGATAAATGAATGCATAATACTCTTGAATACTCCCGTGTACTTGGAACTTAAAGGCAATGATGAGGATGATGTACCTGCCCTAAAAGGGCAAACCTGTATTTAACAAAAGGTCCATTTTTAACTTGCTGAAGCCCTTAAACAAAACAACTATAGCTGCTTTTAGTCTTAAATAGATGTGACAGGAATAAGTCTTGATTTGAAACTTCTGAGCTCATCAGTATTGAACATGAGCTTTCAACTATTTCATATTAATCATTATATCACATTATATCACTGATGGTAAAGGGATCTTGATATCCATTCCCTTCAGCCTTAAGATCTATGGCATCACTAATGTTCAGGCATGAATAAATGTAATGAGGAAGAAGAGGCTCTAGTGGAGAGAATTCCATGCACTCCATTCATCAGTATTAAAAGGACTACAAACCACCAATGAGCCTTCATGGGGAAACTTCAGTCTTCCTTCACAAAGCAGTGATGTAGATGCAGGGTGCTTCCTGACATGAATACTGCTCCACCTGGTCAGCAGTTGTCAGTGACACATCTGCATGAGTTGTTGGATTGATTGTCTGCTGTGGCTTGTTAGTAGACTGCTTAACCTTGAGCTTGTCTTATGAATGACTTCTGATTTACTAGTGGAAAAGAATTTTAGGTATTGCTCTTGTATTTGTAGAATATACTAGACCTTCTAAATGTCCTTCAGAGCCTTTGTTAAAGATATTTTATACTTCTGTAACTTGCAAAAGCCTTAACAGGCATTTTAAACATTCTAAAGGATGGAATATTATAATGTTTGGTAAGGTGTCTGGAAAATAAAAGCAAAGTAATATGCTCTGACTCAAGTCTCTCCTTTCTTTACTTCCTGTAGGAACTGGGAAGAGCACATAGGCAAAAACCTATGGTAAGTATGAATTCAAGTGATCTAATCTGAATTATTCCATACATCAAACTCGGAAATCTTCCGATCTCCCACAGTTCAAAAGTAGCACTGGTATTTCAGTGTTTTATCCAGGTAATTTTTTTCTAGAGATCTATACTAATACTTTCTTAATTCTCATAGCCTCCAAAGCCAGAAGATCTAGCAGTCATCTGTTTCACCAGTGGAACGACAGGTACATCTCATTACGTTATGCAGAATTTATTATCCCCTGTGTGCAAAACTAATTCAGAAGCACTCCTACTGTCTCTTCCAAGACTCTCCCCTGCTGCAGCATCTTTTTGGCAAGTAGTATCTAGGGAGGTTTTATGGTAAGGCTCACTGACTTTTCCTGTTGACTAATACAGAGCTGCAGTAAAGGGGGGTTAGGGGCCTTACGTTTTGGGGCTTGGAAATAGGTACTAAATTTGTGCTTCCATTATAATAACAGTTCTGGCTCTGACTTTCAGTTCTGTTTTTGTACTAGCAGGACTTGCTTCTTAGCTCTTATGTAGTGTACCATTGCTGTAGGACCAAAACAGAAAGCCAACTGCCTAGATAACTGACAAATGTCAAGCATATGACAACCAACATTGGTAGGGAGTAAAAGGGAAGAGTACAATGTTATTAATTATACTTATAAAGAAGCTCTGAGAGATAAGTTGTCTGAGTTTGATAGCTGCATCTTCATAGAAATACTGACTTTTGAATGAGAAGCTTATCCAAGAAAAATCTGTTTCTAGAGGAGTTGCTGTACTTAATAAATTTGAAGGCTTCCACACAAACTTAGTACTTTAGCTGGTAATAGTTTTCTTAAATGTCAGCCATGTCTCTGCCTTTAATACCCTTCATTATATCTTAACATCTAAGAAGGGTTTGACTGAAATGCTATTAGTGTAATTTTACCTTTGCATGGGGACTTACAGGATTGAAGAATTTCACTGTTGCATCTTGATGTGCTTCTTCCTTAGGAAACCCCAAAGGAGCTATGCTCAGTCATGGAAATATAGTCAGCAATGCTTCAGCTTTTCTGAAAAATACAGAGGTAAACTTCAAGGTTGATGTTGTAGGTTTATTTGCATGAAGGGGAGTATCTCAGGAGTGAAAATGGATCTTACTATGTTAAGTGTAAAATAAGTGAGATTTCAGCAATTGAAAATGTGTGGGCAGACTGCTGTCAAATTACTAGTTTAGGAGTCAACGTATACCTAAGGTGCCTTTCTTCGACTTTGTAGGATATCACGTAATTCATGTTAAACTTAATATTTTTTTCTGATTTGCTTTCTATGCAAGAGTAGATAAAGCTATAAGGAATAGATTTGGTTGCATTTATCTTAGTTGTTTCTTGTGTCAGTTTCTCCTTAATTTCATTGCATGTAACTTGTGGACCAGAGATAGAATAGCAACACAGTACTGATATTAATGCAGATCTGTTGGATGTTTTGGGGATGTTGGTAGAGGTGTTTTTTGGGTGATGCTGGGTGTTTGTCTTCCTCTTCCCCCTCCCCACCCCTGCCAACTGATACTGCTATATTAACAATCATTTGACCAGCACAGCTTGGGAACTTGTAACTGTACTTGTGTAGATGTGTCAAAAGTTTGGCATGTGTGGAGAAAAGCAGAATTCTCATGCAAGAGTTCTGACATACCTACTTTGCTAAGTACCCTGCATATAGAATTTTCTAAATTAAGCAACTGGTCTCATGATTAGATCATGTGAAGTACTTTGATATTGACCTTATGTTAAATTGGGTAAACGAACTTTCTGACCTACAATGAATGTCTGTATTTTTAACTCCTAAGATGCATACTACTACAATCTCCACACCATCCTCTGCATTATGTGTATTGGAACTTCATGTGGCTTCTCTCAGAACTTGTTTCTATTCGTAATCGTATAATAAGCTGTAATAATCAGTTACTGTACTTGGCTGTTACAAAAATCACAATTTCTGCAGTGTGCTCACAGCAATGATTTCTAATAGTCGTGTTAATGAGTGAAAGACAATGCAGCTGTGTTTCAAACAAAGCTGAAGTGAGGGCTGTGCTCTAGAGTTCTGATATCTATTTGGATTGTTTAGCTTAAAATAACTCTTCCTCTATTTTTGCTTAACACTTTCAGAAAACATTTATACCTACCCCTGAGGATGTTCTGATATCATTCCTGCCATTGGCCCATATGTTTGAGAGAATCGTTGAGGTAGGCATGTTCTTCAAAACTATTGTATTTTCTTAGAGAATGTGTGATTCCTGAGTCCCACTGATAAACAGTGTTTGTTTTATACACATATAAAAGCTTGAGGTAAGGTTCAAGAAAGCATCCCACAACAGTGAGTACTAGACAACTAATTTTCATGCCTAAACAATTAACCTTAGGGCTAGGATTAATAAGAAACTGGTTTAGTAGAACAGGACACAATCCTTCAGTATATTTATTGCCTAGAAAAAAAAAGTGTAGTACTAAAAGTCCATGCCCTTCTTTAGTCTGTGAAAGCTATAATAAAGACTTATTGTGTAATGTGGCCTTCTGCTCACTTAAACAAAACTATTTTTAAGTTGGTTATATTTACTATTGCTTTCAAGAAACCTCCGGGGGGAGGGGGTGGATTTTGTCTGAATGCAGTTTTCTTCCAGGGGAAATGAAAATGGCTTTTAACTGCAGAATTTGTCATTAAATTACATTAACTTGGATAGCTTTTTTTCTGTAGAGCAAAATCTGGAGCCTTGTTTTTTGAGGATGAGGGAGCTCTGGGCTGTCTTAATACCAGTAGTCTTAATTATGGGCTGAAAGGTCCTTAGCGGGTGATACACAAGATGTTTGAGGAAATAGCATCATTCTAGTTATATGTATAGTAGAGGCATGGCTGTCTTGTACTTGTTTAACTCATCTCCTTTAGGTGAGATAGAAAACATGAATTGGGACACAACCAGATTCAACATACAAGGGAATAACAGCCTCCATGCAAGTGTGAAAAAATACATAGGGCTGGAAGCTGTCCCACAGTTTCAGTTAGGAGTCCTGAGCTTTCTACTGAAGGAGTTAGGTCAATACGTCTACATGGTATGTGTAAATATATATGCTTATGTATGTGTGTAATTGTATATTATGAAGAAAGTAGATGCACCCCAAGATTTATGGGCCTCCTTAGGCTTGAAGGAGGAGGTGTGCAGGGGAAGGTAGAAGAAATAAAAACTAGTAGGTATGGAGAAACGCAGAAAAGTAGGGATGCTATTAAAAAGAATCAATAAAGAGGGTGTATAGGTGTGGTGGATAGAGCTTCTAGACTAATAGAGAACATAAAACACTGCAGGATTGTCTGCCTTCCACAGTGTAGGTCTGAAGTGGTACAGAAATAAGCAGTGGCTATGCTAGAATCTTCCAGAGAGCATCCTGATCACCTGACAACAAATCCTTGCTCGCATCAATCTTGTTGGGAAACAGTAAGGAAAACCAGAGTAAAAGAGAATAAAACAAGTAGCACACAGCAGAAATCCCTGCTGGATCAGTACATGGTATATGCTGACTTCAAATGCAGAATTTCCTAGTCTATAGCAGGGAACAAAGTTCTAGTATTTAAGCTTGTTAGATACTTAAAATAGAGTACTTCAATATTTTGCTACCTCTGAGCTCTACCTTATTTGACCAACTGCTCCTTTGGTTAGGGACTCTTGTACAGTATTTATTTCTGTCGGTCTTTGCCCCACATACAACAAACATGTCCTGCTATGCTTTATACATGCTGTGTCTTCAGACACTTTGCTCTTTTCTAACAGTGTGTGATTCTGTGCCATGGAGCTCGGATAGGATTCTTTCAAGGGGATATCAGACTACTTATGGATGACCTAAAGACACTACAGCCAACTGTATTTCCTGTAGTACCGCGACTGCTGAACAGAATGTTTGACAAGGTAAGTCTAAAGCTGAGACTAAACCTGTGAGGAGCTTTGAAAGACTTCCTCAAGTCTGATAAGGCAGAAGTAACTGTTGTGCTCTGATGTTAAATCTGTGCCAATAAATTGCTACATCTCTCTAAAAGTGACTACAGAGAGTAGTTAGTACTGGTTGTATTAAAGTGTTTTCAGACAGCCACTACTTGCACAGAACAGTCTGACTAGAAGTCTTGGTTCTCTCCAGCATTATGAACTTGCTCAAAGCAAAGGAGTAAGTTTTTTCAAGTCCAGCCTGCACCATGAACATGAGGCTGTGTCCGCATGCCACATTTTTAGCATCTGACTCATGGAAGGGGATTTGCAAATCAAGGTCAGGTGTCTGTCTATGTTTGCATGGACAAGTATAAGTTTCCTACACAGCAGCCAGCATGTTCTAGCAGGAAGAACTACAAACCAGCCAGTCTGAAGCCCTGGAGAGAGGGTGTGTCAGTAACCCTATTCTCTCCTGTGCTTGCTACTAGCCTTCTCAGGGTCATCTGAGATGGGTATTCAGAAGTAGATTCTTTCTTGGCCTTTTTGTGGAAGATATTAAATCATTGTTTCTAATACAAATAGCTGACCCCTATGAGAATATAGCCAGAGGAGTTGAAGGATACAAGATGTAGTCTGGCTGCTAAAGAAATGGCGGACCTGTCTATGTTGCCTCAGTCAGGACAGTACTCCTCTCATGAGACTTGAGGAGCAACAAGTAATGCAACATTCTGTTTGGCCATAGCAACTCCATTTGGAGGGGAGGAAATACTGAGGCCAATTGCCTGTAGTGCTTAAAACTTAGAACATGAGAGAAGAATGTAGGTCTGTACTGGAATTCTAGAAACAGGGCCGAAGCTTAGAACTCCATTCTCCTTTCATGATCTCTTACTACTTGTTCCTAGTGCCATGACTATTTCACTTCTGTGGCAGTTTCAACCTCATGGCCATGTAGTAATCTGGCATGTGAAATTCCAAGTGGGAAATTGGGGTGGTGAGCCCCATAATGCTGAAGTACTGCTGGGTCTGTCTTCCTCCAAGGGAATATACTATTCTGTGGTTCTGTTAAGTCTGCTCTGTGGCTTCCTGGGAACATCCAGAAGGAAACCTTAAAAAGTGATCTAAAAAGCAAGCTTATATAAGACAGATTACAGACCCCTTCAGAAATGCCGAATAGCATCTTAGAAAACACGGGTTTTATTGATTTGTATTATTTCACATGTCATGGTGATATGTACTTTAGAATATACTGAAGATTATGCTTAACTCATATTTTAACCAAACTGGAATAGAAAAAGCAAGCAAAACATCAGTTTTTATTCATACTTACGTGAAGAAACTATACATTAAAAAGTTGTCCCTAGTTGGATGGGAAGAAAAGATGAAAGGATTATAGTTTTTGGTGTATACAAGAGGTAAAGAGGCCAAATCCAGAAATGTTTCTTACCTGAATTATTATGCTTACCAGTAGGTGTCTGACTTGCTTGTTTTTCACTGTAAGTCTCTATGCATGCTACTGTAAAAAAAAAAGTAAACTACAGTTTGAAACTATTAACTGTAAATCATCTTCCTTAACAGATTTTTGGGCAGGCAGATACATCATTAAAGAGGTGGATGCTGGATTTTGCTTCCAAGAGGAAAGAAGCAGAACTTAGAAGTGGTATAATTAGAAACAACAGTTTCTGGGATAAAGTCATCTTCCGCAAAATACAGGTATGCTTGAAATTCTTTAAGTCTTTGTGTTATGTATATTGCATCATTTTTTTGATTATTTTTGGAAAAGTTCCAAATGTGCTTGCTTAGTTGCAGAACAGCAGTATAATGTGTTTTCAAATACTGGAAATGTGAAGCATCACTATATATATACGTACTGTTTTTGTGGTTTATAGGCATCAGTTTGCAATTGCTGAACGTGGTACGGATGGTTATAATCTGGTATGGTGTTTATCACTCATTAAAGACCATCTGGTTACTCAGAGTAAAATTCAAAACTTTTCCTATTACACTTCTCAATTCTTCCTGTTCTGGTGGTATCAGGTAACTACATTAGGGAAGTTCCTCTAAAAGTGTTTTGCTACTTTGAAAGCAAAACACCCTCCTTCTGAAGGAGGAATGCTGAATGTTGCCCAGTGCTACATGTAGCCCTTACTGTTTCCTCGCTGTTGGTAACTAGCAAATGTGCCTGGTATTATGTTTGGTGGTTTGCAGTGGCCTGAATTCTGGTTGCACAACACCCTCCTGTGGCTGCTTTTATAGCATTCAGGATATATGAGAAACCAATAGAAGACAGGTTAAAAGTAAAAACCCTCGCTGTAGGGCCACAAGTAAAGTTCTTGAGACCTCTGGCTGAGTCTGCATTTCAGTGACACACAAGTATAGCCTCTGTAGATGCTGTGTATCTGAGATAATGTTTCTTCTAGCCATTAAAGAGATTAAAACACTAAAATATTCCATGAAGGACAACTTGCCATAGGAGACTGAACTTCAGCTTCTAACATTTGTGGGTTGCACATATAAGCAGATAGTGACTGAGGGTAGAAGAGATAAAGACTCTGGAAATCTCTCTAAAATGCTTTTGGTGTCCACAGTATCTTGTGTCTGTTGTAGGCAAGTTTGGGAGGAAGAGTAAGGCTGATGGTCACGGGAGCAGCACCTGTATCTGCAAGTGTACTGACCTTCCTGAGGACAGCTCTTGGCTGTCAGGTGAGTTTGTTGCTCTTGATCCAAAACCATAAAGATTTTAGTACCTGATTTAAGCTTTAATAGAAGAATACTTCTAGTGGTCTGATTATATAGCTAACTTGTTAGCATTCTTTTTTGGAAGCTGTACAAGTACATATTCCTTTCCAGAGTTTCTCTCAGACCTCCAAGCCTTCTGTGTTCATCCAAAGTCTCTATGGTAATTTCAACAACCATCTAAGCCTTCCTAAGGGGAAAAACTTTTTCGGTGGCAACTATATTCAGTGATTAATGTTCTTGGATTAAGCTTCTGGGACTTGCCTTGTCTACAGAAACATTCATAACTACTATAGAGTATCTCGTCAACATGGTGTAGTATTGGTTTGAAGATAAGACTGGGTAGAATCAGACTGAAACTTTGAAGGCAGAAGCAGTTTTGAGCAAAGTATTTGCTGCTTGAGATAAAATCTGAATAAGATGTTCTGATGGAACAAATGTGAAATAAATTTCAAGGATAGAAAACTTGGAAACACTAAAACTTGTGAGGTTTTCTGTGACTTGAATACCTTCAGTGGTATGTTAGTAGAGCAATGAGCTCTAAAAAGAAGAGGTAGTTCTGTTGTGTATACAAGAACCACAGTGCTGGGATGAGATACAGGGATTCCATTCCTGGTTGTCTTGGACAAACCTGTCCTTTAGCAACATGCATGATGTCATTTCTAGTGCGTCTGTTCTTAGCTTCTTGTTGTACTGTATTGCTTTCTGACTTAAGAATAGGGATAACATTCTGATCTAGACAGGTGTCACACAGCATGTGAAACTGAAATCTTGAGTAAATATTAACTGATGGTGGAGTATCATTACTTGAAAGTGTTTATTGCAGTAAAACTTTTTTTTTAAAAAGATGCTGAGGATTATGCTAAACTCATTTAAACAGGATTAGAAAAGTGAAATTTTCTTCTTAATGAAGAAACTTTGAAAAAGCAAGAATCTTAAGCTCTTGGTTTTACTTCTTAGTTCTATGAAGGTTATGGACAGACTGAATGCACAGCTGGATGCTCACTGTCAGTTCCTGGTGACTGGACAGCAGGTACAGTGTTTAATGGTCTGCTTGTCTGTTAAACTTCAGGTTGCTATAGAAGCCCCAGTCATGTTATTTAGCCTGTTAACACCTGTTGTAAAGAATTAGATTTTAGTTTTCAAGTCAAGTAAGAAAGCTTTCAAAGGATCTTGTGGAGTTCATACCCCTAAAAAGGTAGGAATATTCAGTGAGTGAGGTTGTTAACAGGCTTTGCCCTTGTAGTTCAAGTAGGTGTAGGAGAGAGGTTGTCATGCTAAAATTTATAGTCTTACACAATAGAAATCTGTGTATAAACAGTGCTAGAAATGTAAGTGGCATTTCTGTATTTGGAACAGTCTGCATTTGTCAGCCACTTCATCTCTAGCTCTGTAATTGTAACACTGATACTTGCAATTACAGTAAGACTCTTGCTACTTTAATATGTCCACAGAGCAAAGATCCTGATTATACTAAAAGGATAGCAAGCCTGAATAGATGGTTCACTTTTTAAAATTCAAGGGATATCTGAACTGAATGTTGCAGTCCCGACAAACTAAAGCTGTCAGTATAATGGTATTGATGTGATATGTTGCCAGAAATTGATGTTCCATCTCTTCCATTACTCTAGTATTTAGACAGCTTATTACTGTAAAAACCTGATTAAACCCATTCAGGCTACTGAAGCATTTCTGTTTAATAGGTCATGTTGGAGCACCAATGTCATGCAATATCATAAAGCTTGTTGATGTACAAGAAATGAATTATTTGGCTGCCAAAGGAGAGGGTGAGGTGAGTAACTTCAAAATGTCAAGCTTACTTGGGTAAGGCAGGGGGAGTGTAGCTTAAGCAAGCAACCGGTTTGTGACTGCAAACAATACATAATTTTGGTTATTTGCTAGAGACAAATCACTGGGCTACATTTAACAGAAAAGCTTAAGGGAAGAGCAGTGTCAAGACTTCCATGTTGTGCACGTGACCTGATCTCTAGTTTCCTTCAAATTCGTCTTGTCTTTATGCTTTTAAAGTTTGGTTGCTAAGGGAACTGGGTATATATTGTCATAATGAGAAACAGTTAACAAGTCTTAAAATCTTGTAATGCTTCTCTTGCACTTGCTGTGAAACTTTGCTGAATTAGGAGTGAGTTGGGACTTACATAAATATGGTAGTCCCTTAAAATTATCAGGTATCATCTTAGTCTCAGTTTTAACTTCCTCAGTCAAATTCTTCTGGATTTATCAAATGATGTAACTTGTTTCACAGTACTGATGCCCATAGCTGTAAACTTGCTTTGCCAAAAATAGATCATCTTCCTCCTTGTCTGCCTGTTCTTTAGCTCTTATCTTCAGCTGGATTCAGCACTCCCAGTCTTCCTTTCTGAGAATAAACTTCTGTTACTCTCAGCTCTGTCAGCCTTTCTTTTCGCTCTTGCCAGTTATCCATGTTCAAAAAGATAAACTTGCAAGTAGAATTGTATATGTTCATATGCAGATGAGGTCTTAGTGCCAGTTAGCAGGATATAGATAAATGGTTTGTCTCTACTGGGAAAAGCTGTCACCTACTGTTATCCAGTAATTATAGGAGTCATGAAAAGTTTGATCAATCAGCCTTTGACTTAACTAGGACATGCAGAGTTCTCTATACATCCTTCCAGATAAGCTCTTCTGTAGCAGAAATGACTGAGGTCTTAAAGCATGGCCTTGGTTTGGTCATGAGTTTGGCACTGTCCCTCCAAGGCTATCAGAACCCCTACTAATATTTTGACCTCTCTTATATTGATGATATCTGTTCATAGTACAGTAGTTCACCTACATGTCTGTATTTCATCTTAAGGTAAACACTGAAAATGCTTGGAATTAATTTTTCTAAGAATTGGCCTCTGAACTGCAGTAGTAACTTCCGGTAGTCTGAGAACTGCTATCAGTGTCTAAAAATTCTTTAGCCAGTTTCTTGCCCACTCTGTAATGGAAAATAATTAATAGATTAATTAAAATAATTAACCTGTGGTTATCTAACTGGGTCAACCATGTTAGCCTAGGTGATTAGTCCCTAATCTAGGTAATTCAGTCCCTATTAGTATGTATTATTGATTTGACTAACTTAAAACTAGATTCTCTACCCATTCTTCTAGACTTACTCTATAGAGTCCTGATGCCATTGTCCAGACCACTTATTGTATCATGTGAAGCACTCAGGCCAAGCCACTCGAGTGGGTGTGATGCTCTGAATTCTTCTGAAGATTCTAGTATAGAGCCTTCAGATTCTTTGGAGACCTGATCCCCAACATTCATGTACATTGGGGACCTCTGAGTTTTGCTTCAAGCTTGTTTATCTTGCGTACCTCTCTATTCTCTTTTCTAAGAAGGTATTTTATTGTCCTGCTGGTCCTTAAATAACAAGAGCTCTTCCATCCCCCACAAGAAACAACAAATACTTATACAGCTTTGACTATTGAGAAGAAAATACTTAAGTCTTGTTCCTGACTAGTTGCTCTATTATGTTGTGTTTTATTGACAGACATTGTACTAATTGGTATAGTGGCTTGTAGGGTCAGACCTGTAACTATTTTTTTGTGATGTCTGTTTACCAAACCTAAAACTAATGTATTCCCAAACTGAGAGGCAATTGCCAGATCCAGACGTTAATTTCTTCAGATAAAAATAAGCTTCTGATAAATTCAGATTATTCAAATAGCAGGCAGGAATACTGCATTTGAACTGAAACAAATGTGTGTGACTGCTTCTTATTACATTTTATACCAGTGGAAAATCTTAAGTCTTAAAGAGAACCTCAATGAATAGAGATTTTTTTTCTACCAACATGTCTTGTCTTTGTAGTGGTGGTCATTGAGAGCTTTTGGAGAAAGCGTTCCTTGCAAAGAGTGATTGCTGCTATGAAGGCAAGTTAATAGCAAGTTAATAGACACTAATAAATGACTATTTTTCAGGTGTGTGTGAAAGGGCCAAATGTATTCCATGGCTATTTGAAAGATCCAGAAAAAACAGCAGAAGCTATAGACAAAGATGGCTGGCTTCATACAGGAGATATTGGGAAATGGTTACCAGTAAGTTAACATAGATATCTGAAACGTACTTCTGTAGCTATTAGCAGTTTTTTAAAAAGAAAAAAACACTTGGTATTAAACATGAATTAGGTGAAAGACAAGTAACTTTAAGGGGAGAGGAAGAATTGTATATACAAATCTGTATGCGTGGGGCTAAAAAGAAAAGGCAGTATAAATTCTGAGCCTGTCCTTAGTTCAGGTTAGGTGGGTGCAGAGCATGTTTTTTTCAACACTAGCTTGACAGTACCCTAGCAGTATCTTACTGTATTGCGAAAATCTAATTCATATCAAAAAATCTAATTTATATCAAAATATCAAACTGTCTTGGATCATGCACAAAACTTAAGATCATATTAAACCAGAACTCAGGCAGTAGTGCTTCTGGTCTGTTGTTGAAAGCTTAACGAAGGGTGCAGAGTAACTTCTGAAGCAGGAATGCATGGAAGCAAACTTGTTCATACACTTAATTTTAGTGCATTATGTGACTTGCTGTGATACACTTGAGCTGTGTAGACTGATTATCACTTGAACTGCCTCTTCTGAGTGGGAAATTATTTCTGTCAACAGAATGGTACATTGAAGATCATTGACCGGAAAAAACACATATTTAAACTAGCCCAGGGAGAGTACATAGCACCAGAGAAGATTGAAAATGTGTATCTGAGAAGTGAAGCACTTGCTCAAGTGTTTGTCCATGGAGAGAGCTTGCAGGTAGGCATTCTTTGGGTAATTTAAAAAAAAAAATGCAAGGAAGAGATGAAAGATAGGGAAGAGATGACAGGTAGGGAAGTTTTTCCTCATTCTTCCCCATCCCTAACTTTGCGTCTGAAGTCTTGACACATTTTGTAGAATCAAAATGGTTTGAGTTGGGAGGAATCTTTAAGGATCACCTAGTCCAATCCCCCTGCCATGGGTTGGGGACATCTTTCACTAGATCAGGTTGTTCAAAGCCCCATCCAACCTGACTTGAGCACTGTCAGAGATGGGGTGTATCCATGGCTTCTCTAGGCAACCTGTTCCAGTGTCAGTTTAGTGTTAGACATTTTAGTTTTGAATCCACTTCAGGTTCCACCAGTTATAACATGCTTCTGGATCTGGTTTCAGACCACATAGTAGAGCTGGATTAACTTAATTGATTATTAAGCATGGTAAATAAACTGCTAACAGCATGCATGGAAACAATGTACCTGCCAAGATGTTCAGGTTTTTGTAAATGTAAATTGAAGAGTATTCCAAGAGATTCTTTTATGAGCAGGCTTGTGAACAGCACTCCTTTCTTAAAGCAGCAGAAAGGTGCTGATTTCACAGTAGAATCAGAACTGCCACCCAAAACCAGACACTGACTAGTAGGAAGCATGTAGGAACTAGTGTTGCCTTAGATTCAAAATACAAACAAAACACTTCAAATTTCATTTTAGGCCTTCTTAATAGCTGTTGTGGTACCTGACCCTGAGACTTTGCGCAAATGGGCCAAGAAAAGAGGATTTGAAGGCTCATATGAAGAGCTCTGCAAAAACAAGGTGAGTGATACCTAATTAAACAGTTAGCTGTTCTGCATCAACTCTTTCAAGCTAAACAGTGTGTTCTTGTATCCACAGGATGTCAAAAAACACATTCTGGAAGACATGGTGAGGATTGGTAAAGAATCTGGTTTGAAATCCTTTGAACAGGTAAGATACAAATTACAATTGGACACCTAATTCTTTAAACATCTCAATAACAACCTTAGTATCCAGGAGCTGGTTTTAATTTGTATCTGCACCTTTTAAAAGTGGTGGGCTTTGTTATATTTAGACATTTTTTTGTTAATAGCCTTGTGTATTCCAAGGAATGTAGCTTGGCTATTATATTTTTCTCTTCCAGGTTAAAGACATTATCATGCACACTGAAATGTTTTCTATTGAAAATGGCCTGCTGACACCAACACTGAAGGCGAAGAGACCGGAACTACGAAAATATTTCCAGTCGCAGATAGATGAACTCTATGCTAATACCAAAATGTAACTGAGTGGATTGAGGAAAGTGTCACACGTCTGTCTACTGTTAGCCTTCGTATCTGTAATTTGACTACAGCAAATATAGGGAAGGAAACTGTGCAATCATTAACTTGTACAAAAATGGGTACTTGCCATAGGAACATTGAAGAAATGGAACACTGCCTTACTGTCAAGTCGTGTTGCATACTGTTTTTATGGTGACCTACAATTTCCAAAAAGAGCCTTAACTATAAATGGTAACTATATATAAGTTATTTAAGACTTCATCGGCCAAAAATGGACTCTCCTTAAACAAGGAGCTAAGGTTTTCTTATTGCCAGCATGTTTGCTGTCTGCAGTATATTTTGCAGTTGTCAATTCCAAAAGGGATTTGGCAGGTCTGAAATGCCTCTAAGTATCTTGCATCCTCAGAAAGACTACACTAATCTATTCAAAAAAAACCCTTACAGTTGTGTAGCTGGTATCACATCTTGCTTTGGTCCTGATATTAATTTGCGCAAGGTATCTGAGTTTTCTTCCCTTCTGTCTACAGCCAGTTCTGAGGCTTGCTTTTGTAAGGTAGAAGCCAGAACTCCACCCAAAGGAGACTGATTAATACAGGTTCAGAGTAAGTCTGAATTTGGTGGTTCTGCAATAGCAGTGTAGATGCAGTAAATTTGGCAAGTTGTAGACTCTGCTACACTAATGTAATTCCAGAGTGGTGCCAGTCCTGTAAGAGAACAGACCCAAACTCTGGCAAGAACACTAGAGATCCAGAAACAAAAACCATTCAGGAGGCTAGGCTATGCTGACAGGCAGGTAAACATTGCACCTGTACTAGCCACTTGTTTCCTTGTGATGAACGTGTATTTAAAATGCATTTTAAAAAGTGCCAGGTCCCCTGTAAGCAGAATAGCTTCTGCCATAACCTCTGTTTTCTGTGCTTTGTGTATGAGCCACTGAGTATTTTTCACTGAATAGCAAAATAGGTCAGGTAGAATGTCTTTTGCCTGATGCTTTGCAGTAATTGGAAGCATTCAGATATGCCGACAGAACTGTTGGCACTGTATAGGTATTTGTTCAGGGATGAGAAACTAATTCCCAGATAAACTACAAAACTATTTACCTTCTGTTTCAGAAATCAGCAGAAATAAGCCTTATTATGGCATAAGTCTCTTGCTATTCTTAAGAGTTGGTTTTGCATTAGTATTCATTGCTGTTTTTTGAGAACATGGATATATGTAAAATACAAGCACAACAAGGTTTGCACTAAGATTCGTGTGATTGTAATGCACTACTCTGTAGCATAATTTCATACATGTGTGCAATTAAGGTACACAAATCCAAGTCAACTGTTAGAGCAGTAGTTTGTTACATTGGAATTCAAATGTTTGCTTAGTGTTGGCTATTTCTATGTTTTATAAAACCAAAACAATTTTCAAAACCAATGAAGGAAACCAAAATAAATATTTCTGCATTTCAACTCAGTGAAGTGTTTATTTAATCAAGGAAAGATGCTACTGACTAGCAAGCAGAAGTATAATATGGTAATTCTAACAAGCTGTAAAACTCCATTGCTACAACCATATTACCTAGCACAGGATCAATGCTGCTGCTTGATGCTTTGTTTAGAAGGTAACTTTCTGCTTTGATCTGATATTTATGTGCAAGTTTTTGACCAATATCTGTAAGAAAGGGATTCTGCTGTGTAATAGCATAAAAATCTATTTTTGTTGTCAGTACAGTCTGACGGTGTTCTTTCCCTCAGACAACATTTATGATGGTAAGCTGTAGCTTTATTGGTCTTACTGCTTATGGGTGGTTATTGTTCCTCTGTGTATATTTGTTCCCCCCACACTGTGCATCTGGCCTTGATATGATATGAAGACTTATCACTATCTAGAGATAATGACTCAGCTACTTCCCTAGGCAGCCTGTTCCAACATCTTGTCTTTCTACTTAGTGCTTGGGAGAAGAGACCAGCCACCACCTTGCTATAGCCTCCCTTAAGGTAATTGTTGAGCATGATGAGAATTGTAGAACATGATACTTTACCGCATGTCTCAATGGAAAAAAAGGCTAAAAGATGCTTGAGTTGCATTTAAGGCCTGTTCTTGACACATCCTATCAAAAAAAGCTTGCTGTAGAAGCTGTTTATCAGAATGGCCAGCACATAGACAGTCTATAACTTGCTTGAAGGACTGTCCATACCTCTTAGGTAACAAGCAATAGTACAAGAAGTCACCTTAGCTTATTCTCTTGAATGGGTGGGGGAGAGTCAGGAAGACAGCAGTAGGTCTTTGGAAGAATGCCCAAAGGAAGAATACCCAAACCTGCAGCTGAGGAATGAAAAGAACCCCTCCACAACCTTTTGGAAACCAGAAAGGTTTTGTTCTGTTGACAGATGGCTAAACCTCCTGTTAACTAATTAGTAAGGTCCCCTTGGGTTCTGTTTTTGAAGGTATTGGGGCCTATTGCTTCTGGTCACTTTAAGTACCACCACTTAAGAGCACAGGAGCAGGCACTTCCAAAATGTGAGAAGCCAAGCAAGCAGGGCAGAAGGCTATCTTGGCTGAGCAAGGATCATCTACAGCAGATCTTCTAGAGCTTAACTGAAAGTGCATTGACAGTGGAAGTGAGCTCAGGTAACTTGTGAGGACTACAAAGATGCTGTTTGTCATTGTAGGGAGAATTTATGTGGCCAAAGTTCAACTAGAGTTGAAGCTGGCCAGTGCTCTGGGGGGCCAAAAAAACACACTCAACTTCTTAGAAATGTTAACAGCGAAAGGAGGACCAGAGATAACATTGGTCCATTATTTGATGAGGATGTAGACAAAGCAGAGACACTTAATGCTGCCTTTGCCTCTGTGTTCAAAACTGGTGATGGGCCCTGGGACCCCCTGAGCTGGAGGACCGCAACTATAAGAACAATATACATCCAGCCAGCTTTGAACTTGTGTGGGATTTGCTGCTCTACCTTTGTATACAAATCTGTGGGGCCTGATGGATTCATCCTAGGGTACTCGGAGAGCTGGCTGATGTCATTGCAAGCCTTCTCTCAATTATTTTTTGACAGTGGTAGGAATCTGGAGAGGTCCTAGTCTACTGGAAGCTGCTAAATGTTTCAATGTTCAAGAAGGGTAAGAAAGGAGACCCTGGTAATTACAGGCCTGTCAGTCTCACTTTAGTGCCTGGTAAAATTATGCAGAAACTTATTCTGAGAGTTACTGAAAAACAGCAGAAAGACAAACTAGTTCTTGGTCATGGCCAACATGGATTTGCGAGGGGAAGGTCCTGTTTAACAAACTTAATTTCCTTTTACGACAATGTTGCCCACCTAACTGGCCCAGGGAAGCGAGTAGATGTAATCTTTTCAGATTTCAGCAAAACTTTTGATACAATTTCTCACAGTATCCTGGACAAAATGTCCTGCTTACAGATAGAAAAATACATAGTACAATGGGCTGATGGGTCAGGCTCAAAGGGATATAGTAAATGGTGTTATATGGGGCTGCTGGCTAGTCACTAGTGTGGTTCTGCAGGGTTCCACCTGAGGGACAGTTCTAGTCAATGTTTTCATAAATGATGTGGATGCAGGACTCAAATGTATACTAAGTGAGTTTGCAAATAACACTAAGGAACTGTTGACTGTCTTGAGGGGGGAGAGGACTTGCAGGGAGATCTTCCTCAAATTAAGAGGGCAATCACCAATGGTATGAAGTTTAATGAGCAAATGTGAGCTTCTGTACCTGGGACAGAGCAATTCCAGCTATCCATGCAGATTGGGGGATGAAAGGCTGGAGAGTAGCCCTGTGGAAAGGTATCTGGGGGTTTTGGTCAACAGCAGTTTGTATAAGAGTCAGCAGTGTGCCCTGGCAGCCAGGAGGGCAAGGGCTGCATGAGGCATGGCATTGCTAGCTGGTCAAGGGAAAGGACTGTCCTGCTCTGCTCTGTGCTGCTGCGGCCTCACCTCGAGTACCGTGTGCACCACAATATAAGAAGGACATAAAACTATTAAGAAAGTGCCCAAAGGAGGGATACAAAGATGGTGACTTTCTTTGCACGCTATTACTGCAAGCAATATTGTTGCATGTTTGGAATTGATTTTGTACAACCTGTGGCTAGTTTTTCACCTCAGGTTTCAGGCTGTCCTTGTAGAAATTATCTCAATTGCTCACTTTTCTAGCTAGGGAATCGGAGCCAAGCGATGCCTGGCCCCCTAACAATGTGTCTATACAGTCACGGTTTATGAAGCTGCTCCACGTGCAACGCGACCCACGCAAGCAGATCCATCGGGTCCTGCAAAGGATCCTCCTACGCAGGCACGGCATGTCTATATCCCACACGCAAATAAATCTCGGTGCCGCGCCCACAGGAGCCTCTCCTCCTCGGTAATCTCTCAGAATAGAAACGGGTACGCTGACACGGTGCCGAGCCGGCCCCGAGGCGGGCCGTGCCGTGCCCTGCCCGTCAGGGCGCTGCAGTCCGCCCTCCCCTTCCCCTTCCGGAGGCGGCCCGGCCCGGCCCGGCCCAGCCGTCGGCCCCGCGCCGCTTTGAATCGCGGCGGGAAGGCGGCGGCGGCCGTTGGAGGATGTGAGGCGAGGCTGGGGCGGGACGGGACGGGACGGCCGTTTGGGTCGGTTTAACGGGGGGACATCTGCCTGAGGCTGCCCTCCGGGCAAGGTGCGAGGGTCTGAAGTGACAGCGGCAGCGAAACAGAGATAAAGGCGTGCGTGGTGTCATGCTTTGTCTGGTTAATAGCTGGATCTCCTTCCTAACCTGTGCTGATCCAGTGAAGTGACCTGTACTGCTTGGGCAAGAAGTTGCGCAGAATACATTGAATTAACAAATATTTTTTCTCCCTGTCCCAGGTATCAAGGCTAGGAGAGCAGATTTGTATTCAGGACTAATTTGAGGGGCGGACAGCCTTACCTTCAGTTGCATATTTAGGAGACTATGCTTCATAATAAATGTCCTCTAAGAAAAAGATGAAGAGAAATAATTCCAGAGACAAATTGAAGGTAATTTTACCCATTTTGAGCTTAATTGAAACAATAAATTATTCGTTGTCTTACCATGCTTTTATGTCATTGATTGTGGAGGCTGATGTATGTACGTTAATGCAGGACTTTGCTTGCATAGATGTTGGGAGCTTTGCTCAGGGACCACAAATTAGTACGGGTTGTGCAGTTTTAGTACAGGCTGTGAGGTCTCTCCTCTCTTCTCCTCATTTTTTTTCCTTTTAGGAGTAGTACGTTGTCAGGCAAAATGAGCCACTGACTTTCAAATAATCAAAAATTTGAAATCAATTTAGTAAAAATAAAGAGAACGGCTTAAAGAGAAAATAGCTGATGTGTTTATATTCAGTACCATAAAACATGTGAGGTGCTGCTCAGTGCCAGTAAAGTTAAAAGCTTGGGAAGTCAGTGTTTTCTTCTGATTCCTTCTCAATGTACACACAAATTAGCGAGGAAACTTACTCCCATATTTACAGTGTGAGTAGCACATTTAAAAATATTTCCTAAAGTAATGCCATTCTCCCCTGTCTTTCTGTTGTCCAGAAGTGTCTGTATAATGCTTGGCTTACATGTTCTGTCTTTTATAAGAAGTTACACTTTGAAAAGTGAAAATGAAAGTCATTTTCAAAACAAAAGTTTAAATGAAAACCATTAAATTGGACAAAGACGGAATCTCGTGTAAATACAGAGATGACTACATCTTAATGCCTGAAAAGAAAAAGGCCACAGATCACAGAAACTGGATATCAGACTGATCTAAGATCTCTAGGCATATACACTTGGTTTTGTAAATACAAACTACAGTATAGTATAAAATAGCTGTGTATACTAGTTTCATACTATCACTTCTCTTAGGGAAAATAAAACATAGCTTGAGGAAAAAAGTGCATGCTTCAAATACTTTATATCATAGCTTAGTAGTCACTACAGGTTAAATGTACTTCTAGTCAAAAGTTCTTGAAATTCATTGTCATATTCAATCTGCGATATGCTAAGAAGTTTGGATGAGCTAGCTATTAATTTCATACCCTTCCAGGAAGCCAAAAGCAGCTCCCGTCCTCGTTGGAAATTACTTCCACCTGAGGAACCAGATGTCTCAAGGATATTGAAGGTGGCTGAAGCAAATCAGCTTGAGGAGCTTGACGATTCATTTGGTTTGTATTAACTTAAATGTATGATTTTAATGAACCAACCACGTGTAAACACTGAAATATTTTGTCCTTAGGAAAAGGTACTGTTTCTTTGCCAACAGAAATTATGGGCAGGAGAGAGTGCAGAGAGAGGGTTTTTTTCGTTTGTTTCTTTTCTTTTTTTTTTTTTTTTTTGAGGGGGAGATGTTATGTTCTGTCATTTAGGAAGTAAATAGAATAACGTAGTAATAGATGCCAAGTAAAATTTGATGGAAAAATACTGGCTATTCAAGTTTTATAGTGTGAATAGTAGAATTTCATGCAATATAGCAGTGCAATTGTGTAAGAATTTACATTTTAAAAGGGAAGTTCAATTTCTTAAGTTATTCTTTGTTAAATTACACAAATTATGAAGTGAAGTTGTCGAAGAGAATATACATGGCAACAAGCTTAGAAGTTCACAGGGATGTTGTTTTGCCATTTTCAGATGTAACTTAAGTCCACCACTAAATCATTTCCCTAAGCTCCACATCCCCACATTTCTTAAATTCCTCCAGGGATAGCAACTCTGCCACCTCCCTGGGCAGCCTGTTCCAAAGGCTAACCACCCTTTCTGTGAAGAAATTCTTCCTGCTATCTGATCTAAACCTCCCCTGAGCAAGTTGAGGCCATTGCCTCATATCCTATCACTTGTCACACTTGATGCCCTCCTCACTGCAGCCTCCTTTCGGGTACTTTCAGAGCATGATGAGGTCTCCCTTCAGACTCCTTTTCTCCAGATTAAACAGCCCCAGTTCCTTCAGTTGCTCCTCATATCTTGTTTTCTAGTTCCTACCAATAGCAGGTAGGTGAGTATAGGAACTATGATGCTTTGACTATTTGAAGATTAGAAAAAATGTGTATAATACTTTTAACAAGACTTCATTTGTGTAAGTGAGCAGGCCACAAAAATTTTAACTGAATGCTAGGCAATGCTAATATACCTGTGCTCTTTGCCTCAACAGATGGGAACAGTTTTCATACAGCTTATTTTCTGTTATTCACAGATCACCCTTTGCACAGTACTGCTGTGGATGCTTATGGAGAGGAACGTTTGGAAAGCGAGTCACTTAGTTATGTTTCAGCTCCACAACAGAAAAAGGCAGAAAGAAGGTCTGGTGAAAAAATAATTGCCAGCATATATTTATTTATTTGTTTATTTTAGATTAAATGGGGAAAATGTTTTGTCTGTCAGGTTTCACTAACTGCTTATTAAACAGATGCCTAAAATCTCCCAGATGAGAAACCAAGAGTAAGTAATACCCAGGAACGTAAAAAACAAAAAATGGGAGAACGAACTAGAGTCTGCCTTGTATAAGTAGTTACTATATCTCTTTTTTTTTTTTTTTTTGATGAAAGGATGGCTTTGTGAGTTGTTAATTAGTCCTCTAAATCCTGGAGTCTTTAAAGTTTAAAAAGGGGTAAATAAGACAATAATAGTGCCCATATGAGGTTGTGTATTTTTTCTTTTTTTTTTCCCCTCAGCCCTCTGACCCCCCCCAAAGGAAGATTTCTCCATTCCTGCTAAAATATACCAAATATTAATTTTTGTCTATTTCAAAGTTTCTCCCTGATACAACATGTCTGTCTCAGTGGCCAGTTAGAAATAGATTTCTAAATTGTTGCGAGGTTTGCTGTTGATGGGTAAAGATTCTATTCCCTTTTTATACCACTTGAAATTTTTTATGTAGTTATTTAGGGGAAACTGAAAGATACAGCAGTACAACATGTTCCCCAAACCCTAAGATTTTGTTGTTTGTATATAGATCATTTTTCTCAGTATGTAGTTGGTTTACATATGGATTTTTTTTTTCCCTAGTAAACAAATGCACTTGAAAATGTCTGAAGGTGATGTTGACAAATCCAACTCAGCTGATTCTACAGATGAGCCCCTTAAGGAGAATATGGTACAGCATTGCATGAGTGTATCAGTCAAATCATTTTTAACTTGATGCCATGATTGCATTGGATAACGGTGGGGGACGAAGACCTTTCATTTGCTTTTTAGTACTTAACTGTATGCCAAATAATTAGTTCTCTTAATATTCCTGTGAGATAGCCAAGTTTAAGTGAAATGCTTAAACCTACATGGTCATTTCAACGGAGGATGTAATGGCTGGGGTCCTGTAGTTCATTTTAATTGCTCGTTTGGCAATATGTTTTTTTTTCTTTTAAATGAGTATATTTACATCTGGAATATATGTTTTTAAAGAATGCTGTACTACTTGGTATATAAATCCCTTGTTCAGTATTGAAGTAAGAACATATGAGAGAATTTAATTTTTCATTGATAAAATTAATTTTGAAGATATATTGGAATTAGACAAAAACGAATTGGTTTTGAATGAGTGTTTTTTCATGCTTAGGCTGTAATTAGTGTAAAATGGTGGTTTTGGCCAGCTTAGCTTCTGGGCTTATGGAGGAAGAGTTAACTACTTTGAGAAGGTAGGCCTGTGGTAGAAGAAGCAATGCAGTAGTTTCTCTAAAAGCTTTTTGCCTACTGAAATTCATTGGAATTGTTGAAATTTGTGTTGTAAAACTCAGGACATAGTGTTAGTCTTTTATCAGTGAACTGCACATATGCAGCACTGTTGTTGAATGCTTTCTGTGACATGACAGTAATTGTAAGTAGAGAAGGAACTGGGACAGGTGAAGGTGAAAAGGAAGGTAAGGAGGAGCTGTTGGACAGAAAACTGTTGATATTGGTGCCCATGCTGAACTGAGGGGCCTTAGGCTCCTTAAAACGTTCCTTAAAATGACCACTGTCTGATGTGTCGCTTGGTTAGTGCAGCCAAGCAGCTGCTGGCCCTGCGCAGTGTAATCGCTGTGCTGTGATTCTGATGAAACAGACCTAAGCAAACGGTACTTAGTATTTCTTGACTGAAACATCACTAAAATGTTTTCCTGCAGTCTACCTGATTGCTGTCTCTTAGAATTTTAAATGAGTGCATCTAAGTTCTTTTTCAAAGTTAATCTGCTTTGTATATCACAGAAAGCTCCAAGTACTGCTCAACACCGGTTGAAAAAGAAGAAACAACCTTCAGAGAAGAGCACACCAGACTCTTCTGGTAAAGTAGACCTTTCAAAACTCTTATGTAGTTTTATCTCATTCAAAATTAATATTTTTCCTTAACTCGGCAGTCTCTAACTTCTGATATGTAGCAGCATACGGCTTTGGGAGGTTGTAATTTTAATTTTGGTCTAAACACTCATTATCAATGGATAAATTGAGGGGCTGGCGTGCCACACAGTTCTGATGCCTGTGGGTTGCATCCCTGGACTTGGCTATTACTCACTGGAGCATAGGTATGCGTCACCCTTTGCAGGCAGCCTGGCTTCATTTGGGGAGAAGCTTGGATCCGTACTCCAGTGTGTCCCTTGGTTTTGGTGCCTGGAGCACCAGATTGTGGGGCACAACTTGGAGTAACCCTGCTTTACAGCGTAGACACAACTGTTAGTGTGAAGACCCTTGAGACAAGGAGCTTCAAGATTGTGGCATTTTTTTGGTATGTGGAGAAACTGTTTCTCAGGTGTCATCTTGCTTCCTTCAAATTGTACCTCATTACATTCAGGTACTAGATTTACATTTGGGAGTGTGTGAAGTTTCTGTGGAATTAGTGGTTAATATTACTGCAAAGTTTTAAAGAAATATATTTGCATATACCTTTTTTAAAACATATATGGTATTAATACAAAACTTAAACAAATACGATATAACAATTCATGATTCTTTGAGTAATGCAGGTTGCCCAAACTCAGGCAGATAGTTTTTACAGCTCAAACAGCTATGTCACTGGCTTTTACAGCTCAAACAGCTATGTCACTGGGTAGTTTATCAGTTAGAGTAATGATGTTCTTCTGGACTTCTGTGAACTGATGACGAATAAGAAATAAGATGTGTATGAATGCTCATTCAAATTTTAAAGTGGACCCAGATAAATGTATATAGTTGTTCAGCCTAAAACATGAAATAATTCATATTTCTGCATTTCCAAGTTTCATATTAAAATATTCATAACTCTTAGATAAGTTATTTTAATGTGGGCATAATAACTTCTGTTTCAGAGCACATACCTCAACTGTGTAACGCTTATCTTTATTCTGTTGTTTCAGTTAATAGCCCGTGTTCTTTAGAGGTTTGGTGTCCCAAAGATCTGAAAAGGTCTTCCAGAGATATTACAGAACTGGATGTTGTTCTGGCTGAATTTGAAAAGATAACGGCAAATTATAGGTAAATATTCTACTTTCCTTTGGCTGAATGCTCACAGTCTTATAAACAACTTACATACTCGTTTTGCTAATAGACTTTCCCTTAGGTAATGCAGTATTGCTTAGTTACATTCTGTAATGATTGTTAGGCTTCTGTGTTAAAAATAGTGTTTGTATGTGACCTTAAGGAAGTGGTCTCCAGGAATTTGATATTTTTCCAAACAGAAGAGCAACACATTTCATCTGTTTTCCAATGTAGAATTTAGGTTATTGCTAGGATATGAAAGACCCACAGCTGCTTGTGCTGATAGCTATTTAACATTGGGTCTTATTTGTATTCAAAAGAATGTTTTTGGATATGATTTCCCCTTTACTAAACTAAGTGGGTTGTGTTTTATCCCCCTGATTTCTCCAGACAAAGCATAGAATCAAAAATTTGCAGAAAAGCTGTCAATGGCTTCTGTTCTGCTTTCAAGGACCAAATCACTGATCTTGTAAGTATACAGTAATATATATATATATATTTATATATATATAAAATATTTGTGGTAATGATTTTAGAGCTGTGCATTACATTGTATATCACGTAGTAAAACTGGAGAGCTGCATAACTTGAAGAGGCAAACAATTATGGAAGACATTGTTTTAAGAGCTCCTGGACTGGATTTTTACAGTGTCTCAGCTACTCTGGTGTGTAGTAGCCTGACTGAAGCCTTTAACATAGCTTATGAAAACTAATCCTTTTTAGTTAACAGTGTGAACCTAACTGTCAAAAATTATTAGCTTGGAAGACTCAGAATTCTTCTCGCTAATTCCAACTTGTAAAATAAACTCTGTTGTGGTAAGTAAAATGGATGAATACTAAAACTATAGTTCTAAGTGATTCATTAGAGTAAACAAGTTTTAAAATGATGAAATTTATACATTTATATAAAGTTATGGAAAAATTGGCATAGGTAGTATTACACTAATTGGTACCAGCAGTATTACGAGGGCTAACTGGTGCAAGATGACTAGCGTTGTGTAGCAGTCTTCCTCTGGTATGAGGAGGGGGGAGAGAATTGATACACAACTGGTACACTTGTAATATTCCTTTGAGCAGCTGTTTTATTAAATAGCTTTTTATGTTATTACCAAGTACTTTTTCCAAATTAATTCTTGCAACCATATTTTTAGGAGGATAGAGGTGAAATCCAGATCCATCATCAATCTCTAATGCTTCTTTCCCTCCACAGATAACAGAAGTCCAGGAATTAAAGAACGTGAAGAAAAAAAACGCTAAGGTAAATACATATCTGGAAGACAGGCTATCACTGAAATGTACAGCATACAGATGTGGGTGTTGACATTTCAGGAAGTTGACTGAAAGAAATAAAATAATTCACAAAAGGAAGTGCACTGTTCTACAGAACCAGCTGCGCAAATAGAGGATAGGGCACCACCAGAGTATGGATCGCACACTGCATACATTTACTGGTGTAAAAAGAATGAACACACATTAGGATGTGTAAGTATTTATGCATGAGAATTAGACACTTTTATTTTATTTTTTGAGCAAGCACTGGTGAGGCCCCTGGGGAACCAATTAAATATTGGAAGCTCACCTTCAAGAAACACAGATGAATATAAAATCCAGAAGAGAACAGCAAAGATCTGTGAGAATAGAATTAGATCCTTTATTTTAAAGGAGAGTAGTCTTAAGGGAGATGCATTCCCTAAAGACATCGTTTTTGTTCAGAGGAAGCAGTTCCTCTGTTCATTCAGGCTTGAAATGCAGCAAGAGAAATACAGACTGTAGGAGAAACTAGTGTGGGAGCAGAAAACATTGGAGTGGTTTCCTCAGGGGAGAAGTGATACCCCATAGCAGAGCGATTTAAGAGCAGGTTAGGCCCTATCTTCCAGAGGCATATTTTAGGTACGCTTGACCTCTCTTGTGAGAAGTGGCTGGAGAGCTTTCTGCCTTCAAACCTAGTAATCGGAAGCATGAAAGAGCAATTGGACCAAACACAGAAGATTGAAATTTGTTCTCTATTTCTTGATATTACTTTATTTTTAATTATTAAACAATTTAACCTACTTAGCAACCACATACGGTGCACACACCTCCTCTTCAGCAACCTTTTTGATGACTAAATAGCTTTTAACAATTGAAGTCAATGGAAAGCTTATTCTGTCAGGCGGCAATTAATATGCCAAAGATGAAAAGTCCTAAAAATCTTGTTGAGATGACACGGTATGCTATTTTGTAAAATGAAAATTTTAATATGCATCTAGCATTCACAGCCACTTAGCTTCCTTTTTTTTTGTATCTTACACATTCGTTTAAACTTAGGTTTATAGTTACTAAATTTAAATCTTTTGTGAGACATAAAAGAAAAAAAGGATATAGTTATACTTAATTCCATAGTTATGGCAGTCATACTGAACGTACGTTCATAGTCGTCTGTATTCTTAAAGAAACCCGGTGGAGTTTAGCATGTTTGAGTTCAAATCCTCACAACGCCTTTTCTACACTTGTCAAGCCAGTGTTCCTCAGGAGACATTTTGGATGGGGATGAGAGTTTAGCACTGTAGAGCTATTTAAGGTCTAGTATCTTCCACACCTTGAACTAGAAACATGAAACCTCAAAGGAAAAACAGTCAACGACACTTGAGTTGTTTGCCTGTGAAGTTACTGAAACAGGTTCAAAGACTTTCTTCGCTATTTGTTACAGGTAGTGGCAGACATCAAAAAGAAAAGGCAGCGACTGATGCAAGTCAGAGAAGAGCTAATTGGGTATGTTTCTAATACTATACGGTATGTTTTTGTGCAATAATAGCCTGAAAAACTGAAGGAGGCTAGTATTTCATAAAAATCAAAAAAAAAATGTTACTTTCACTTCAGAGTTATTTTGATGAAACTAATTCTGTTCTGTTTTGCCTTCTCTTCTTACAAAAGCTCAGGATAACCTCTCCTTTCCGTGTTTCAGTTGCCTAGAGTATTTCTTCAAAGTTCTCTCATATAACTGTGGTTACTGGGACAGTATTTCAGACAGTATGTTCATAAGAAAAACACTAATGTTATAATTGGAATTGCAAAGGTAATGAATCAAAACTTACAGAGGCAGTACAGAGTTTGGTTTTGAGGGTAGGAGAATTTTTCATCTCATTGCATTTTAGCATGGATGCCTCCGAATACATGGATTGCTACTGTCTCACAGAGCCACACAGTTCCCCTTCTACAACATGGCATTAATCTTAAGTACCATTTAGATACAAAACAGAGAAACCTAAAAAATTATTTTCTTCAGAAAAATCATTACACTTCCCCAAATCCAGTTAGTTAGGAGGATAAAATTTATACTGAAGCTGCACGTAACATGCATGCCAAGTCTGTAGGGACCTACATGGACATGGATCCACAAAGGCAGATTAAAAGCCCTTTCTCTGTGGTCACGTGAGTCTCTTTATCTTTGCAGTACTGTGGACAAACTTCTCTGAAAGAAATAAAGGCATCCCTTAGCCTGGGTTTAACCCCCCCCACACTGAAAGCTGTCTTCACGTTTCTTGTATTTTAATCATTTGATCATTCTATAAAAGCTCGTTGTTCTTTTTCTTTTTTTTTTTTCCTGAAGCTTAAATGAAAATGGCATTTTGTGTTCTGTTTTTGGAGTGCTAATCATGCTTTGAACACCATTTAATAGATTGAGCCCCTCAGCTTGCTTAGGCAGAGGAGTATCTAGTTTGTGGATCCTGAGTGTGCTTCAGCATAAGCACCGAACACCACAGCCTGCAGGCTGGTGTCTGCAGAAGCACTCAGCATAGTTACAGAACTTCACTGGTTTTTGGGTTTAAGTGCTTAAGAAAGATTGGCTATATTGTCAGACTTGACAGTAAGACTTGGAAAATCATGTTTTTTTTGTTGTATTTTTTTGTGGATTTGGACTTGTGGTCTGGTTTAAATAATACACTACTTCTTCTATTTAAACAGTATGTTCTACTAACCTATGCTTCCTGTTTCTGACCTACCTTTCCTTAAGTCGTCTTCAGAGGAAATACTTTCACAGTCAGTCATGAAATAAATATTCTGATATAGTCATCAAAGCATTGATCTTTTTCAGAGCTGAATCACAACTGGTAGAACTACAAAGAGAATACGCTGAGGTACAGGAGAGGAAATCTTCCTTGACACAAGCAGTTCAATTCCTTACTGATTTGACAGAGCTACACCAGGACTACTTGGATTACAGAGAAGAAAACCCAAGAGAGAAAGTGGTAGTGAGTACACATTTTTGCATGCCTTTCTAAATGGTTAGCCTACATTAAATAGCAGAGTTTTGTTAGCTGTTTTTGTGGAACCAACTTGAGAATCACTACTGTAACTGCAGTCCAGTGTCTCGCTCATGTTGGAAACAAGTATTTCAGAGAAATTCTGATACCTGATTTTATGTCCAGGAATTTGAAGCACATAAACATAACTGTTGTCCTCAGGTCTAGCTGTTTGTTTTTTTTTTTTAATGGAAACTGAAGAAATATTAACAGTGAGAAAAAAGTAATCAACTTCAATCAGCTTGGTTAAATATTATCTAAACTTGTCTGGTTTTCACTTTTGCAAGTCACATTGTGCAATTTCAGGCAGAGGAATAATAAAATCACATATGTATCTGTATTTATTTCTTTTTCCCCAAGAGTTGAAAATGTTGCTCTGTAACTTTATTTCCTTAACAACAGCAGTATGGAACTTCCAGCCTACCTGCTCTGCTGGTGGAATCACGGAGAATTCTAGGAGCAGAAAGACACTTTCAGAGTATTAACAGGAAACTGGAGGATGCTCTGGACGTACAGAGAAGAAAGGTATCAGGGAAAGATTAAGTGCTTTTTAATAGACTTTTTGACAATAGGTGATCACTATTATAATGGACTCTTTTAATCATTGGTCTTCACTATTTACAAAGTCAGTGACTTCATCATAGATTCTATCTTGTCAAATAGTTTGTGTAAGAACTTACTTAGTGTCAATGAAATGAATGAAATATCAATTCCAGTTCATGTAGTAAAACTTCCTGTGTTCTGTCAAAGATGATTTTTAGTCTTGGGTTATTTAAGTAATGTGATCTTGAAAGCAATATATAGTTTAAAAAGAGAACACAAGGACTTTGGATGAACCTAGTAATAAACATTTTTTATTAAATTTGTATTTGAAATAAATAATTTCCTCCCATTTCTGGAAGTGAAGAAGTGTATTATTTGTTGTATCAGTAAAAGCTGGACAAACAGCTAACAAAATAGAAACCACACAGCAGTAAGTCTTAGAAGTGCTAAACTCCTTGAAGCAGCCTTCATGAAGAACGTTCAGGCCAGTATTCTCTACCCCTAGCGTAACCTTCTTCATGCCTGTTTAAGATTATCCAGTTGCAAGGATGCTTTTAGTTCTTTGTCAGTTGTCTAACAGCTCTCAAAGAGCGCTTTTGAGCTACAGCACAGTATCTTTCACAGAAGGCATGTGATGCACATGTTGTATTAAAGCAAGCTTTGTTGCTACTAGTCTGTTTGCCAGCCAAGTTTCTGATTAGCTGTTATCTCTGTTGCAAATGTCTTGTACCCTTAAAGTTTCCAAAAGAACTTCATCAGGAATGTCTTCCATGCCGTAATCCAGACTGTCATTTGCAGCTTCTGCTAGCTCCACATCCTCAGTAGCTTCTACCAAACAGGCATCATCACTTGCATTGTCCCACTCGGTGTCTGTTAACTGGAAGTCTTGAGACATGCTTTCTTCAAGAGATACCGAGCTTTTTGACAAATCCGCAGGGTTAGAATGGGGTTTTACTTTTTCTTCTGTGTTCCCACATTCATCCATTACCATATAATCTTCTTCCTTTTAGAAACATAAATATTATTTATTACACACTAAAATGTTTTCCATATTTCTAAGTGAAACAAGTGCTGAACTCTTGCAACTGTCACATATAATGAATACTATAGAAAGCTGGCTAACAAGACTTCCCAGCAAGCTAATTTATAGCCACATTACCCATAGAAGCCTGTTTCAGTAGAAAAAGGAACTTATTGTTTTTCCAGCAAACTAAAAGTAGTCTAGTGTACACAGATTTTTAAAATGATACAAGGTTAAAACTTATTTTAGTGTTTATCCGAAGATAGTGTAATGGCTTGAAAATGCATTTAAATCACACTTGCTATGAAACAATGCTAATAGCTATTGATGTTTTGCCTAAGTACAGCTTAATGTGCCATTCTACAGTCTGAAATTTAAAAGTGCAGTTGCAACAGTGCCAACTCTTAATACCCACTGAGTGGAAAAACTTAGGTACAGTGCTTAGAATCTGGGTCAGCATCAGGGCAGTTCAAATATTCTGCCCCTGTGGGTAAACGTAACTGCTTTTGTACACTGAAATTCACTTAAGCAAACCTCAAATTTGAGGGTCACTGACTTAAACTCGACTTTGACTGAGAGCGTTTTGACTGACACAAGTGTTCCAGGAACACTTATACTTTAGCTGACCCAGTATGAAGTTGAATGTGTACAGCAGAGGTTTACTTAGGCCATGTTTTCATGCCACGCCTATTGTGGGCTTGCGGATTTTACACTGGGAACTGCTGGTCCAGAGTAAGACAGAATAAAATCTTTAGTCCCAGGTGAAGTTAGGCTATTCTAGTAATCTACCTTTCTCTGGGCTGCCAGTTTTTTTTTGTGTTAGATCTGCTGCTGGAGAACTTACAAACGAATATATGGAGATACCACAACAGCACAGCTGCTCTGCAGAGCTACTCTGTGCTAATGTAATTACTGTATGGCGCTCAACAAACTACCTGAGGTAGCAGGGATTTTCAGCGACTTGTAGAGAAAGCTTTGCTTTTAGCATGTTGGTAAGACAAAAGCATGTACCTCTTTGAAGAGAGAAGGCAGACATATCCCAGGTGGTAATGGAAAGTCTAAATCAAAGAGAAGGTATTTAATTACAGTTAAGATTCAAAAAAGTATTAAGTATAATTGCTTTGAAAACAAGACACATACTTTGTGATCTGAAGTTTTTTTCCCTGCAGACTGGATCGTGGCACTTCTGATACCAGACTTCCTTCTTTAGATCTACCAGAATCCTAAGAATGAAATACTTTTGCTTTTAGTAACAGTATGTAAAGAAAATAAATATATACAACATGAAACTCTGACAGTAAATGAAGAGATTTTGTTTGTCCCCAAACTATGGATATTGTTTTCACACTGACATTACATGCTTGTTTCATACATAGTCTGTCATTTTCCCTATGAACTTCAGACCTCTTAAGAATACATTTCTTTAAGACTAAGATCTGGAAGTGAAATTCAGTCATCTTTATTACATTAAGTTCAGAAGAAAATGCCCCTAATGTAAAGCTAGCATATGGGACCTAACCGTAAGGTAAGGTTTTGCTGTTGTTGTGCATTTCACAACATAAAAGCAGGATAAAATAATTTTTTTTGGCAACTGATTAGACAACCCTGCTTTTACAATTGTGTTATGAAAACAACAGCTTCAAGTAACCTCAAAAGTTCATCTACTTTGTCTAGTGGCTGTAGGGGTTTTTTCCTACTCTCATTTCTCAAAAACATATCTTTTGTCATTCACTTGGTTTATATTTCATGTAGAATTATTTTTAAGTGAAAATATTTCTACTACCAATATACTGCAATTCTAATATCACCTAAAAACCTGACTTTTCACACTTATTTTGATAAAAACTATGGGAAGAAGTCTGAGTCCTTACAAAGTCTCTGCAAAACTCAGTTTGACTGCACTGGTGGCAGGACTTACCTTTTAACAGTTAAGAATACAATTTAAGATGTACTGTAAATGTAAATTTTTATATTAAAAATGGTCTGTTTTCTTTATCTTATTTGTAATTAGCTTCCTATCTGAGAAATGTCAATGCATAGTACCATTTAATAGCTTTAACATACTCTACCTTGTATGTTAGCATCTTTAGGCACAGATTTTAAATAGCGTGAAGATGTATTTCTAACGTTTCTATGAAGTCAAGATCTTATATCACAATAATTTAGGAAAAAAAGAATGAAAAAAGCACTGTACACGCAGAGTAAGATAGCCGTAATTGTAACAGGTGATGATTCTATCCATAAGAATTTTTCAGCGTTTTTATAGAATTACAATTGAGCAGGAAAATAAACAAAGCTGTTTTAAACTGAACTTAGAGTGCATACTGAACAGTTAACGAACATACATTATGTTGTTACTTTTGTGGGCTCTTCCAATATTTTCACACCACCGGTAACTAGAAATATCATACACAAGTATTTCCTCCAGAGAGAAATAACTCCATCGCCGTATCCCTGGGGAAAAAAAAAAAAAAGTTAAAAACTACTGCTGCAGACTATTTGTTTGTAAATAGTAACATGGTTTTTACCTCCTTGTACTCCGTCTTTATTAACCAAAGAACGAACAAAATAATCGATTTCTGGATACGGTGAATCCTGATAACCTTCCATGGACTCTGTTAAAACAAAAGCCACACATTCATCCTGGTTTTGTAATTTTAATGTAATTCTAACACACTGTTACATGATATATAGGCCATTGACACGATTCACACCAGGTCCTTAAATAAAAGCTGGGACCAGGAGGGGACCGTCTGTGGCATTCAAGCACTGCGGAGCACCCATCAGGACATCCCTGCGCTGCCTCCTGCAGAACTGTAGCAGGAGAAAAGCCCTCATACAAGCTATCAGGTGTGTAAGTCACAGCACAGCTAAATTAAACATACTTCCCCCTCCCCATACGGCAGAGAAAAGGCTTGCAGTACCTCTATCACTTCTGGTGGCTTTACTGTTTAAAAAAGCAGACGTTCTTCTCTCCTCTGAAAAGCTAGATGACAGAACTCTTGTGTCACCCTCAGAGCTGAAAAACAGGGAAGGCAAAGGAAAATGTGTGATTCTCACAGCACAGTACTGTACGGCACCACAACATCTACCACAGCATGCTACGACAGCAGAGTAGCTGAGGGGAGCGGCCTCCAGAGAAGCCCATCTCGCCTCATGCACGCTGTGATCCAGTCAGTACGCTGCTACCTCACAGCCCCGCAGCGCCTTCTCGCAGTTTCCTCTGACCGCGCAGCAGAGGGCAGGATTTCCTCCTGCAAACAAGCAAAACTTCCCTGGCAAAAATCCCAGGAGCCAGCCATTTAAAGACTCCTGCTCCACACTCTAACACTGTTTGCTCTAGATGCAATACTTAAACATATATACCCTTTGAAAGGTTTCCTCCTCTTTTTCTTCCTTTTTTTTTTTTTTTCCCTATCTGCAATGAATTGCTTTTTCTTTCCATACTGCTACCCGCAAGCCAGCTGATTACAGAAGGCTAAGTTCAATGCAGCAGAATTTCTCACCCATATTTCCATCAGACTCAGCTGATACCTGTGGTATGAATACACTACATTATGTATGCTATCAGGCTACTAGCACCAGTTCAGGAAAATCAACATTTTATAAAAACTGAAGTCACAAAAAATAAGTTTTAATAAAAATATTATACAGAGATTTGTACCATTTTAACCTTTCTGCTGCAATGATTACTAATTACAGTAATTACATCTTAAGCCACAAGTCAGTACAAGGAAAAATATACAGAGATAAGAAAACTGAGGTTATTCTATGAGATCATCACCAACCTGAGGAGGTATCTGTAACATACGAGAAATCTGGCGTACAAGTAAATGTACAAAAATCCTTTTTACTTTTTAACAGATTTTGGACGTTTAAAGGTAGGTTAAAGAAGAAAATTGAGTTCCAAGATCTTTTTTTCTCCAAAACCAAAATAATTCTACTGGAAACTCCTAAGTTACACTGTAACAATGTTCCTGGAATACCTGCTCATTGATAGCAGTTATTTGTAAGTGCTGGGGGAGAAAAAATTACTGAAATACGTATTTAAAAATATTTAAAACTCTGCTGGAACTAAATCATTACCTAATATTGCAGACCAAAGAGGACAGAAAATATGCTTCTTCCAAGGACACATTCTCTTCGCAAGTAGGGACAAACTTATTATCCTCTGCTATTGTCAGAATCACGTTTTTTCCTGCTTTTGATGATTTATACATCCGTAAATTTCTGTTCTTTGTATAAACTCCTACAGGAAAACAAATATTTCACAACATAACTGCACTGGCTAGGATTTAAGATACTTAGTGTTTGTAAATTAAACAATTTTTCTTAGACCAAACTCAGGGCCTCAGGAATGGACAAAAATTATTACTGATTTCAGCTCACCTCCCACAGAAGAAATGCAGCCCACCAAGGCTGTGCAAACATGGACATTTTTCATAGTACAGAATTAAAACTCCCAACACATTAGGTCAGCATCACTCTGACGTTATCATTGCTAAAGGTTTATCTTCAGTATTAAAAAAAAAAATAATCGTGCTTTCACAATAACTTCGTGAAATACAACTAAGCTTAAAAAGCTACAAAGTTATTTCAATCCAAAATGACATCATATCCATCAAACTTCCTGTTTTCTGCATAAGACACCGCTTGTCGGAAGTGTGCAGGGAAGTGTATCAGGGAAATTCAATTCCAGTCTCAAAAACAAACAACAAAATTAAAAGTATAGTAAACATTGCCTAATCTGTCTCAGAATTCGTTGGCGCGCTGGGTGCTTTATTTGTAGACTGCATTTAATTTTCATGAAGGTAAAGGAACTAAGTAGTTACTGAATTGACAACAACAAACTTCTTCTTTAATTTCCATTCACTAATATGCTTGATGGAATTTTGAACAGTAGATGCAGAAAGTAATCCTGAATCAGTAATGGAGAAGCCTAATAAACATCCAGCTTTGGGACTACATTTCAACAAATCTGACATACTCTAGAGTCTTGAGGTCAGCAATAAAAATGATCCTGTACTCCACAAGAAGAATTTGAAGTAATGGGGGTTCTTCAGAGAAGTCTGAGGAATAACATGATAATCAGTCTTCAGGTACATAAATCGCTGCTGTAGGAAAGCGTGCTAAGATATTTTCACTTCACTAAGGGCAAAAGGCAGAGAATTCAGATAGTGTTGGAGGAGGGTGGAACTTTCAAACTTTAGTTTGACCATGGGTGTTGTGCTCTTTGAGATTTTTAACATTTTAATTCCATGAATAGGCAAAGAACAGCTAGGGCATGAATTGCCCAGCCCTAATTTCTATTATTCTATCATCAAAACCCAACAACTGCCATTCCAAACAGCGGAAGAAGCCTCAAGTTCACGTGTGTATCGGTACAAAAAACCACACCTTTAAGACTTGTTCTGTAATCAAGCAGCTGTTAATTCAACTGAAATGATTAGAATGCAATATATGCTGTCCCCTTTTAACCAAAATAGGTGCACTAAGTCCTTAGGAATGAAATTAGAGATGTGTGGCAAGAGTTTCTTCCAACTTCTGAACAAAATAATTGAATGTGGTAATATGAAAAGTTCCAAAGGCAAAGAATCTAAGACTCCTGTAAGTATAGCATTTATGACCATCGTTTCAGCATGTACTGTATTTGAATTAAATTCTGAACGTACGGACAACATGCAATCTGTAATCAAATACTAAAGAACATATCATTTCTTAACTTTTGCTGCTTCCTAAACAAGCTTAAAAGCACTTGTTATATTTACCTAGATCCACAAAAAGTTGCTTGTCCCCTTCTTTATCATTTACTATTAGAAAGGAAAATTCAGAATTTTCTCCATGGTTTGATGTTTCTATTTCCTTTGTTTGGTGAGCAAGGGCTGGCCAACCTTTGGAAGCATCTTCAGCTGGTGTGAGGTTTGTAAGAGAACCATCTACTTTGACTGTGGATGAAGAACACTGGAAAACACTTTCTGCTCCTTCTTCTGGAATCACAGCAGCACCATTACTCTCCATTAACCTTATGGCAGGCTGCAAAATGGTTCTCACAAAGTTACCTTAAAACAAACAAACAAACAAACAAACATATAACCCTATGAGTCAAGAAAGAACTTAATAGTTCCTGTGCAAACATTTTCAAAACAGCCAAGATGGAAGTGGCGGTAGTTGCTTGGGTTTTCTTTCTCCTCTGGGATTTTTTTTAAAAACCTTTTAGACCGGCCCAGTACACAATCTTTTTCTTGCTAGTGAATAAGAAACCCATGCTTGGCAAGAATTTATACCTTTTTTTTTTTTTTTCCAACACAAGAAAATAAACAATTCTGTGTGTATTAATTGTGACATACGGCCACAATCTTCCCATTTGCAATTTCACTACCAGGAACAGAGAGAACTGAGAAATTAGTTGGTTTGAAAATAACCTCATTAGGAATAAAGATAAAATAGTCAAACAGAAATGCATAGGCTGTCACTGCAGTTTCCCTAGCCAAACCTCTGAACCAAATTAAATCTCAGTTAAAAGTGCAAAAATGAAACAAATGTCTTTTGTGGCTTTCAAACAATTTCTCCTACCCTTCCTGACACCTGTACCATTGCAGTTATAGACTCTGACAGACAAGATATCAATTTTAAGCCATCATTTTGTGCATGACTCCTGACAAAATGCTTATGAAATGATATTATTGAAGATGTGATAGTTCATCTTCCAGAATGACCAAAATCGCAATGATGAATTTAAAAACACTTGAATGTGCCTGAAAAATATATTAGCTCTTTTAAGTTAAATATTAGACCAAAATCTTCATGTCACATCAAAGAATATAGATATATTTCATGAAGATTCTGTGAAGTTACTTTATGAAATTGTCTGCATTTCTAGATATATACTACAGCAAAGTATTTTGCACACAGAATAAAGCTAAGCTTTAGGCCAGGTTTGTCAAATAGGTTACTAAAACACCCCAGTGAAAAGTCTCGACTGTAGTATTACTGATATCATAGACAGATTTAACTGACATATCACAATTATAAAATGGATTTGTACCATGACTTCAACGTTTGTTAAAAAGGCAAAGGCAGAACATGCACACACAATCTAAATACATGCTTTAGTCTGATAGTAAACATGTCAAATTCACTTAACAGTGGAGACACAAAACACTCAGCTAATGGACTAGAATAAATAGTTCAAGCTTCTACTGAAAGAACTGACTAACGCAATTTAGTTATCGGGATCACAGGCTAAAATTGCTGTCATACCGAATTATTTATCATCCGTGTATTACATAAGAGTTTTCTAGTGGCACAGGAGTTGAAGACCATGCTCTTGAAATACAAATTGGAATGATCCTATTTCAGTCTTTTGTGTTCATAGCTGCTGCTACAGTGTCATGTAACAAACAACACTTCTGTGATAGGGACACAGATTGCACTGCTCCTAAGAATGAAAAATAGTTTTTTAACATTAAAAAATTAGATCTGAGAAATCTGTTGCCTTTGTGTTGAAGGATCTGATTTTTGCCTTGGGGTGATGTTCAGGCCATGAACTTTGTCTGTATGTTACAAATATTACAAGGGAAAAAAATGTACATGCACACAGACCTACAAGATCCAGCCTCTCCTTACAGTTTGTTTTACTCCTCCAGTTGTTCATGTTGACAAGACCTTTCATAGATGATTTCTCAGAGCAACACATACGTGTTGACCCCAAACCCTTTGATTCAACAGTACATGTGTTATCTACACAAAATGACTATACACAATCCAAAAGAAAGAGTAAGATTTTCTTTAATGCTTTACGGGGCTAGAAAGAAACCTGGAACACAACTAAAAGCAAAGAACCCATCTTCCAGGATTTCAAAAGTATGTTCAAAATACTCCTGTGAAGTATGGAGGTATTATTATACTTATTTTACAAATGTAGTGAAGACAACCCTGAACTGACAATTTTTTGTGCTGGAGTTGCTGTATGCCATCAAATCCCAACTTACATCAACAACTAAAATTGCTTTCAGCTTTCTCTGAACCATGTTTATAAGTACTCGTGGCTTGAAGCCATCTTTGTCCTGACTTTCTGACCCTGTGCAGAACACAAACCAGCTGTATTTAGAGCCAATAATCTTAACTTTAATTGTTAAGATTTACATGAATCTGAAAATTAATCAATTACTGTACAAAAATCTTCCAGCCAAAAACCAGTCTTGCCAGTGGTTTCACAAATAAACCACAGAGACATGAAAAAGTTATGTTGTAAAAATGCAAATGATAATTATAGAAAAAGGAAGTAGAAGATGAGTTGAGGAATGTGAGGCTTAATTAAATAGAAATAGTCATTTTTGCTGGGAGTACATGGTTGTTTTCACATGTAATTCAATTAAAACAAATATTCAAATGTAAGATGGCACTGTGAAAAGTCAAAACCTCACCTTTTATTTCTAGTTTACAAGTGAAAAAAACACACTTACCAACATGAATATTATCTTTAAATACAGTCTTGTGGGGTAGAAATATTAAGTGTCGACTAAATTTTTCATCAGTACTGGAATCTAAATTCAAGACGTCTTTGGCTGAACAGTTAACACCATAAAGTTCTTTCAACTTTTGGCTGACAAGCTGAAAATTACATAAACATTCATTAGGCTGTTTTCTTTAGCATTTTTAACAGTACTGTCTATAAAACGTAAAACAAATGCAGATTCTACATTTTTTTAACCTTTTTTTTTCCTCATTTTGATGCAAGTAATTCAAATTAACTCACAATATGCCAAATTTTAAAGAAATTTGTCATATAGTGTCTTCTGGATCGAGCAAATCACTGAATATACTAACAGTGATGGGGTAAGCAACTTTTCAGGTCAAGGTCTAATGTAGTGGCTCTATCCCTATTTTTCTCCCCTCCAGCAAAGCAGTTCACACCCACAGTGACATTAATTCTAAGGCATGCTTACCTAGTATCTAAGATAGAGGCTAAATAGAAAAGCGAACTAGCACACCAACACTTCACATTAGAAGACCCAATGAACAGTGAACAAGCAGAAAACAATAAATGTCCAGCTCTAAAAACCTGCTATAAGCTAAACGTGATTACTCATGTTTAGGACTGGGATTCGGAACCTGAGGGCTTGGAAGTTTATGACTATAGCATCTCATATCCTCCCCAACCAGCAAATCCAAAGATCTCTTCCGAAGCTTAGGAGTATCCAGATTTGAGAACTGATCCACAACGGAGTAAAACCCTCCAGATTCTTTACCAGCTAAGTGTTATTTACGAAGAAGTAACCTCATTCATCTTACTCTTTCTGTTCTAGTTAGAGACACCAGATGTCTCACAAAAAAATGGCCACTGACAAAGAGATTTTATTGGAACAGAAGACATTCTTCTAAAAACCTGCTTTATTTTCCATCTCTGACATATTGCAGTTGCAGTGCATCTCGTTTTCCAGCTGAATTTGCAATAGGATAAAAATTTGCACTACTTAATAAAATTTATAATTAGCAAACATATTTAACTTTAGGTGTCAAAATTGATGACTACAGTCACCTCCTGCTCTCTACATCATAATTTTATCAACTATAATAAAATTCTATCTGAAGGTGTCTTAACATAGGAGGAATTAATCTAAGCCTTGATATATGAGTGCACCTGTTAGAACAGGAAATGATTTGCAGAATATTCAAATAAAACTTTTATTGATACTATTCTGAAGAATAACTAAACACTCCTTCAGTTTGACAGCTTTGAAGTGGCAGAGCACATAAAACAATCTGCAAACAAACTCGCCGTAACAGTAAACCTACAGCGAATACAAGCATTCCAACAACCATCATGCTCTAGCATTTCCTTTTGTATAAAGCAGGCAACCTATGCTTTAATTAAAACAGTACTTTTCACTTCTTTAAAAATGCCCACTAACTCTATAATCCTTTTTCATTTTACTGCAGTAATCAAGACAAGGCGGTAAATACTTTGGTTTTACATTAAACCAACAACAAATTCAAATTAGTCTACAACATGACTGTGCCAGTTTACCTCAATTAACTTTACAACCATACTCTTGCCGTCTGCACCAGGATTTGCTGCTTTGTAGAACTCCAAATCAAAATAAAGTTTGCAAGCATCTTTTTCAGGAATCACCTCATAGCTATGCATTAGACTTGTTTTATGACCTTGGCTAAGGAAAAACAAAAACAAATTACAACCTCTCGTGATAAGCTTTATACATACCTATCAACTGCAAACACCAATCCACACGTACTACACAATGTTTTATCTCTTAGTCAAGCACTCGCATTAAAACCAGTAACAGCTCCATAATGCTTTGAAAAAAATGTAACTAACTTCAAAACTAATTTGTTGATACTTGCTTGGTCTAAAATTTAAGTTTGGAAACTGTTCCCTCCATCTTACTGAAGTCTTACAATATGTACTATCAACAGAAATGGTTTGCGGAATTTAAATAATGATGTAAACAACATGAAAAAAAAAGAAAAAAAAACACCAACCAATGTTATCAGTCCTAAGTCTTAAGCACAAAAAATAAGAGTACATAGAATTATTTTTATTTTTTTGCAACTAAATTAAAAATTAAGAAAGCTTAATCTTCTTTTCAAATTGAGAAGAAAATCAAGTCTACAGTTCATACAAACATTGACTCTTACACTTCTTTTACTTCAAAACCAGGTATTTTATCGTAAAACAAAAATTAGAAAAAATGTTCAACGAATTTTCAACACCTGAAACTGCACCATGCAAAAGCAAAACCATAAAATGGTAATTGGACATTTATATTAATACCAATTTTAAGTCCATATATTACTAATCATAGAAATATATTTGCATCATTTGTTGACGTGATTCCCTGAGGAAAGCTGACAGTAAAAGCAGATCTACTGCTATTAGATCTAAGTTCAGTAGATGGGGTCCTTAATTCACAGGAAATAATGGCAGTCTGCAGCTCAAAAGAAAGTTGAAAACTACTGTAGAATAGATTGGATTGGCATTATTAAGATTTTCCCTATGGTCAAGATCAAACCTTGGGTAGCCCTTTACAGCTGTGCTACTCTGAGCAAGACTGACCTATCCCCCAGTAAAGTATAGCATACCTTTTCAAGTACTTACATGTAATAAAACCAAAGCTCTTTGTATGTTGTCACGAGGTAAAACCTCTGTCCATTTTTTGTGTTCTTCTCCAAGGCAAATACATGAACATCCTTTGTAAAGAAAAACATTGAAGGTTTTTTTTTTTTTTATAATTACTATTCAGAAAGCTAATTAAACTCTTCAGAAGTTCCTACTTGACATTCATTTCTTTGGTCAAAGGTTAGTTAATATTAGGAAACTAAGTAGCAGATCACTTATCCTTTCTTGACCTAAGTAGCATCTGTTACATGAGTGAAACCGTGAAGCTTTTCTTTGCTGTGCATTCATGTAAATTCTGTTTTCTCAGTAGTCTCTTTTTGTCCTGAACAGTAGCAAGTACCTCTAATGGGAGAAAGAACAACGTCCTAAAACAAACACTGTAATGGTTGTGATGGCAACATATGGCTTTACAGCAGACAGTCCTTAGACTCTATGTTATTTAAAACCAAAAATAGAAATCCAAAACCAAAACAAACCAGAACAAACAAACAAACAAACAAAAAGCACCACTACCAAGCCAGTGAAAGTACATTCAGGAAAACAGACTCATGAGTACTCGAACACCTAGCTCAGCAGAAAAAAAAATGATATGTTGCATTATATTTCTTTAAAATCTGCAGTTTGAAAAGTATTAAATATAGGGAACTGAAAACAAAGGATACATTTTACATAATGTATTTATTTGGATCAGCATCTTGCTACTTTGATGGTAGTAGAGTTGCATTGTTCTTTTTGTCTCTGCCTCCTGTCATTCTCTTTCTCTTCCTCATTTTCTCCTCCTCTTTCTTCCTACCCAACTCACCTCCTTCCCATTCTCCTGCTACCTTCCTTATCTTCAGAAGGAAATAATCACTACTATGTTGCCAAAAAAAACCACGTCTACTGTTAGAGGTTAACTCCACATCTCAGTTCTTATGTTACAGCTAGTACTTAGAGCTACCTCCAGTATAGCATGATCTACAAAGGCAAGAAAAAAAAGTCTCATAGTTGCAAAAAAGAGATTTTGCAACTGATAAAGACTTCACTGTTAACCAACTTTTTAAATCAAGATCATCCTTGAAAGTACCTGAAGCACAGAAACGTTCACCCAACATAATTTACCTCTTTGCAGGTTTTTACATAGCTGAAAGCTTCAGCCTGCCGACAAAATATTTTCCAAACAGGGGATGGCTGAAAGGGGGACAGCTTTGGTCTATAAACTGCAGGAAGTGGGTTTCTTTCATAGTGAGACGCTAGTTCTTCAACTTTCCTCAGCCTTTCTTCCCATTTTCTCTTCATTTGTCCTAAAACAATTACAAATAGATCAATATCAATTTTTGGGTTCACTTTTAATATATTCTATACACATTGTTGCCTTTTAATTCCATTTTTGTTGAGCACACTTTATTTAACTAAGAGTAGCCAACACCCCAAAACAACACCCAGTCTTACTATGATTCTCTTTTCAACATTAAATCTTTTCACACAGTTTTGGAAGATAATTTATTTTCATATTAATAGCATCAAAGATCAGCACAACAGAATAGATGTAGCAAGGGAAGGCCTAAGAAGTTTCATTTTTGCTTACAGAATGGTACTACATTGCTCCACAAAAAGTATACAAAACTGTGTAGTCACACACACCACTAGCACGGAGTGCAAAAATACTATTATTTCTGCTTGTATTGGGTTTATGTGGCAAGGTAGATCAGAGCCAGCTCCAAAAGGGACCCACTGCTGGCCAGAGCCGAGCCAGGGAACGACGCTGGTTGGGCCTCTGGGAGAGCTGATTGAAGAAAGGGGGAAAAACAGCTGTGTAACAGCAGCTGGGAGAGGAGTGAGAAAATCTGAGAGACACAGCCCTGCAGCCCCCAGGTCAGTGCAGAAGGAGGGCAGGAGGTGCTCCAGGCACACAGCAGCAGTTCCCCTGCGGCCTGTGGAGAGGCCCCTGGTGGAGCAGGCTGTCCCCCTGCAGCCCATGGGTCCCACATGGAGCAGATCTCCACGCTGCAGCCCCCCCGTGGAGGAGCCCCCGGTGGAGCAGGTGGATGTGGCCTGGAGGAGGCTGCGGCCCATGGAGAGCCCCCGCAGGAGCAGGCCCCGGGCCGGAGCTGCAGCCCGTGGAGAGGAGCCCACGCAGGAGCAGGGGGTCTGGGGGGAGCTGCCGCCCGTGGGGGACCTGTGCTGGAGCAGTTTGCTCCTGGGGGATGGACCCCGTGGTACGGAGCCGTGTGGGAGCAGTTCCTGAAGAGCTGCTGCCTGTGGGCAGCCACCGCTGGCTCAGTTTGGGAAGGACGGCATCCCGTGGGAGGGACCCCACGGGGAGCAGGGGCAGAGGGACCTTGAGGGAGCAGTGGAGACAAAGCCTCAGGCAGGGACTGACCGCAGCCCCCATTCCCTGTTCCCCTGCCCTGCTCAGGAAGAGATGGAAGAACATGGATGGGGGTGAGGTGTTTTTAGTTTCTCACTGCTCTATTCTGCTAGTGTTAGGCAATGAATTACATTGAACTCCCTACAGCGAGTCTGTTTTGCCCATGACGGTAACCAGTGAGCAATTTCCCTGTCCTTATCTCAACCGTTGAGCGCTTTTCCTTTGTATTTTCTCCACCTTTTCCTTTGAGGAGGGCGAGTGAGAGAGCAGTTGTGGTGGAGCTCAGCTGCCCAGCTGGGTGAAACCACCACACTGCTTTACAGGTGGAAAAATAAATGAGATAATTGATTTGTGTGGGAAATGCATCGCAGGGTCCAGAAAAAGTTAAAGATTTCAGTGACTCTAGCTCTGAGCTTTTTTACTCTCAAAGCAAAAGATCTGAAATCCAAAATGAGCACTCCATTCTCTGCTGCCCACCTCTGTTATTGATCTGTAATATGTTCACACGTTTTAAAACCTCACCTTCTATATAATTCCTTGTAAATTTCAAATAGCAATCCTATCTCTTTTCAAGAAATAGCATGTGATGCAGTTGTACTTCCTATCATGTGACCTTTAAACTCCTAGTCATATAAAGTAATCCAAAGACTACAAAGTGATGCAGAAAAGCAGATTAGAGTAACACAACTATCGTTATTTTTAAGTGTCATTAACTATCTTCTGGGAAAATTCATTGCCCATCCGCACTTCTGCAAATGGCTGAGAGCATTGCTAAGAAACTGAGAAGCAGAGCAGGAGGAGAGAGAAGTAAAAAAGATTAAAGGTGCACTTTTTGTTCTGCCTAGCTTAACCACTCATCAACCCTTGTTCTCAAAACAACAATCTCGTTGCGATGAAAGAAAAAAATGAAACTAATGATACATAAAAGTATTCTAACCTTAACAAGATGGATCCACAAGGCAAGTTTACATATTTAAATATCCTTGTGGGCTCCAAAGCCCAAATTAGAAATTCTCTGAATCCTGCTCCAAGTTTTCCACAGAAAAGTTTCCTGGACACCTATATCTCCGTCCATGGTACACTTACGCCTGCCTGTGTTTTGATCGTTTAGTGCCTTTTTCAAGTCTTAAATAACGGAATGCCTTTTTATTTTTTCCCTTTTATAGAGGTCAAATATTGTCTCTACATATCTTATCAGACTGCTGACCTATGAATTTCCTCCACTCCTTTCCTTCTCAGGCTATTAGTTTCTTCTTTAGATATGAAAAGTGAAATCATACAGCAATCAGTATTTCTCAGAAGTGCTAGAAGAACCTTTAGTTTCCTTTTGATGCTGTCAGTCGTGCTGCAAGTTAACTGGGTGCAAAAGCACAATAGACATTCCCTAGATCAGAACTTTCCCACCAGGTGACCATTAAAATTAGGGAGGTAAAGGAGAATCCCCATAATTCTGAACACATTTTAAGCTTCCTATTTAGATCAGTACATTCTTTGGCAAAAACACAGCTGCTAGAAGGGTACGTGAACCTGGGTGAAGGTCGATGGCCTTACTTTAAACTGAGATCTGTCGCTGCCACTTCAGTCCAACCAGCTCTTGACATCCCAGCAGTCTAACACGTCAGGTTTTTCCATGGTAGCTTTACTTCCTGTATCGACTATACCTAACATAACACATCTATTTAGAGCACGTACAATTTGCATGTACTGACTAATAAGACTCCTGAGTTTATCAGGAAATTCCCACTTTGTTTTGGTCACTTCTAGCCCAGCAGAAGCAAGGGAAAGAATTATTTTTATTTCACTTGCCAGAAAGAAATTTTGTCACCAACATTCAGTTCAGCAGAAGGATAGCAAGAAGACACTGGGAAAATATATCTTGTGGGAGATGACTTAATAAACGTGCTATTTCATTTCCCCCTTTGATGAAAGACTACTTTTTAAGTGATGAGAACACAGCACACATCCTATTTCTATACCTTAGACTTATTATTTTTTTTGGTAAATAAATTAACTCACCATTTCAGACATGGTGATTTTCTCCCTCTTGCTACAGGCAAAAGACAAACACAAACACATAATTTTGTCATATACAACCCTATGTTTTTGTAAAAAAAAAAATCCATACTCAAAAAACTGTAATGCTCATGGACAAAACACTGTCCACACCTGCTGCAAAATGAAGCTTAAACATGCAAATCAACTACTATTTAAAATAGCATATTTACATTGGCTTCCTGGCCTGCACGACTCAAGCAACGTATCTGTATGGCAGAAATTCACAGCCCTCAACACCAAGAAATTATTACAGCCTTAGTTAAATGTATTAGAAAACTTTCACCCTAGTGCTAAATTTCTTACGATGAGTGAAAAATAGCTTTATTATCCTTATGTTGAGCTGAAATGTGGCACACTAATGAATGCTACTCATCTGCACTCAACTGTAACAAGGAACATAAAATTTTTATCTCACGCTCCTAATTTGAGAAATAGTTTCTTCTACGATAAGCTAGGAATTTCGCACAAAATGCAGGATATTAGACCTGGTGATAAAACCTCAAAAAGTAGGATTAGGCGAGGATAGGGCCTTTTGAGAGGCCAAGAAACTTAGCTTCTAATCTTAAACTTACCCCAACTCCAGGTACTAAAGGCCGACGTACAAATAAGGAACTAGAATAGTGACCTTAAAGTTCACAATGAAGCTGAAACTAGTCTGCAGGTTCAAAGAGCTATTGTGACCCATAGCGTAGTCTTAAACCGAGGAAAACAAGGAAACCTCAGAGAAAACAAGGAGACTAGTGGCTTTGAGCTAGCAGAAGCAAGGGAGATAAGGGATGAAAGCGAAAAAGCAAGGAGAAAAACAGCTGAAGGAAGATTCCAGACTGATCTGTAGCAAGCTTTTGCTCCTTAAGGGTCATTAACTTATTAAAAAACACACTAATTGAAATGCAAGTGCATGCAAATGTGGGATTTGGTGTGTCCCACTCCCTGCTGGTCCTCTGGAATGCACAGACCCAACAGAGATAAGGTAGGCAAGCTACAACCACCACTGAAAAGTAGCCAGAGAGAGTTTCACAAGTTAGCTGTGTATAAATAACAGTGATTCAAGTCAGAGGGGTACTTGCTTTGTAAAAGATCACCAAACACCTGATTCTGCAGAATTATAATTAATTACTTAATTAAAATACCTTTGTGGGGATTCTGACTCTGTGCGCTTATTGGCTAGGCACACCAGGCACGAACCTAGAGGTAATACTTTTGGCATCCCAGCTGGGACTCCTAAATTAGTTTTGCTCTGTCTAGCTTGTCAGCGTTGGTGCCAGAGGGGAGGATGCCAGACACCAAGAGTACCCTAATGATTTTACTGGGGTCTGTCTTTTACACTCTGAAAGTCTGGGGCAAGTGGTACAATGCTCTGAGGAATCCACCAAATATCGGGATAAAAGGGAAATCACTGGACTAGTGAGTATAGTTTGTATCTTCCTATGGGTATTTGCAGAGTGGATTGTCAGCCACGCAGGTAGGTGCTGTGGTTTAGCAAGGACAGGAGGTGGCCCCATGAACTACCTGACCCAATTGATGGGTTAAAGTTAAAGCTGAGCTACCAAAGGGACAATGGGAAGCGGTCAGCCCAGAATCCTCCCTTCTGAACCCCCTTGGAGTAAGAGTTTCAGTTATCAGTACCCTCAGCACCACTGATGTATAACCCAGAGGTCTCCCCTATTTTTGAGACTTCTGTGGGGACATCAAGAGGCCAACCTGGGGGCTGGATTTCCAAGGTTTCTGCCGGAACATCGGACACCTCTCCTGAGGCTCAAGCTGCAGAGGTTCCTGCAGGGACATCGGAGGCCTCTTCTGAGGCCCAGACTGCTTCCAATTGTAGCCCCATAGCAATTCACATCCAACAGGAAATGGGGCCAGCTATCCAGGCACTGCTAAGAGAGGGAGATCCTGCTTTTGTTCATTATTCCATTTTACAGATAGTATCAGTTTTATGGAGAACGGACAGTGTAAAGCAGGATATGTGGCCACGACCCTTCGGGATGCAGCAGAAACAAAGTCACTACCTGATAATACCTCAGCACAAGAAGCTGAACTAATTGCCTTGACTAAGGCCTTGGGATTAAAAGAGGGGAAGACCCCCAGTGTTTATACGGACTCTAAATATGCCTTTGGAGTTCTGCACGGCCATGGAGCCATCTGGAGGGAGCGAGGGCTACAGTGACTTAGGAGCCTAAGCTGCCTTAGGAGCCAAGGAAGCAGCCAGCGGAGCACCAGGAGACCTCCAAGAAGTAACCCCAGGCTTTGGAGAGGCAGAGAACAGGGAGAGCCGCGGTCTCCACGCGTGGCCGCTCACCTCCCACCCGTGCTGGGACCCCCTGAGGGATCCCCCCGCCGCCTGCCCGTCCCCCCCTCCGCACTCACCGCCACAGGCCGGGCCGCCGCTGGGAGGGACGGGCCGCCCGCCCTTCTGCCCGCCCTCCTGCCCGCCCTTCCTCGGGCGGAGCCAGCGGGGCGCGGAGGGAGGGAGGGAGGGAGGGAAGGAGGGAGGAAGGGAGGAGGACGGAGCCGGACAAAGCAGCGGCGGCGGCGGCCGGGCCGAGGTGAGGTGCGGGGCCCGGGGGGCTGGAGGGCGGTGGGCGGGCGGGGAGCCTGCCCCGGGCAGAGCTGGCGGGGGGCGGCCATGGCGCCCCTGTGGGGCCGGCGGCCCCGCTGCGGGAGGGCGCTGGGGTGTCGGCGGGGTTTTCCTCGGGCTCGGGGCAGGGCGTTGTGCCGGCTGGGGGTTGTTTGTAGGGGATCTGCACGGATCTGAGGGAGCGAGCTTTAATTTTACACTCTCTCTAATGTCCCTCGGGTAGACTGGCAGCCAACTGGAGGCGGGGGCGGGGGGCGGGATGCTAGAGTTCAGCCGGGTTTACCAGAGTAAAGCTTTGGAGGCAGCGGGTTAAATCGTGCCTGGAAAATGGCTCTGCTGTGACCCAGATCCTAACAAAGGCTGGAGTGTGCGCTAGCTGGGAGTTAATCCAGAGCGAGGCTCACGGTGCGATCCTCACGATGCTCGGCGCTAACACACCGAGCCGGGAAGCCTGGGTAAGAGCCTCGGCGCACCTGAGGCACTCACGGCGAGAAATTGCACAATAACTTCGCAGAGCACATGGAAGCCCTGTCCAAGGTATTCTCAGCCTCGGTGGATTGAAGGATGGTGCTGGTAATCCAGGTTTTTATCCTCCGGTTAGTGATTCCGGGGAGACCTCAGTGTGGCCTTTCTGTACTTAAGGGGTCCTGTAAAAAGGATGGAGAGGGACTCTCACTTGGGTAGGTAATGATAGGGCAAGGGGGAATGGTCTTAGACTGAAAGAGGGGAGATTTAGATTAGAGGTTAGGAGGAAATTCTTCACTCAGAGGGTGGTGAGGCCCTGGCACAGGCTGCCCAGAGAAGCTGTGGATGCCCCATCCCTGGAGGTGCTCAAGGCCAGGCTGGATGGGGCTTTGGGCAGCCTGGGCTGGTGGGGGGTGTCCCCGCACATGGCAGGGGGTGGGACTGGGTGGGCTTTAAGGTCCCTCCCAATCCAAACCATGCTGTGATTGCTGTTCTCTAGTCCTCATTCCTGGTCAGTAGTGTCAGGTTCGAATATAATACACGTACCCCTAGTAGCCCTGTCAGGCTCCTTAGCGTTATCTCTCGCAGTGGTGATGGATTAATAGGTGTGGACGGATGAATAAGGGAGGCTTCCGTCAACTCCCAAAATAAATTCAGGTCTTATTCATTTTGCAGGCTAATGATGATAAATTAAATTTGGTTTGGCTTTGGAAGATTAGAGTGCTGGCCCAGGGTGAGCCCTTTCCAGCGGCCACATCCAGACCAGAAGGAATTGCGGAGGGCTCTCACAATGCTGGCACACTTCCATCGGGGGTAGCAGCTTTTGGTGGTGGTGTAACGCCACAAGGGAAATATTATGCTGTATTTCAGATCTGTTTAGTTTTTTGTACAGTCCGCTATGTCTTCCTTCCATTATTAAGCATCTAATTATCAATAATTTTGCATTCTACTATGTATAACTGATTTTGCATATCTGCATTAGCATCACAGCGTTCTGTGTGTGCATAAAATATCTGCTTTCAGTCTTTAACAGTCACGTAGTCATAATCTTGCAGTCACGTGAGCTGGAAAACCGTGCCCTTTTGTAATCTTTGAGGGCATGTTTTATGATTGTGGTTTCTGTTTTGGGAATGTATTTTAACACTGTTACAATCGGTGCTTTGTCGCAGCTGACATGTAGTGAACATGTGTTGTCTTGTCTACTGTGGCTTGCATATTTCAAGACAGTATCGGTAACTGGAGACAACTCAGTTATTTGCTTCCTTTCTTGTTTGAGAAGCTTTGGTATTTTCATCACTATATTGTTAACTTGTCTCCTAGGGTTCAAAATTCAGACAGAGTGCTCTAAAGAGAAACTAGTTAGTTCTCATATGGCAGTGGTGTGATATGTGATAAAGTGAATTTAATTTCATTAGGTCCAGGTAGAGTAAGTTAGTCCAGGCTGGAATGGAGTAAATACATTGTTTCATCATCTTCCTATTAAAATAAAAGCATTAGAACAACTATTTGTATAGGGCAAAATACATTTTTGTTTTTGTTGTTATACGGGGAGACTGTGGTTCATTTCTCATAGCTTGCTGAACATAGTTCTGGACCTCTGTCAAGCACTGTGGTTTTCTTTAACCACTTAGTGCCTCTAAACATCATCATAGGATCAACTTTACATCCTGTATCTGTCTCATAGGGTTTGTTTGTTTAATTATTATACTTTTTTTTTCAAATACTGAAAAATAGACCATTAAAATAGGCTTCCTAAAACCTGTACTACATTCTCTGCTAGATTAAAGAAAAGCTATTGCTTGTTTTTGCTACTTGATTTTTTTTTTTTTTTTAAGTTTCCTGACAGGTGAGAGCTCTTCTTACCTAAGCTTTCAGAGAAAAGAATATCAAGGAGCAGAATAACCATTTTCGATTAAATCCATAAAGCCCTGTCCTGATTTTTTTTTCCTCTATTCCTAAATACCATGAGCTCATTCTCTACAGGGGAATGTGAATTCTGCTTGACAGAATGATATCACTGCATTACCTCAGCTGAGATGAGGCAATTCTTAATAGTCTGTCAGAATCAGCATCATCCTCCAGAGAGCGTTGCTGTTCCCCTGACTGGAGCTTGAGAGCAGAAAACACGCGTTTTGTGCCTAGCAACAAATCAGGCATCTCTTGGTGGATGCCTTTTGTTCTTTGAAGAAGTGCAGGCGGCTTGGTGTGTTAAGGTGCTCAGAAATCCGTGGATGTTAAAGGTGAGTTGCAGATTCTATTCTGAAGATGAAGCATACGTATTTTAAATGCCTAATGTATTATACTCAGTTTTTCTTCATTATCTCTCCGGCTTCTGTACAGATGCTTGGACAAGCTCATCTCAAGATGCAGCAGAATGCAGTAGGCTTTAATGCTTCATTAAACAACTGAAGCTGTAGATTATGAGTTAGGTTTGCAAATGCTTTAGTTAGAAATACTTCTGTAGTATCATGCTGCAAAATGCATTTTACATGTTTCAGAAACAAATTACTGTAATTCACTATAATTGTAGTTTCATGCTAGCCACTTCTGCAAGTTTCATTGTTTTCTTGGCATTGGATCAGGGAGAGCAATTTTAAATTAGGGTTACAAAAGAGTCAAGGAGATAAGTGTTTATTTAAGGTCACTTAAACGTTGAAGATCTTTGTTTCTTACTGTTTGCAACATGAGTTAACGTTTGTGTTATAAAAGCAGTCAGCAATCCTAGGCTCTGCCTGTTCAACCCTGCTGCTGTTCATCAGTGTTATACCCACTGAGTACTAAAACCAGGCCCTACTGGGATGCAACAGTTTGTTTGGAGCCCATCTGACGTGAACCCAAAGCAGCCTGACAATCTGCTTGCCCTCCCTAACGCTTCTACGCTCTCTCTGCGGGCCAGAGAGTTGTTAGCTTTCCCTATACTTAAGCCAAGTCTTTCTCCAGGGAGTCACTGGAAGCCCATGTTGGTTTATGTGATAGGGTGTGACCACAGCCCAGGTAGTCATGTTTGCTGGCTTACACCAGCGATCCAGGTACTGAAACACTGGTGCTGCAGATCGTCGTGGTGCCAGAGAGCCACATAAATAGCTGGGCTTTAGCGGAAGCTGAACACTGCGTGAACACTGTGTCATCGAGGCTATCAGCACCGCTCTCACTACGCCTGCTGGCTAGTTTAGATACTGGGGTTGCTGCGTGATATTGCGCCTTTTTGTGTGTGGTGCGTGTCTTCGTTACTGTTGGCAGGCAAAGAACACGTAAGCAAACAAGTTGAGGTTTTCCCTGTCTCTCCCGGTGCGGAAGGGCTGGGCTGTGCTTCTGCACATAGTGCTTCTCCTGAAGGAGTAGCACGAAGTGCATCAGAATTGTGCTTTAGTCTGGGTGGAGGCTTTCTTACAAAGTATGATTTTGTTCAGAAGGCTCAGAGAGAGCTGAAGAAAGCTGGGAACTGAAGACAAGGATGGCTGTGGTAGGGACAGGGTGAAAGAGGCACAGAAACTCGTGGAAGCTGGTCTCTGCTGGACCAGGGGGACTGGTGGCATTCTTGTCAATGAGAGCCTTTCCTGCCCGTGCCTGGGGTCAGAAGTTACAGCTGACTGTGGAGACGCAGCTTGTTGCTCAAGACTTGTTTCCTGTCAACACTAGCGCTCCTTGCCTGATGGTCAGGCTTAGGGCTGGATTGCTGTGGTGCCACGGGGCTCAGGTAGTTGAATTACCCTTTGGGAGTGCTCGTCTTTTTCTGCAGAGGGAACTTCTAAGAGATTAAGATTCGCAGTTAGGCCGAGTGAACCCAGATCGTGGTGCTAGGCAGGCAACGTCAGCATCGTAGCCCTACTTTCCACCCAATGATATTGTATTTAAAGGACATTTCTAAGATATAAACTGAAAATGTGTTTTAGAAACTTTATTTCTAGAATAACCAGCTTATTTGATGCTTCTGTAATTTGGTTGTCAGACCTGCTGTGTATTGTTATACAATACGGTTCTCAAGTCTGGAATAATTTGATGGACAAAATTTCTTAGTTATGTCAGTGCTCCAAGATACAGAGAAATAGTATTCAGAATAACCTTGAAGATCTTTTGAAGCCACTAAAAATGTAGGTAAATGCCTTTTAAGAAACCAGGAGAGAGAAGGTTGTACATACCCAAATTAGTGCTTCTGATGAGTAATTGCTCTACAGAAAACATGTGGGCCCAATGATATTTATGGTATATTAGAGTATAAATAAAAAGATAACAGAAGATAATATGACAGTGTAAGGTGGCAAATATAGTTGTGAGTCTCACATTAAGAACCTAAGCCCTCAATAAGAATCTCCATTGTGTCTGACCAACAAGCTTTACTGCTGGGTCTGGTTACGTGTACATCCCTATTTACCGTAAATCTGCCTGTTCAGCAAATTTCTTTAAAATTCATACCTTGGACCGCCTTGTCTTGATGTCTGAGCATTTATTTCACTTCTAAGCATTTATTATTCTGTCTGATCTGGTGGTTTAACTTTATGATGCTTCATCCTTTTTCTGCATCCTGAGTTAAAGATAACGTGGTGATGGCTTTAAACTGAAAGAGGGGAGCTTTAGATTAGATTTCAGGAGGAAATTCTTCTCTCAGAGGGCGGTGAGGCCCTGGCACAGGCTGCCCAGAGAAGCTGCGGCTGCCCCATCCCTGGAGGTGCTCAAGGCCAGGCTGGATGGGGCTTTGGGCAGCTCGGTCTGGTGGGAGGTGTCCCTGCCCATGGCAGGGGAGTTGGTACTAAGTGATCTTTAAGGTCCCTTCCAAACCAAACCATTCTGGGATTGTATTGTAATGTGTTTCGTGAGTATACACAGGGTAACTGGGAGGAAGGCATAGTGCTTTTATACTGATTTCTGCCTTGGTATCATTCATCCTTTTTTGCCCTATGTATTGATGAAAAGTAAACAGCAGTCCACAGTGCAGGAGTCATTCCACCAACTATTTAAAGTTATATTGTTAGGTTTTTACATTATTTATATTGCAATTGCCTTCGTTTACACTGGTTAGGATTGGATGCAGTGATATTTTGCGTGCAAACAGATTGCAGAGAAATGATTGATTTCTCAGAATACTATGACCTAAAACCTAATGTAGTGTGTGTCTTTGTACGTATCAAATAACTTGTATTGCTTGGTTTTTGATTTTAATTTCTTGGTTTTACTGAGATGGAATGATCCAAATATGGTACAATATTCATAGTATTAAAATACTACTAATGCATTTAGGGATGTTTATATATTTTTTAAGATTACTTTCCATTTCTCTGTCTCTAACAGAAAGCTATTCTGTGTGAATATCCCCTTTTAACTTTTCTGTTTTCTCTGTAATACTAAAAAAAAAAAAAAAAAAAACCAAAAAAAAAAACATAAAAGCACTGTGCAGAGCTTTAAGGAGACCTAACAAAAATTAAGCAATCTGAATGTATTATGTTGTATGAAAATTAAGTTACATATTTCTGTTTTCTTATGTTTTCAAGTTGATAACTGAGAGCCACGATGGCAGACATAAAAGATGGACTACAGCTGGGGGAAGATCTGGCAGATGCAAAATCTTTCCCTGGTTCCAAAGGGTAAGTGAGGTACTTTTGTTTTAAGTCACTATGCATGTTGAGGAATCCTGTGCTGCAACTGAAGATGAGAACTGTAGAAGAAATGCTATTACCATAATTGACAGCTTTACTTTTAAATTTATAATAATTTTTATATATATATATATATAAATTTTTGTACAGGCTCTGAAAATATACCATCTCTGACGAAACAGGACATATGTATGTACAAGGAACTAAAAAGCAAAACACTAAATGTTCAGTTAGATTTGGCTTAGCAGTATTACCAAGCAGTAAGCTGTTCTTGGAAAGAGGATTCTCTGTCTCACTCTGTGCTGGATGTTCACAGCTTTCCTTGGACTCCGTCTAGTGCTCACCTGAACTTGTAGCAGCCAGTGCAGTTGCTTAAACTGAGCTGCTGTAGAGCTATGTGTGCAGAAGCACATGTATTGCAAGGGGAATTTACAGCAGTGGAAAGGAAGAAAAGAAGTCCTGTTCTTCCTGGTGACAGTCATTACATTGTAGCAGTATGATCAGATTACACCCTCTTTGGGAAGTTGATTTGTTTCTGAAGTCATTCTTCTTAGTATTTTAATGAAAAGTAGATTTAAGAGCATTACAAACTTTTTAATTGTAAAATACAGTATGACAGCAGGCCCCAGTCTTATAACCACTTACCCATGTGCTTAAATGAGGAAAGACGTACTGACTTCAGCATGTGTTGACTGAGTAAAATTGAAAGCAGCTCCAGAGTCACAAGAGGTAACTAGGGTGCCAACTGAGACAAAATTACAGCTACATGTAGAGTCTTTATAATTTTCTAGCTTTTTAATATTTACCTGTGAAAATTCAGTGGTAATATGGCTTTTGGTTGGAATTCAGTTCTAGACTTAGTCTTAAAGCTTATCTTGCCTCCAGGTACCTAGCTACTTAAAGACAATAGTTTAAAAAGATTTCTTCATGGTATGATCATTGGTTTCCTTAAATCACTGTTATATATTCTCCTGTGCAAAGGCATTATCATTGTAGCTACAATGCTTCCTTGATTCTTTTAATTTTAAGCTTGTTACAGGTTGCACAGAGGATTACTAGAAATACAGATGACTCTTATTTATTTGTGTGTGTGTAGATTTTACAGAGCTTGAAACTTTGGTTTTATTATTTATTTCGGAGCATAACTATACAAAGCAGTTTTATTGGTTATTTCAACCTTTGGGCAAGTACAGTCTTCATTTGTCTTACATCAGATCTATCCACTGATTTCACAGATGTATCTTCTATGGATCAAAAAGCAAGTCTTACTAGTTCTGCTGTTTTTGCTAAAATAATAATTTGTTTACTTATGTATTTAGAAATTAGTGAAGAGAGAACAGAAAGTAACACTTAAAGGTTGTCTGATTTGCGTATAGAATGAACCTACCTGCTAGCAAGTCTATGGACTCCGGAATTCTGCCAGACTACAGCTACAGAATGGATTATCCAGAGATAGGAGAATGTGTTATAATAAACAATAAGAACTTCCACAAAGATACCGGTAATACTTTCAATTTTTTATTTATTTTTCCATATTTCAGATAAATTGGTGGCATGTATTATTCTTCAGAATTAAATATGCAGTCCAGTTTTGATTGCGTTCTAAAATTAAGTGGTTTGAATGGGTGTGATTCATTTCAGTGTACTCATCCTAATATGCATAGGGAGAACATGTTAGGGTGTAGCTTTAATGGGGAGAAAAAATGGGTGGCGGTGGAAGTCTGTCTTGCCTTTGAGTCATGACTTCTGTTATGTAAATCTTTTTCTCAGTCCTTATATAGATAGGTAGATATAAAAATAAGTGATAGATAAATCTATGAAACAGATGCAGAGAGGGGTGGGGTGTGCATGTGTAACAACGCACTGTTTTTCTATTAGAGTGGATCTGGAAAAATGGAATAATATTCTAGACTACTGCAGGTATAAGAGAAAATAATTTGGCTGTCTTGGAGCGTTCTATCTACATCATATCAAAATAACGTGTCTCTTACGTATAGGGCTGTCATCTCGTTCAGGTACGGATGTAGATGCTGCAAGTGTCAGAGAAGTTTTTATGAAGCTGGGATATAAAACCAAGCTTAGCAATGATCTTTCATGCAGGGACATTGTTAAAGTTTTGAAAAACGGTAAGTTATCATATGATATGAATGTGTGTTAAATCCACCGCTGTTTTCAAAAACACCTCTAGCCCTCTTATATCTTCTCCTATGGTTCTTTTACGTGATATTTCATATCTCCCCATGATTTATTGCTAAAGATGTATGTCATTGTTTTTATGTTTTTTCATCTTTGTTGTTTCTCCATCTTTTGTGCCATGACTGTCTCAGTCTCGTCTTCCTTTCTCGTCTTCTAAAGAGGGATGGAAAAACATGCTGAAACATAAATGCAGGCTGATTTATTTTCTGACCTTTGGATCACTGAAACTCTGTGAGTTGGAAAGAAACCTGCTTTTTGGGTAGAATTGGGTAGAAGGGTTCTGTGCTATATGCTTAGTGGTGTGACCCAGGAGGTATATTATGATCAAGGGGCCAAAACTGCAAGTGTGTGGACTGAATTACTCTAAAAGAAAAGTAACTCGTGTTTTGTTTGAATTGTGAATCAAAACACCTTTATCTCAAGCAAGAACTTTATGCTATTGTTTGTGTAAATCCTGTTTTGTTTGGAGCTGGCTATATCTAGGCCACCAAATTAAATGGTGCCTGGAAGTGCTCCATAGCCCTGGAATGCAGTCTACTCTAGTTAAGCGTTGGAAGGTTCTCTGGCACAACTGTGGCTCATATCTGTTTGCACTATCCTGGACTATTCTTGGTCACAGTACAGCAGTGAAAGTGTTCCAGGGATTATTCCCAACAGCCAATTAGCCTGCAGCAATCCCCATTTTAAAATTTGCATGTTTGCTAACATAGATGTAGGCCCTCTAGTACCAGAGAAGGCTTCCGGGCACGGTTAATTTGACGCCTGTCTGTTGACAGTAGCTGAAAGTGGAAAGCCATGTTCTCTGATTCCAGATTTCTGTCTTACCTGTGGTATAAGACCTCCAAATATACAATATAAACTACATCCTGACTAGAGATTGCCCCAAGCTAGCCTTTTCTGACTCTTCTAGATGCAGTGCTTGTCTTTAGATTGTAGAAATACCTTAGTGTGCATTTCATGTGAGAAAAATAAAAAATAGTTCAGTTTTTTCAAAGTAGAAATTCAGTCTTTTGGCAAGCTCTAGAACAGAACATTTCAGTTTTTGGGACATTTTTCATCTACAAACTTATATTTACTTGAGGTTCCCACAAAAAAAATCCTTTTGGATCCCTTCTTTTAAACCGTTTGTATATTTTCATATATTTAAAATAATTGTCTTGGTCATCAATTTCAGGCAACAAAAGACATCATAGAACATCTGTTCTATGTTCTTTACATACCACAAGATGAAAAAAGAAATCTATAAATGCTTTATAGCAAGCTTAAAGGTCTTCAGGTACAAAACTCAGAGGCCTGAATAATGTTGCTAGACTTTGCTACTAGAGGACAAGAGCAGAGAGGAGCGTCTAATTTTAGTACGTAGGTCCCCCAGCAGCCATAACTTTCATGCTACATTCAGTTCCCATGTAATCCAAGCAGTTGAAGTGTCCCAGACTGGAAAGAGAGACAAGGCTTCCCTATCCTTTCCCAAAACTCGGAACTTCCCATCAGTCTGATCCCATATGCCATTACTGTATGAGTGAGGTGTACCATCTGGACTTCAAGACACTGTTCAGAACGGTACAGCCAACTTGCTTTGTTCCCTCGCTGTGTTCATGGCCTAGTTTTGTGTCCATGTTTTACAATGGGTAGGGCTGACCTTTAATTTAGGGACTTCTGTGTCCAGACTTCTGAAGTAAAGTAGGCTGGCTCCTTTTGTTCAGAAGTGAAACTGGTTTGAGGTTTCTACATGTGGGAATAGTTGTTCTTAATTTAATGAGCTCTGTCGTATAGGAAATATCAAATGTTCAAAGCTTTTGGCTAAATGCAGTAAGTTATGACATTTCTCTTGTCTTCCAAGTTTCTGAAGAAGATCACAGTAAGCGAAGCAGTTTTGTTTGTGTGTTGCTAAGCCATGGTGAAGAAGGACTTATCTATGGTACAGATGGCCCCCTCGAACTGAAAGTACTAACGAGCCTTTTCAGAGGTGACAAGTGCAGAAGTTTAGCAGGAAAACCCAAACTCTTCTTCATTCAGGTGATGTAAAACTGAACGATGATCTTCAGAGCATAAGAACACTTCACTTCAAAAAAATTTCCCATTAGTTACAAGTACAAAATAGTTAATTATTCCTAAAATTGCTATAAATGGAATTACTTTCAGAATAAGATTTTCTTCAGGCTTGGTATTGATGCAGTCTGCCCTCTTAGATAGGCAGCATTTGTTATAGCTGAAATTGTTATGAATTAAGGTAATGCAAAATCTTTCTCAACGCTAGCGAATATTTTAGTGAGTTTCTGAATGTACTTTTGAATGAATATCTATTTTAACCAAACTGTGTAGTTAATTTAAATAAATGCTTGTTTCTTTTCTTCTGAGTCTGGTTAGTCTAATACCCTTCAGAGCTGGAAAAAAATAAATCAGTGTTCTGATCATTGTTATCACTGCCTTTTTCTCATTTATGTTTGATTTTATTTTCCACTCTTCTTTCCAACAAATAGGCTTGTAGAGGGACTGAATTAGATTCTGGTATTGAGGCAGACAGTGGACCAGATGAAATGACGTGTCAGAAAATACCTGTAGAAGCAGACTTCCTATATGCATATTCTACTGCTCCAGGTGAGAAACTTGCAAAGAAGATCTTTATTTCTGAAACTGTATCTATATATCAGCTTGTATTGATACTAAGCACGGCAATTTACAGTTTTGTCCATTCAGTATCTGCTTACTTTACTTGTTTGAAAATATGAATTTGAAAATGTGTATTTTCTTCCTTCTATCTTTTCTTCTCCTTGATTTCATTTCCTTTTGAGGTAGTTGTTACTTTCAGTTCCTACAAAAACAGAAAATAATCTGATTATACATCTTCCTCACTGGCAAACCCTCAAACGTTCATTTGCTGTAAATTTAGTTAATCTGAGTTGTGCAAATAACTTAACAGCAGGAAACAAATGGTATTATTAATTCTGAAAGAAAAGAGCTGTTGGACATCTAAAGATGTATATACAGAAGTGGTGCTAAACACCAGCATATCATCTGTCTGTCAGCTCTACTTTCATCCTAAGCGTAGCAGTGGTGACGGAGCCCTTAGCACGCCCGTTACGTCATGAGTTACCAGAAATAAGCTCCAGTCTTCTATTCACTCATGTAGACCTGAAAATAGTGACACTGAAATCCATTTTGCATCTTGGCTCCGTCTGTCATGTGTCTGTTCCTTCATATATGTGTATTGCATGATAAAATAATAAATGGTTAATGGCTAAGGCTGTTGGAGCAGAAGGTAGTTTTGATTTTCCACCTACTTAACATTTTCTTAGATTAGAAAAGGATGAGACAGTTAGAAAAATCTTTTGGATTGAAATTTGATGAGACTGTTAAATCTGTTAGTTGATTAGTGGTTTGGGTTTTTATCTGTTTATTTTAAAACCTTAACTGCTATTGGTTATGTTACATTGTTCTGCTACTTGCTGTCCTGTCCTATGTCAGAGGCTGCTACATCTGATCATTTTGGTCTCTCTGTCTTCCACAGGCTATTACTCCTGGAGGAATGCAGCTGAAGGCTCCTGGTTTATTCAGTCTCTGTGTAGGGTGCTGAGGGAAAATGCACGGAAACTTGAACTCATGCAGATTTTAACACGTGTAAATCACAGAGTGGCAGAATACGAATCCTACTCCAATCGGCCGGATTTTAATGCCAAGAAACAGATTCCATGCATTGTCTCTATGCTCACCAAAGAATTTTACTTCCGTTGCTAGAAGAATTGCACCTTGCAATTTCTCAGTTCATGTTTTTATCTGTAATTTATACACTGTTTTAATATGGAATACCACTTTTAAATCTGAATTACTGTTCACTGCTGTGTGTGGCATAATGAACTATCTTAAAGTTAGATATGTCCAATATTAGAAGTAAACCTTAGTATGGATATGTTAGAAATGCAAAACTGAGTAGCTGAAGCACAGGCAAATTTGAAAATAGTGATCTGATAATCTGGAATAATCAGGAAGAAGAGACAGAAAAAAGGTCAAATCACTTAATGAGACCTACTTGGTGCTACATTTCCCTTTGCAGAAGGAGCAGAGAAAAGAAATCGTTCTTGTAAATATAGTTTGGTTCCATATCTTTGCCAATAAGAAGATTCTGAATGTGGTATGTTTGCTAATCACGGTAATATGATAAGTGTCATCATACATTTCTTTTTTAAAAACTCATGTTTTTTGAAGTTTAGGTTATAAACTAGCCTGAACGTATTTTATAACTTAAGAAACAAACTGTGGAAAATGGTCATTTCATTTTTTACATACAATTAGGAAGCATAGGTAGAATAAATTCAACTTTGTCCTGACTATTTCATAACGCTTTGTATGAAGTATCAGGTAAAGTAACTTTATCAACACAGTATCTGTTTCAAAATAAATTTTGTATTTCTGGCCTTGAAGCTGAGTGACTAAGGGACCAGTCCAGTCTTCCAAAATGTTTTTTTTTTTTTTTTTTTTCAGCTCCCTAGGAAAGGATGCCTAATAAAATTTGGTCATATTTGAGGCCACAAGATTCAGTGCAAAAGGAAGTCTGCATTCTGAGTAGTCTGATTTCCTCTTTCTGGGCATAAATTAGTGTAGGTCTGCTTTCTGCTGTGCACATACCACATATAATCTTTAAAAAACCTAGATATTATGGTACTGGAGAAATTTCCTTTGTTTATTATCAATTGGGTTAATTATTCATGTCTTTTATAAGACTTTAGCTGAAGTATGTTAACAAATAGTAAATTTAAATCTCTTGATTTTGACTGAATTTTGTGGAATAGGCTTTTAGTAAATTGTAAAAAAAAAAAATTATGGTTTTGGTGATGTTTCAGCTTGTGGCAGTTTTATGATGAACAAAGGAAGACAATGGTAAATGACTATAGGGTGCTTACAAAATACTTAAAACTCTTTAAATGTTGCAGCATAAACAATGTTAGCAAATTGATGTTTGCTTCCAGAGGCATTTGGATTTTTTAACTTAAATATTGTTACCTCAATTGTATAATGTTTTTCTATATGTATTATTTGTTTAGGATCTGATAGTTTTTGCAAATTAATTTTAACTTGAATTACATCAATTTTTCTCAAAACACTGCTTTCTCTTTTCTTCCCCATCTGCTTTAACACCTAAAGTTGAAGGGAAGCTTCTTTAAAGCATTGTATATGTTATAGCCAGGTGGTGAGCGTAGTGGTTGAGACATGGGGAATGCAGGTTCAAAAGTTATAGAGGAGGCAATTTTAACGTTGTAGATAAGCACTCTGCTTGCTGAATAGGAGGAACTTCATCTATGTCTCTTTCAGAAATGTTTTGTGAGAGAGGTATAGTCTGTCTTAACTGTTTGAAGTTTAAGTTTCAGGCAGATTTATTACTCGTGCTTCTATTGAAAAACTAAGTAGGACCCTGTTAAACATACTTAAAAAATAACATTTACAAAAACCCATATGTGGGATTCTTCATGTAGTTTGTGAATTGCAACAAGCAGCTGCACAGTGAGATGTCTGAAGTGGCTGATGGGAGTTCTGTTACCCTACTCCAAAGTGACTGGGAACAGGAATGTTCCTTGAATTCTTAGGGTATTTTTGTTGTGAAAAAGTCCTGTCATTGAATATGCGCTTCCCTTGGATTTAAAAAGGTCTTAATCTTTCTGGTCTCGATCCGTCTTCATGCTCTCTAGTCCCATTTTTCCATGAATTGTGTTTCTCTTGAAGTATTCGTTTATCTTCTTTCTCTACCTCATGAAGTATTGACATCTGCAAAGTTTGAATATAGTTCTCCCTTTAAATTTGCTTGGCAGGTATTGTGTTCATATCCTAAAATAGCTGATTAATAGCAGATTGAATGTGCAGCACATCCATCTTTTGCATAATTAACTAAGATTGCACTCTTGCATCACTTTTGTTTCATCTGACACCTGTCCCTCCTTCCCCCAAAAAAGGCAGCGGTAGGGAAGCCTGAAGAGGTGATGTGAATACTGTAGCACAAGTAATATGGAGTCATCTCATTATGTAAAAAGAAATATAAATTCCACTGAAGTCTGCTATAAAAAAAAAGTCAAACTCTCAGCCTCCACATATTAACTTTTTGAGCCATGATTAGCAGAAATAAAAATAGTGTCCCAAAATGCATAAGCCTTGCATTATGCGAAGTCAGCTGTGTTTATTAAACAGAAACAAGTTCGCTAAGCAGTTACAAAGCTTAGTACTTAGAGCACCGTGGTTTTTCTAAGAGCTGTATACAATCGCACATTCTGTCCCAGCTGAAGCAGTAGCATTTCAATCACAGGGGAAAGAGCGCTAAAGAAAGCAAAGAAGTCTGGCAGTTAGTTTGATCAGTCAGACGTTCTGTTTAAATCTGGGCACCATTTTTACTGCAGAGGTATTTCAGCCCCACAAATACTATTCCAAAATAGCTGCTTTGACTGGAGGAGCTCCTCCATTCCCAGGTCCTGAGGATACTGCAGAATCGCACTCAGCTTTTGCAAGCTGAAGCTGGATGTACGGGATCTAGTCTTGTCTTTGCTACGTTGTGGTGAAATCCTGGGTAAATCCCAACTCTGTCCTTTGCAGCCATACAATATTAGAATCAATCCACCAGCAAGTGCTTCAGGATTCTTCACGAGAAACTTTGTGTAACTCAGATTCTGTTGTGTATCAGAACTATTACGTAGCCCTGTCTCACAAGACTTAGCCTACTGAAGTTGTCATTACAGACAATAATCCCATTTTGGATTAAAGGAAATCTCTAAAGGAAAAGTGATTCTACAACTTTTCTAGTGTTCACTAAAATAGAGAAAAACAAAGTCAAAGCTAAGCTGCAATGAATTTAGGATATTTAGGAAGATGTACGGGTAGGGTTTAGAGAAAGAGGCAATGTTCCCATCAGTCCTTTCCTCTCACTACAAGAGCTGTGTTTCACTCCAGGTGAGTAAATTGCTCCACGGAGCCAGGAAGGCTTTGGGGTTATTTCTAGCCAAGGGCTGGTGTTCCCATCAGTGTGGCTTAAGGGCAGAGAAAGAGCCAGCTGGAGAAGGGAAGGGGTGGAGGTGAGAACATCCTTGAACACCATCTGGCAAGGAGGATTTTAGGTCTGGATAGAGCTTGTAAGCTAAGCTCATGGTAACTGGAAAAAATATGATCTAGTCAAACAGGTGAAATTGGGGCGGTGTGTAAAACCGAAACAACCCCCATGGCATTCACAGAATGCATCCCAGCCCTCCCAAGCTGCAGTCTGTGGCTGTTGCCTCTTGCTATGGCACCAGTAAGAGAGTTGGTTCCACTGATGCTGTAAATGCCTTTCAGGTAGCTGAAGGATGCAGCCAAGCTTTCCATTAGCCACTCTTTCACAACACTTCTTTGTATTTTTCATCAATTATTTTTTGTCTGCTTAAAAATAATTTATCTTGATAAAGCAGACCTCAAACCATTCAAAACCCCACATACATTGGTTTGCTTTCTCTGGACACACCTACTGTAATCTCTTCAGTCTCAAATACCTTTTTATATGCAAATTATATTTGTTAATGCAATCTTACATTTGTTTATTTACTGCTGAGGCCAGGCAGTAGGCATACAAAATCACTTCTAGAAACATTAACAGTATATGGGTAGTAAAGGATAAATTATAACAATGACAGCAGAAGAGTTTTCTCCTTATATCCTGTAAGGAATTATACTTAGTCCAATGAAAAACTCCCTCTCAGTGGTATATTTTCTCCTGTTATTGACTATCTGCAGCAGGACAGTCACAGCAGAACAACTGTTTCTCTTGTGATCGAGGTTCAGAAACAAACTACTGCTTCATCACCACGGGGTGTCACTGTAGATAGCACAATAATCCATAAAACTCACATTAATGAACAATTTGAAAACAAAACCAAAACCCTCCTGCATGACGCAACCCTTTCACACCTCCCAGTAGCTGCTTGCTGTCAGCCTGGGTGTTCATTGCTGCCGGGGACTTGCTTCCCAAAGAACACGGGAACATCACATCACCAATGCCCAAGAAAACCTCCCCCTGCCTTTCTCATCACGTATCAAAGCAGAACTGAATCAGCTCGTTTTAAGGCAGAAAGGGGATGTCTCTGCTACCCTAGACCCACCCAGAGGACACTCCCAAATACAAAGCATCTCCCACTGTGGATGCCTGCTGGACCACTGATGCATGGATAGTTAGTAATTTAAAAATGCATCCCACCAAAAAAAAAACTCCTGCCATACCTGTGGTGATGGTCTTTAAACAGAAAGATGTTGCAATTACTCGTTTTGCCTGCATCATGAAAGGTGATTGCTGAAAACAGATGGAGAGGAAAACTTGCTTTGTAAGCTCTCAAATATTATTTTTATGTCTGTGAGCCTTCAAAATCTAATTCAGTAGTTGGGACTTTCCCGGATGACCATACAACTAAAATTAAGACCTAACTTTTCCAACCAAATAAAACATTTTATTTTCCTTGCTAGAGACCAAAATGTTCTGTCATGAAGTCAGTCACATAATTAAAGTGCCTCAGAAGTAAGAAAGATGCACAATATTCATTTGCCAAAAGTATTTTGGTTTGTTTAGTGTTTGCAGGCAAGACTTTGAATTGGGCTCAGTAACTCACCGCTGCTGCCCCCAGAGCTCAGAGGACTTGTTTTGGCCAGCGATGGGGCTCTGCCTCTGCTTGCTGCACACGCAAGGCCACAAAGTTTCCGTCTAGCTGAAGATGTTGAGCTTCGTGTGGACTCAGCTGGTGAAATTCAGTAGCATGGGGTGTAGAAGACTGACCTAGATGATATAATTGGCCCTCGTGGATTTAAATTGTATACGGAAACAGGCCATTCAAAGTCGTCTCATCACCTCTAAAAAGGACCAGGCAGCAGGTTTTCCTTCGTATGCATAAAATAGCAATATTAACTGTGTGGCCTGAGAGTATCTGATGCAAGGATGGGCCTGTGGATGAAGAGCACTGTTGCAGCCCTTCATGGTCATTAAGAAATAACCCTGTTACCATCTAAGGAGAGCAGTGGGAACCACCAGTACTGTGCAGTTTACACTTTTCTGCACAAAAACATAGTTAAAACTAAACTTTGGCAGCTGCCTTACAGAGGAATCTGTTTTTGTAGGATCCTTCTTAACAGACACCAGAGTTTCCTCTTTCCCTTTCAACTTCTGGTACCAAAATGAGAACACTTTGGGTTCCCTTTTAATCCCATTCAGCTGAAAGCAGCTTCCTCAAACACACAGCCCACACCTCTCCTGCATGGCACCGTGCAGAAAGGCTGGCTAAAGGGAGATAAACCTTGCCTCTTTAGCAGGAGGCCTTAACGAGCTAAAGGCCTACTGCAAAGGCCCTGAACCCTTCTGCGCCTCCTTCTCCCTGGCTGGTTCCTGTGCTCAGCACGGTGGTTCTCCTGGCCCTATTGTCCAGACTGCAGGTGAGGCTAGTGGCCCCACGTGTGCAGCCCTCTCCGTGCCCTTTATTAATACAAAGTCCTCAGAAGGCAATCAACAACCCCAGGTGAGCTGCGGCCTCTTCACGCCTCAGGCCTGACATTTAATGCAGACATACGTTCACCTGAGGTCCCTAATTCTTGGCTAGCCTTTACCTGCCTGCCATAGGGTATGTATAAGATTACATGACACTATTATGATGAAAAATGTCTCCTGAGATGTGTGGAAGACCAGAGAAGCAGTAAGGGAAGGCACCAGCTTCACCGAGTCTCTGGCAGCACTGGGCTGCTCTCAGGGGTCCTGTACCTTCCTTTCCTGGTGCTACTGAGGGAAAGCATCCAGCTGCAAAATGAAAACCAGACTCCCCCTGCTTTCACTTCTCACTGTATTTTATGCCTGCTGTCCTCCTGAGGGCTGTATGTGATGTATAACCCCTCTCTGACTGGCACCCTGCTGTACTGGGGCTTTCTAGTCCAGCTGTAGACCAGCTCTAAGAGGCAGCTGTTGCACTTCTCCAAAGGACCATGGGTTTCTAAAGCCAAGCCCAAAAGGTGCCCAGACACCACAGGGAGACGATTCATGAGCTCAGCTGGCTGGATCAGCTTTGGGACCGATGCTCTGCCTCACCCACATCCCAGGAGCCACCACCTCCACAGGGGACTGCCTGAACCCCACAGCCCTCACCTGATGGCAACCTGCTTGTTAAGGCCAGCTGAAGTGGTATGGCTTCATTTGTTGTGCTGGGCTTGGTTTCTGCAGGGTTAGGGTGAGTGGCAGGGGCAGCCCAGCTGTACTTGCTGCAGGGGTGGCGAGGAGGAGGGTGGCCAAAGGGACAAGGACGGTCTTTTCTGCAGCCCACATGAAATTGTTGCTTGCCATGAGAGATACCTTTGAGGGCCTCAGTTCCCAATCTCACTGAAAAGCAGCAACGTTTGGGGTCGTGCTGGAACTGGCTAAAAAAGACAAGCAGGGAGCTGTGAGGGCGGCTGCGGGCTCTGCTCCCAGGCTGCCCACGCTCCCCTCGGGGCCAGCATATAAACACCCCTTGCTGGGGTGTATGGTGTGCAGACCGTAGCGCAGGCTTGACCTGCTGGGCATGCCAGCATGGGTATTTTTAATCAGCTTTCCCCGAAGGTACCTCCTCTTTCCACGGCGTAGAGCCGCCAGGGGAGATGCAGCGGGACGAGCTGGGGCAGCGAGAGGGGGGACACCGAGGGAGAAGTGGCACCTGGGGCTCCAGAGGCCGGACGCCTTGCAGCAGCTCTGCGAGCTCTCCCCGGGGGACAGGGGGCTCTGCAGCAGCATATGGGCCACTCCGAGTCTTTCGGGCTGGATGCTGACCTTAGGAATGTAATCAGAGAGCTGATTATAAATAGTTTGTGCAGTTGTTGATGAGATTAAAATGTGCTGCGGCAGGCAGTTGGAGGCAGGGGGTTACTCCAGTGTGTGCCCAGGATGCTGCGTGCTCGTTAATCTCCAGGTGCACGTCAAGCCTGAAAAGGGGAAGTGGCTAAAAAAATGCTCAGAAAATGCTCCCCGGGAGGGGGGGAAGGAGGAAGCAGCCTGGCTTACAAAACAGGGGGTGTGGGACAAGGGGGAAGGGGCCAGGGAGCAGGGAAAATTAAGGAGGGGGGAGGACGGTCGCTCCAAGCCTTCAGGGTGGTGACCGTCCTGCAGGCACGGGGTGGGCTGAGCTCAGAGCCAAGACACACAAACCTGCAAGGAAAAAGAAGCAAAACCGTAAAACCAGGGGAATGCCCTAAATAGCAGAAGTAAAAACCTCCAGGTAAACTGTCAGTGCTGGTTTGTGTCCCACTGGCGGTGTGCAATGGGGCTTGGGAGAAAGGCAGGGAAAAGGTGGAGGGGAAGGAGAAGTGCAAGAGGTGGGTGATGGAGCAGGTCAGGGCACAGCCACAGCTGTGGCAGCATGTGGGACAGGCACAGCAAGGCTCTGGGAAGGGCTGACTGTGAGTTTGGGCAGGAGGTGCTGCCAGACCTGTGCTGCCCCGGTGCGAGGGGGAAAGCTAATGCCTCCTGGGAAGCCCCAAACCTTCCCACGTTGCAGCCTCACAGGCTTCAAGCCATGTGGGTCCAGAGAGAAAGGAAAAGGGATCGAGGAGATGGTGCCGGGCAGTGTAAGAGGCAGCAATCTGCCATGGGGTTTTCTGCGGTTACAACGGAGAGTTTTAAGGAGAAATTTAAGGTAGCCAGGCGCTGTGCAAGATGCATCTTCAGAGCATCTTCCAAGTGTGAGTGGCAGCTGGGAGTAAAGCAGAGGAGCAGAGATGGTTTTGCTGGGCAACAGGCACCAGGAAAGACCTCAAAAACCAAGAAAGGCATCCTGAGTCAGAAAACCATATTCAGAAGAGAACGGTGAAGCTGGGTGCCAAATGGTCAGAGTGGTCATAGAGCAGGCACAGAGGAATCTCCAGGGAGAAGGAAGACAAGGAATCATATATAATATACATTAATCTTTTTGCTGACAAGAGGAATCATCGGGGAGACCGCCTGGTTTTCAGCATGGCAGGAGAATTACGTCTGGAACAGACAGTGGGTCCGTCAGTTAGCAGGGTAAGGGATGGAGCCGAATTTGTGTTTGTGGATGAAGGAGTCCTGGAGATGAAGTGTGCAAGAACAGCAGGAGGAGATAAGTGGCTCGTTTACCATGTAAAGCCTGAGGATTTGGGGGAAAACTGCTCATCTACGTAATATATAGATGCTGGAATTTTGCTGAGAGGAGAAAAAAAGTTATGAAGGATTAAAATGAGTGCTCTGGGAAATGCCACAAAGCTCATATTTTCTCCCCCTTACTTCAAAACGAAATAGCAGTAATTAGCCTTGTCCTGATGACTGAAATGCAGGTGAAGCATGCCTTACTGCTGCCCCCTGAGCATGCACAACAGCAGTGACAACAGCAACTTTCACAGACACACAGCTCTGAAGAAATTGGCTCGAATATTGCCACGGAGCCAGCGCTCCAACACTGTGCTTGGAGCTGTGCCTGGGGCTGGATCTCAGCGCCCCTGATGTGAATAGATAGGGATTGGGGTTACCACATTATAACACTGTGAGAATCAGGCTGGAAAACAACCCGTCACCTGAAGGGACTAATTTTTTCTTTCCCAAGGCCTGAGCAGAGTGAGAAGTCGAACGCTCTCTCCTGACACGAGACATGGCAATAGAAATATTAAAAATAATGCTTCTATGAACAGTGAAACTTCAGTAGTCTAATTTCCTGTGGCTTTGTGCTTCCTGTTTATGTTCCTTTCATGCCACGTGTGGTGAGGGGTAAGCTCTGAGCAGAGCTTGCTCGGGGCTCTGCATGCTCCCCGGCTGGGCTGGTGCCACAGCATCCCCTCGGTGCAGGAGCTGCCCCCCGCCTATTATAAGCCAAATCACTTATAATCAGGCCTGCAGCTGAATCATGGCAGTAGAGGAATAAAACCATTGTGTCATCGAGCTTAAATAGGGAAAGTAGATCCTAATGTGGACGCGAGTGCAGACACTGGCATGGAACAGCGACCTATCTGTGTGCAAGGGCGCTGCAACAGACGGGAGCAAAACGGCACAGACCTCTGGAACCCCAGGATGGGATTTGGAAAAGTGTAAAAGCGAAGAGGCAAGTTTCTGCTGTTCCAGGCTTATTGTGCTGGCTGTGTCTCAATCCGTGCATGACTGAAAAGACAGCATATCTGCAGCGGAGTTCGCCATATACCTCCTTCCTGAAACAGAGGATCGTTTGTTTGGCCACCCTGCAAAGCCTTGCAGAGCACTCCAAACACCGATGGCAGACGTAAGCAGACTCGATCGCAGGTGCCGCCCATTTCCAGGCTGCTTTCACTTGAAGCCTTTGAGGCACAGATGAAAGGCAAGGGCAGGGCCGGAGCAGCACCGGCACAACGGGCCTGCTGGCATCCCTCGGGGGTGTTAGCAGGAAAATGGAAAAACTGCAACTCGGAGCTAACGTGATTAGAGACCGACAGAGCTCCTCCGCGCTGCTGGTGAGGCAGGGAAAATATCCAAAATAGAGAGGAAAAGAGTTGGATCAGGTTTGCAGAGGTGGGGAAAGGGTAGAGGGATGAAGATGCTCGCCTATTTCTGGTGTTGCCATGGTTCGTGTGGCTGTTTGCAATAAACAGAGCAAGGGAGATGGTCCCAGGCTAAAAGGAGCCCAGTGATGATGGACACGCAGGAAGCCCTCCAAGTTCTGTGGCTTTTGTCCTCTGGGCCTTTCCCTCAAGCCAGCAAAACAAACAGCAGCCTTGCACATGAGCAGCAGCATCCGAGGGCTGGTGGGAAGCCAGAGAAGAAGGACAAGTGCTCCGCGCAGGGCTCGCAGGGTGGCGTGATGCCTTTCACCAGCACCACCAATAAAGCAGAGAAGAGGGGCACCTCTGAGCAACCTGCCTTTTTTCGCCTTTGTCACGTCCTCAGTTCATCGTGACTAACACAATGCAAAGTCTGTGACTTTGGGGAAAAAACAAAACATAACAGGCCACCTTGATCTTCTCTTTGGTTGATAGCTGTGCTGGTAGGTCAAGGGGCAGGAGAGCTACGGTGAAGCTAGAGTGTGCGAGTGAAGGGATGGGGTGGTAGGCCAGGCAATGGAGCTCTTCTCAGAGCTACCCTCCGTGCCCTTTGTGTCTGAATCCGTGGCACACAGCAGCATGTGGCTTTGGCCCAGGGACATGGGGAGCAGTGGCGCAGCTGGACAGGGTGGGATGCTCCGTGTCACCACCATCCTGGGATGCCTGGGGACGCCGGCCGTGAACATGGGCTTTACGGAGATGCTTTTGGAGCAGCTTGGAGCAGTGATGATGTTGCTGCTGAGAGGGACGGGTGCTAAAAATCACCACAACCGGCCGTGGATTTCTGCTTCAGTGCCTGAGAGTGCCAATGGGGGGCTGGCAGGGCAGCTGGAGAGCTTGCCTTCATGGACAGGACACCCCAGGTTGGGGAGAGAGCAGGGACAGCTTCATAAAAACCTTAAATACAGATTGGAAAGAGAAGAGGAAGCTTGCAGGAGCCTCACCGCCACAGCTGCTAATAGCTTTGGTGTAAATGTTATTTGCAAGTATTCCACAAACTATTTATGACTGTTTTATGTGCGCTAAATGTTTGCTCGCCAAGAAATGACACATTACCGTTTCTTTGAAGCTGACTGGGAATTATTACCACCTGCTTATCAGGCTTTTACATATCTAGCCCAAGGTACAATGCTATAATGCTTTCCAACAAAGAGAACTCTTGACTCTGCAGCCAGACTCGCTCCCAAAGCGAAATGGTGGTGTGGGAGCAGAAGAAATGTAAGAAAATTATACATAATTACTTTTCCTCCAGCTCTTTTATGCAGGGAACAGGTGACTCAGCATTCCCATAAAGCTACCTTAATGGGAGAGGAGGAGCTCTGTCTTGAACTGGCAGCTGTCCGCCCTTGCCTTTGCTTCTGATATCTGCCTACTAAAACTTACCTTCGGGGCCAGTTGTTGCTTATCAGTGCCATAACATGCATACTTGCGGAGTACTCCTTTCTTCTTTCATTAAAAGGAGGATTTCCCACCCCGCATGCAATTATTTAAAGCAAGGTGCAAATAGGCAAATAATAACCACAAGCATCTGAGCTTTTTTTTTTTTTTCCCCAAAAAATAATCCCACTATTTTAATGTGCTAGTGATGTCTAGCTGGGTTCACTGGTCCAGCTGCTGTGCCACGTCTTACAGAGCTAAGGAAACAAGCCTGGTTTGCTGTCTCCTAGCTCTGTGTGACCTAAGTAGCTGCTTTCTGGTTGCTGTTGTTTGTTTCTCTGAGGTACTGAAAACACAACGACAAATATAACGTGACACTGGAGAACCACGGTGTAGAGCAATATCACTATTTGCAGCACTGCACAAGAGCAGGGGTCCTGAAAAAGCAGGGCACATTTATGCCAGGCACTGTAAAACAGAACAAGACGAGACTCCTCAGCAGGTGAAGTGCACCGCGAGCCTTACTTCTGCGCTGCACGACACTAATTAAATAAGCCCATTCAAAACAAAGCTCCCACTCATATTTGCTATTAATAGCCAACAGTTTCCCTCCTCCGTCTCCTCCAACAACCTCTCTCTCTCTTCCAGTGATAAAGCAGCCCTACGTGGGGGGCTGAGACCTCTCGCACACCAACAGGGGTTCAGCACCTCGCCAGCTGACTCAGTGCCGCCTTCCCCAGGGTGCTTTCCCCGTAAGCCCACCCCATCGGTGATGGCAAATTCTGGGAACAGGTGGTTTGAAGTTGGCGTTGGGTCTCGTTCGTCCTCTGACACTGGTTTTCTGCTCGCCCCTTGTATCCCTCCTCTGAAGGAGTCTCTCCTTGGCTGTGCTGGCTTAGCAAACCTGAGAACAGGGCAACGGTCAGAGCGACAGAAATGACTTGTCAAAGGAGAAGTGCAGCACGATGGGCTTCAGGAGAGATGAGTCACCAGCGATCTGCACTCCAGAAACAGCTCACCAGAGCCAGCTGCTGCATTTCAGAAGATGATCTTACTGGACTCTGCAGGCTAGCAACAAAGGTGCAGTAGGGGAGCTCAGCTTCAGCTATCGCAGCGCATGCAGGAGTTGTTGCAGCTGCCTGTGCCTGGGGAAGACGGGCAGTGCAGGATGTGGAGGCTCTCCTGAGGTCAGCCTTGCTGCTTTGGAGATGCGCAGGCAGTCAGCAGGCAGGGCTCCTTATACGAGCCCTCACTACTCTCCCATTAATCACTAAACACTGACTAGAAAAGACAAAAAAGCCAAAGCTTCAAAGAGGGTTCTCACTTGGAAATGGCCTTGTAACTTTCAGTGGCCATTTTTACTTCAGGTAGAAGAGCCTAAAATTAAATGTTTATAATTGGATCCTTTTTTTTTTTTTTTTTTTAAGGGTCACATTCGGCCATCACCCAGTCTGTGTTGCCGTGTGAGATGGGGACCGCACCAAGGAGGAAAGGCTCGGGCTGCATTTAAGTAGCCCCACAGACGTGTGGCCTCAGAGGCTGCTGCGGGCACGGAGCACTGCCTGGTTTGCCATCAGGAGGCAGCCTGAGCTGGGATGCCTGGGATGCTGCTTCACGTTGCACCCTTCTGTCACCCTTTCTCCTCTAACACAGCCTGGGCACCCGCTTGTACCAGACAGAGGCCAGAAATGGGCCAAAAAGACTTGAAATTCTTCTCTCTGTGCTGGTGGGGTAGGAGCTGGTGGGGTGACAGATGCTGCCACTCTGTGAGGCTGGTGAGGGAATACGCCTGTGATGCATGCCCCGGGAAAGACTTCCTTATATATAAAAATCCACTACAAGCAGAAAGTGAAAAGAGAAAAAAAAAAATCTCTTCCCCATCAACGAGGAGAATTGGCCTGATTTTAATAACAAATAAGTTTTGAATCCATTAAATCAAAGCCTGTGTTTACACATGATACGAAGCAAAGCTCTTAATATCTCATCATCTTCTGGAAGAAAAGAATTTGTTCTGCTTTGTCAAACCAACAGACAATGCATCACTTATCTTTTTATTCTGCCTCGGTTTCACTGGGAAAAATGCCACAAAAGCTTCCACTTGGGTGAAATGTGCTACTACAGATGGGGTGAGCGGGACTAGTTTCAGGTACGATCTACTGAAGCAGCCTGGCTCCAGTCCATGCTTTCCCTGCCAAGCTCTGCTTCAGCCCTGAAATGTCAAGATGCTGTACCTGTTTTTAAAGAACTGCTTTCCTCCCTAGAATTTGCTCTATGAGCCAAGAGACACGAGTGAGTAAAAATGCCTCACAATACCGGTATTAGCAAACTCACTGCTTTCTCCCTTCCCTCCTGTTAAAGGAACAAAACTGGGCACAAACTGGAACGTGAGCTTCTGTCTAAACACCAGGCAGCACTTCTGTGCTGCGCAGGTGATGGAGCACGGACACAGGTTGCCCAAGTTGTGGGGTCTCCCTCCTTGGAGATCTTCCAAAGCCACCTGGACACGGCCCTGGGCAAGCAGCTCCAGGTGGCTCTGCCTGGGCAGAGGGGCTCCAGAGGGCCCAGCCAGCCTCAGCCATCCTGCGACTATCTGAAACCTGTTGAGGGGCATTATTTTGTCTCTGGGCTCTTTCAGACAGAATCCCCTAACGGCTGGATAAGGCAGCACCTCAGTGAGGGCACCTCAGTTACAGAACGTGTGAGAGGCTTTGTGTTGCAATGGAAAAGTTGTATTTTCACATTGGTCTTTTTTTTTTTTTCTTCTTTCTCTTACGCAGTATTGGCACGCTTTGAGAACTGCACACGCTGCTGGCTAGAGAAGACAGTGTGTTTACAGTGTTGATTAAAAATATCTTACTCAGAGCACTTTCTTTAGATAATTCAGACATTCCTGTTCTGAAGTCACCCTGAAACATACTTGCACAATCCTAAAATAGCAAAAGATTTTTCCATCTTGGAATGGTCTTCTGTAATTATGACTGTAATTATTACCAATAAAAACAAAACAATGCTCCTATCATCTACTTTCTTAGCAATCAGAAGATGAGCACAGCTGAAAAATATGAGAGCTGAGGAGTACTCCGTAATATAGACACCCTGTTAAGACTCTCGGGGCAGGTCTCCTCGCCAGCATAACCTAGCTGAAGACAAAGACGTCACATGGATGAGTTTGTACAGAAATGCCTTAAAAAACCTCTCTCCATGCTGTGAATAGTGTTGGGGTGGTGCTGCTGGCACACGGTACTGCTGCTGTCAGCGGGTTCCTGCTGTAGCTGCCTGGGGGCTGCTCAGGCCATGCGTCTGTGCCCTCGGATGGCAATGACTGTGCCCCACCAGGAGCAGGCAAGGGACCACATCCCAGCTCGTGGAAGCATCCTGAGCAAGCTGCACGCCACCCTGCAGCCAGGGGAGCACGAAAAAAAAAATAAAGAGGAAAGACCACAAAAAGGTTGAGTTAAGGAATCCAGGCGAAACCAAGGCAGTGAGGGTGAATGGAGAGGCTTTCCCCCACCGATGTTCTTGTGTGCACACATAACTTCAGGCATGTGAGGAATCCCTCTGAGCCCAGTAGGAACTGGTCATGTCCTTACACTTAAGCACACGCTGGAGTATGTGCTCAGTTGGCACTTAGATAAGTTAGTCTTTTTTCATGCAGTTGTTGAGCAACACAAGAAGAAAAGCAGATGACTCTCCAGGTGCACGCCGAGATGTGTGATGATTTCCAAGGACTTCCTGATGGCCACTGCTGGGCCTGTCCCCCTTCTGATGCCGAGGCTGGGACTGCAACGAAATCGACCAGGGAGCATCCTGCCAGCTCTGTCCTTCTGTCCCTGGTGAACCTTTATTTTCTGTTAATTTTAACACGATCATAAATACTCACAAAACACTGCAGAAACATCAAAGACCAAACAGTTCTTTTATTTATGACAGTATAAACACCAAGTAAATAAATTAAAAAATACCCACCCAATGAATAAAGCACTTATTTCAGAGAATAAATGCATTACAATAAGTTGTTAAACAGTTAAACAGTTAGCCAGCTTTTTTGTTTTTGATTAAACTTGGGGTGATTGTTTGTGTTATAATATACAAATACTTTTAATTCTTAACTATAATCAGAAATCTGTTGGGCTTTCTTTTATTATAAGTAAGATGGCATTGCTATGTAGTATCTAAAAATATCAGTATTACAGATTACATCAGCATCAGAATGTTTTCCACAGGACAAATTAAAAGTGCTAAGAAATTTCCCTGTGCATCAAGATGAAAAATGGGTGTGGGCACTCAGGAAGGCATGGATGTGTTAAAGCAAGAATTATGGGAGACTTGTGACTAATTTCTTCTCTTGCTAAGCACTCACCTGTACTGCAAATTACCAACATGGTTTCTGCTGCAGAGCTTTCCTACTTTAACATACCAGAAAAATATGCAGGCCAGCTGTGGGTGAGTACATAGGCTTGGGACCCAAATCCATGAGAAAATTCAGCTGTTCACCTTCAGTGCTAGTGATAGAAAGTCACGGTGCAATGGATCTGAAGAACTGAACTGATGGTATAGTCAGCTCCTCTTAAAGGCTTATTTACCTTCTGGAACTTCAGGAATTCCCATTTTCAATTTTGTGTTGGTTTTATTTTTGTTGTTTTTTCACAGAAATGAAGGCCAGGCCAGAACAGTTAATCTTTAGTGAATGAAAGGCAGGATGCTAGTGGAATCAGCTGATTCCCTAAGGAAGATGATTAATAGTGTAAGCTGCAAACTTTGGCAATTCTGCAGAGAAAAAGATCTGGATTTTTGATGCTTCTTGGTTAAATTTTCTGATTTTAAGGGTGTCAGATCTTACTGAAACAGCAAAGTTGTGAATGGTAAGTCTCTCTCTTTTTTTTTTTTTCACATGGAATGAGTCACTGTTGAAAGCTATGTTTAAAAACCAGAAGCTGTCCGTTCCCATTACCTTTCAACATCATGAAAGAATCACAACAGAAGATTTAACATCTAGTACATCCTGTAAATTTCTCATCACAGAAGACGTGGAGAGAAATGTCTTTGTGAATGCCTTGAATGAGCCCAATCTAGATCAGCTGAGGGCAGTGGGAAGAAATGGAAAGTGCGGGCTGCAAATTCTACTAAATGGCTTGGTTATTGTTTTCTCCAGTAAGCCACTTGTGTTTTCTGTGACCAAACACAATTAGTGTCATTCACAGTGTTGCCACTTTGTGAATAAGTAGTCCTCCGAGTGTGAGAGTGTGAGACTAAATTATTAATACGATTGTAAGCATTCTTCCCACAGTATATGCTGGTACCTAAACTACAGACTTTCATAGCTCACTCATTCTGTAAATGAATTAAAAGTATATTACTGGAAATGACAACAGCCACAACTCTGCAAAAAGCAGCCTGGGCTGCTGCTCCCTTTGTAAGGAGTGAGCTGTGTGAGCGGCACTGGGCAACTCCCATCTCCTGAGCAATTTGCAGGCATTCACAATTAGGCCTTTTGTAACCCTTAGAACAAGGTGGTTGGAACAAAACTGTGTCTTATTAAGTTATTCCTTCCAAACTGGCGTGTGCTGTAAACCTGTGAAGACTTTTGCAAGTTGGCAGGGTAACGTGGCATATAAGCAAGCCCTCCCTCTGGTCCCTAAAAGACAAAGCCCGTGCTTTCAAGAGAGCATTTTGTTAACTGCTATAGATTTCCAGAGCCCCGATTTGCCAACAGGTCTGCCAAGACACGTAAGGCTACTCCTGCTTGCGTATGGTGTTGATACACAACTCTATGACCGCAAAAACAACTCTGAAGTACATGAGTTAGCTCAGAGATCCACCCTGCTGTGACCGACACTCGTCTATGACAGCACGTAGCGTTGCAAGGACATACCAAGGCACCCACAGAATGGCTTCCAGCCTCTAGCAATCTGCTGCTTAGGGGACAGCTTGATGCAGAAGCTGTGTCTTTACATTTAAAGCACCTCTTTTTTCCTTTTATTTATCTTTTTTTTTTCTTCTTTTTCTTCTCTGAGTGTGCTCAGGTGGTTTTTTTGATTCCCTATGAACTTTTGGCACCTTAAAGCAGGAAGTGCCACCGTTTAATTACCTGCTGTGTGAAGAACCACCTCCTCGTGTTTGCTTTAAATTTGCCACCTGCTAGTTTCACTTGATGCTCTCTAGTTCTTATATTAGAAAAGAAAGCAAATAATCCATCCCCATTCTTCTCTATTCATGACTGTGTATTTTCTCTCGCCTGACTTTTTTGCATTGGCTCATTTCTACAGCCTAAAAAGTCCTGGTCTGTTGAGTCAGTCTGAGTCATTCTGTATTTTTAATTACCTTTGCTGTTCTCTGATTCTTTGCCATTTCTGCCATACCTGCTGGGGGGTGGAAGGGCTCCTGGTCTCATTCCATCCCAACATTTCCCAGCTGCTCTGCAGCAGTTTTGGGTCACCAACCTGACCTGTCTCAGAGAGTTGGTACTATCATCTTACTCCTTCCATTTTCCTATGGAGACCTTAAGTCTTATAAAAATTTGGTTTTAGTTGCTAGTTTTAGCTGATCTGACTGCTTCTTTTGGAGCGTATAGCCCCCTTCCCTTCAGACACAGCCCAGCCTGACCCTCCTACACAAGTGTATCTTGTTATTACAGCATCCCCCCGATCTCCTCTCCAAGCACATCCATTCTGTCAATGTGCTGATTTAAAGCTAGACACCCTGGGCCCTCATCTCACTCCTGAGGCTGCTTATATGGCACTATCTTTTCTGACAGTTTTCCACCATTCTCTGTTTGGCTCTTGCCAACTTTCATCCTGTCCTTTAACCAAAGACACTGAATCCTTGTGACTTCCCTGCCAGGGGATGCACGCTCCCAAGTGCTCTTCAGTACCTGTCTACTTTCCATCTCTTTGGTGGAAAGTACCACCAACCATCTCCAACTCCCCCTGTGACCTTCTCAATCTGAAGGCCAGCCACGCAGTCCCATGAGGGCTTCATGGAAATCAGTCCGTCTGGGCTCTTCTCTTCTGGAAGTACCTGGAAGTGCCATGTGCCTCTGACCCTTCCTTCCTTGCAGCTTCTTCTCATCTCTCCTGGGACCTGTCGCCTTTCCCATCGGTGCTGACCTCTCCATCCTGCTGTATTTCTGCAGGAGACGCAGAAAAACCGTCCTGCCTGGCACTCTAAACCTTGCTCCCTAAACCTCTCTCTTGCCCTTTCCTACTTCACAGATGCACAACGTGGTCCATGGCCTCCTGCGAGGCCTTGGTGTTTTTGGGGAGGTGGTGGATTCCTGACGGCCCAAATGCTTCCGTGATTGCCTTCTCTTCAGTGTGAAGAGATCACATCCTGAGGAGGACTCATTGCCCACAAGGGCAGACACCGAAGGATCCTGCGTGTGGCCAGAGCTGCCACGGCTGAGGGTCCTCACAGCACCTGCGCACCCAGGGAACACCTCCATCTCCTTTCGCTACCCCAGCAGAGAGCAGGGTGCGAGCAAACTGAGGTGTCCCGGCATGCGTCCACACGTGTGTGCAACTTGTTCACCTGGGTAAGCGTGTAAATGTGTAGAGGACACGTGTAGGTATACGTGTATGTGAGAAATGTAATGGCACACTGTAATTATGCAGGACCAAATCTCCTATCTCCCAGTGTCCCTAACTCACGGGGCCTTCCCTTCATCATGGCAAGGCCGGCAGCGATACCTGCGACCTCCCCTGGGCCAGTTTTACACCCTGCAGCCCCTCAACCTCTCCTCAGCCACCATGACCGAGGGCGGCTTTGCAAACCCCAAGAGGGCTCCGGCCGCCCCCCGGAGGCCCGCTGTGGGGCTGTGGAAGCCGAAGGACGCCCGCGTTGACAGCGGGGCCCGCTGAGGCGGCCGCGCCGGGCCCGGTGGCGGGGCCGTGCCGGGCTGTGGGGCCGAGCCGAGCCGAGCCGAGCCGAGCCGTGCCGTGCCCTGCCCGTCTCCGGGCCCGGCGCTGAGCCCTGCCCCCGCCGCCTGCGCGGCCGCCCCGGCCCGGCCCGGCCCGGCCCGGCGGGGAGGGAGGGAGGGAGGGAGGGAAGGAGGCGGGGGGATTTCCAAGCGCCGGCTGCTCGCCGCTTCCTCTCCTTGTTTTGCTTTCGATCTGGCCCTCCTCGCCGCCCGGGCGGAGGAGGAGGAGGAGGGAGGCACTTTTAGTTTTGCTCCCGCGATTATTCAGCGCCTGTTTTCATTTCCAGCCCGCGTCCCCTGGCAACCGGCGGTAACCTTGAGGGATCGCACCGAGCCGCGCCGGGAAGGGACGGGGACGGCGACGGGGACGGCGACGGGGCCGGGGGCGATCCCCGCACAGCGCTGCGCTGCCGCCGGTACCGCCGCTATTTCCCGGATCGCTGCGGGTGCGGGGTGCGGGGGCAGCGGGGGGGGGGGGGGGGGGGGGGGGGGGCACCGAGGCCGCTGCAGGAGGAAGAGGAGGAGGAGGAGGAGGAGGAGGAAGGGGGGGGGGGGGGGGGAGGCCGCGGCGGCGGGGCACGGGCCGCGCTGCTGTGGGGTCCGTTTGTGTGTTTTTGAGGGGGTGACGCCCGATGGCCGCACTTGTTGCGGGGCTCGGGGGCCGCGTTCCGGGCCCGCAGCGGGCGGGGGTCGCTGGCGCTGCCCCGGCCCCGGCCCCTCCCGGTGGGCCCGCGCGTTACACAAGCGGCGGCCGCGCCTCCGCCTCCCCCCGCCCCGCGGCGGGCGGTGCCTCCGCCCCTGCGGCCTCCGGCAGCGCGCAGCCACCCGGCCCCGGCCCGAGGTGGGCCCCGGGGCCGCGCCGCCTCGACCCCGGCCCTCGGGCCTGCAGACGTTGCCGCGGAGGGCGAGCGTCAGGCCCCGCGGTGCGGGGCTTGCAGGGGCTGTCCTGCGCGGAGGGCACCCGAAGCGGGCCGAGGGCTGGGCCCTGGGCGGCTCCGTCCCCGGGGGAGAGTTATGAAGGGGCGTTTTGTTCGCGCGGGGGGCGCGGGTCACATTCCAGGCACCGCGCTCCGTCTGGGCAGATGCCGGGGATCAGAGATCCCTGAGGGATTGCAGCGCCGAGCCCGGCTCCCCAGCAGTATTCACACCCCTAACTGCCGCCCTGATGAGCGAGGGAGCACCTACACAAGGCTCCTGTGTTTATACACACCGCTCCTCTGAAGGAATCACTGATTTCATCCCCTTGCCCAGCACTTTGCTCCCAATTGGCGAATGGCTGTCATTTACCGCTCAGCTCACCGTGCTGAGATCTTCTAGACAGCGATCTCCTGAACGTAGGAGCAGTTGTAAACTGGGACCTCCCTTTCCTGAGATGAAATACCCATCTTTATAGTTACTAACCCCTGGTAGATTTGCATGTAATGTCCTTTGCAGAATGCCCTTGTTAGCACCATAAAAAGGGAGTTGAATGCGGCACCAAAATTTACATTCTCCCTAATACGGAAATGGTGACATAATTATAAAACTAGCACAATTGATCTGTGGGGCAGATGGTTTCTGTCTGAATCACAATCTTTCCGTGCCACTGGCCTCTTCTGAGGCTTCTCTGTCCTCCTCTGTCCCACACTGGTGATGTCTCTCAGGGGAATTACTCCATGTGCCCCTTGCATGCCGTGGGCCCTTTTTGCTGTCAAAAACATGGTGTGGTTGGTGTGAGAGCACAGAGTCCTTTGAGGTGATGGTGCTTCGTTGCGGTTGTGTTTTGTGCTGCAGTTCTTCAGCTAGCCACAGCCACGGGCAGGTACCAAAACAGTAACAAAACAAAACAGGGATCCCAGCTGGTAGGCACGGGTGTCGGGGTGGTCAGCCGTCACGTTTGACATACCTCCCTGTGTGGTGTCTCTATCAGAAGGTGGCAGGCCGGTCTCTTGGGAAGGGCTGTTCGTCACAGGCCATGCTGCATGGAGAGAGGTAGATAAGAGGTCTGAGAAGTAAAATATAGCTGTTCTGGGGGTAAAGACCCAAATCTACGTTGTGTGGAGGCCTTCAGCTCTGTGGTGGAACCAGGTGGTGTCGGAGAGAGGTGGAGTCTTAATGCACAGTAGAGAAAGTGATGCAGAAGAAAGGGGATAAGATTCAAGAGGAAATATATTTGGAATAGAACAAGTCTACGTTAAAAAAAGGGACTTTAATAAATTAAATTTTAATAAATAAATTTGCAGCCAGGCAATGTATGCCTTAAATTGAAGTATAAACTTATTTATATGTAATATATATAAAACAATATAAGTTTTAAATCAAAGCTTTAACCTATAAGAAAGACCTATAGGTGAAGAACGTGGTTTGCTGGGACACATCCTATCTTGGAGAGGATCATTCCTATTTAAAAATATTACTAAAATAATATAAACATTGCATATTAAATATTATATAATATAAATATTGCATATTAAGACCCCTACTGAAACATCTCCATGGTACAATACTTGGAGTACCAGAAACTTTGTAGAAGCTCAGAGAGTGTAGTGACAGACTACAGATGGCGTAAGGAGGACAGAGTAGCTGACACGTGCATGGAGCGGGATGCTTTTTGTTAAAGCCTGTAACCGTTTCAGGAAGTAACACAGGATCTCATGAACTGGTGTTCCAGGCCCAAATAGGAAGAGCACGGATTAGGGCTGCGTGAGTGCCTGCCCAACCAAGGTGTTGACAGCGACTGTCATACACTAAGGGAGATCAGAGTGGATGCAAAAGTAGGAAATACAAAGATAATGGAAGGCTTCAGTTGCCCCCATGCCAATTGTCACGTTCCAACATGAAATTTGCCCAGGTCCTAAGTTTTTAGGTTTTTTCTGGGTGTAGCTTGTCAGGGTACTCTGTGGGTGGCAGCTCTGGGCAAGGTCCTAGCCAGCAGGAATTAAGTTTGGAATTTTACATTAAAAATGCTCTAATGTGACAGTGATCCTAATGTGCTGAGATTCAGCGTTGTTTCAGGAGGAATAAAGCCAGGGGCTATTGTGGTGGTGGTTAATTTTCCACAGTAAATCTTTGTAAGAGGAGGGGAAAAAAATGAGTAAAATGGTGAGAGGCAGTCAAAAGTGTAAAATACTTGCAGGTGGCATGTAATGCTTCAAAGACGCTGTAATAGGGGCTCAGAGCAATTGCATGGCATCTGTCAGAAATGCCAGAAAAGCTGAACAGGCTGAAAAGCAAAGTGAAGGAGTTCAGCTGAAGTCAAAAGGCATCTTTCAACAAACTAAAGCTTTGCCTTCAAACGAGAAAGATGGAAAAGAACATGAAATCTGCGTTAAACACAATAAGGTAGGCCAAAAAAGAGTCACGGAACAAGTTGCTAAAAGCATGAAAACAAACAATAAATCCCCTTTGAAGTGCATCAAAAGCAGGAAGCCTGCTGATAAATGATCCATGTGTAGAAGGAGTGCCCAAGGAAGATAAAGTCATAACAGAAGAGTGAAACAAGTTATTTGAGTCTTGTTTCACTAAGGAAGAGTTTAGGGACATTCCCTTGCTAGAGGTTTTTTTTCCCTTTTAAGAAGGAGTGAGCCTGTTTGAGGATTTCTCTCAAACTGACGTGTCTGTAAGAGAGGATATCAGAACAAATTGAGGTGATAAAACAGATGGGAGGAGGCGATCCTTGTTCAAAACTTTTGGGGGAACTTAGACTATGAAATTGCTGATACGTTGCCTCTTGTGTAACTTGTTGCTTAGACTTGGCCTTGGTGCTCCAGGAATAGGAGGTGACAAATCAGATGCCAGTTTTTCAAGGTTTCTGGGGACACTGGGAATTCCTGGGTGGCTGTACTTGTGTTTGTTCGCCTTTTTGTTGTAGTTGTTTGTTTGCCAGGGTTTGGTGAATGCGATGAGTGAGCAGGAGGTACAAGTGTGATAACACCGACAATGGACTGGGCTTTTGTTGAGGAGAAGCTGTGCCTCACCGGGCTTCTGGGGTTCTTTCAAGGCGTCGCTGAGCTGTGGTGGAGGTCTCCTTGGTACAGCCCTCCTCAGAGCAGGGCTGGTTGCAAAGTCTGCTCGATGAGAGGAGGCTCAGGTTGTCCCCCAGGAGCCGGTCTAGAGTCCGTGCCACTCGGCTGGTGCGGGAAGAGATAGGTGGTGGTGATGCAACAGGTTTCCTCGTGGTATTGACTCGCTGTTCAGAGTAGTAAAACCTCTGAAAGACTGCGGAAAGACCTCACAGTGTTGAAAGTCCAGGTGTAAGATTGCAAATGAAGTTCGGTACAGACCGATGAAATGTAAGGCACATGGACGGGAATGTAATCATAATGCTATGCGCAAAAGTGAAGTTTGAACTATTTTTACTTGGGAAAAGATCACAGAACACAGGTATTCCTGTGCAAAAGTGAGCTCCGTGCCCAGTAGTGGCGAAGAAGGCAGAGGGCAGCTTAGGAATTATCAGGAAGGAGTGCAACAGGGAATAGGAAACACTGTCACGCCACCGTAAGTCCATGTTGCTCCCCTCTCCTAAACAGCGTTAACAATTTCTGTTCCCCCACCTTGGAAAGTAAGACGTGACGAGCTGCAGAGAAGGGCATCAAGGACAATTAAGTGTCTGGAACAGCTTTTGTGAGAGTCAGAAGCCTTAGCTTGGAGAAGAGGTGACAGAAGAGGATGTGGGAGTGTTCCTTGAAATCATTAGCATCCTGAGGCGAGTGAACAGGCAGCAGGGAACGGCACAGGTAAACACAACCCACATAAAAGAAATGGGAGGCAGCCTCACTGCAGGAGGAGGTGTTTGTCATGCAGTAAATAAATTGTGGCGCTCCTTGCCTCACGTGTCACGCATGTCACGAGCTTACGTAGGCTCACGAGCGATTAGGCAGTCTGTGGAAGAGAAACTTGCTGCGCGGCTTGGCAGTCAGTGCAGTTCAGTTTCAAACTCAGCACTGAATAGCCGCAGATCACTCCAGGCCTGATCAAGGATTCTTTCTGAAAACTGTGAGGGAATTTTCGCCGTAAGAATAAGAAGCACAGACATAAAAAATGGTCCATTTGTAGATTACATAGAGATTACACAGACTGTGTATTGGCCTTTGTTACGTGAATGTTGTGCCATAAGTTCTCGGGAAACTTCCTGAGAACAAAAATGATTTCCATGATGATCCTGTTCAGTCTATGCTTGTTACCCCTGGACTTGTTAACCGACACAAGTTGCGGTCAGGTTAAATGCAGCGTGTGTGCACCGACACTGTGGTATTCAGCAAAATTCATCCGCTGGTTTCAGGATTAGAACCTCATTATTACCTCATTAGAACCTCAGTTTATATTTTGTGGATCTTAAGTATTGAAAGCCAGGATCCGTTTGTAGATAAAGGAACAGAACTAATCTCGTGTTGCTCTTTCTGCGGGACACTTACTTATCTCTGTGACTTGTTAAAGATTGACCTTTTAAAACTCCGTTCTTCAAAGGCCTACCTACAATGATTGTGATATTGAGGATATAAGCCATAAGGTAGTGTTTACAGAAGTTTTATTACAGCTCATGCAGCTATAAACCGTGATTAGCGTAATACGTTTTCTGTTTTGCTCTTTGAGATCACAAGTGCGAAAGGAAAACAAAAAATTAGCAAACCGAAAAGATTCTGGGTACAGTGCATGAGAAGAACAGATTTATTACATTGCATATTCCTTATGTAACAATAACATTATGGAAAAAAGAAACAGTCAATGTAATTATATTTCCCCTTCTGTTTCAGAAGTTTTGTTGAATTATTACTTACGAACTGTCTGAAGGTTCTTGCTTTCACTGTGTGAGCTCGTGTGCTAAGATTAAAATAGGCAGTAGGAAAAACTAGCACCGACTATTAGCAGTTATTAACAGTTAGAGGAAGGGAATGCATGTTAATAGTTAAGAGTTTAATGTCTGCATATGTAAATATATAAGTATAAAGTTGCATGTTTTGTGTATAGCACAATTGACATGTTGTACAGCACACATTGCTCACTGATAGGCTGTAAAACACTTAACTTGCTCTTTCAGTTAGTGCTGGTTATGTTTTCAGCTTCTTGGAGCTGATGAAAAATGCTTTTTTTTTTCAAATGAGCTGGGAAGAAAATGCAGAAGTGGTGAATGAGAGAGTAATGTTCGGTTTCTTGTGGGTAATAAGCTGCAAGCGGGGTTGGTGTGTGTTGGAAATCTTCTGACCCCATTGTTTGCTTGGGGGCAGATTACACCGAACGTACAGCAGTCTGTAGTACAAAGCAGACGTTTTATCGTGTTGCAGCTTGGACACAGGCACCCAGGAGCAAATCCACCTGCATGTGACATGTTGTTTCACCCAAGGTACAGAACTAATTCTGACTTTAAATGATTTTAGCATTCTGTTGTTGCTGTACAGGCTACTGGCTTTCATGCTGTGCTTAGAAGTAATAATTTCCATGTTCTCACCCCTTAAAGAATAGAGCAGATTGGGGGTTCAGAGTTTTTGAGGTAACCTTTACAGGTTTGATTTGCAGCTATATCTGGTGTTAGGAATGGAGTTAAGCTGTGGCAAAAGCATTTGCATTTGTCCCTTAGTTTGAACCACACTTGACAGTGGATGTTGTCTAACCATTTCCGTTTTGCTGTAATATTATTTTAAGCAGTTTTTAAAGACCTGCGTGCTTAGCACTGACATAGCACAAAAGAGGGAAGGTTTGCTTACGGTTTGTTTTAGGAAATTCTGAAAGCATGGCTAAGTTCTGCTTTCTGATGTGTACGGAAGGGTGTCTCTGAGTGGAGGGGCTTGATGAGTGCAGGAAACACAAAATCTGTACTGTAATATTTCTGATAATGTTGGACATTGCTTGACAGCGTTACAGGCAAACCCCTTACAGCTTTACCTAAGCAAGATAATGCACTAATTCAACAATAAGGTGAAGTAGCAGCAAGGTTCGGTCTGTATGCACATTCCATGCACATATGTAACATGCACTTGGTGCGTGATGTGTGCTTTCTGTCCGTGTGGTGCACTGGCTGCTCCTACTTTTAAGGTGTCCTTCTGAGTTTTACAAATGTGCTTTATGTGCAGCTGGGAGATGAATCAAGTGGAAAGTACCGAACTATTGAATTAAATTGGATGTGGCATATGCATTTGTAAAAAATCAAAACAATACCCCCACCAAAGGCATTCCAGCATTGTGACAGCATCTTAAAAAGTTTATCTAAAATAAAAATAATTCCAGAGTATAAAAAAAGGGGGGGTTAGGAGACAAATACTTTAAAGCTACTGAAAGCTTTCCTGCAGGATTTGAAATCCAAACATTGTTATGTTAAAAACATGAAAGCAAAACTTGAGGATAAAATTGAAACCAAATATAAACAAAAGTGAAACTGACTCCATTGGTTTTCGTTTCCCAGTTGGCAAAAATGAGAAAATAAACACAGAGCAAAGAAGCACGAGAGCTGAACTTTATAAAAATGATTTCAGTGTTATTATTTATTTTATCTGTTAGTAAATTTGACTTCTACAGGGCAGCATTACTTTAACAGAACACACAATAAGGAATAAGAGCAATTTTCCCAGGTTTTCCAGGTAACTCCTTTCCCATCCAGCGGTCAGTGTGATGACCCTGCAGTGCTCTGTGTGGTGTGTGTTCGTCTTTCATGGAAGTAACATTTGGAAATGTGGCAAGTGGGTACACAAAGAGAAATAAAGGTGGTAACATCAATATCGTGAAGGGGAGTCATTCAGACGGCAGGTGCGCTTGAAATTTATTTGTGTTGAGATCTGAATTGTTAATAGGATCAGGTATAAAATGTAGGTTTTTTTTTTTCACTTCACCTTTGGGGTCATCCACTGAGATCTGGGCCAGATCAACAGTAACCCAAAGATGTTATCTGCTGTAAGCTCTGCTGATCCCCTGAGATGGCCAGGAAGGGGCCTCGCTCAGTTCCCGTGGATCAGTCAGCAATTAGAAGGTCCTTTGTGACTTTGAGAACTTGGTGGTAAATTAGTCAAAAGATGGCCATGGGAACTTGAATGAATATCCTTCTCGTATGTGGAGATGTATGTTCCTGGAATGTGTTGTATAAAATGCCATCTGGGTATTGAGGAGAAGCTTGGACCATCCCTGCCCTTCTGAAGCTGTACGAGGGTGAAAGGAAGGACTTTAATTCCAGAGATTTAATTCTCACACGTTTGACAAGCATTATGTTCAGGCGTATCAGAACTGAATTCTTTGGATGCCGAAACTGTTCTGGAGACTTGAGATTCATGGGGGAAGCTGATGAAGACGAGCTTTGTTTAGTTTAATAACACTTATCTTGCTTAGAAGCGAAATGAAGATGAGTTCAGTGGTCTCACTCCAGCTCAGTAGTATTTTAGGAAACTTCCAAGATAGAAATAGCTGCTGCAGATCAGGAATTGAGGCTGTCTTGTTGCTGTTAGCCTGTGATCAACACAAAAACATCAAACTAAGAGCACATTTTGTCAGGGAGCCTATTAACCATTCATAGCTCAACATGAATGAATGAAGAAGTTCCTGTGTGTCCTGTGGTGGTGAAAAGTAATGGTTTTGTGAAAAGGAGGCTTACAACATACTGTTTCAACAAGTGTCAGCATTAAGCATTTAATACTTGGTACTCTGTAAAAGCAAACCTTTAAAGCGTGTATACAAAATTAAGACTTTTCTCTGTTAAATTCTCCGGTTCCAGCCAATATCTGTAATAACTAACTCAATTTAAGTTAGTTTTTCTGCTCACACATCTGCTTCTTTCATGGTGCTATTTTTGTAGGCATAAATAAGTGCATGTGACAGACATGTTTCCAGCTTGCAGTGTGGATGATTCAGAGTATCCCAGCCCCCAAGTCTGTGCCTTCTGTGGTCTGCCTTTAAAGCAAGCATGTTAAGTGAATGGTAGAAATGTTTTTTTTTTTTCCTAAACCGAAATAGCATATACTTCTCTTTGATAATTGAACTGTCATAGTCAGGGATTTGGGATTTGTCCCCTCTCTTGGGAGTGAAGGAAAAACTGATTTGTGGAAAGGACTGGCTTCGGAGCTCACTGAGAAGTTAAGCAGAGGTGGTTTACGTCTTTTGCTCTCTGGATGCTGCGCTGCTGATTAGAAGTTAGGGTAGCAAAAGTAGGTGTGGGTTAGCTATTAACTTCGGCGGTAGGAGCTGCCTTTGCCCAGACAATAAAATGAAAGCTTTGAGCAAATACTAAATTGTACTTTAGTGTAATGTGCAAATAGTTTTTGCTGTGAGTCGCAGAACAGTATGTTATACAAACAGAGCTGGCTGTGGGAAACAAGTCAAATCTGAGCAAGGTGGATTACATCAGGTTCAGGTCATGGCCAGTGAATGGGAAAACTCTTCCTTGAACGCACTTCTCAGCGTTCGCTGTCCGAAATTATTTTTCTGCTTCTCTGAGTGCCTTTAAAAAGTAACCATCTTTTCTGGAGGCTTGCCTGAGCCGCACAAGCTGCCAGTGTGGGAACGTTGTGATTAAGGACTTGTGTTTTACAGTGGCTGCTTTTCTTTCTCGTGGTGTCCTCTGAAGCTCCGACCACGTATTTAGTCAGAGAAGTGCTAGGCAGGACGTGGAGATGATGTCTGCCCAGGCTTTAGAAAGGGTTTTTACAGTTCAGCATCCTGATCTTGTAGATACTTGCATGTATGATTTTGTGTTGCTGTCAGACAAACCAGTTTCGTGTAGGAAATGCAGTGTGCTCGGCAATGTTTTAGGGATGGATGTCTCCTGTAAACCTACTCACAGGGCACTTTGAGAGAGCATTGGTCTAACAGAGCCATGGAAAGACTTTAAAAATGCTGTTGAGCCGTGTTAGTATGATAAAATAAGTGATTCTTGGTAATTGTTTGAGCCTTAACAGCCTTCTAGTTTTCATCAGCCTGGAAAATTCCTTATGAATCAGCTGTCAAGCGCTGAGTTTTCCTGACAGCCTTTAAGAAGGCGCAGGGTTTGGCTGCGGCGGATAGGGACTGACACAGCTAAGCCGCATCAGCTATTATATGTGGGTGTTCAGGAGTGAATTCGTGTGTGAGCAGTTAATTCCAGATTAAAATTGATTTATTTGGGGATAACTGCTCCCCAGTGCAAGGAATTAATTGCTGCCTGACAACCCTGCCAGCGATTTTCTTGTTGTAAACAAGCTGTTCCCAAACTCGTCTGAGCAAAGGAGGGATCCACCACCGAAAAATGACCACCTTTTCTTCTGGCAGCCTTCGGGGGAAAAGTCGTTAGACGTCCCGGATGCGGAAAACAAATCTCGAGCCGTCACCAGACGTAAAACAAAAGCTCAGGAAGTAAATAAATCAGGTAAAGTTTGTAGCTGTATTTCCGAGGTGCTGGGGAAGGAGTTTTCTGTAATCAAACGCCGCTTGTTGGCTGTCACTTGCTCGGAGCCGCTGTCATCCCGACGCCATCTGAAGCTGATCATCATCTCCATCTTGAGTCAGGGCAAGACCTGGGAAACAAAGGAAAAAGAACAACAGGAAACAAAGTATTCCTTTAAAGTTGGAAGTGAAGCAATCGCTTTGTGTTCTCACCAGTTTTGCAGACACTCGTGTGTGTACAGATGATCTTCGTGGCGCAGATGCTGCAGAGATGATCGCTAACAATCTATTTGTTGGAAGTCTGGGCCAAGTTCCCAGCTGATGTAAGTCACTGTGAAGCCAAAGAAGTGAATGGGCTCAGCAACAGACATCGTGTTATTTAATCTTACGATAATGTTCAGCGTAAGAGCCAGTGGAAGGGAAATTTACTGTAGGTATTGAGAAACTGAAGCATTATTTCATAGCAGCCCCGTCCAGAGGCACTGACCAGGCTCCTGGTTCAGTTGTATTAAAATATCGTGGCTTTTCCTCAGTGCAGCTCTTGGCTGTAAGTCCAAGGGCTACCTTTAGCAATGCCTGAGATCACTGCAAAATAACAGCTCACGTCCTTGCTGCCGAGGGAAACTCAGCTGTGCATGGAAACCAAAGGAAGGAGTCTGTTATGATGTGTAATGTCTGAATCCCAGCCAGGACATGTTAACACCCTTTGGGTGGAACAGAAATGCTATAGGGCTGATGAAACACACTCTCTATACAGTGTGAGTTCCCATTGTACGTTTTCCTGGGCATGTTTGTCAGGCAGTCTGTAACGCCGATTTCTGTACACATTGGAGGTATTTGCTGCCTTTGTTTTGTTCTTTTGCAAGGAATGTTGGGTTGGTTGGGGTGTTTTTCACCCTCCAGCCCTTGAGGACACAAGGGCTTTTTTTTGTCCTTCTACCTTCCGGCATCTTCCTTGTGTGCAGCAGCATGCCGTGTTGATTCCCCTGTCCCTATTTAATAGTGTCAGTATTCGTAGGGAGCAGAAAAGGCGCCGTAAATACATGAGATTAAAAGACCAGAGAGGGAAGGGTTGCTGTCTAACTATCCATGAATCTAGATAGTCTTTTCTAGGCTTCCCTGTACTTTCTTGCCTTGTATCTCTATTGTACAACTCCAAGAGCTTCAGGGTTTTATTTGGAGCCCTTAGCCCAGGCTACTGCGAGAATGGGTATGCGCGCTTTTCCTCATTTACTAATGCTCCTTTAATTAAGTGTTTTGCTAGTGGTTCCAAGGAAGATATGTGTATTTGCATAATTTGGGGTTGTCAGAAAGCAGGCACGTTAATTCTTCTTGTGCAGTGTCAGTGGTAAGACTTTCGCTCTGCTTTCAGAAAAAAGCAGAGGTCTCCTGGAGGCCGCAGCCAGGAAGATTTCAGGTGCCTGAAGTCAGAGTACCTGCAGTTCAGTGGTGTGAGTTTCAGTTTAAATCTCACTCACGTTTCTAAGTATTTCTGAGCAGGCCACATTAGCAGGTTTTCTTACCCGGGAAAAGAGACAGGGTGGTCCTGTATACAAAATCCTGCGTGAAAGTAGAGTCCAAGCTGCGACCCAGGGACAGAATTTTGTTGTAAGTACTGTTCCTTAGAATAAGATCATGTTTCTTTGTATCCTGGAACACTCTTGGCACACGGACAAATACAGAATCCAGTTCCCTGAATCCTAAAATTAGCGTATGGTCTCATTTCAGCATATCTGTTTGGTCACACAGGGTGATTGATGCTTTTCTGAAGTGCATCAGCATTAGGAAACAAAGGGAATGATTATCAGCAAAACACAAACACAAGATTACTTCCTTTATTTTTTTTTTTTTAAATATTGTCAGTTCTCTATTCACAGATAAAAGAGAAATAGATCCCGTGCAATATTGTGCACAAGTCCTCTGGGGAACAGATGTTTTTTCACAGCTCTGGAGAAAGGCTGTGACCTACTTCACAAACACACCTCCGAGTATCTTATCCCACCTTACCTTCTCACAGCCATGAGCTACATTTCCACATCCAAATCTTTTAACTGGGTACTTTATGACAGGGAAAAAAGAATTGCCTTTTTTTTTTTTCTTACTTCTGTAGAAGTAAATTTCAAAAATATCCATGATGTAGGCATAGAGTAGTTTGTGGTTTTGAGATAACCTACGTGTCTTTTCAGTTATCCAGATGCTGACAGACGGAGTGAAACTGAAGGGAATGGAACATCTTGTACTGCTCAGATTTAATACATGCTGTGCTGTTGCTTTCACTTTCTCTCTACAGCTGCCATAACTCTACTGAAGAGCTCTTCCTTCTCAAAGGCTGTACTTTCTGTATGGCAGCAGCGTTATCAAGGAAAAAACAAACTTACTGGTACGTTTTAGCAGACAGTAGGGAGGACTACAAGCTCTTTATTGAACATTATCGAGTGAAAATATTTAAAGCTATATTTATATATAGAATATAACCCAACCATGATTTATGGCTTTTTAAATATTTCTTTGAAGGGAAATATCTCTTGAAAATAACCAATATTTTTATAACTTCTTTTTAAAAACAAATGAGTACTCTGGGTTTCCTTTTGAAGAGTCTTACGTAAAGAATCTTGGAAAAATACATCTTTCAGAGAAGCACGGAGCTAAAATTCAGTATGACTTGTTACGTCTTAAGGATGGTGTAGTGACAGCTACTTGCTGAATGCCCTTTGTACTACTACTTGTAAGAACGTTGTTATGCCCCTGCTTCGATCTCTTAACATTGTTGTGACTCTTTTCCTCCAGCTGTGTCCTTTAAGAGGTCGGTTTGTACGCGTGACCCCAGGCTGCTGTTAGGATTTCAGCGTAGAAAGCTCACTTTCAAACGCAACATGCGGTAGCAGGAGCCGTGTTCTGGCTGGCCTCCTCCAGGTTTCTGTGTCTGTAACTGGGTTGTGCTGGCCTGACTTCAGAACTCCTGTGCTTGCCGTCTTCCACAACACTTTTCCTCTGAGTCACGTCTGCAGGATTAGGACAGTTTATAGCTTGTCAGGGAGGAGGTTCCACCACGGTTTTGTGGTGTCTATTTGCAAAAAAAAAATAGACTGAGCTGACTACAGAACTAGCTCAAACCTTCAAAAGTGGTCAAAATGCTCTTATCATGCTATTGTAGTACCAATACTGTTGTGTGGTACTGTTTGGTACATCCACATGTCTGCCGTGCTCAGCGCTTGTATGGGGCTGACATCCTTCATCTCTTAGTGCCCGTCAGTGTGTTTCTGCTCCCACAGCCCCTGGTTTTGACCCCAATGAAGAAGAGGTGTGTGATAAAAATGGGACAAGAAAAGGGAAATGATATTAACAGAGCTGTCAGGCTTAATACATTTCTGTATGTGTACGGTTACAAGTTATGGTTCTTGGCAATTGGCTTTCTTGTTAGGAGTGGCAAGTGTTTGCAAAGCGAATTCCCGGTAGGTAGGCCTCCCTTCACGTCTAAAGGAGTCCTCCTCTTCTTATAGGACAGAACAATGTTTTCTTAGGAAAATTAGCAGTTGATTGTGTTTCTTGGCGATTGTTCTTTCCCTCCCCCCACAACGGGACAATTATAAACGAGAATTGAAAACAAACAGAAATGATTCTCAGCGTGGTGCCAGAAAGCTTGATTTCAGCGTGGGTCTCTGGGAGCGCTGAGCGTTTTCCTCCCCAAAGAGATGCTGGAGGTCAGCACAGTCCAAGCTTGACGCTGTGGCTTAAAAGCACGGAGGCTTCGTTAGCCTTTTTGGGTTACGGGGATCCTGCCCGTCCCCTCCAGCTGCTCCCATGCTGCGTGCTCTCTCTTGGCTGCGCTGCCACGGGCATTTCCAGGCAGGGTAGGAGCGTTGGGCAGGGTTCAACCAAACAAGCCCTACAGAAAGAGGTGCTGCTTGTAACCCAGCTCAGTTCCCTCCCCTCGTTCACAACACTGTCTCCGCGAAGAATAGCCTTGACACGGGACAAAATTGGGGTGGGACCAGAGGTGGGAAGCGAATGGAGTCCACTTGTCTCAAAAAAAAAAACCAAAAATGTGGGCACCTGCATGCAGCTTTGACTCCAGGGGTGTAAATCTGAAGGGGAAGTGCATTGTTAGCGTTGGTCGGCAGTGGGTGGTAGGTGCAGAGGTGCTCCTGGTGTTGCAGGCCTGCTTCACCTTATAGATGTTACTGTTTCGTCCTCCTTACAAGGACCGTCTGGTTTTGCTTTTTCCTTTCTGCTGGGTCAACACTACGCGGGGGCGCGGGGACTTGGCATGCCTCGTGTTTTGTATGGCTCACCTTCGTTTCTGGCTTCGTGCTTTTGCTTTATAATTAATGTGTGCTGATCTAGGGCGAAGCTGGCTTTACGTTAAGTGATGGCCAGTGGAACTTTATGTGCCTTTGATGCCCGCTTTGGAGAATTTCAGGGGTCTTTAAAAACTTGGATGACTTTGAATGGCAGAAGGTGTTTGTCCTGCTACTCACTGAGAGATGGACTTGAGGTTCTCCCCGCAAAGCCAACAGTGAAGGGTACAACAACAAAAATGGCACAGAAAGGAGCCAGCAAAGTAGGGCTCTCAAGCGCACCCATTAACTCTGCCTCCTAACCGTGTTACACATACTGGGAGGCAGTACTGAAACACAGAGGCTACTTTTAAGGCACGGCAGGACGTGGCGTTTCTTACTTTACAAGGAAACCACACGTTTGACAGCTCTGGAGGGAAGACGTGGCACCTTCGTTTCACACAGACGATTGCTAGAGAGAGCTGACTCGTTATTTTCGTTGCAGAGATGTCGCTGACGTGCAACTGCCAAAAACCCCGCTACGTTTTAGTGCCGTTGTGGTCAGTGCTGTCCCAAGGCATTGTGTCTGGGAGTGTCTTCTGGCTTTATTTTCTGCAGCTCGTGGCCACAGAGGAGCACGGGCTGTGTTTTGACTAACAGAAGCGCGCTGCCTTTGCCCTTCTGTGCAGCATGGTTCCCCAGAAGAAGCCCACGGTTCCTTCCAGCTGGACATCGCTGCGGGTTTATTTTTAGCTGGGTTTGGTTTTACTTTCAGATAAACAGATCTCGGGAGCCACTCACAAGCCAGACCTCTTTTGTGACTACCTCCAATTAATTTGGTGCGGTGCGGGTGATGGATGTAAAGGTGTAAGCTGACGGCTGCAGGTGCTGTGCTGGTCCCAGAGGCCTCTGAGTGCTGGGAAGGAGATGAACCCTGCCACGTCTGTGGGGAACAGCTGGGCAGCCCCATGGGACACGGGACGGACAAGACAAATGGCTCTACCTTGCCATCCTGGGCAGGACCTGCTTCCTTGTAGTAATGTTGGCAGCTTTCTCCTCTCCTGAAGTGCATTGCTTTTTCACAAACACGGCTTTAACCTTTTTTCCGTCCCAAGTGGGATTTGCTGCCGCTGCCTTGAAGATGACTTCCTTGCCTTTTGCCTAAATGGTTCATTCAGACAGGCTTGAAATTCGTCCTAGAGGCTCGTTAGCCACAACACGAGACGTGTCCCGCTGCAAACAGGAGCACTCACGTACTGAATTCTGAAGCTTATACATGGTGTTTCCAGGAATTATCTCAAAGTGCACATATATTGAAAGAAATCTCAAGAAGAAACGCATGTAAGACGATAGTTGCATCTACATGCTCCTTTCCTGACAGATGAATAGAAATGTGCTTGCGTTTTTAGTACAGTCATTTGCATTTTTTAGCTTTGACCCTGCTTCGAGTGGGAGGGAGATGGTGGTACTGTGTGATTGAGATAAGGCAGTTGGTGCTGGAAGGGCTGCTGGGGCCTGCTTGCATCTGTGTTGTAAAAAGTGCTTGTACTTTTGCATATCTGAAAAGGGTATCGTGCATTTTAGGAGCGTGTCGCTGTCACTTGGAAAACTGCTTTGCTCCTGCATGGACCGGGGCGTTGCAGCAGGATCCAGCCATTGCTGGGCTCCGGGGCTGGCTGCTTTTTCAGATCTGAAGTGAATCTGAAAGGGAGCCGAGCAGTTGCAAATATTTTGTGAGCTATTTTAGACATTTTTGGTCATTGGAAAAGGCTGAGGCTGAAGCTGTAGTGACCAGCTCTGCACAGCAATAAATAAAATGCCAATAAGTTTGCTAAGAGATTAGCGTGAGCACTGCTGCTGGTAAATTCTCTGAGCGTATCAGGGAGCCTTATTGTTGCACTCAGGTTTTAATTCCCTATTAGTTTCAGGAAATACATGTCCTCAGAGCAATGAGAGGAAACTTTGAACGTTTTTCTTCCTCTTGTGCTGGGTGTGGGCTTGGTACTGCCTAATTGTTAGTCTGCCTGATGCCTGTTCTCCCATAGGAAAAAAGAACAAACCCATTTACATTTGTGTCATTGCCGTGTGCTTTCAAATATGTAGCCTAGTCTTTTTGTTTTTCTCTCCTTTTTTTTTTTAAGATCAAAGGTGACAAGAATAGCAGAGCAGAGAAGTTAAGAATGATGCAGTGAACACAGATGTAAAGAACAAAGGAGAGAGGAAGGAGCTGAGCCTGGTGTAGTGGGGGAGAGAAGAAGCCTAAATGCAAGTACTTGCACGTGAAAATGATTGATTGCAGGCTGCTTAACTGGAGTTTAATGCGGTGCTTTAATCTGCATCTAGTGCTGGTTGGCACTTTCGGAGTGGTGCCTGAGATAGGTTAATGTTTTTTAAATTATCTGTCTTGGCTTCAAGACTTTGGACTCTTATGTCAATAATTTACCGTTCTAAACAGGGAAATGGCATCGGGGTCACGTGCGCGCGTGTGAGAAGTCGGTTTGAGCCCTGACTGAATAGTGTAACGCGGCCTGGTGCAGCTGAGGGGCTGTGAAGCGCTCGCCTCCTAGCTGAGCAGCATCGAAATGTAGTAAAAAATATCAGCAACAGGGTTGATCAGAGAAAGCTGGAGGGGGTGTGGGACGTCGTCCTGTGCAGACAGAACCAAACTTGTCTGAAAAATAACCGATGTGAATATATTTTTCATTATCTTAATCAAGTTTACGGGACAGAAACAGCCATCTGAAAACACTCGAGTTAGTGGATACATCATTTTAGCTAGTACAGTGGTGTTTCCTGTGTTTTGTTTGGTTTTGTTTTGGTTACATTTTCTGTGGCAAAAAAAAAAGTCTTCTGCAAATGCAGGTACACGAGCCAAAAAAAGAGGTCTCTTGGAGCGTAACTGATTTTCTTTGTGGCCTCTGGTATCCTGCCTTTATAAGCAGAAGAGCTGTTGCCCAGGTGAAGGGTGTACTAATACAGGTGTACCAAGACTGTTCTGTGGAGAAAGCTTTATCATTTCTGTTACTCCTAGGGGAGGCTCCTACATAGATCCAAAGTCAGCATAATGTTTACGATTGTTCAATGCCTGCAAATCTTTAATAAGTCTGTATTTTGTGCTGGTAGATGGGGGAACCGCAGTTCTGCCAGGAAAACAAGTAACGTTGTCCCTTGTTCCCTTCAGCTCCTTCCAGTGCAGGTAACAATGCCTGTCGAAAGAATGCGGATGCGCCCATGGCTGGAAGAACAAATAAATTCTAACACAATACCGGGGCTGAAATGGCTAAATAAGGTAAGGTGTGTGCGCACGTGCACACGTGTGCGTGTGTGTGTGTGAAAGAGGGACTTAATAGCAGTGTCAGAGGTTTGCATAAGTAAATCAGTGTTCCTGGTTTTCGAGGGGGCAACATAAGAAGGGAGGGCAAAGCTGAATGCTTCTTGCTTGTCCTGGTTCCAGTTAGGACAGAGTTAATTTTTCCTCATAGTAGCTGGTAGGGTGCTATGTTTTGGATTAGGATGAGAAAAGCGCTGATAACATGCTGATGTTTTAATTGTTGCAGAGCAGTGTTTACACCAGGCCAAGGACTTTTCGGATTCTCCCTCTGTCCTGCCAGCGAGCAGGCTAGGGGTGCAGCAGGAGCTGGGAGGGGACAGACCCAGGACAGCTGACCCAAACTGGCCAAAGGGGTATTCCATACCATCTGACGTCATGCTAAACAATATATAGGGGTGGCTGGCCGGGGTGGGGGGCCGGCTGCTCGGGGATAGGCTGGGCATCGGTCAGCGGGTGGTGAGCAATTGCATTATGCATCACTTGTTTTCTTACACGTTATTATTATTAATACTATTATCATTATCACTACTATTATTATTATTGTTATTATTATATTCCTGTCTTAATAAACTGTCTTTATCTCAACTCACCGGCTTCACTTTCCCGTATCTCTCCCCCATCCCAGAGAGGGAGGGGGGAGGGTGAGGGAACGGCTGTGTGGTGTTTAGCTGCCAGCCGGGTTAAACCACAACACTGCTGAACCTGTTCTTCTGGCCTCACATTCCAGATCTGAAGCTCTCTGTATTTGCCTGCTAGATTTGTGGCTTGTTTGTAAGCATTTTCCCTCCTCCAACTCTTTGTTGGTGAAACAACCGTCCCGAAGACTCCGTTAGTTTTTTTTAAGCTGGAACAGATTGCTCGCCATGTAGCATCAGAGAGATTTTGAACAAAATGCTCTTCTGAGGTGGAATAGTGTATTTTGCATTAACCTCCGAGTTGAAGTGATGGTCCCTTCTTTCAGAATTGGGTGAATGCTCTTACACTTCTCAAAGCAGTGAACCTGGGAAAAAATCAGTTAAGTTTTTCTGTTTTCAGGCCCAAAACTACTATTCCTTGTCCAGAACTCATAGTGAGAGCACTAGATACTCTGTGAACACAAGTGTGGGCTCCAAAATGTTAGCACCCAATTAGAATTGTTCTTAATTGGCTGAGTAAAACAGTGCATTTGAGACTTTGAACAGTAATAAACCCCCAAAATACTACATGCGTTCTGCAGGATGCAGAAGTGCAATTCACCACACTGAAAAGAATGGAGCAGTTGTAACTACAAAGTCCACATTCTTATCAAAATGAGTAGAAATGCAGTAAAGTGGGTGCAGAAATATAGAAACTGCCATTCTGTCTAAGACACTAGTCCAGTTTGTCTAGTATCCTCCCTGTGATAGGAGCTGTTGGGCTTAGGCGTTCATTTTTAATACTGGAGAATGGCAATTAATATTTTTATTTCAGCTTCCAAAGCTAAAACCACTCGTGACTATAAAATTATCAGCAGCCCTATAAATTTTAGCTGCAAATTTTGTTTCTCAGGAACATCCTGCATCAGTTATTCTCACATGCTGTGACTGGGTAAATAAATATTGCTTTATCCATTCCCAAGTTACCTGCCCTGTGAATTTGAGTAGGTCATAATGGGGTCATAGTTGAAGAGGAGGAAGAGAGCAGCTTTTACGGTTGTCTTTGTAATATGAATACCATATTCAGGTCCCTGTGGATTCTTCTCCTTTGCTATCTCTACTTCTGTGTCAGATCTCTCCTGCTAATGATCCACCTCTGCTGTCCTTTCCTGAAAATTTCCGTTTGATTCCAAAATAATTTCTCTATCAGGGCACGGTATTTCAGATTGGAGCAAGTTACTGTTAAATATAGTGGTGGTGTGTGTTTGCAGGTTATGTTCACATAACCTTTCCCAGTACACCCTGGAAATATACGTGCTCTGTAGTGTGAAAACACTGCCTCTGTGCTAAGGGATTCACTCTTCAAGTTCAGTCCACTAGCCTACAAAGGCGTGTTGCAAGGCATGTCATGTTGTTTAATGCTGGCAGCTCTCTGATTGTGTTGTTGCAACGGTTTCTGCCTTGTGCTTCTGGCGTAAGCTGTTTGCATGCAAGAGTCGGTAGGGGATTTTGTCCTTAGTTAGCATATTCTATATTGATCAATGCTTGTCTCACAAATAAAGTATTTTGAAATTGAGTTTTTTTTTTCTAGAGCAAAGCTCTGGCCCCGATCAGGAGGAGGACACCAGGCTAAATGGCCTGCACTGACGTTTGTTAAACTTCAATTCCCCACTCTACCCTCAGATTTGGTATCATCCCGAGTTGCTTTTATTGTGCTCAAGCTAATTGCACTTCTGAGCGTTTCTGTTTAAAAATGCTTAAAAATCCATTCCAGCAATGAATCATTAAACCAAAAATATTTCTATTTTTACTATAAATCCTGACCATAAACAAAGCCTTGCATGGAATCTATGATAAAATGTCGTGTGTCACAGCACATTCTGTACAGAATTGACTCTGGAAGTTTTAGGATTTCAGGGTTTGTATATTTCAGAGTTTGGCAAAGGACAGTTCACATTAAAGAAAAGAAGACGGGGCAGATAGCAAGAGAATGACACTCACTTGTGTGCACAGCTCTTAAGGAAATAAGATTTAACTATTGAAGAAATGAGTATCACTCTATGTCATTGGCTGTCTTCTTGGGAAATTTTTCCAGACCAAGGAAGGAATTAAACCTCTCTCAGTTAAAAATGACAAGTCAGGTAACAGCTGACTTACCTAATTCCTTCCTCTGCTGTCAGTTAATCACATTATACCTCCTGCTTTGTTCTGCACTGCATTGTTAATGTTTTCCCCACCAGAACAAACCCTTCTCTACAGGGCTTAAAAAATAAATCCTTGTGCACCTCCCTAGCGAACATTTTATCCTGCTGAACAGCATAAGGGAGAAAGGGAATTTCTTTACCATCCCTGGGAGACAAACTGGAAGGTGTGAAGGAAATTACATAGTTCAGCAGAGGGCAGAGGTGGTGTGAGGAGGGGGATAATGGGAGGTCAGCGTCCCTCATGGATCTGGAAAAGGAAATTAGAGTGAAAACATGCAGAGTAGCTGTAACAGGAGCCGCGAGGCAGCCAGCTGCTTTGATGGCTGCTTGGAGTATTACCATCCAAACGGAGGTCACTATTTAAAATGTGTCTTATGACTTTCTAACTAATCTGTGATCTCATGCTCATTCACCCGCCTGGAGCATTTTGCACTGTTAGGGTTTCAAGTGTTCAATACTGTTTTCCTCTTCCTGCTTATTTCTAAGAATGTGACACCTTTTCCCTTTCGATATCCCCACCGGATTGTGGTAGCAACTGCTGTTATGCAGCAGCAGTTTTCTGGGTTGTGCTTTTGACTTTGGGCGAGCCTAACTTTTTATACAAACTCAAGACTCCTACACAAACGTGCGGTGATGAAGTGCAGCATAGGAGAGCTCTTGATTTGCCAAGTCTAAGAAAAATCAGTGCTGAGCCTTTTCCTATTAATGTCATTATCAATAGACATGAACTGAAGAAGGATTTGTGAAATAAAAAAATAATATTTAAATAGGGAGGATCTAGGTAAACTAGAGCAGAACGCCATGGAACCATAGCCACATGGTTTCGTTGCAGTATGCAGTCTTGTGGGGCTTCAGATAAAATTAGATTTTTACATAATTGATGAGAAAATGTTTCTGTATGTAAAATTATTTATATTTTAAAGTTATAATACATGTAGATTCTATGATTTTGTTATTTATATTAGAATTTGCTGTAAGTCCTTGTGCTTCGAGACACCTGGAATTAGGAAGAACTTTATGTAACGGACACTTAGACTGCTGTCGAGAAGGTCCTTGCACCTTCTTTGAAGCAGTGAGTACCACTGATGGTGACATGGTGCTATATCTGTAGTCTTACTCAGTCTGCAAGTGCCTAAAGAACTTCTTGGATTTCATTGCAGAATATGAAATCAGTTGTATAGCCTCCATAGCATCGTGTAGCATTGTTGGAACTTCTTCCTATCACCAAACATGAGAAGACTTTTTAGTCTGGTCTATTCGTGCAGTTCATGGTGGTAGATTTTTTTAATGGGCCTCTATTTTTTCCACGCTAATCATTGTCTGCAGGACAGTAAAGGCAATAGAGGTTATTCTCACTTTGATGAACACAGTAGAGCTGTGGACCGCAGAAGAGCGGGGTTGAAGCTTTCTTTAGACCAACTTTACTTGGGGAAAGAGGAGAGCATATCTATAGGGTGTTTTAAATATGTAGAGGAGGAAGAGATAGGAGGCAAAAGGCACGTGAGGCAAATGATGAAGAATAGATGAAGAGGAAGAAGGAGTGTGTGAGAGTTTGAAGGAGAATGGAGAACACGTTAAATCTGTGATTTCACCAAATTAAAGAAAAGATGAAGTGAAAAGGGAAGAATGCTGTTCTGAACAAATGAATGTAAATGGGAAGGGATTGGAGAAAATAGTTGGAGGTGACAAAAAATGCAGGCTCAAAAAAGCAAAGATCACCCAGAAAGGAAAGGAAATAAGCCTAACCTTGACATTAGTGAAATATTAACCTGACAGACAAGGAAGAAAAGCTGTTGTTGGAGGAAGGGGGGGAGGGCAAAGGATTTATCTCACCCGACCTTAGACATCTACAAAGCAGTCATTTAAATGAGAGCTGCCTGTCTAAAGTTGTTTGCAGTTAATGGAGAGAAAGAGGCACTTTGGGGTTGTAATTCAGTTGGTGAGCTGAAGGAAATTGTTCCCTGAAAGTGCTTTTCTCTTCACTAGCTGTGAAAGAAATCTAAACCTGTAGGGGTGGCGCTTACAGTGTAAGATGTCTGTATTTGAAGCCAGGTAAGGTGTATCCTGCCCAAGAGGAGGATTTTGTTTGTGGAGCAAAACCCTTTTTCATGGCTTTGCGGAAATGAGCATGAAGTGTTCTTATACAACCCCCTTGGTCATTACATAGCAATTCTTTCCTGTGTTATACGATATGAAAGCACATCTGACCCAGCATCCATCTGGCCTGCTATCCTATCTTTGATGATGGCCTGGGCGAAGTGCTCGTGGAAGGAGTAAAGGAGACACCACCGGGGGAATATGATTCTTCCCAGTCCTGTGCTGTTTGAGCTCTGAAAGGCATTGTGCTCCCAGAGGTGGAGTTGCATCTGAACCCATCATCTTTAACAGTCACCAGCATACTATCTTCCACAAGTTTTTCTGTTCCCTTTGTGAATCAGTTTATACTTCCACTATATAAGGCACGCCCTGGTTTAACTATGTGTTGTGTAAACAAACAAACAAGCCTTCTTTTGGATTGCTTTAAATCTGTTTTTCTTCAACCTAAAGTTTCTGAACTAGAAGAAGTTTAGCTACTTTTAATTCCACCCCTGCACATGGGTGTCCTGTATCTTTTTTTATCCCATTGCAGAGAAGTCTACATTTGATACACGTCCTGTTTGATTAGCTCATAAATTTTAGATAGCCCTTTCTTTCACCATGCTAGTGTTTTACTGGCTGAATTCTAAATCCCTTGAATTAGCTCTGTTCCTATGGTTGTTTACTTCTGTATCTGATTTTTCTAATCATAAAAGTGTCCGTGCTGCCAAAACTAGCCCTCGTTTTGAATGTTTAGAAATGTGTAGCACTGAATGTTTTATCCATGTGTCAGCCTGGAAAGCTGCCAGTCTCGTAGTCCACGAAGGGGCATCTGAGTATTTCATATACTTGGGGCTGTATTCTGCTTTCACTGACGCCAGTGGATGTTTTCCTGTTGAGTTCAGTGACAGCAGCACTGGGTTAGAAGGAAGCAAAACATTTGCAGATGCTGGAAGTGCATTTTTAAATGGGTGACTTACAGTCATCAGAAAATCCCTCAAGTCAATCAATATCGGCATTTCCTGTTTGTTTTCCCTTCCAGGAGAAGAAGATTTTTCAGATTCCATGGATGCATGCTGCAAGACATGGGTGGGATGTTGAAAAAGATGCTCCCTTATTTAGAAACTGGGCAATTCACACAGGTATTGGGACTCTCTTTTTGCAGGACAGATTTTCACTTTGTTTTCCCTTTAAGAGTTGTATTTTCCTCCTTTCATGTCTTTGCTTTTTACTAACACAGTAAATGAATTGAAGCTTCCAGATCTGTGGGAGGCTAAGTGCTTTTTTCAAGGTCTGCAGTACTCCCCAGCTTTATTGAATGGCCATAAGTCATTTGCATTTGAGGAACACAGTAAAACTTAATTGATTTAAACGTTAACAAGATCGGGTTCAAAATTGTTTGGAGTAGAGCATGCTCAGCACTTTGTAGACTTGGGCCCTTAGGCTTTTTATGTGTTTCTATGGATTTGAGCCAGACATAATAAAGGTAAATGCTGTGCAAGCTTTTCCACGTTGTTGTAGAGTTCCATCTGATCCGCAGTGCCCTAGGTCTTTCTTGAACAGAAACTGTTTTTAATCATGTGTTCTAGAAACATGCATGAGAATGAGATCGCACCATTCACTTTCTCTTGCAACTTCAGCTGTTGTTTGAATGCCCGTCTTGAGAACCAAAGACTAATGCCTTGGAGTTAACCTGTGTTGCTATTAGTCTGCCTTAGGTATTCAGTTATGCATCGTATGTGCCTAACTCTCTTTTCTTGCTTAGGAAAATACCAGTCGGGGGTAGATAAACCTGATCCAAAGACATGGAAAGCAAACTTCCGATGTGCTATGAACTCTCTCCCTGATATAGAAGAAGTGAAGGACAAAAGTATAAAGAAAGGAAACAATGCCTTCAGGGTGTACCGGATGCTGCCACTATCTGAAAGACCTTCTAAAAAAGGTAGAGGAGAGAGTTTGTGAGTGTGAAATTCGGTGTTGGGTGCATTGCTACTATGGGGTCTGCATAATGTGCCAGTTTTACTTCTCCTACTGTAAAGTCAGACTTTCCTGTCCAGGTGTTCCACAGAACTTAGGAACTTCTGTATGAAAAATGGGCTGCATTCAATTAAGAGAACAAGCTAGTTTGAGAGAGGATCGATAAGATATGATAACTGGTGGTCTGTGTAAATGGTGACAGTTCTGTTAAAGCCGATGGAGCTGTGTGCAGGTGCTAGTCCCATGTACCTTGCTTGCTTAAATTTTGGGGCTGCCAGTAACTGCTGCCAAATGGGCCAAGTTTGATAGGGGACAGTGATACGGCGTAAGCAGCTGAAGATTTGCAGAGTGACAAACACCCCTAACTTGAATCAGGAAAAATGTTTCCTGCGGGAGGTGTTAATATCAGTGCTGAACTAAAGCACAGTTTTAGGAAGCTGAGAATACCACAGAGGAGAGTCCCTATTCATTTTTCTGTGGCACCACTTTCAAAATCACAGTCCCTCTGAGGTATCCTAGTGAATGAAGGCAGCATAAAGCCATAGCTGCTTATTCCCTCTCATGAGAGAACTCTCATGAGAGAACTGGGTCTCCTTCAGTCAAGGAAGCTGAATAGAGGATGTTTGACATCCGTGCATTTCACACAGTAAAGCTCATTCAGAATATGGTGGCAGGCATTTTTCTGTCTTTTTCCAAGCAAGGATAGAAATAAACTCACACTCTTTTTAGCTGAGTGGGAGCAGTACACTTCAGCATAGCTGTGGCCTACATAGGAAAGCTGGTTCTGTAGGTTGCAGGGACCAAACTCAGATGCCATGTGGAACTGGGAGCTCAAATTCAGCATCTGGGTTTCCTGTATAAGGAACAAACTCCCAGGTTTGACATCCTAGGCTTGACATCCTTCTCTGTTCAGAATGTTAAACTATGGAGCCACTTCTTTAGTTACATAGGTAAATTAGGCCATGAAAAAAAACAAAACAAAAAAAAACAGCAAAAAAGGCTGTCCTCTTTGCCCCCACAGCGTGGTAGTGGTGACATGAGAAACTGTTTAAATTCCACAGATTTGGCTTAGGTGTTAGGTCTCCTACATGCCAGGAGAAGATCCAACCACCAGGTCAATCTCATGAGTGATTTCTTTTTGAGTAGAAACACTGGCTTCTTTATGGCTTTGTTATTGTCTTATGGAGTAGAAGATGGGCTTCCTTGTTCCTCTGGTATCTTCTAGTGCCTAGAAGTATTGGATGGAAAGATAACCTGCCATCCAAATGCATAATGCTCCTCTAAAATCAAATCCGGTTCACGTAGTGCTCAATTTGTTATTTTCTCAAATTGAGAAGTAAAAGGCACATCTTAAGTTTAAGGTAACTGTGATTGGAAGCATTTAACTCTGGCATTATGGGGGCAGAATCATACTGTGAAATGAAGATCAATCTGGAAAAAGTAGAATTTTTGGTTTGGAACTGTTTCCGATCTCTCATCTGTGTTGTATTTTTTACATTCAGGCATATATCCATGAACCACAATCTGTCCCATTGTGGTAGATTCCTCTCATAGCTGTAAGAGCTAGAAAAGTTCATCATGAAAAATGAGATTCTGGAGCTCTGTGCAGGAGAAGATTCCACTACAATCCAGTTACTATACAACTGACATACTTTGGGCCTTGTATATATTCTCACTTGCCCTTTCCACATGGCATGTGGCTATATTTATGTATGAGTGAGGGCAAAAGAATTTGTCTGCAAACATTTCTAATTCGAAGTGCTGTCTTGTGGTACGGATGGGAGAAATTCCTGGGACACGTCTGTACAAACAGCGGGGTAGAGCAGAGCTTGCATCAGCAGGTCTGAGCTTTCACGTTAGGGTCTCTTCAGGACACAGCAGGGGCAGCAGTGCTGAGGTCTGCCAAGGCACGGGAGGTTTGGTGAGGGCCATACACCTTGGGTTTTCTTCTGCATTCTCAAATCCAGCATGATTACATAAACCACTTTTGCATTAATTATAATATATAATCCTTCTCCCATGTTGCAAGCATTTACAAAAATGCATTGAAATTTGCTGTGATCTCTTTTCACATGTTAAAGAATGATCTCCCTTTTCCTGTTGCTGCAGTGAGAGTGTCTCAAGTGTGATTAGGCATGCATTTTGATTTTTTTTTGAGTATTTTTCTCAAGTTTGCTTCTCCTTTAACAGTCCCTGGTTCGTAGTATGTCACTCTTTCATATTTTTCACCTTGCTTTTTTGAATGAGATCACTTTATTTAGTCCATTCATGGTTCTTTTTTGCAGTCCTTCAAAAATGAAACACAAAACCCGAGTGCTCAAGGTAAATTTTTGACTGCCCAGGCCTTATAGTGAGCTTAAAATTAAACAAAATGAGTTCTCCCTTTCCTAGGAGATGCTACTATTCTGAGGCATGTTTGGGGGCTATTTCTTAGTGGATATAGAAAGCATATAGGAAAACTCGTGGCACAGAGAACTTTAAGAAATCTTCTTTCTGTTGTTGCAGGAAAAAAAACAAAGTCCGAGAAGGACGACAAATTCAAACAAATTAAGGTAAGAAGTGGCTGTTAATACTGTAAGAGCTTGTGAAAACAATCTGTTGCAATATTTTTTAATAGCCCCAGTAGTATCTTGTGGATATTTGCAAATCTCCTATGCTTGTGGTTTGGTTAAGTAGTTACAGTTATTTTGGATTTTTTTTTTTTAAACCTGAAGCCTGTTACAGCCATGACTAACGTCATCAGTTGACACAGCCCTTCTGTTGCAATGCCTGGAGGTTGGAAAACTGGCAGCTTTGGCAATACATTTGCCATTTGTTTGTCTGTGTAAGTAGAAATAAAGTAATTATGGAAGGAATGCTTCTGAACAATGCAACTACCTTTTGGAGCAATTAGTTTTTGTGCAGAAGGCATTGGATATTCATTTTCGTTTAGGCAAGGGGGAGAAGTCTTATCGGAGCTGCACGTTCTGCTCATGCACTATAAGTTGGAAGAATTCAGTTGTAAAGCTCATCAGGTAGCATATTAAATTTTCTTCTCGTTCAGAGCATGGACCCAAACTCACATTTGCTTTCCCTACAAAGCATGGTATTTGATAGGTTTCACAGTTCTGCTGAGGCCCCTCAAAGAAGATCCTTGTTAAATAGTGGCAGGATTTGGTCCAACTTCATTTTTTTCATAAAGTAAATTGCAAAGTTTCCGGACTTTCAGGCTTCACTGAAATTTGTGTTGGTGGGTCTTTCATTTAAATCTGGGATTGGAGTACTGAAAGCATGGCCTGCAGTAGCATGTAGCAATGTCCATAACAGAACAGCTCGGTCCTCCGCTGCTTGCTTGTCAGGGACTGTGGCTCTCATTCCTCAGCCAGGTAAATGCTTGAGGCCTGGGAAAATGACTTGATTGCAATTGGATTTGGAAGGCAAAAACTCTTGGTGATTTGTGACTTGTTTAATTATGTGTCAGAGCACTGCTTTATTCTGGTAAAGTCCATTGGTCAGTGTCGGGCAGCACACGATGCCTCCCAAACCTGGCAGGAGCACTTTGCTGTTCCCCTTCTTCATAATCTTTCTTTTAGTCAAAATATTAAATACCTGAAAAGCTGTAGAGGTGCTTGAACGGTCTTGTCCTCTTCATTAAGACTGATCTCACAAATACTGCTTGCTGAGAGAGTTCCAGTGGTGTCTGGGAGATTATTACACACAGCATTACGCCTGTGAGTAGGAGCGTGCAGGGAGGCACTTGCAGCTTTTGGGGGTGCTTTCTTGCAGCTTGGTTGCCCTGAACTATGCAGAAGTGTTGGGCCACACGACCCAGCAGCAGTAAGCTGATCTGGCCGTGCTTCCAGCACATACACCTGCCACTGATAGCTATGAATACGTGGCTCGCCAACCACTGATTATGATATGGCTGCTTACCTCTTGCAGGCTTTGATATGGGGCCAGGTAGTATTCCTGACTGTTCTCCCTTATTCTGAGAAGTGTGTACATGAGTTGACTTCCAAATACACCAGGATTTTTAAAATAGGTGCTCGTTCAGTGCTCAGCTACTGCTAGGTGGGCTGTTGAGTGCTGAAGGCGGTAACTGTGAAGAAAGATGGTGGATGAGTTAATGCACATGCACATTTTTGAACACTGAAAGCTGCTTAAATTTCTTTGCTTGGTGATGTGGGTTCCTGAGATCTGAGCTGCGCGGTTTTTGTTGAAAGCCTTGCAGTTACCTTGAAAACCTCCGCTTAGTGAAGATGAGCGGGAGGCTGTTCCACGACCTGCCTGTTAACTTCTGTAGGGTAACAGGGTCACCACTGCCAGACCCTGTGGGTGCCCAGAGCTCTAAGGCAACCCGTGGTGGGGGCGAGGAGAGCTGCCGGACCTTGCTGGTGAGACTTGGTGCCAGACCTTGCCGGGCTGGCGGGGCCGAGCCCGAGCAGGGTGCTCAGTGAGGGCGCTTCCTTCCTCGTCCCCACTGTGGGTGAGAGGCCTGGCCTATACCTGATCCCTGCTCCACTTTAGGCAAGGGGGACTGAGAGCGGGTCTCCCACCTTGCAGATGAATCTCCTGGGGTTTTGGGCAAATGGGGGAGAGGCCGTAGGTATCTGAGCAGCCCAAAGAGAAATAGGCTCTTTCCTTTGAAACAGAGTTCAGGGCTGAGCTGCCTGCATGGGGCTTAATCTCTACCTTATCTTACGTGTAGTTTTGGCTATGCGTGCAGCTTCCCATTCAGACATTTGTTTAAGTCGAAGTGACACCTTTCCCTGTCCTTTCAGCTTAGCTTCCTCCAGGCATAACTGAAAAGTTAAGTGCTTTAATAGTGGCTATGCCAGTGTCCATGTCCCTCTGTGGATCTGGCACCGTCACCTGAGTTGTAGGATGAATATTTATTTCTGCAGCTTGAAAGGGCAGCTAAATAAACTCCTCTGTAACTAAGCCTCAGCAAAGCTGAGCGAGTTACGGTGTGAGCAGCATTCCCATGGGGGCTGCTGTGTTTGCCAGGGCGTTGCACAACACCAGGGCTCCGGTGCAGAGTCCTCATCTGTCTCTGCAGTTGGTATTCGTGGATAGATCAATAGCAGCTAATTTTATCTTTTCTGTTTTTCCGGTCCTTTGACTTGTGGGCTGACACCACCAGTGTAGCTCATCAAAGACCACCCGGTTGCCACTAGTGCTTTACCCTCCTCTGATTTTTCATCCCCATGATAACAGTTCATGTGGTTCGTACTCTGAAGGGGGCTGGCGCCACAAGTCTTGAGGCTTGCCCTTGCCCTACGCTTGCTGAAGTGATTTGGAGCAGTGAAAATGGGCATACCTTGGCATCAGATCACACCAGCAGTTCTGCACCTCTCTGCAGATGTGCCATGAGGACAAGAGCCATGCAGAACCTCACTTTTGGTGGCGGCACTGCCTGCCCAGAATGAGAGCAGAAGACTTTAGACTTTATATCTGATAACCCCACAAAGGAGCCCATAACAGGGAGGAGGTTGGACTTGTAGTTAATTCTTTAAAAGAGTCCATAACTTTTTAGGAAATCCCGAGTTTGTGGAATTAAAATTTTGGCGTCTAGTCTGAAGGGAGGATTTTAGATTCCCATTTGAATGTACCAGACCTACAGAGTATGCATCTTGTGGACAGCTCAGTGTATATAGAACAGGTGGTGTTTTCCCAACGCTGTTGCCCTATGGTAATGTTTATGATGTGATCTAAGAGGCTGTATTTAGTGTAAACATTTTGGTTTGCTTTCAGGCTTGCTGCAGAGAAAAATTAAGACTAGAATTTAGTAATTACTATGCTGAAGCTAAGGCTTCCTTTAAGAGAGTGCAAAGAGATACAGCATGTTTGGAAGGGAGGGAGGATGAATATTAAATAGAATACATTTTAAAGCAATGTTTCTTCTTTGTTTGTTCCAAATGTTAATCTCTTGTAGTAAATAGCACACTAATTTCTTGCTCTCTGAAGGCTCACTCTAAATCTGAAAATTAAAAATAGCATTAGTTTCAAAGCTGAAGCTTTGGAAATGGAATAAACTCTGGCTGCTTCTCAGAGAACCAAATTACTCGTTCTGAAACTGTGTCTAACAGAGCAGTGGCTATGCGGCAGGCAGAAGCGATTTAATTTATTACCATCTCAGAAAAAAAGCGATGAACTGAGTCCAGGCTCCTAAAATAAATCAAACCTGACCCAACTGTACTGTTTTCATTCTAGCAAGAGCCAGTTGAATCATCTTTTGGGATTAATGGGCTAAATGATGTCACTTCTGACTATTTCCTGCCCTCCAGTATAAAAAATGAAGTTGACAGTACAGTGAACATTGTAGGTAAGTACTACTATGCTTTTCATATATGCTAAGCATACAGGTGATTAAAACACGATTTCATGAAATAGGTGATACCAGAAATAAACTTCTGACTCTGCCAAACTCACCTTTCCAGCAGTATTTTGCACTTTGGAAAACAACACAGTTATAATTGTCTACATGTTTTTTGCTAGCCCAGGCCATGCAAGGTCCTGCTTGCGGGCCAGCCTCACCACCATGCCGAGACAGTGAGCAGCACTTCTGCAGCATGGTTGTTCCCCTGAGAACTAAGCTTTTACAAACTTTTTCAGGTGGCTTTTCCTGACATTAACTTACTGTACAGGGTAGTCTTCAGCTATGAGGGTATTGTAGCCAGTGTCTGTGGGAGTTAAACCAAAGCTGGATCATGGTTTCCCATTGCTCAAAGAACAGGTTCGCGTAGGTTAACATTTTATTTGTGAATTTAAACCTACAGATGAAATAGAGGACCTCAGTTCTTTTACCTCAGTAGCAGAGTTCTTTCTTAACATCACAGAGCTGACAAGATCAGTGAAGATTGTATTTAGAAACCAGTACGTTAGGAATTAGATGTCATCTTTGAAGAATGTGAATAATTGGACCTTGGTAGAACAACGGGGCTGTTCTTGACAGCTCTTTTTTAGCTAAGGTTGTGACTGTAATGAGGAATCTTAGAAATGTGACCCATATACCATTTTCTCTAGAATTCCACTTTTAATATATGAGGAAGAAGTGTTTGAAAAAATATGTTAATCTTCTGTTTGCAAAGATGGCAGAAATTGCATGCAGTGATTTTTTGCTACCCAATTTTTTGGTCACAGAGCTTTTCATGAAGTCATTCCTCCAAGTACTTCTATGGTTTAGAAGTACTTTTGCTCTCATTATGGCAGTGTATTTAATCATCTCTTGCTTTGTAAAAGTATTAGGGCATGATTTTTGCTCCTACTATTACAGAGGGCTTTATAACTCAAAGGAATAGCACAGCAGTGAGGTATATTTACAGACTGACTCATAAACAAATCTGAAATACACCAAAGCTGATATGCAGCCCCAGCAAGGAAGCTTCATACACTTTTGCTTTATTTTACAACCTTAAAGTCAAACAGAGATCAATTAACAGCATTCTTTGAAATGTACCTGCTGCTCCCCCAAATCCAAGAGAGTAATTTTGCTGCAACAGGTCAGTTTTGTACAGTGCAGTGTATCCTGAACTCCTGTTAAATTTTATTGTGAGATGAATGCATGTTACACCATAGCAGATCTTAGTAATTTACAGGACAGGAGCCATACTGGTAACATCAATGTAAAAGTGGTAAAGGGCCTAATGTGGAAACCGAGCAAGATGTTCCGAGGAATAGAACTGAATTTGCACCTTAAGGGCTTTCATTTTTCCTCGAGCTCACAAGGGAGATGTCTGGTTAGCCTTTTTACCCCTTTGCTCCTATGGATAGACCTAGCATCCATTTTCAGAGGTGGAACAACAAGGTTTGGGTGCGTAACTGTGATCCAGTGTTGTTTAATTAATGGCTTGTGAGTGTGCTGCTTATCCAGTCTGAGGAGAGAAGTCCTTATTTAGTACTCCAGGCTGGTATTTAATGTAAACAGGGGGGAAAGGGTAAAATAGATATATTCTGCAGAAAGGAGGGAAGTCAACTGGCGGGGAGAAAAGACAAACAGCACTTGCAGTGCTTCTGACATACGTGCAGCTCGAGGAAGAGTGGTGACACATTGCCCAAGTGAGCAGTATTTTTTGCTGCACTGAAATTATCTCGTGGGGTGGGTAAGAATTCTTCAGGTCTTGAGGAGAAAGATAAAACAGCGCAGATGGCCTGTTCTTATCCCAACAGTGTTGCACAATACTGGTTTCTCCTGGATAAAAATTAACTCTGTGTGTGTGTGTTTGTGAGCGTGCACACGCATGTGCTCCTGCTCCCCTCCGCTCAATAAAAAGCAGGCCCTTTCAGAACCAGGAGAAGTGACAACAAAATGTCTAGAAGAAAATGGTAGTAATTGTCGTGGTCCAACTGAAAAATAAAAGACTATCTGGTGTGTACGTAATTTTCTATATGTTGGAATTGTCTCATAGAATGCACATCCCCCAGGCTTTGGGGGAGTTGCCAGAAGTTGGCTGGCACTTCACAAAGCTTTTCCCTGGGAGAAAAACCTGTCACTTTTCTTTTTCAAAACATCATGTTCTTACCTTGTCTAAAGATAGAAGGCAGGAGTGGGTTTTGTGTATATACATGTGCATTCATGTATATTTACCTGAATCCATCCAGGAAAAGATATTATCTTTTGCTTTTTTTTTTTTTAATTAATAATCAGAGTACTTAGGTCACTTAACAGAAGAATTTCAAGATGTACTGTGCTTCACTTACCACATTTTTCTCCATCATGAATCTAGAATAACAACATGCTGTCTGAATTCCTAATGATACCATATAGCTCGGTGAATTAATTGTGGCTGCCCTTTGAAACTCCAGTATTGGCCAGCTCCAGAATGACATTACCAAGTGGAATGGACTACTGAGCCTGAAAGATTTAGTAGAGTTGTTCCTGTGTAAAACTTAAAATAGGCATGTATCACTGTACAGTGTGTTTAAGACTAAAAACAGTTCGCAAAACACAAATAAATCTGAACCATTTCCTCCGGCACAAAATCTTTCCAAACTCTCGTTGAATTTGGTAGGAATATATGTATGAAGGTTGTTTCTTTTGGTGTTTTGTGGTCCAGTGAAAGAATATCCGTAGTCCTTCCCTTTCTCTCGGTCAGCTGGGGTTTCAGGTTAGCCATCCCCTGCGGTGGCTCTGTACATCCACGTTGTCCTGATCTACCTAGTGGCTTTCAGCTCAGTGCTGGATTAATGCAGTAATCATGTGTTCATACTGCTGGGATCAAAACGGGGGGTTGTACAAGACAAAGGGAATTCTCTCAAGCTGCTCCAGAGAGCTGAGGTTTTGGCTTTTACAATAGTACTTCTTTGCTGAGTAACTTCTAAAGTTTATTCCCCTGTTTCAAAAGGGTGTTCTGTAGCACAGCTAGTGTCTGCAAAGTGTTTTGGGATGCTTACAAAGCATCCATGGTGCTTTCACTTTGTAGAAATAAGCAATGTTACTTTGGTATTAAATATTATGTCCATGGGGGAATAGGAAAACCATCTGTTAATAACTAACCAGACTGTAGCTGTCAGTCACAGACCACAGGGACTACAGACTAGCAGTACGACTGTGATTTTCTACATGCCACCACTGGCATTGTGAGGTTCAGTGAGAATAAGCATCTAACTGGAGAGTAAATTTTTGGCAGATTCATGTCATGTATAAATCAGCTTTCTAACATATTTTACATGACCAGGTGGCTGTTTTTTTGCACGCCAGTTCTGACCCATTTGCTTTCATGATGCATAATTTACACGAGAGCATCCAGAGGTTATGGGATGCTGGCAGCATGTTGGGTGAGGATGCTTCCCAGATTAGGAGAGATTGCTGTGGTCTGTATGCCCTGGCGAAGGGAGAGTGTGGCTGTGGTCTTCCCTGGGAAAGTGTCTGGACAGCTGATGTGTTGGGGACGGCTCGAGGGCATTTTGAATGAGAGCCAGGAAAAAGTTAGGCATTTTCAGTTGTCACAAGTGGAAAAGAAATGTCTTTGAAGGTGATGGAAACTAAATATATCACACAGGTTTCCTATAGAAGTCTCTTTGAAAGCAGGTGGTGGACATGGAAGAAAGTGCTGAGGCTATATTAAAGACTGCATTTCACTCAAATACCAAGCAGTCTCCAAGGACAAGCTCTTAGGGATTCATCAGAGTCGACATAAAATGAGTAATCATTTTTTTCTTCTGACTCCAAGTTGTAGGACAGCCGCACCTTGATGGCAGCAGTGAGGAGCAGGTGATAGTTTCCAATCCTCCAGATGTTTGCCAGGTAGTAGAGGTGACAACAGAAAGTGATGAACAGCCCCTCAGCATGAGCCAACTGTACCCCCTACAGATCTCCCCTGTCTCGTCCTATGCAGGTAAGCATCGTGGTGTTTCTTTTTTGGAAATGTTTGGGAGACACTAGATTTGCTCAGGAGTGTCAAGCCAAGAGGCAGGGGTCACCACAGGGGAAAGGGGAGCTTTTCCAGGGCAGCTGGCACAGATTCAGAAATGTCTGTTCTGCTGCCTTCTGTATTTTTAACTCAAAAATTCACAGTCCTGTATATTCATTTTACCTTGGGAAACAACTCGGCAGATCTAAGGACGGAAATGTAGGCTGCAGTTTTTAGCCTGTGATTAATGGAAAAATAAGCTTTTCAGATGTTATGCAGAGAGATCTTGTCATCTTTTATTAGAGGGACATTTTCAATGGTACAAATGATATGTTGCCAATATATTGTGTCCCCTTTGCACCCTGACCTTTTAAAGATAAAAGGTCATCTCTGATGCATGTTTCCGTGATGCCTGCCACAGTGGGTACAGAATGCTAAGGGCTGCGCTAATGATATATAATGTAAATGTGAAGCTGAGGGCCCTGGAGGAGTGGATTTGTCTTGTTGCGTATAGTCTGCAGACTAGAACAGCCATGTAGTGACTGATAACAAGTGGTCTGTGGAAGTCTGGCTTCCAACGTCTGTCTCCCATCTGGATTCTCTGATATCTAGTAAGGGTTGAGATAACAAGCTTTCCCCTGAGTCAGGGTGCTAATAGTTTCTCATTTTTATCTGGCCCATTATTTTCATAAAACTGGTAGGAAGTTAAGAGTCTTGGCACTTATTAATCCCTTATCTAAGACTGACAACGTATTCAGAAGTTGTAAGGGGAGAACAGATACAAATGCACGCATGGGCACGCTACATAGAGTCCTTGCAATCACATAAGCCTTATTTCCGTAGGAAACAGGGCAAAACCACATTTGAAAGTAGAAAAAGTTTCATATCCAACCTGTCCTTCCTTCTTTAACATATTGCTAACTTGCAAGCCTCAGGATACTGAGGCAGAAAAAGAAAAGTCATCTTTTTAGGAAAACTTGAGTATTAATTGTTCCCAGTGCAATTTATTATTTTACACATGGTTTTGTCTTTGACTCATTAGGCTGAATTAGTTCCAGACACGTTTTCATAAAATATGAATGTAGGAATTTTTATCTTTGGGTCTGGGTGAATAGTTGATGTTCTTTTGAATAGCCTCCAATGTTAGTCTCACACACGTTGATATATGATCGTGCTTCCCAGCATGTTTAGTCTGTAATGGCCAGAGCATTAGAAGGGCTTTGCGCAGCACAAGGTGGGGGTGCTCTAACATATTAGCAGTGGGAGATGCGGCCTTTGAAACGCTTGTCCTTTTTCCAAATGCTTCTTGCAAAACTTTTCCTGGGTATGTGAATGTGGCAACACTGCTTTCTTTTAACATCGGCTACAGGATCTAAGTTCTTGGAATGCAAACAAGAGTCACCATCTAGGTCTGGAAGTCGTGGCAGTTGCTTGGGCTGTGACAACAGGGAGGGATGTATATGGTGACAAGAGAATCATCTGGACATGAGCAAGTCCTGAGCTAGCTTTCCTAAAGTCAGTGCAACAAGTCTGCATGAATGAAGCATGTCTGAGGTACTTCTGCTATCGCCTTATGTTGTCTTAGTATCCTGGTGGTCTTGAGCTGACCTACCTTATATCAGGACCTGGTAACTCATAACTAGGATAGCACAGAGACGATTTCATGCCACTGATATGCCTTTAAATGCATCTCAAGACAGCTCTTGAGGATCCTGGTTAGTCTAGCCAGAGGCCAGCAAGACATGGCGTACTGCTAGAGTCTATCCTGGAACAAGTCCTGATTAATACCTTCATCAGTGAGCAGAGGAGGTGGTGGAGTGCACACTTGTGAAGTTTACAGCAGACACCAAATAAAGGACACCAGCTGATATGGCTAAGGGCAGGGCCACAGTCCGGAAAAAAGCGAAGAGGCTGTAGGAAAGGGGCCAATGGGAACCTTACGAAATTCACAGAATCATGATAACATCTAGCTTGGAAAAACCCTTCAAGATCACCAAGTCCAGCCAGTTCAGCAAGAACAGATGCAAAGTCCTGTTCTTGGAAAGGAAGAGCCCTTTGCAGCGATTCGGGCTGGGGCTGCTGAAATGGGGAGCAGCTCAGCAGAAAGGGGGGTGGGCAGCGAGCTGGACGCGAGCTGGCAGAGCACCCTGGCTGCAGAGAAGACCAACAGCCTTCAAGACCATGGCTAGGAGATCTAGGCAAGTGATTATCCCCCGCTACTCAGGGCTGGTCACACTGCTGCTGGAGTACTGGGCCTGGTTCTGAGTCCCCCAGACCAAGAAAGCAACAAACAGGAGCAAGTGCAGGGAAGGGCTGCCAGGATGGGGAGGGGCTGGAGCACTCGTCCTGTGGGGAAGTGCTGATTGAGGGACTGGGGTTTGTTCAGCCTGGAGAAGAGATGGTCCTGGTACCCTCACAGCAGCCCATCCATACCTACAGGGATGGTACTGAGAAGGTAGAGCAAGGCTCTTCACAGTGAGGCATGGAGGGAAGATGAGAAGCAATGGGCGTAAATTGAAGCAAGAGAACGTGGTCCAACTGGATATAAGAAAAAATGTCACTTTTTCACCACAGGGTTTGTCAGAACCCTGACATTTGTAGGACGTTCTTGTGACTATTTCGGATTTTATCTTGTTACACACAAGTCCGTAAAGGAGCCCTGAACCTGCCCTCATGGCTTTGCTGGGTTGCCTCCTCTGTCAGGTGCTACCACGGATTGGCAGGAAAGAGTATGACCAGAACAGCTGTGCAAGAGCAGTTAGTTTAGCTCTTCTGAAACAGCAACAGCAACAACAAAAAAAGTAGCTGGAGGTATCAGCTGTCCTACATAAATCTGTTTTATTTCAAAAACACCTCTAGTTCCTTTCTGAGGTTACACAGGCAAATGATATGTCTGGCCCTTGTGAGTTTCCTCATATTTCCACTGACGTCTATGAAATCCATTTTTTTAGTACCAAGGCTGTTCTTGTCAACCTTGTCTTGTTTGACACCGATTCAAATAACCTTCTTGATTCAAATAGCCTCTCTAACTTTCCATACCCGAGTGGCTAGCTTCCCTGGCTTTGATAACTATAGTGCTATCTCTTGCTCAGCATTTTGTTACGTATAAACATCAAGGATGGATTCCTTTTCATCTGCATCACCCTTTTTTTGTTGCCACATGTTTCTTCATGTCAAGGAATATCTGCTTCTTGTCTCTGTGTTGATTCCTCGTATTGACTCTCCTTCTGTACAGATTACTTTCTGCCTCTTCTCCCCCCAGTCTGGCTTAATGGACTAACTTTATCACGTTGTCACCTCTCTCTTTACCTGGGCCAGTGGACAAGGAGCCCTGCGGAGTGTTAACTTCATAGGGCTTCACAGTTAGATCCTCTGCTTGCCGCATGCTGGGACTGGGACTCTGGAGTAGGCGATGCGTCAGCTGTGGAAGTTAGAGTATTTAGTAGCTGAGCTGCCAGCTTCAGGACGCTGGGTGCAGTTTACATCCTTATGTCTGAAGGAGCAATTCAGACCATAAGTTTATGGCCCACTGCCCAAACCTCGTCCTTAGCCAAGCCTCAAGAGAAGAGCTCTGGAGACTCGCAGGGGAGGTCCTCTGCTCCACCCACTGTTCAAGCAGGGACATCTAGAGGGCTTGAAAATACAACTGAAAGCCCTGGGTTTTGGGCTCTTCTGCAAGCAAGGGCTGAGCTGCAGCAGGATGGCCGTCCTGCTGGAGCTGCTGGCCTGTCCCTTGGTGCAGAGGGGTGACAGCTTGTGTTTGCACAAGTGTTATTCGTGTAGTTGTGCTCTGGTTGAAATGGTGAGGGCCAGAGAGGCAGTATGCAGGGGTGAGAGGCAACGGGGCTGTCCTGCTTTGGTGCAGAATGTAATTACATTTCTCTGTGCTGGAGTCGTGGGTGGAGGGCAGAGAAACAGGCTGAAGGACTGGGCAAGGGTGGCAAGAATGAAATAAAAGCAAAGTAAACCAGCAGTAATAAAGTGCAAGAAGTGACAAGGAGCCCTTGAGGCAGCAGATTGAGATAACAGCTTACGAAACAAAAACACACTTATCTCCTCTGGGGTGGAGTTGTAGATGTTTTTGCGGGGAGATAAAAATAAGGATTGGGAAGGACTTTGCCCGTAGCTGGGCCTCAAGCTGCCCAGAGCAGGTGAGGGAGAGGGGGCATTCCCTGCCAGCAGGAGTCTCCTCCCTCTGCCCAGAAGTATGGGCAGTTACACAGATCTGCTGTTTCCACCTCTGTTGCTGTCTTCCCCAGGGCGTGTCCATATTAACCATGATAACCATGTGAATTTACTCCAGTCGTTCAATGATGCCGTGTGGTCTAGCCCTTCGATTACTTCACACAGGGGGTCCATGCTTTGCTATTGTTTCCTGCTTGTTTGGCTTGGCTCTGTTTGCTTGAACTTGTTTGAAGTGGATCGAGCCTCTTGAGCTGGATTTTGCTACTGTAGATAAAATAACATGAGTTTCATTTTTGCTTCCATTTTTGTTTGACAGAAAGTGAAACGACTGACAGCGTTCCAAGCGATGAAGAAAATGCAGAGGTAAGTGCTTTCTGGAGTCTAAACACTTTGGAGCAAGATCTCAAAATGATGTCCAGAGCTATTCTTTCCTCTTCCACATTTGCAACTGCCTACCACTGAAACATTCAGTTTTAAAAGCTGAGAGAGAAAAAAAAAACTAGAAAGGTTCAAAGGATACAAATGTTTGGATGATTTTCTAGCAGAACGGATATCTCTGCAAGTTCCTTCTTCCTCATCTGTCAAAACTACAAGGAGATAAATTTGCATAAGAAAATACTCTGTCGAACCATCAACAGTGCCAACTGGTTTGTTAATATGGAGCAAGCCAGTGGACTTTGTCATGTGCTCTGTGTGTGTGCGCACTGTGCATCGACATTGCTGGGCAGTGAGCATTTTATCTCAGCTGGAAGCACGCTCACTTTGTTTTCCTTAAATGGCATCTGAACTCATACAATCAGAGGAAATGTTTACATGTATGATAGAAATGCAACTTGAATGTTTGAGGTATGTGAGGCAAAAGGCTTTCCTGAGAAGCGAAGACTGAGTTAGCGCTCAGCATCAGCTACCTGCTGCCGGCGTGGTTATAACAGTGTTCCTTGCCCTGCCCTGTACCAGAGGGCTGTATGGGCTGCTATTCCTTCCTGCTTTGGTGAAGCCCGAAGCTCAGTAAAATGCCCCAGGAGGGTTTGTGAAGCCGGTAAGAGAGAAGTGTGGGAATCCACCAGCTACTTCACCAGTAGCGACTGAGGTGGGAGCTCCATGGCTCTCCAAACCCAGCGAGGACCCTCCTTTGACAGAACATGCTGTTGTGGCATGTGTGATGTGAAAGGAAGAGGATGCTCGTGTTCCCTTGGCAAACCTCATAGCTGTGATGGTGGGCATGCTATCAAGGGACATTGGCTTTCCCAGCAGCCTTCCCTGTGTTGACAATGTGGGTGGTGCTGTTTGAAAGGTGTTGAGTCTCTGTACCTGCCTGTTGGCAGGAGGATGCTCTCCCCGGTAATGGAGGAGACTTCCATTTGGTGCTCTTGAGTTTTCGGTCTTCTGTGTCCGATTCTGTCTGGCACACTGGCAGTAAGGCCGTCCTTTTCCATCAGAAGAGTGGGCAGAGTCTCCTGAGTGCTGGAGAGCCACCAAGGTTAAGATACAGGACTTCCTAAGGGGGGAAATGTCAGAGAGCAAAGACATCCAAAGTCAGCAGGTAGGCTTTAAGAGAGGGGGTAACTCCTGTGCAATTTGTGGATGTTTCTGTCTTCATCTTGTTCCTGTGAGCACCTTACGAAGTGCATTCGCTCATGTATTCTTTCCTCATTCTTCTTCCCCCTTTGTAGGGGCGACTTCATTGGCAGAAGAAAAACATTGAAGGCAAACAGTATCTCAGCAATCTGGGAATGAGGAACACTTCTCATACGCTTCCCAGCATGGCTACTTTTGTTGCCAACAAGCCTGACCTGCAGGTGACCATCAAAGAAGAAAGCTGCCCACTGCCTTACAACAGCTCCTGGCCCCCCTTCCCAGACATCCCCCTGCCACAAGTAGTGTCCACAGCCTCCACTAGCAGCAGCCGGCCAGACCGCGAGACACGGGCAAGCGTCATCAAGAAAACGTCAGACATCACCCAGTCGAGAGTCAAGAGCTGCTAAGCCGCTGACAGTGTGTTTTTTAGCTTTGTTTTGTTTGGTTTTGTATTTTATGTTTCTCTAGGAGAGGTTCATCCCTTGACGCACATTAGACAAATCTAAGGTAAAGAAAGCCTTGGCAATATAAAACATTGCTGTGTCCGACTCCAGTGCCGGAGTGTTTTTAACTCAGGACTCCAGCCGTCAGTATGTACACCTGAACCCAGACGGACTTCCAAGGTTGCTAGGTAGGAAAAACCCAAGAACTTTGGCCCACTCGCAGGTTCCAGTGTTTCATATGAGGACCAACCGACCACAAGGGAAGTGGTGCTGCTGCGCTTCTTGCCGTCAAGGCTGTGATGGAACTGAAAGCCTCAGAATGGAAGAGAAAATGTGAACTAGCTGGAATATTTTTAAATAAAAAAATCTATTGTGAATATTGTACATAGTGCAGTACTAGCAACGTTGCAGTCTGCTTCTGCACCTTATTAAGAAAGCACTTATGAAAGGCCTTTTATTACCTTGCTCTACTTAATGGCACATTGAAGGTCCCTCCCCACCTGTGTTCTTTTCCAAGGCTATTCTTGCTAAAGTGTCTTTAAAGAATAGAGGAAAGGAAAGGAAGTTAAAACTTCCCATGTGGATTTCATACATTTTAAGACTGCTTTTCTCATGTTTGTTTTCTAATCTGCTATGCTTGAATGCCGCGTGGTACAATAGGAAAAAAAAAAACTATTACAGAGATATTATGCAAATTCCCAGATTTAAAAAAGAAGAAAAATACTCTAATTCTAACCAGAGCAAGCTTTTTTATTTTTTATACAGGGGAATATTTTATTCAAAATAAAATTCTAAAGTGAATATAATTTTTTTTAATCTTTTCTACAGCAAATTTATAATTTTAAGAATCAGTCCTTGGTTATCAGCAGTTATTACATCCTTGTGGCACATTTTTTTTTTTAATTTTGTAAAGGTGAAATAGCTTTTATGAGCTCATGTAGCAATCAGATTATCCTGTGGATTGATAATAAATATGGTATATAGTTAAATTTTTAATAATCCTCTTGTTTGTCTCTCTTTTTTTAATCTTTCAGAAGCCCCAGATGGCATGGGTGTTTGAGAGGTGGATGTGACCTCTCAGAGTGAACAATTAGCATGAGCCGTCTTTACAGTTTCTGCAGTGCCCATCTAACAGAGTGGGAAGTATTGTGCTCGAGACAGCTTGAGGTGGAAAGAGGAACTAGAGCTTAATGGCAACCTACTCAAGTCTGGCCTCACGTGTGCAGGTTGGGAACTGGGAAACCTCTTCTGGTGCTATTCCATGGTTGGCTTTGAGCAAGGCACCTCATGGAAGGGATCTTGAGGAAGCCCGTCCCCAGCCCAAAGCAGGCTCAGCTGTGTTTGCCCCGTTCCTGGTAGATACCTGTTTAGTTTACTCACAGTTTTCTTGTCCAGAAAATTATGTTTTTAAAGATTTTCAAGCAATAGCTCTTTATTAGTGGGATGAATCAGAAGTCAAGTAAACACACGTGAAGTAAACATCCCCCAAGGCTTTCAACATCTTCTGTGTGATGACAAATTCTGATTTCTCTGGGCCTTTGAGGGAAGCTGTTGAGTGTCTGATTAAGTGTGTGTAGTGGCTCGCAGGACTGCGTGGTGGTGGTGGGCAAACCATGCTGTTGGTTCTGTGAAGTGCTATACTCTGAGCTATCACAGGGTGTTCTCCAGGTGTGACTCTCAGTCCAATACTAACTCAACAGCTGAGTGCATATGCAGTATTGTGGATGTGTGGCTGATAAGCAGCAACAAGCACAAAATTGGCTGTGTCAAAGGGAGATGTATTAACTGTCTATTAAAAAGGCTCAGGTTCTGGCCAGGAGGATTTTGCTGTGTTCTTAACGTGATACCACAATTTCAAGTTTTATCACAAGTCCATCTGAAACTTGCAGTTTCACACCCAGAGGTGTGTGAAGGCAGGGCTAGAGCTTTGGTCTCTGGGTTTGGCTGGGAGGAAAAGACGGCCCAGAGCGGTATTTGAAGTGAGCCTGAAAACTCGTAACAGTGAAAACTGTTCTGTGTAAATTTCCCAGTCTCTGTCCCTCTTTTGGGGTTGTGTGCTCACCCTTCCAGTGGCCCTTCCAAAGGCCAGAAGGTTTGGTCTTCCGCAAAGAGATTGTGTGTGTTGGGGGGGTGTTACACTGTTACACTGAGTCTCCATCACCCCGAGGCCTTTGCCAGCAGGTTTATGAGGTTCACAGCAGGTTTCTTCTTGGTTTGGGGGTTCACTTGCACATTATTTTTCACATTATTTCTTGTTTTCTTAACACAGTCTGCTTTGTTTTTTTTTTTAACTTCCCAGCTCAAGGTTGGAAGTTGCTCTGTAGTGTTTCCAAGCCCCTTTTAAGATGACAGGCTCCTGTTTTTAGGCAGTGACTTCATGGGATCACAGAAGAGCCGTGTTGAAGGGCCCCTGGGAATGCACCCTTTTCCTTCTGCTGAAAGCAGGATCCTAGACTAGGTTATCCAGGACCATGTCAAACCAAGTCTTGAGTGTTTCCAGCAAGGGAAACTGGCCACTTCTCCGGGCAATCTTATTCCACGGTCAGTGGTTTTCACAGCAGATTTTTTTTATCTTTATAGCCAGACAGAATTGCCCTTGGAGCAGCTTGGGCCCATTGCCTCTTGTATCGTCAGCATGCGCCTTTGTGAAGGGACTGCCTCCGTCTTCTCTGTAACTCACCGTCATCTGATGAATTTTTATTGTGGGGAAGGAGAGTTGGGGTGCCTCGCTCAAAGCTCAGCTTAGGGTTAGGGCTGCATACGAAGGCAAGCCCAGAGCTGCAGTTGTTCTGGGGCTAGGAAAGGGCTACCAAGCTCAGAAGAAGGCTGCTGCTCGAACTGTCCTCTGAGGAAGGCTTGCTGGGGAAAGCAGGGCTGCGGTGCTTGGGCTGAGACCCTAGGGCTAGGGTCAGGGCTGAGGGAAAGAGAAAGCCCAGTTGCACAGGGCTGGAAAGCATCAAGTAATACAAACTCAGTGCTGGCGATCTCGTTCTCCGCTGAGTATTCAGTCTGTGGATGCAGAAGTTCTGCTGCCTTTGGCTCAGCCTGGGTTTAGTGCTAGAGTTACGGCCGAAAGCCCAGACACACAGTGGCGTGGGGGCTGGAAAGCATCTTACAAAGTAAGCAGAGCTGACGCTGGGCTTTTGCTTTATCAGAAGCAGGGCTTCTGTTTACCCAAGTGATGGCCTGCTCTCTCGGGGGCCAGGGTGGCTGTGTTAGATGCTGGCACATCTCTGCAGGCTTCCAGGCAAATGGCGGTGCCCGGTGCATTACACAGAGAAAAGAGACAGTGGGCTATCCTCATTTGTAGCTGTGGTTCAAGCTCCCTGCCCCTCACCCGTGGCATCAAAGAAGTACCTCCAAGGCTCTGTACCTTTCAGCAATTGCTTCTTCCTACAAGGCTCCTTTTTATTCCTGAGCTTCTGCCTTTCAGTGTGTCCTGTGTGACTGTGGGTGAGAGTCTGGCTTCAACAAGCTCCGCTGCATGCTTGGGTAAGTAAGGAGCTGCTTGCCAGAAGGTCTGCCTGAGTTTTCCTAGGTAGATAAAGGTTTGTTTCCAAAGTAAACCGTCACTTGGCAGGAGAAGAATTTGCTGCTCTTCGCTTCAGCCATCTGAAAATGAGTAGCCGATGAGCAAAGGCAGGCACCTCCAGCATAAGCTGCTTGTTCGTCTTTGTGCAGCCAAAGCAAGTTACATGCTCCCATCTCGCCTGTGGTGAGAGCATGCTGATGATCAGATAACTTGGCTCGCTCTCCCCTTGTTTCTGTGAGGAAGGCAGCTAACCTGCAAAAACAGTAGCTCCTACCCTGCTCCAGCAGCTGCGCAACAGGAGACACACGTATGCCTGGGACACATGTGCTGGGGGTGGTTACACGTGGTGACGTGGTCAGCTTCATAACATGACGCCACGAGCCTCAGACCCTTAGGAAACCAGGGGTTTAGTCAGTGTAGCTGGAGGTTCCCTGGAGTATCTGCTGAAGACCTGCCTGCATGAGGTGCTGCAATCACACGGAGGTCTGCTTTGAAGTCTGAGAAAGAGAGGAGCAGGGTTATTTAAAGAAAAGGAGATGACAAAGCACAGGTTCTTACTGCATCTGCCGATTTACCGCAAGGGGAATCACCCCCCTTCTACTGTAGGTGCCTTTGCCCTCAGCTATCATGGGCATCCCTCACCTGGGCTTGTGTTTCTTGCAGTTTTTCAAGAGAGAGCTGCTTGAAGACTCCTGTGAAGGCGGGATCGTCCTTTCTGTAACTCAACTGAAATAATGGAAAAAGTGAGTGCGTGCACGAAAAAATGAAATTATGGCCCCAAGCGTAAATTTATCCAGGTGTCTCTGTGAGTCATAGAGCTTATAATCCAGATTCGTGCTTGGTGGCTGGGGCTGCCCCTGCTGCCTTCCCCCTGGCGTATGGCAAGGTCCTTCCGTAAAAATTGTTCAAGTGCCATTCAAAATAATGGTAGGGGATTCAGCTCAACCCCCTCCCCGGGGTCAGGCGCTAACGTTTTTTTCAGCATGTGGCAATGGCCATGGGTCCTGGTTGTGTGTCACCACCCGGCTGTCCCCATCCCGCCCTCCATCCCTCGGCACTCCTGGGGCTTCAGTTCGGGCTGCCGAAGGAGTCGTGCCGCAGGAGGAACAGCCTGGGGACCCTCTCGAGCAGTGCCTGAAGGCGGGTTTCCTCCTTTGTGGCAGCACCAACAGGTGCAGGATTTTTCTGTCAACAAAAACCAAAATAGTTCTTGTGAGGAAGGAAACCACAGGGGCTGACAGCGACTGCTGCTGCAGGCAGCGCTTTGTCCACAGCCCTGTTTTTGCTGAGATAAAGACAGCGGTGGCCAGGCCACGCTTGGGCTTCATGAAACTCAGCTACTGGATGTTACAGCTTACTCTGAGCTTCTTTTTTTTTTTTTGGGGTGGGGGTGTGCAGCTTTAAATAGATCAGCAGAGGCAGAGGAAGCCCTCTCCAAGCTCAGTTTGTTATTTTTTTGATGAGTAGCTGATGATAGGTAGATCCTTTGGGCTGCTTCTGCTTTCAGTGAGACAGCTGTAGACTAAATAATTCAGCAGCAGCTAAAAGGCGTGCTGCAGTTGTGCGTGGCTTGCTTGGACCTCTGAGATGGATTTTGTCTGGAGCTGATTTCATACCAGCACAGGGAGGTGAGGCATCAGTGGAGATGGTCCCTTGTTTTTTACAGGTTAATACTGGTGTACGGATGGTGGAAAAGAATGGGAGCTACTATTTTTGTTTGTTTCATCGTGGCTACATCTCTCAGATCTGAGTGCTACGGCTCCCCTCCAGAGGATACCTGACAGGGTTGTGTTCATTTCCATGCTTTATTTGATGTATGGTTTCTCAGCTGACCATGTTCTTTACAATACAGCCAGGTTTTGAAAACTGCATATGTTTTTTTCAGGCTGTTTCTTTGGAGAACATCAGCTTTAGGACATTTGAACCCAAGCTGTGAAGGTGCTGCATTATTAACCCCTTGCAATTTCTGCTCTGAGACCTAGCACAGCAGCAGGAAACCAGCTGGGTGCTGAGGATGTTTGCTGTGGCATGGGCTTTTGCATGTGCCCGTTTAAAGATGTTATTTCTTGCAGCCAACGCTGTCAAGTTTCAGTTTTTGGTGGTATTTTTACTCTCAGGCAACTTATTTATTTATTTTTTTTCAAAGAACTGAAAAAGCCAACCAACCCAGCCCGCTGCAATAGGTCTGCTGGGATACCTTCCCGAACACCTTTCTCTTGAGGGCGAGAAAATATTGACACACAAATACTGCTGCGGTCTCACTTCTGGTGCAAGCCCCAGAGAGCTAATGGATGTTAAAATCTGTTTACTTTAGCAGTAAATTGGAGCCATTCTCCCTGCTCGGCCGCTTTGCCCAGCCTCAAACCCACAGAGCAGCAACGAGTAGAGCTGGCAGGAAGCTGCGGTGTTCGTGTCTCGGCATCCTGAAGCACAAGCACAGGAAGGACGCTGATCAAACAGCCCCCAAGCCACCCCACTGACCCCCTCGGGTGCCCCGTCCTCCTCTGGGGCTGGCAGAGGGTTTGTTCCTCCCTGGTCGCCTTCCTCCACCACATTTGCGTAGCCCCACCAACATCCTGGTCCTTCAGGGTTGCATCCTTATCAGTCGCAAAGTTTGCCTGCAGTTTCCTGATAGCCTGTCAATCGATGTGACTGGCCAGGTCTGCGTCTTGTCGCTGTCTCATTTATGTTTGTCTGGCAGGTTTCTGTCCCCATGTATTTTATCACCTCCCCCTTTTCCTTATTGTTCCATTTGCCCACGTTGTCCATCAGATAGTCCCTGACCAGGTACACTTAGGGGAGCAGATGCTCTCTGCTTCCACATACCTGTAGGCTCCCACCTCCCATCTGGGTTGGCAGCTCGCAATTTTCTCCAGTTAGTGAATGAAACAGGAGCTGCACGGTTGCTGCTCTCACCTTCCCATGCCAACCTCCAGCAGTGCTCTGGGCGCTTGATGCCTCCTCATTCCTTGGGCAGGGACCAGCATCTCTCCATCACACTGCCCACGCCTCTTCCCTCCAGCAGGCAGCAGTGTGATGGGGGACAATAAACAAATTCATGCAGATTACCTAAAATATTGCGCAGAGCAGCCCCAGATCCTCCATGTGGGGCTTTCCGCTGCCTCAACAGCCAGCCTTGTCCTTCCTGGCGCGACGCCTTCACTGGACACTGCAGCTGCCTGCAGGGGCAGAGGAGTGCCCCGCATGCCCAAGTTCAAGATGCCTTTCCCAAAAAGCTGTTTTCCCAGAGGTTTCCGCTGCCCCAGCACATGTGGCGTGACTCATCCCTGTATGCGTAAGGGCACTCGCTTTTCACAGCTTCCTTTCACATTTGCCAAAGTTTGCTGGAGGAAAATGGGATGATGCCTGTTTTGCTTGTAGGCCTTGTGATGCCATAACACAGTGCGTTTGGGGAGAGCACTGCTGTGTCTCTGGTGTCTGCTGTTGGGAAACACGAGCTTCTTGGTACTACAGAGAGACTTCATGAGCATTTGTATGTTTGGCTTGGTGGAGCAAAGTTTACAGGAAAAATGTAAGTGATGGGCACAAGCAAAACTGATACAAGATCTCTCTGTGAGTATTTCAAAGTGATCTAAAACAAATCAGATTTCAGTGTGAGCTTCTGGGAAAAAACACAAACACGAAAGATCAGTTCTGTATCACTTACCTGGAGGTCAGCGGTCTGCTGTGCCGTGTCCAGCTTTCCTCAGGACGCATGTGCTGAGCACGCCCTGTGCTGGGGACGGGGATGCAGGAGCAAGGAGGGCAGCGTGCGGTGCTCCCTGCTGGCACGGGTGTCCCTGGGGACATCAGCTGGGGGAGCACAGCCAGCCCCTGCAGAACAAATCCCAGAGTTTTGAGACCCTCGGCCCATGTGGCCGTTTCTGTTGGGTTATGATACCCCAGTCCATCCATTTTACGCAGTTTCAGATTCCGGGTCAGGTGGAGGAGAAGCGAAACCAGAGCAGCATGTTAGTGAGGAATGACACTTCTGGCAAGCCCGCATTTATTCACAGAAATCTGGTTAGCCAGATTCAAAGTAGTTTTACTTAAATCTGTGAAGTTTCCATCTGAATAAGGACTTTAAAAGCAAGCAGATCGTGCTACATCAAGCTCACTGGTCCACTGCAACTGTCTGCAGCAAATGCTAATTCGGGGTAGCACAGCCTTGTTGAAAGGGAAAAAAAATTGCAAAGGGAATTAGCTGAAGGAACATCCGTCCCAGAGGGTCGGAGTGATGATATTTTTATGTAGAGGCTTTAATTAAACGAACAGCATCTCCTTGTGCAAGCAGCTCTGGGCTGCGGCGGGGTGTTGAGGCATGGTGCTCCCTTGTGCCCTGTCCCAGGACGGCCGCAGCAGCGTGGCCGGGCTCGCTGCCCCTCTCGCCGCCCGTGTGCATAAACACGCGCCGTGCCAGAACAGCCTGCCGGGTGGGTCACTCGAGGTAAAACCAACAGGATGTGTGTGCATCGACTTCCCTTCCCTCGGCAGCAAAAACAGCCTCAGCGCCTCACTAGGAAACCGGCCCCGCTGCCAGACGCACGCTGTCTGTCCGTCAGCGGCAGGGTGGCAGCGGGGCGCTTGGTCCCAGCACTACACCACGAGTGGCACGAGCCGCCTGGCCAGGGAAAGCCCGGCGTGAAGCTTGTTTTTGTCATCCCTTTGGTGCTGCCTCGCTTCCTGTAGGAGAGTTGGGGGTTTAAGGAGTGGGTCTGAGGAAAAGCAAGCTGGCTCCTGTCAGCACCAGGGGAAAGGACCGTGGGGTGAGGACTGCTGAAGAAGCTCTGTGGTGTGGTCTGGTGCCTCGTCTGCTTTTTTGGATGGTTTTGGCTGATCTGATTGAAGCGAAGCCCATAAATCTACCGGCATGAATCTTCTTGCTGAGAGCAGTTCTGGATTATTGGCAGGGACCAAGCAGGTGAAGAGCTTACTGTTAGGAGTGTCCTCTGGCCTTTGGTTTGGTCTCAAGGTCTTTCATATGCCCCCTATTTGAGCAGCAGCGCCTTTCACAAAGTTCACTCAGTCAGTCCTGCCCTTCAGCCAACAGCCCGCACATCTCCTTACGCATCGAAAACCACCAAGGAGCTGCTTTCGCTGCAGCTCATGTTCAATGTGTACTCCCCTGAGAACCTCAACCTCTTCCATCGCTGCTGCTGCTTCCCAGCACGGGGGCACAGCCTGCCTTGCTCCCAAGCTGCCTTCCTCCACACTTACAAGTAAAATGATATGTATAATGTATATATTTTTTTAATTTAAGATCCTTCCTGTCTGGCCCCGCTTCACCTTAAAATTATCCCAGAGTGCCCCTTGCAAATAGAGGTGTATTGTGCTGTCGGATGGGCAGTACTGCTGAGGGCCCAGCCCCTCTTTCAGTGCTCTGCTGGGCAGCAGTTGTGTGGCTAGGGGAGGCTGGCCAGGCTTCAACCAGCACCCAGAGCCTGCTCCTCTTCACTTCTCCCTCCTAGGTCTTTCTGCACTGATTGGAGCGAAACTTGTTTTCTCATTGCTTCCCCCAACTGAGTAAATATGTGCTCAGTGTCACGGCATTGTTCTTTGGTTTTGGGCTCTTTCCAGCTGATTAATTATTACAGCCACACAGAGGCCGGGTGGTTTTCGCAATGTGAGAATGGGGATGTGCGTCAGACCACTGGCCTGACCGGCCCAGTATCCTGTCTCCTGCGATGACTTGGAACTGGCATTTGGGACAAGATTTTTGGAGCCAGGGCAAGGTTAGAGGGATTTTTTTTTTCCTTGATAAATCCTCCCAGCATTTACTAACCATCAATTTGGAGAATTTGTGAGCTGGAGGTTGTGTCTTGACTGTATCCAAGAGTCCTGCTGGACACACCTTGCATGCATTTGACCAATTCCTTCTTGACCCCATTCATGCTTTCAGCCACTGAAATACCATGTGGCAATGAGTTTCACCGTCCAGCTAAATGTTGTGTGAAAAAATGTTCTTCAACTGCTCCAGATCAACTGCCTGAATATTTACTTCTAAACCAAGCACTCAGAGATCTTCAGATATGAAGGCCATGAAAGTGAAAATATGCCCTCGCGCTCAGACTCCACAGAACCGTGCGTGTGGTTTGTGCACACCTTAAATCTCAGTTACCTCCCTTAACAAACACGTTAGCAAGTGAAAGTCTTCAGCAGCACTCACAGGACGCACATAACAGGTCCCAGGTCTGTAGGCCTACAAAAATTGGGTTTGCTGTGTCACTGGGGTGCTGAATGGAGACAACTGCTGTTCGCTGGGGGGTGTCTGAACTGGGGGAGCCAGCCAGGCACCCCCAAGGAGGCAGCACATGCAAATGCCTCTTGCCTCTGTATTTCCGACCATGCAGGGGAAAAAGCCCGTTGTGTGCAGCAAACAGAGCTATTTTAGAGTTGGGGTGTGTGTGTGTGTGTGTGTGCGCGCGCGCGCTCGCGCGCGCGCGTAAGCTCTTCACCCTGCTGTCTGGTTTTCACTGAAGAGCGTTACTTTCTTTCGAAGAGGAAGCAGGTGCACATGAAGGATTTGTTTTTGCAAGCATGCCACAGGGTGGGGGTGATGGCAGGAGGGGTTGCCTTGCTCAGCACCCTCTTTTCCTTGCTCGGAAAGGTGCTGGTACTGAGCTACCTGCTGAGGCTGGGTGTGCAGGCTCACGGGCTGCAGGCAGCATCGCCTTCCCGGGGCAAGCAGGAGTGCGCCTGTGCACATGTGTATGCACATATATACATGCATGCTGTCCCTGTGGCTGCTTAGCTTCTGAACAGCAAACTGCAGGGCAGCAAGCTGCCTTTATTTTTTGTAACAGGCAAGTTTTTAAGGTGTCAAGGCAGACGATAGCAAGAGTCACTGCAAGTTCTTGGCCATATACAGGCTTCTGCCTATAAGACATAAGAGGGAAGGGAAGGTGACACTGAATGTTTCACTTTCCTCTTCTTTCTGTAGGGAGAGGGGGGATTTCTGTTCTTTCTTTCCAGCTTGGATGGAAGTAGCAATTGGACTATGGCTATATGAAGAAGGATATACTGGACAGAGAAGTCCTTGGCATGGCTACTGGTCCAGAAAGCAGGCTGAAACCGTTGTTTTTTTCACCCTAATTCACAGGCTTTCCAAAGAAACCGGATTTAACCAGAGATTTTTTTTTTTTAATCCCACTGCTCCACCAGTATGTTTACTGTTTTGTAGTAGCTGCGGATGAAATTTTCTTTCATTGCATAAGACTTACAGACCTAGGGAAGTGGAGTACTTGGGCCATGCCCATTGGCCACCGTCACTTCTCTCCTACAACACCTGTGTGCAGGACTACCATGCAGGTACTGCTTCCACACGCTCATCTGCAGCGTTTTGTGCCCTCACAAGTGCACCTGATGGCCTCAGGGAAGGGCAGAGCGAGGGAGGACACTACAGACAGACAAATTTCCCAGTTGTCCTTAACAAGTGACCCTCAGGGCAAGACTGATGTCTCCATTATGTTATTTTTACTTTGCCTTGCAATGAATCCAGAGTTTGTGAGCATGTCATGAGTCCTGAATTGATTTTTTTTCCCAGCAGCAGTGAGACAATTTCCAAATGCATACATGATGTATGATGAATATATCCGATTACATATCTATAGGAGAATAAGTCGTGCTGGCTCTGCATTTGCTTCGTGTTTCAGCAGTGGGTAACAGTACCCCATGAGTTTATCACATCCCACGGGCCCCATGCAATGAATAATCGTGTGAGTTGGACGAGAGCTGCTCCCAGCCCATCCAAGAAGACTTTCCTCCTCCAGATGTGTTGTGGTTTAACCTGGGCCGTGCCCCTGGTGTGTGGCAGCCCGCTCCGTGCCCCAGCAAGGCCTGGTGTTGCTCAAGATGGTGGCTCCCATGTTGGCCTGTGTGCTGGGCTCCTCACGTCAGCCAGGCCCCGCCAAGCAGGAGGGAGGGGGGAAAAGAAACAGGAACTTCTCTTTGGGACCGTATCATCACAAAACTGAGAGAAGAAGTGAAATTTTAGATGAAAAGGATGGCTTTTAGTGAATTATGGTGAACTTGGTAATCTTACAGGGAGCCGTTCCCATGCTGTGGTCTGTGGAGGAATGGCTGGATTCGGTACATTTCAGCTCCTCATTTCCAGTTGCTAATCTGCCTTAAACATCAGATACCATTCTATGAGGCATTCCCTTGGTGTCTTCCCATGCACAGAGAAATCTCAGACACTCTCTGGAGTGAAATTTAGCCAAACAACACTGCTTACACCTCAGCTTCCTTGTTGGGATATAAAGTGTTACATGCAAGAAGGTGCAGTTTTGTATGCCCACTATGGTCAGCATGATAAGTCATATACATCTCTTGGCTTAAGAAGAAATAGCAGGAAGGAAGCAAGGAAGGAAGGAAAAGAAAGAGAAAGAAAAAAAAAGACAGAAAGAAAAAGAAATTAAAAAAAAGAATCAGAGCAAAGCTTTAAAATTAGCTACCCGTTGCTGAAAGAGGTATCAAGTTAAAATATATAATTGCCAGGCTGACTGTTAAAAAAGTATATCTATTAAACTAAAGCATTTTATATACCTTCTGCCAAACTTTGTCTCATTCCACCAAATCACTTCAGCAAGTGTTCTCAGATTGGTGGAAATTTCTCATGTGTGGAGCATTATCTGTGTACCTGTGTGCTTGGCTGGCTATCTGCTTATCAGGACACAAGAGCTGCTTTGGGAAGTGAGCCAGTGCTGGTGACGCTGGTGTTAATGAGCGAGCAGTGCAGGATTCAGAAGCTGCTGATTCAGATCAGGATATCTGTTCCTTTCTGGAGACAGTTGTAAGCTTAATTCTCTACCAGACGGTATGTTTTATCATATGCCGTAAAAGGTTTCTGTGCAACTTGTTCTGAAATCTTGGAGATACTCCTGTATGTTCTGAAATAAGTATTGGAGTACATCCAAACCTTACTAAGCCAACTCATTAAATATATTCGCATTATACTGAGCATGCAGTAAATGATACTAATACTAATACTACTAATAATGTAGGATTTACTGCATAACACAGCTCTAGAAATTTCATACTTAGGAAGACTAGTTGGCCTTTTTGAAGGTAAGATTATTTCCAGGATCCTAACTGAAAACGCAGCTGCTTATGGTCAGATGTTTCTGTCTGACTGCAGACTGGCCCATTTCCGATACAAAACCAAAAGTTCTGCTATGGCACTCACATTAAATTGCAGCCCTGGATACATCCATCTAAGAGGAGAACCATGCAGAAGTGGCCAGAGGACTGTCTGGGAGTACAGACACTGCTGCATGGGAAGGCTTTACCTCCCTGTATGGTCCATAATACTGCAGACTTCAGGCTGCCCCTGCTTTGAGCAGGAGGCTGGCCTGGAGACCTCCTGAGTTCTTCCCACCTCAGTCTTCCTGTGATCCTGCAAGCCTGGAGCCATAACTACATTGCAGAGTATGATTGCCGTTTTGTTGCAGTGAATTCTGTGATCACTGTCACAATTATCTCTTTTAATTTGACAAGGACCCCATGTTCTCCTGCCTTTTGGAGCATGACAACAGCTTGTGATGAGCAGCGGAACCCTTTCTGTTGCCTCCAGGTAATGACAGTGTGTGTGTGGGGAGGAAGCAACTTGTGGAAGGGGGAAATCTAACTTCAGAAGATGCCATTATGGATGAGTGCAATGTCCTGACTTTGGGCATGGGTTTTTAAAAGAAGCATTTAAGGCCCTTTATTGAACCAATAGTGGCCTCCATCCCAAAGAAAGCCATGTGTGGATGGGAGATTTCGGGTTGTGATCCCTACTGTGTGGTTCGTGAGTCCATGGAAAAGCAACAAAAGCTTAAAGCAGCTTAGCAAGGCACAGAGAGCAGAGAAACCATTGTAGTGAGGATGCTTGAGCTTGTGGGCTGACCAAGGGTATGTGGCCAAGGCTCGAGGAAAGCCAAGGGATGAAGAAGCATAAGGTAGCAGGGATTAGTGCAGATCCTTCTGTGTAGCTGGAGCACATCTGCAAAGATGGGCATGGAGGACAGAGCAAGGCAGGCAGGCTGACCTGGCAGCTACATGGGTCCATCAGTCACAGAGTTGCAGTGCAAATGAGAAAAAACAGGTTTTTCTCCACAGTCAGAGGCAACTGGGGTAGGACTTCGCTGGTGTTTAACTGGAGTTGACAGTGAATGTGATGAAAACATCTCAGCCACCCAAAAAGAGGTGCAGGAAGCATAAGGCTTTGCATTCCTCTTTCACATCGAAAGAAAAATTACTCCAGGTGAAATAAAATGTTCTAGAAAGATGAAAGGAAAATGAGTAGGTGTAAGCACAGGCAGGGTTTTCCCAAATATACCTGAAGATGCTCAAGAACTGGGGTTGTGTCTAAAGAGTGCTTTGCAAATGGTGTTAGCTACCTGCTGTCTTTTCTCCACTCCTTGGTCTTGCTTTTCTGCAAAAATGTAGCAAGGACCAGAGTAAAGGTAAATCCATGGTAACCCACTCCCCACACCCAAGCGTGTAGATAAGCCCTTGAGGTTGGGGTTTCATGTCATTTTTGGGTCAGGCTGAAAAACGCTTCTAGTAGCAATAAAAAAAAATCCCCACCTTCCTTTCGTTTCACCTAAAGAGATCTCATCAAGTCACTCCTGTAAAAAATGCACCCCTCTCTCAAGTGGTTTGACAGGATTTTTGCATCCTTCTGATCTGCGGGGATTTTTTCCCTTGAGTGTGCCCAGGTAGGCAGTGTCGCTCGCTTCCAGGCTTCACTTCAGCTCATTTCTTAGAAAGTACAAGCCATGCTGAAAAGCTTTCTGAAAAGTTGCTGCATGCCTTAGAAGGCAAAAAGCTGCTCTGTTAGCACCATGATGGGAAGGTTTGGAGGGGATGAAGCAGCCGTGCAGCCCTGGGCAGGGTGGCTGGCACCCGGCTGCCACCCCTTCAGTCTGCTGCAGCTTGGGGGTAAGCAAACAGAAAGTAATGGTGATGCAATTTAATGGCATATTGCATTATGCAATGGAGCCAGTTTAAAAATAGACTCCTTGGTGCAAGTCCAAGCTGCCAGTGTCCCCACCAGGTGCAGAAAGCCATGCCGTGAGACACTATCACCAATTTCGGTGGACTGAGCCTGGTTTGCTCTCCTCTTGAGAAGCCCCCACATTTCACAGGGTGTGGGCAGAGGCAGTGTGGCATGTTGGTTTCACCCATACTCCAAAACTGGAAAAAGGTTGCAACAAAGAAAAAAATTGGGGACCTGCACTGCCCTTGGGACCCTTGTATTTCACTGAAAAATGAGTTATAGCCCCACAGCCCTAGGACTTGTTATGGTAAGCTGGTTTAGCAGAAGGCCAGAGGATGCTAAGATCACTCTTACAATACATGTACTCAAGGGAAACCAATCTTCAAGTACTTGCTTTCGCAATGAGAGCATGAGACTACCCAGTGGTCCATTTACATAAGCCAAAAGCAGTATTTCAGTCAGAAAAACTGCAATTTGAATCAGAGGTTGGCTATCAGATAGTTTAATGAGGACAGCGTGTTCTCTGCACCTTACATATCCACCCGCCCCTACAGATTTGCAGATGGTTTATGAGATGTTATGGTCTGCTCTCTGACAGCTGCAAGATGTTCAGGTTGTTTACAGAGATGAGGAGAGAACAAGTTCAGCCCTGGCCCCTTCCCCACCTACGTGCTGGGTTATATCTGGCGTGATGAGAGAGCCCAATGCTTGCACTTAACCTCACCGACCCCACTTCCATTGGCAGAACTGAAGATGGGAGGAAACAAAACACTGCAAACCTGAGCACGAGTGCAGAATTTCGCTTGGAGATCCAGTAGGATTCTTCCAACACCCCGCTATGCGATATACCTTTAACCTCTTTACCATTAGTCTGATTGATGCTTCTCTTTTGTATGATCTTACTGGGGAGAAAAGGAGCCTCAGGAGGAGATCTACAGCTGCACATCCAGAACAGATACACTAAATTATCTGTGACCTCAACATTACAGAAAAATCCTTTGCCCTGCCAATGCATCTACCGGTCCTTTTTGGGCTTGTCATCACTCAGCAATTCTTTGTGTTAAAACACACTGCTGACAGCATTGTGTGAGATGCTTAAACAGGAGGATCTGTGTTCTGGCTAATGCCAGCGATGATGAAACTTTTCTGGGAAAAAGTATTTGACAGCGTTAGCCAACAGAAATGTAAAGTGACCTGTCTCAAAGAAAAATGCCACGTATCAAGCAGCAAAGGGGAAAAGGCCTGTTGCTGAGGGAGGGAAAGGCTTGACAATCAGCACTGCCTGCTGAGGGAAGGGCTAACTATCACCTGCGCTTTGCTTTGCTGGCAAATAAATTGGATGCAATGGCAAATAGTGTTTAGAGAGACTTCTGCCTGCCCCTGCAACAGCTATGAAACCTAAGACTATCTGGAGCTTCAGCTTTGTGTGTGCTGAAGGGGCTGTGTTCAGCTGCTGTCTCTGATGGTCCAGCCTTGCCCTGCCCCAAAGTGTGACAAAAGCTGACTGCAACCTGAAAGCTGGAGCAGCTGAGGATCTGGATCTGCACCAACATATGGGAAGACTGCCTAGCTGGCTGAGGGAAGGGCAGTGAATTCAGCAGAGTTGTGCATCATCCTCCCAGGAAATATGCTTTGGGTATCAGGAGCCCAGTAACTGACCTTGCTGCTTGAGGTGTGAGGAAGATCCCTCCTGCAAGATGGGAGATGTGGCTGGGCAGAGGGCCTGGGAGAATTATCTCTGTAGGACTGAAGGAAGACGTGATTTTCCCAGTTTCCAGGAATTAATGGTGAATGGTAAGATCAGCTGCTTTGACTTCTGTGAACATTATATTATTAACATCTGGAACAGCAAAATGCAACTGAAGATCCATCAAAACAGCGGCCTGGTAGGATCCAGGATTTCATAAGGGGCGTAGCTTCTCCTGGGACTCTGAGAACAAAATAAAGACCAGATGCAACCAGCCAGCACCCCAGCTGACTCCAGAGCAATGGGAAGGTCTGCTTGGATGTTTTGAGCCATAGAAGTCGGAGATCGATTGCAGGGCACTTCTTGGCTGATGCCACAAATGTTACACTGAAGAGACCACAGAGTACTGTAACACTATTCAAATAAGTGATCATGCGGCAGAGATCATAAATGGTGCAAAAGGCAATGGGCCTAGGTCTGAGGGTTTGCCTTAGTGGGCTGTAGGATGCCCAGATCAAAAGAAGTGCAAGCCTTGGATTCTGGGAAGATGGAAAAAACAAACAAACAGACAGACAGACAAACAAAAACATGGCAGAGAGAAGAGAGAAGAGAAGGGAAGGGAAGGGAAGGGAAGGGAAGGGAAGGGAAGGGAAGGGAAGGGAAGGGAAGGGAAGGGAAGGGAAGGGAAGGGAAGGGAAGGGAAGGGAAGGGAAGGGAAGGGAAGGGAAGGGAAGGGAAGGGAAGGGAAGGGAAGGGAAGGGAAGGGAAGGGAAGGGAAGGGAAGGGAAGGGAAGGGAAGGGAAGGGAAGGGAAGGGAAGGGAAGGGAAGGGAAGGGAAGGGAAGGGAAGGGAAGGGAAGGGAAGGGAAGGGAAGGGAAGGGAAGGGAAGGGAAGGGAAGGGAAGGGAAGGGAAGGGAAGGGAAGGGAGAAGAGATCTTAAAGCTCACCAGTAGGAATCCTATGTACTTTTTGTATGTTAAAAACCTAAGTTACAATTACTAGGGGCCAAAAGAATGCATTAATCTTGATTTTGTTTGACTAGGGAGGCCCTAAACTTCAGATGCACTGTGCTCCTGCTTCTTTATCATAGTGGATATTGCACCCTGAACATTTTGATCGCTTTGGCATTGAACAGATGGCAAGAAACTGGAAGGGATTCAAACAGCAGTAGACATGATTTAAGAGACACTGGAAGAACTGGCTTGAGAAACAAGCAAGCAAATGTAAAACTAGGGATGCAAAATGTCCTAGAGCTATTTAGAGAGCATAAAGCCACCAAGAGAGGGGAACTTTTTAGTTTTACAGAACAGAATATAATCAAAATGAGAGCACCCAGTGCTTTGGCAAACAAGTACGAGCTGATGGTGCTGCACTGATGTAAGCTGCCCGTCGTTTTTCTTGCACCTCCGCTACGCCTGAGGCGCAGCAGAGCAGGCAGCACAAGCTCACTCAGAGAGCTTGGAGAGCTGGAAACTGGCTCAGAGGAGCAGCGTGGCTTCTTATGCCCCCAGCTGTTGGTCTCTGGGCAGGCAGAGCCATGCAGTGCTGGGGCTGGAGGCTGTGCCTGGGCAGGTGGCACCACCACCTTCACCTCCCAATGCATGAGCCCTGTGTGTGCACCCATCCTGCTGGCTCCACTTCCTCACTTTCTAACACTCATCTCCATTCCCAAAGCTGACCAACAGAAAGCTGCAGATGCCCACAGTGAACCCATCAAAAATATTTTCCTGCCTCATGCTGGAGCTCTTTTGTGGCACGTGGCTTCTTCATGGCTGGCAGTGTTCTGTGGGATGCCTGTGCCTGCAGCTGAGCAGAGGGGTGCTGGGTTCCTGGTGGGATGTCCACCCATATACCCATGTGCCTGTGCACCCCTGCGCCCAGGGTGCTGTGGCAGCTCGGGCCAGCGCCACGGCAGCGCTGCTTGCTGCCTCCCCTTTAGCGGCCGGGGCAACTGTCGTTGTGTGATGAAGTGCTGCCAGGATCTGGGCCAGGAGCAGGGCTGCGGAAAGGAAAAACAGAAAAACAACAACAGCAAACATGGCATGATATCAAGCCGCTGACATTCAAGAAGCCCTCCCACCTGGCGTCAAGGCTGCGCCCCTGCAACCGAGCCCTGTCACGGCCTACCATGAGTCGCCTCATGGAGCAGCCTGTGCGCTGCCACTTTCTTTCTCCACCGTGGCAAACAAGAACAAACTGTATCTACTGCTCACCCCGTTGTTCTTTAGGGAAGGGGTCCAGACAATGAAACACGCAGCACCGAGCAGCTAAGCCGACAGAGCAGGCCATGTGCAGCGGGATGCCAGGCTGCAGCGCCTCGGGTATTCATCTGAGCCAGAATAGTTTGCACTCGCTTTGCTGAAAATCCCCATGCTGAAAGACAGGGGTGTTACGAAATCTGCCTGCCCCACACACGTGGGAGCCAGACAGGAATAGTGGGATGTGGATCCAGCCGCACACAGCAGCCGCTGACCTCCGGCAGGCCGGGACCCCCATTCCCTAATTTCCAGGAGCACGAAGCCTTCGCCAGGCTGGCCTGCTGTATGGGGATGACAAGGGGGGAATGGGGGAAGAAGGTTGTTTTCTAAACAGGGGAAGGGGAAATTGCCTCTGTTCCCAGGCAGGGTGGAAATAAGAGGAAATGCTGTTTTGTCCCAGCCAGTTTCTGTTGTCTTTGTAGGGCTTTTGGTCAACACCAGCCTTGGTAACCAGTGCCTGTGGGCAAAACACTCCAAGGCAGGAATGCCATGATGAGAAAACGCTTTAAGCCAGCTTTTAACTGAGTGCAAGCAGTGCTCTGGCCAGTCCTACCTCCCTGCCACCAGTTTCACTTCACACTTACGCGGAAGGCACCAAATCTGCGTGGTTTACCTCCAGGCAGCCCGCAGCAGGAGCCAGCAAACCAGCCCAGCCACGGTGCGGCTGTCTGCAGCGAGCCCCGTCCCTCACGGGTGGAGGTTGCCAGCACAGCAATTTGTCCGTGGGTTTGCCTGAACCCGGCTGCAGCTGAGAGCAGAAGCACTCACGTGTTTGGGCTGACATCTAGTGTCGGCGTGGACGAGCCCAGAGAAACCAGCCTCGCTTCTCCCGACCTGCCAGTGACGGGGAAGATGGTTTGGTGCGTCTACTGATTTGGCTGTAGGTCTGACCCATAACCCATGAAAATCTCTTTTTCCATTAACTACTGAGGAAAGTAATAGTAATGGGTCGCTCAAAATGTAAGTGAACAAATGGCCTGGAAGTCACAAAACCAGCTCAAATTACTTTGCTATTTTGTTGTCGCCTCCTTTTGAAGCATCGCAAAGACTAGGGACTGGTCTTGAGCAGTAGAAGTCACTTATAGAGAGGAAGATGGTTGATGCTGTACCACCTAATGATAGGATATGATTTCAAGGCACTTTTTCCATCAAAATCATTTGGTTTGATGGTCTTCAATAAACCCCTTTGCTGGTGCCTTGATTTGTTATTTTTGGCTTGAGAGCCACCTCTCGTGTGGGCTAATCTTCTTCATCCACACCTCAGTGCTGACAGATCTTTCCACAAAAGCCAGCGCACCAGCTCAAGTCAGTTCACCCTAATGTCTGTCTCACCCCTGAGATGGATACTTCTGAGACCTACAGAGTTTTTCAGAAGCTATTCATGGACTCAGCCCCTCCATGGACCTCTGGATTGTGACAGGATGGGCAAAGTGTCCTACTTTTAAGGAGTGCTTTACCCAAAGAAGCAGGAACAGGGTTCAGGTTCGTGAATACATGCAGCATCAGGAAAATGTGTCGCTGCTGTCTCTACCCCATGCAACCGGGAGGGAGACCCGTGCAAGAGGATGCTTGGTGCTCTAGCCCTAGCTGGCAGCGTTTGCACAGGAGCAGGCTTTTGGGCACTCTGAAAGGGGCAGATGAAATCACGGAGCAGATCTTCTCTCAGTGACACTGCAGGCACCCTGCCACTACAGTTTGCAGCCCTGTCTTTCCTTTCGGGTTCCCCATCTAATAGGAGTTTCAGGCAACCAGGGAACTCCTAGTTAAGCTCAGATGGCACAGGGCACCTTGTCCAACCAGAAATATTTACTCTGTACACACTTGCACTCTGGAAAGTACACGGAGGCACTTTATATAACTTTGAACCATTTAAGGACAAAGTATTCCCTCATATTGTTCTGGCTGTGGTATATTTTACTTCATGCAGTGTCGGAGTATATACATGTCTACATTTATGGCTGCTGTTTATATTAAATACAGTCCCTCTCTTTTCTTTCATTACCACATTAGTGATATTTTTCTCTGCTGCCCTTACATCATATGCTATCCGCTTCCCCAGTGTAAAACCAAAATAGCAAAAAGTTGGTCTTGGGACATAGAAAGTACCACTGCAAAACAAAATTTGCAGAGGAACTGCACCAGCTGAAAGCATCCGTTATTGACATGGATGGGGCTGACGGCATGAACAATGTACATCGAGGGTAACATCAAGGCTTTGGGGTTTCCTAATCCTTGTTCGTTAAATCAAAATAATCTAGGGACACACATTTTTCATTGCTATGAACACCTCTGTTTTCATGTTTCAAAAAGCTATGTGACGCTTTTGTTTTGAGAGAAGGGATACTGACAGATGCACAATGGCCACACAAAATGCAACAGCCTTGCACGAGCAGTCTGGCGTTTATGCCCACGGGCTACCCAGGATGAAGCCAAGGTTCAGGATCTGCTGCTTCCCTTTTCCTTCACCAGCACAACTGGAACGGAGCTGCTTAGCTGGAAATGAAAACCAGCTGTTCACATGGGTAGGAAGGCTGGCGTTTGGATGTCCTGACCCATTTCCACCCTCCCCATCGTCCTGTGGGTTGGGATGGCAGGACGAGATGATGATCCCTCCTGGGAACACCACCTGCAAGAGGCTGGCAGCTCCTCACCAAAACTGGGGAACAGCTTTTGCTTTAGGAAAAAGCGATCACCTGGAAAAAGCTTTCACAAGCTCTTCTTATTGGTGTCCCATGGATGAGGTTGGCTGCCATGAGATGGTAGGTTGTTCCCGGGGCTGTTTTGACCCTCCCCAGTTGGCTCATTCATCCTCCTTCCACTTCCTATGCCAGAAAGAAGCCCCGGGGTCCTGACTCTCACACCAAGACCATGTTGCTTTCCTGTGCTGGGAAGCAGGGGACGAGGGCTCCTTTGGGGAGCTCAGGGGCTTATTTTATGGCTGTGAGATGTTACAGAACTGGCAGTGACACAATGCTTTTTCTATGCAGATACAGGATTTAAGCCCATGGAAGTGTTATCATGGGTGGAAACAGCCAGCTGGTATCCTGGTGGCCTGTGCTGTGTGTAAGAGCTCGGTATTGCAGCTCCGAAGCCTGTGATGTCTCCATCTGTGTGACCATCCCACCAGCAACTGCCATGCTTTCTCATGGCTGCTGCTGTACAGGTTTCCCTACGGCACTGAGGAGAGCCCTGAAGGATGCTGGAGGTGCTGAGCATGACAGACCACCTGGGGACGATGTGGTGTTGGGCAAGGGGCAGCAGGAGCTGCCTGCACATCAGGTGAGAGGTGTCTGCATTGGGGAGAACTGAGCTGGTGTTGCATTAATGCAAGCCCATTAAAGCACCCCCTAAACTCCCGCTGGCAGTGATGGAAATGGCCCCGCTTGCCCTGGGATTGCTGCCCCTCAGCGGGTGCAGCCGCCTCCAGCAGGTGGGGAAATGGCAGCTGTGTAGGAGCTGAGCAAAATAAGCTGAACTCCAAACAAGGAGAGCAAAAAAGCCCGTAACCTTATTTCTTGGGAAAAAAAAAAGATACAGTTTTTCAAATGCTTCTTGCAGCTGCTAAATGCATTAGCAGCCGTGGTGCATCTTGAATGGGCAGTTGTGGCAGAAGAAGAATAGCTTCTCTGTGGTGATCTGGTGCCCATGGCAGGTGTTTGGGAGATGATTTATTGCCTTCTTGCTGGAAGCTGGGCAGCCACATTCAGTGCTCATGTGGTATGAGGTTCTCTTCCATTGTCTCCAAACTTCCTTGAAAGGGCTAAGTACTTTGCCACGTATTTTCACTTTTAAAAACTCTACCCCATGCAACCGGGAGGGAGACCCGGGAGGGATATCAGAGCAGGGTTTTGCATGTGTTGTCCATGCCAAAAGAACTAAATCCTTACTGGGAATTAGAGGCACCAGGTCATTGGCCCTGGAAGTCATTACATGGTGTCCATTCCCAGCAGCTGACATTGCTGTAGGAAATATCAGGTTTTTTATTTTTTTTGGTGGTGGTGCTTAATTGGTTTGGTTTGGTTTGTTGGATTTTTTTTTTGGGGGGGAGGGGATTTTTGGTTGTTGTTGTGTTGCTGCCACGCAGTGGACTAGCACATAAAGTTGGGAGAGAAAATATAGAAAATAAACTGCGTGCTATCAAAACATATCAGGCAGAAAGCTTTGCTGGCATCCATCTGTCCCAGGGGACTGGTAAAGGAGGAGCAGTCCATACTTTGGATTTTGGAGCCAGGCAAGGTGGAAACAGTGCTGGTGCTGGACCACTGGGAGAGATGGTGATCGTCCCCAGCAAAACAAGGTGGAAACAAATTCAGGGAAAGATGAACTTCTCTGTGGAGAGAAGCCCTCGGATCAACAGAGAGGGATGCTGTGTTGGGTAGGCAGCAGGGATGCCATTCAGCTCATTTTTGGTCAGCCAGGCAGCAGAGATATTGTATTTAACGCAGGATAGCCACCACTTTGCTATGTCTTTCCACTGAGAGTGAACAGCATGTCCTTGGGCCAGGATGCCTGCTCTGCATATGCTATTTGTTTTGGTGTTAAAAGAGGAATGATGGAAGAGAAAAGTTTTTACAGGGTTTGAGGCAACCACAAGACAGTCTTTGGTGTCCTCTTCTTCCACTGGAGGGAAAGAGGTAGGAAGGAGAAAGATGTCCTTAAATGTTTCAACCATTTTCAGTGCTATGTGACTAATGATTTTTGCATGTAAATATTTGCTGCTTTTCACCATTAGTTTTGTGTTTTGAAAAACAGGGGAGACCTAGCAAGTGAACAGGACTTACACTCAAACAGGAAATCAACTGTCAATTTTTCAGCCTCTAGAACCAGAGACACTTTATATATATATATATATATAACTTCTATGTATATACCTTATATATATAGACATAATCTATATGTATAATATATATATATAGTTTTGAAAAAGAAAAAAAAAATCTAAAAAGCAAAGATATTCAGTCAAGGCAGCTTGGCCTGTCAGTGTTCAATTGTGTTACACTGAGCTGATGAATGAAAGTTTCCTTATTTTTAGCATAAGGATGTCATTCCAGCAGTAGCTAATTTTCCAGTAATTTATCTTCCTCCTCAAAAACGGCGCTGTGCCAGCAGCTTTAACTGGGCCATGCAAAGCACCTGCCAGCTGGAGACCTCTGCAGGGTGCCGTGCCACTCAGGCTAAATGAAGGAGGGGATAAAATACTCCCTTGGCAGGCCCTGAGCAACCCAAGAGATGCTGCTGGTGGAGACCCAGAAGAAGAGCATATCCTTCTGGAAGGGTCTTGAAGCTGGAAAGAAAACAAAGCACCACGGCCCTGGGACTTGCAGGGAAGGTGGTTGCCCAAGGAGGAGACTTGCCTACTTTTCATTTCTCTTCAGTGTGGGCAATCAGAGCTTCTTCTCAAAGGATACTGTAGTGCCACCTGAAATTACGGACACCCCTAACTCTTTGTCATTTCTGCTAAAGCAAACAACTCAGAAGCAGTAAACTCTAGGGGACGAGCCTTCAGGCTGAAGTGTGCAAAGGCAGCTGGGCTTTAACTGTGCTCTCTGATTGCTTGTTTGTGTGCATAAGGCCCATGGGCAAACCAGAGTCCATCTCGGAGCAAGAAGGGCAGACACGCAAGGTTTCCTCCTTCTCCTGTCAGCAGGAGTAAGAGGGGGGAGCTTCAGGTGTTTCTAGGAAAGGTGGGGTCAGTTGCAAACATACTGACTTGAGGGTGTCCATACGAAGGGAAGAGCATTTTTATGTCAGTTTATGTCAGAGCTTTAAAGAAGATACCCCACACTGGGACTTCCTGGGACAGATTGCAGGAAAAATAAAGAGGAGGCTTCACTCCAATGTGTAATAAAATGCTTACATGCAGAAGAGCAGAATGTCACATGCTGGGTTGTCTCCACCACTGGAATTAGGAGATGTGGTTATAAGTCTCACGAGAGTGGCAAAAGAGCAGTGACCTCAAGCCTCTAAGTAGGGGCGCCTCAGAAATGGGATGTGGACATGGCATTGCGAATGCAAAGTCCCTACTGACGGACTAAAGTCCTGTTGAGGTCTTCTTGGATTGCATTAAGTCAGAGATAAAAGGGATGGGAATCGGGGCAATTTATCTCAGACAGACTCCTCAGAAGTGCCTGGATGGAGGAATCTCATCAGCTCCTCCCAGGGCTGAGGGCTCTCCTAGGTAAAGGTCCTGTCCCAGGCTGTGTCCTGCCCGCACTGAGACGGGCTCAAACCCTGAACTACACCTTAGGATTTCCTAAGCAGAACAGTCAGCGGGTGAAAGCATTACCCTCACGTGGAGACATGACCTTGTCCTCCTCCAGCACCTTACTGGTGGTGGCTGGGGACAGACCTTACCCGTAAGGAGACCTGGCGCAGATCCAGCTTCGCTGGAGAAGTTATAACTTGCTGATAGAGAAACACCATCTGCTGGAAGGCGGCTGCTGTGTGAGTATCGCCCTGCCCAGAACACAGGTGGGACTGTAAAACCGCGAATTCTCTGAAGGTGACTCACCGGGCAGGGAGATAAGGAACAGGGACCCATCGCTGTTGCAAGCCAAGCCTTTAATCTGCCTTCCAGGTAAGAGCTTCCGCCTCCGACGAGCACGTGCTGAAGCGTGAGTTACAGTAACCAAGAGCCGGGACCGAAGCCACCAGAAATATGACAGCTGAAATGACGGCAGTGAAGTGGCACATGGCAAAAGCAACGGCAGCTGTAGGCCGCAACTTGCTCGGTAGCACGGGCAGCGGAGCAGAGCTCAGCCTTTGGGGGCGAATTATAAATAATCTCAGGTTGGCTTCAGTAACCACGGTCAGAATAAAAGCCTTTTTTCATTGATATGGTATGCCGTGAGCCAAACTCCCATGGCTTCCAGTCACTGATGTCAGGAGTTATAGCCAAACTCTGTGTAACATCCAGGCCGTGCAAAATGCCAAATGCAAAGTATATGGGAGTTTAAAAATAGCATTTTATGCTAGCCCCAGATAGTTTACTTTGTACCTGTACTAAGTTCAAGCCAATGTTGTAAGTCTCTTTTGTGCTCAGTTTAGAAGTGTACCAGAAATATCAAACATGTAATATTATTTTATTCTTGGAAGGTAGGCACACAAGCACTAATTTGCCAAATATTTGGCCTCTCAAATTACTCCTCATTTCAAAGGAAAACCTAAAATCCAAATACTTAGCTGAAACAGGTCTCCACTTGGCTAACAGTAGATGACTTGTCAGGTTGTTAGACTTCGAGCTTACCCTTTCAAATGAGGTCAGACTCTGGCAGAAGCCGGTGTGCAGGACGCGGGTGGGTGTGCAGAATACCCTGTTGTTCTCGTGGAGGAGCCTCTCAGATGCAAGTGGATGTGGCGAGCTCAGTGCCATTAGGAGCACGTTAGTGTCACGGCACAGCAGGATACGTAACACAGACTTTATTTTGCTGATGATGGCTTATCTTTTATACTAAACAAATTAACTGATTTTGATTAATTTGCTTAGCTTTCCAGGTTTCCATCCCCACCTGAACCATTGCATGCTAATCCCTGTTTCTGGCACAACAGTAAAACCCTTTGCCACGGTCCCTCACCATCCAAGGGAGCGACCAGAGAGCAGAGGCAAGCAGAGAGCTCAATATCCAGTTACTCAGAAGCAGCCATCTGTTTTCGCCATCTAATAAACCCTACTGGGTGATTTCAACAGAGAGAGCTGTCTTGTGTAAGGTTTCCTCAACACAGTAAAAACTTGTGCGTTACAAAGCACCGAGTGCAGGCAAGCACGGTCTTGGGCTAATTAAGTAATGATGTTGCAGGGACGTGCGTTAGAGACGTCAGGGAGGTACTGGAGGTGGAGATGGGTTGATATCCAAGCAAAACTGAAATATTTTCGATGGAATGGAGACTGGTTTCAGCCTGTGGCTAAGATACCCTCTCCCAGAGCTGGACAGTTGGGTGCTCAGACACGGCTGAGGGAGGAGCTGATCTTCTGCTGAATCAGTCATGAGTTGCCATCACCTGGTGCAGGCTTCTCAGCTTCTTCTGACCCGAACTGCTTTGTACTTTCCAGTGTCACAGACCCACTGGGTAGTGAGTTTAAGCCCACTGGGCTCAAATAGCAAAGTTATTCATATGACTTGTGACTATTTCAGGGAAGGGGGGAGTAGGAGGTCTGGAGGGCTGCTCTCCTAACATCGTGATTACCTGGGCTGAGACACTCAAACATTTGACCAGGGCCTAGCTGTCCAGCAGGGCCGCCACAGTCCCGGTCTGATGTACTTGTTACCCAGTGTGTGGATGCTTCTGGTAAGGTAAGTCTCATACCAGCCAAATAGGTTAAAGGAGAACTGTTCCTCAAGAAGCTGAGAAAGATTACCACTTTTCTCCAGGAAAGCTGGAGTTTCTAGCTTTGAAATGCTCCACAGCTAGCCAGTGTGTGATTTCCTTTACTGTATCTATCTGTACATGACTGACAATAAGAGCAACCCATTTCCTGCACCTCAAATTCCTCATGACTGCATTACTGCACACCAGAAGATTGCAGAAATAACAGACTTTGTGTTAAATATCATTCATGAAGGTCCGATGGAGCAGCAGATGCTTTGCCTAACGGGCCCCTCCACACAGAAGCACTGGTAAGAAGGCACGGCACAGGAGCAAAGACTGATAAAGCTGACTTCCACCATTCAACCTACAAAGAGATGGCAAATTATGAGTTTGCAACCAGCAGTACTAAACTTCTGCAGCAGATAATTTCCACCAAGGTGAGGCCTTCTGTCGGCTTCGAAGGCAGATACAAGTACTGCCAGAGGCTTTCTCTTGAAGCCAGCAGAGGAGCTGGTACCAGCTGTGATGTTTTCAGTTTGGGCTTGGTGGGGATGGGAGGAAGAAGGACCTTACTCAAGCAGAGTTCTGACCTTAAAACTTCAGACAGGCACAAACCCTCTACCTCTTCTTCAAAGAGACACAAGCAACTTATTATTCCCCTCAAGGCCTTTTTGTCTGGAGGTGGCCATGCCTTTTTTGCTAATGAGGAAAAAAAAAGCAACCAAACGAGTAGGTCAGGCTGTGTTGGCCAAACTGTTTAACTACTGCTGTTTGGGGGAAGAACGGGACATGAAGAGGAATTACAAGACAGCGAGTCTTGTCATGCTTTCTCGTCCTTCTTCTAGAAGAGAAAGGACAGTTTTCCCCTCTAGATTCTCCAGTGTTTTGCTTTTAGCAGCTTTTGTCCTGGTGTTTGCTTCTGAACGTAAGAGCAGTGACCAAGCAGCACTGCAGGGCAGCTGGCACATCTGACCAGCCAGGCTGAACCAGCAGCGTGAGCCTGGAGAACGCGCTTTCATTTCGATCACCATGCTTGTGATTTCAGCAGGACAAAAAGAAATCAGAGATTCACAGGCACTGGAGGCAGTTTTCCAAAGATGAAAACCTGCTTTTTGCCAAGAGGATTTCCTGAGCAGCCTAAGTGGCTGAGGATCTTGTTACAAACAAAGTTTTGATCAGTGGGGTATCTCCTCATGCACAAATAGGGCTTAGGGATTTTCTTTCCTGTATTCACGCTTCTTCCAAAACATGGTATAACTGCTAACTTGTGCAAACTGCTGTCCCTGGACTCCAGCTCGAGCTCTGGTAGCTTTTGTAAGAACTTCTGTTTCAAAATATTGTTGTGCTGGAGTCTCCAAGGCCATCTGGGGCTTTGTGCAGACAGGGTGCTTACAAATGAATGTGAACCAAAGCAAATCAACATTGCTTGGCAGGGATGAAATGTATTGCTAGGGTCTGTCTCTGCCAAGCTAGACTGCTTGGCTCTGGTCCCACTCTTCAGGGGAATTGTCTGTCAAAACACAATTTGGTATTGTAAGGCGTCATGGTTACATGGCTCACTATGTCTTTAACCCCTCTCAGGCCTTATGTTCTTGTTATTTGTTGAGTGGAAACTTGTGAATCTCCAACTCCCAAGGCAGACCTCAGGTTGAGGTACCTTGCACCACTTGTTCATCGTGCCACTATGTTGGTCCAAGTGGAGCTTTCCCTTAGGAACTCTCAACCGGTAGATTACAACCCTCTTGAAAGGAAGACATTATTTCTTTAATGCTATGAAATAATAATATCTTTGCATCACCTTGTGATGGAAGCCCAGCCTAACCACCTCAAAAATCTGATCATCTTTTCAGGGTGCGAGTCCAGCTTGAATACCTGATTCACTCCCCTTAATTATCCCATCCCTGCATGAGCAGCAGCAGCTCTTCTGCTCAGCCCTGCTGGCAAGCCCAGAGGCCACCCATCAGAGAGCAAGCCAAGATGTCAACATCAACCTTCCCACGGCTTTGCCAAGAGATGCACAACCATCTCTCCCTCCCCACTGCTGGACGCGTTTACGAGTTCGTTCAACCTACATATGCACGTGGTAAATTAGCACTTGGCGGCTTGGCCAAGACTGCGGGAGGCTGAGCGCCCATCACAGACAATCTTTGCCATTGTGACACTGCCCAGTAAGCACCAGCAGAAGTCCTCACCCCGAGCACAGGTTTTGCTGGGCCACCTCCCGTCCTGCCTGGTGGTGAGGAGGGGCAGCAGGAGACAAGGGGACGCGCGCATCCCCTTGGGGCAAGGAGGCGACGTGCAGCACGCATGGTCCTGACTGGGCCATCACATCGCCTGCCAGCCCGGCACGCAGCTGCAGCCTCCCCCCGGGTGGCTGAAAGGCTCTGGATGCAGCCTTGCACGGACTGGGACGCCGGTGACACGCAGCTCGGCTGCCCCGCTCGAGCAGCCTTGCCGCTTTCATCTCCTGTTGCACGATGCCAGTTCTTTTCTTCCATCCCCAGCTGCTGCAGCGAGGTGATGCTGGCGCCTGCCTCAGTTAAAATAAATCACAAGTTCCTCACCAGTGACTTTTGCAGGGTAAAAAAAAAAAAAAAAGTAAACAAGAAAAAACCCTAAATGCATGACAGAAGAACATGCAACAAGTTGAAACAGATGACAAGGTAAAACAGCTTCTTAATCATTTGTGTTTGCTTGTGGCAAGCCAAGCTCCTTGTGTCTGGCATCTGGGGCTGGATGTGCTGCCTTTTGCTGGCACGCTTGCAGTTCTGGAGAGCTGTGGCATTTCTCCCAGCCTGGCAAATATCCTGAAGGATCCTGTGCACCAGGAAAGAGATAAGCAGGTGGTATTTTTATGGGCAGCCTGCTTTGGAGAGGCCAGAGCCCTGCACCACTGGAAGATTTGAACCCCAGAAGTTGTGGTGCTGCCCTGTTCACCTGGGTGATGTCTGCTCCAGCAGATGGGCTGGGGGTCCAGGACCTGCTGTTGTACCAGCAGAGCAGGCACTGGTGATAGCTCGCCACGAGTCCGTCTGTCCTTCTCTTGGGCACACGGGTACCGATGGCCCTGGTTCCAGCTGCCTCTGCCCTGGCTGTGTGACCCTGGCTTGGTTTTGCTGAGAAAACTGCAGCTGCACTGTAAGAAAACACACCAACGAGATACGCCAGGCGAGATACGACAAGTAAAAACACAGAGAGCTAAAGTTGCCAAGATGATAACAGCTAGCAACACAAGGCTCCGAGATGTAAATGCTAATGGAAGAGGCATAAAACCCTGAAAAGAGAGGTGGGAGATGGCAAGCCACCACCAGGAAGGCTCAGCCTGTTTCAGGGGACAGCCACCAACACTTCTCCTGGCGACTGGCTACATGGCCCCAGGGACCAGGCGTGGGGCAGGGCGAGCCCACTAAGGCTCAGCCAAGAGCTGGTAGCACAGCTGCGTGCCTCGAGGTCCCGTGTTCCTGCTGCGTGGCGAACGATGCACGAGCGGCAGGGACCCCGGAGCATCAGGATGATGAGGGTGTAGGGAAGGGACGGTTCGTTCAGTCAGTCCAGGGTACAGGCACAGCTCGGGTAACACCTGGGTGCTTTTTGTCCTCCTTTTGCACAGGTGCGAGTGCTGGTTTGGGGCAGGGAGGCAGGCCTCGAGGGAGGCCGAAGGCTGCCTTGCTCAGCTGGCGTTGGACCGGGCGAGCAGACAGGCTGGACATGCCGCCGGGAGCCTTGTGGGGAGCAAGCAGAAGGCCTGACCTCCTCATGGCTGGAGGGCGGCCAGCTCTGCAACCTTCCCCAGGTGCCAGCATCTGTGGGGCACGTCCCCACGATGGATGAGCCTCCCTGGGGCTGCTTCTCTTCTGTGGGCTGAGGAATGCAAGCCTTACCCTTTCCCCAGCCTGGCAGGGTCTGGCAGGTGGGTCCTCCACGCTTCCAGGGCTAACGCAGCACTGCGAGCTGCTTTTACCTGGGAGAAGCAAATGAAATGCAAGCAAAGTGAGGCAGCATGTAATTACAGTCTATAGCAGACGCTGGCAGCGTGGTGGAGGTATAGCTCTGCCCCTGTGGCTGGCAGCAGAAGAACCTGGTGCCGGCTCGTGACGAAAGCGCAAACAACTTTTCATTAACATGAAACTTTGCACCACCCAGCTCTTACCAGCAGCAGTAGTGGCAACAGCCAGAAAACAAACACATAATTTGTTTTGTAGTGCTGCAAACTATTCCTTTTTGTTAAAGACTTAGGAGCTGGAGGAGCCCCACAGTGCGTGCAGAGGACAGGTCCTTGCGGACTCCCCTGCGCGCTGCTTTCCCCATCGCTGCAAGGCGGCGAGACACGGAGCTCTTTCCTCCTCTGGCTCCAAGTTAATCATCTGTTTGCAATTAACCTGCGACCTCCCGCCCCCGCACACGCTGGGCAGTGCTGTAGCTTTAACACAGGCGGTGGAAGCGGGAGGGAGGACAGCGGTGCCAGGTCCAGCCCCAAAGCTGCCGCAGATCCCTCACTCCTGGCCCCGGTCTCAGCGGCGCTGCCTGCCATGGGGAGCTGCAGGGTCCTCGCCGTGGTCCTCTCCTTCCTTGCCTTCCTCTCCATCGCTGCTGCCCGCCGCAAGCTGCTGGTGTTCCTGCTCGACGGCTTTCGCTTCGACTACATCGATGACAAGGAGCTGGAGGCTCTGCCGGGCTTTCGGAACATCGTCAACATGGGGGTGAAGGTGGATTACATGACCCCAGATTTCCCCAGCCTCTCCTACCCGAACTATTACACGCTGATGACAGGTGAGCACTCGCGTTTCTTCGCTGTGATGCTCGGCGGGGCTGCCAGCATCCTGTGCCGGGGCGGAGGGCACTTCTCTCATACCTTTCCTATGGAGAAGCTGTAAAAGTAACTCTGGTCATGCTTTTAGCTGGGGGTTTAAAACCATTGCAGCTTGGTACTGCTTGCCTAGACGAAATGACGAGCAGACCTGTCCTGAACTTGGAAACGCTGCACAGAGCTGGTTTTGCTCCAGTGCAGTGCTGCCGGCTCCCTGCCTCGCCTGCTGCACTCAGAGCACAGAAATGGGTGGGAAACGTACGGACAGTGAGCATGGAGCCTGTTCAGAGAGCTTTCAGTTAACAGAAAGGCATGCAGGCTGAGGGGGGCTAAGATAAGACTGATTTTCAGCCAGCAGGTCTGTTTTAGAAAGTTCAGCATCACATATCCACTTGCACTCTGCTGACTTTCTGCTGTCACGGGTCCCTGCTCTAACTCTGCCCAAACTTATTATAACTGTAGTCTTGGGCAGAAAAAAAAAAAAAAAAGCCCTAAGGAATTTTTTATTTTGCTCCTCTACTGTCTCTCTCATTCTGAGTGCCCAGGAGAGGTTTCCAGAAAAGTGGAAGAAGAGACGTAATTTTCACCATGCCGATTTCCTTTTAACCTGACTGGGGCCATACATAATTACCGTGGTACTAGGAAGGTGCAGAGTACAGGTTTGCTGTTTGTATCAGATAAAGGCAGCCTGGAGACAAAACTCAAGCGCACAAAGAAACGGATTTTTTTTTTTCTGGAGTTTCAGATGGGATTTTTCCTCCATAGTTATTTAACAAACAAGACCTTACAGCTAACTGCGAACAGTGAGAAAAACTGCTCTCTCCTCGATATGTGGCGTCTTCTGCTGTCCACAGAACAATACAAAGCCCAGCAGTTCATATACTGCTTGCTGGGAAGGCAGAGAGATGCCATTGTAAGACAAAATCTGACATCAGTTGTGCCCAGCTTGTTTTGAAACCGCTTAACCCTTCCCTCTCTATCTTGATTTTGAGAGAGAAATACCTTTTCGATGCTTATTTCATCTCTCAATTAACTTTTTTTCTTTTTTAAAAGTAGAAAGCTGCCAGGTTTTCTTCATGGCAGTGGGAAGGCATGAATGCAGGGCAGATTTCACTAAAGCAAATAGAGGTGGCACTCCACTGTGGACCTTCTTCTGTAAATGTATGCAGGCACACCAGCTGAACTCTTCATATAGTGAAAAGCCTTTGGGTGAAGTTGTTGAAGAGCACAGGGAGTGACTGCTTTCTCCCTTTACTGCGATTAATCATCACACCTGTTGGGTGCATACGTGCAGAGTGAAGCCCATCATCAGCCCTTTGAAGAGCTTTGAAAACATCCCCTTTAGTGCTCAGGAAGGAGATTTGGTGTAGGTGATGAAACGTGACTTGTAGGCTTCTCACGTTTTTAGGGTACTGGAGTTTCTAGCCAGAAGCAATGAGACAGTCTGCGAGACAAAACCTTTTCATAAGTCTCCTGGCCTTCGTGGCAAGGATCTCTGTTGCAAGTACAAATGAGCTGCAAATAATAATTAACCTTTATATTGCATGAGCCACAGCAGTGTTAAACAGGTCAGGAAGAAATCAAGGGCTAGATTTGGGTGACAAACAAGCCCAAAGGAAGATCTGAGGTTGCACCTGAGCCGTTGGGGTGTAGGTGTACCCTGTGGCTGTGTCCTGGCAGTGTCCTGCCCACCCCAAAACCACGGTACAGGGTCTGCAGGAGGAGATGTCACATTTTGGGTGGTGGTGGGGCTGGGGCAGGAGGCAGGTTGGTGTTGGTGGCTGTGAAGCCACGCGCTCAGGCTGTGTGTGATCAATTTAACCCCACATCGGACACGGCAGTTCGTGCATCTCTGCTGAGGGGTGCCTGTAACTAGGTTTGCTTCCCTTAGGAACTGGGACGTGCAGGACTTAAATGTTACCAGTTTGTTCTGGGAAATCAGGAGCTACAAGGACAGGCTATTCTTCATGTCTTGTCCTAAACCGCTGTATCGTGAGCTGTTAAGAAAACTCACTTTTGACCTCCAGATTGCAGTATCTTAGCATCTCTAACAGTGCTTTCACAGTATATTGGCGTTTATTCAGCTAAATCAGCGTAAGAAATGTCTAGCCCCTTCTGCACATTCCCGCCCCAGATTTGTTCACTGTATCTCACAGCACGATAAGCACTCCCGTCCCTTTTTTCCCTGCTCATTCACAAGCTCCTGTGGAACTGCACATCCAGGCGTGCTGATGGCTGTTTCTTAGTGCCACAAGGGCCTTAGTTGTTATGAGGGATGTCCTCCCTTGCTTTAGTGGCTTTGGATGAGGACATGGGCTCTGCTTATTGCTTACCACCACCATCAGGATGGGTTGGTCCCCTCAGACCTCAGCTCACCTCCTCCTCCTGCCCAGAGCTGCAGCCGGAGGTCCTGGTTTGGGGCATGTGGGCAGCAGCCTCTGCCCACCACATCTCACTGAAGATGCCAAACTGCCCCTGCCAGCCCTGCCCAGAGGCAGCTTTCATCTGCAACAGGCAAGAAGCAAGCACCAGCACGCAGTGCAGCTGTCTGACTGTCTGCAGGATCATTTAGTCATTCCATTAGACTCTCCTGATGTTTGCAAGAGGGCAACCTAATTGAGTTTAATATTCACAAGAAAAAGCAAGAGTTTACTGAGCGTTTCAAAGGTATAACCAAGAGATGCAACCATAACTGATGACAAAGTGGCATGGATCTAAAGACAACTAACAACCACTGATGTGTAGCACACCCTGTTTTGCTGACAATATTTGCTAGGTGAAGCACAGGTGCAGTGGGAGAAAGAGCACCCGACGTAGGTAATACAATGCTGACAATCTAGGTAAAACAAGCTGGATAAATGTTGGGAAGGGAAACTTGGAGAGGGAGATGTTTTTCCAGGGTCACACAGTGCAGCACGGTGATGCTGGATGAGCACAGAGCTCCCTGCAGCTGGTTTGAAACCAGGTGGTGAAACCAGGAGGGTTATGAGTTGCCCGAAGCGGTGGATTCAGGGAATGGTGGATGTAGGAGGACAATCACCAAGGCTAAAGCCAGAGTTTTCAGCTATTAAGTGGAATTAGGCCACAGAGCCCTGCCAGGGGTAGGACTGCCCATTATATATTAAGAGTTAACAGAAGAAAACCTGTACTGTTAATCCTCAGACTTGAGTCATTCAAAGACAGTAGCATTCAGTGTTAATCCTCACCGTAATAAGTTAGGTCTCCTTAATTCTTCTAGTGCTGTTAACCTCCAAGCAGTTTTTTTCTGAGGCTTCCCGGAGTGATGCAGAAAGCCCAAGGCCAGCCAGAAGATCTTTGTCCTTCCTCTGTTTCCTCAGCAATTACGAGAAAGGAAAGCAGAGCACAGAAAGGAGACCAACACCAGTGGCTAGGCTTCTTTGTATAAAGTCAGAGGGTGATTTGGAGCGCACGGAAAAGATCCTGTCCTGCTGTGAAGCACAGGACCATGCCCTGACCCCATGGCCTCACCACAGCTGCCCTCCCCACTGGGTCCCCCGGGATCAGGAGGGGAGCAGACACCAGGATGTGGAGCAGGGATGGGTGGTAGCACCCAGCATGCTGGTGCTGGGCATTGCAGCAATTCAGCACAAAACTCAACCATTCTGTGATTCTGTAAAGGCAACGTGAAAGACAAACACTATTTGCTTAAAGAAAGCACCAAGCAATACCCAGGTTACTGCTGGAGCAAAGCAATCTCTCTGACACCCAGTCTGACAAGTTATTTTATGACAAATATCAGGTGGTGTGCATGGTAGCCCAAGGATGTACTGACTCAATGTCCTAAACTTTGAAAAGCAATCTTCTGTAACAACTTCATTCATGCCATTTTCCTTAGTTTTGGCTTCCACAGTGGTACAAAGACTGGTTCTTGAGTGGCTGGGTTGTTTCCTAAGGAGCTGAGCTGCTAGGCTGGATCCTACCTCATGCCCTAACTTACTGTTCTCCATTTATGATGCTGAAGTTGTGGACTTGATGTTTTTTCCCCTAATATCACAGAGATCTATGATTCCAGATGAGAAACAAGCACGGCAGGAAAGCACTCTGGCAATAGAGACATCCCTGCTTCTGGGCAAATACCCTTTAGATCAGTGAACAAAGCTGTGAATAGAAAATACTATAGGAAAAGTGATGCTTTAAGGTAAAGTCTTTTTCAAGGCAGATTTTATTGGAGTGACAAAAGCTCTATAAATGCCTGAGCTCTTTCTAAAAGTTCAATGGCACTCTGAAATAAGATTGTTGAGTAAACCGAAAGACAAATTTCATGCTTGTATGGCCTTAAATCCACACATATGTAGGGGACTCACCTGGGAGAGGTAGGATTGTGTTAGTGAAGAAAGGCACTTGGAAGAAAGGCGTTGCATAAAATGGTGAGGTAGGTAAAAGCTGTTACTGATGACATATTGGAGGGAGCTCCGTGGGGCTACATGTGGGTTTGGCAGCCGAGGAGAGAAGAAATCCAGATATGTCTAACCCGAAAGGCTCACTTAGCCACACCATGTGTTGTTTGTTTTGCAAAGAAAGGAATTAAGATCACAAGCCACCCCAGGATTTTATCCCACTGGGAGTGTTTAGTGCTTCCCTTCCTCTGCCTTGGCGTGTTTCTGCAGGGCGGTCTCAAGCCAAAGCAAATGGAAAGTCTGAGGTCTCCCTCTGCAACCGCTGCAAGCAGGAATTACTGCTCAGGGCCGTGTTAGCCATCTCTCTCGAAAAAAGCTGCTTATGCTGAGGAGTTTCAAAGGCACCCGCAGGCACTGGGGACCTGCTGGGGACCCCAGCCCCGCAGGCCCCATGAAGTCCCCCCGGTTGGGCATGCACAACCTGCAGGCCTCCCGCCTGCTGGGCCCAGCCAGCGTAAACATCAGCACCACATCTGAGCAGGGAGCCGGGGGGAGGATTTGCTTTCCAAGATCCCAACAACAAACGCAGTCTTTTCTGGCAGGCCTTCGGGCGGCTGTGCAGAGGCTGTGTTTCTCTTGGCCTCCACGGGGAGCGGAGGGAGATCCTTCTGGTGGAGGTGGGTGGGAGGGGAGCGCTCGGAGAGGAGCTGGCCAGGGGCCTCCACACACCACTTTAGGGAGGACCTGGTCTTGGTAGGGAGGCTGTGAGGCCCTGTGAAGCTTGTGGGACAGAGGAGGATGTGGAGCAGGGACAGTCTCAGCTCTGAGCACCAGGAGGAGGCCCAAGGCCTTCACAGGACTGTCCCAACACCACCGTGCTTCGGTCAGCTCCCATCTTCCCCCAAGCACAGCAAATCCTGGTGTACACCGAGCTGTCAGCACACCACGTGGACTGCTCACCATGGCAAATACGCACATTTCTTGTTCGCTCGTCTCCTGGCTTACAGCACGGCACCGTGGGTCTCCACACAGGAAGCCCCATCCGGCACCTCTCTGGGCGTCACACCGTCACGGCTGTGCATCGCAGCTGTAGCATGGGGATTGCCCTGCTTAATTATTAACTTCCCCCATTAGGAGCATGCCCTTTGAACTCCACCAGTGGGTGATGTGGTGAACACCAGCAAAATGTGAACCTGGCCACAACCCTGCCACAGCCCTCGCTGTGCTCAGTGCCAGGGCGCTGGGGAATGTGAGTGTTTCACTTTTGTAGAGACTAGTTTTATTCTTGTTTTTCTTTAAAACTTTTAAAATTAAAATCTATCGTAAGGTACTAAATGAAACAATGCAGAGGACCTATTTGTAACTACATAAGCAATGCCCACATATTGTCTGAGGCATAAAAATTGCAGGGGTAGGAGTACAACAGGGAAGTTGATTATCAGTACCAATGAAATGAAAGGATCTCAACTTCACTGCCCAAGCCAAGAGAAAAGCCAGGAGGACACAAGGAGAAACATGAGGGACAAGGAAATTGGATTTCTGATCTTTGTTCCTCTTTTAGCCACCATAGATGCCAGCAGCAGCAGAGATGAGAGAAGTCTATTGGTGGCACACAGTTCTTAAATCAAGTCTCTTCTTTTTCTTGGATTTGGTGGCTTTCTATTCCCAAAAATTGCACATTGGGAATAAAAAGAGTGTCAAGAAGTCTGTGGTAATAGTATTATCTGGCAGAGAATGAGCACTATCCCAGCAAGGACAAGCTGGAGAAGGGATGGGAACTGGGAGGGCTTTTCATTTTCAAGTTCTTCATCTCGCATTGTTTGCTCAGAAAGGCTGTGAGTGCCAAGATTTTTCTCTTTCACACATACACAAAATGTTGCAAAAAAAATCTGTATTTGCTTTTTACCAACTAAAAAAAAAAAAGCAACACTTCCAAAATGAATAACAGAAAGTTTTCCCTAGAACAAGCTCATGTGCTGCAAATTGCAACACAGAGGTTTTTAGTTGCATGCTAGCTAAAACCTCACCGCCCCTAAAGTGTGCCTGCTACCAGCTATCAGCAGCAGTAAGAGGACATTCATATATCGAGGTAACTCTCTGCCCAAAATGAAAAGGACAGAAAACTGATGAAGAGAGGACTGCCAGAGGCTTGTTCCTTCCCTAATGGTGCACACAGCCGCTCTGCACATCATTTTGGCCAGCTCCTCTGTACCACTTGGAGCTGTGGCTGCTAAGGCACAGGAGATACAGTTCAACAAAACCCCTTCAAAATAAATAAATAAATAATCTGTGTATAGCAGATTTTTCTGTGCTTTTTGGTGTGATCCTAACTGGGTGGCAAATTCTCACCTCACGTAGGGTAAGGTGTTTCTGCTTTGGATCAGTCTGGTACTGCAGGCCATAAAAGATTGTAAGGACATTGCCAACAAGCTCTTCTGGGAACATATATTGTCTGTTCACATCTTCAGGACACTTTTTTTTGCCTGGGGGCCTGCAGATGGTAAGGCCAAGTCATCCAGACGAGGGCTTCCTCTGTCTGTGCGTGAGCTCTGGTCCCCTCCCGGCCAAGTTAGGGCTGAACCAGGGTTTCTTTTTTCTTCCCTGTGATCTTGTTTCCATGCAAAGCTGGGCAAATGAGACCCAGCAGGGAAAGAGCAGAGCAAGGCATAAATTGAAGCAGACAGAGCTAGGCACAGCGAGGATCTGATAAATGAGCAGGGAGAAGGGGAGCTGCATGTCTCACTCAGGCTTTTAAAACCTACCCAAGTAACCCAACAACTTGGTGGAACCAAAATGTTTCAAGGATGTCACATGTCCAGCCAAGCTGTAGAGGCCCAGATGTGCGTAAGGAAAAAAATAACCTTCCAAGTTGACTAGTCCTGGCAGGACTGGTTGAAAGTCTTTTTCCCTTTATCTTCTAGTTGTGGTGAGGAAGTAAAGAATCTAAATGTGCTCCTCTGGCCTGCTCAGACAAGTTCCTCCACCGGATTAAGTGGTGTGGTCCCATTTGCCTGTTCATTTCATGAGAGCAGTAATGACACATCAGGTATCTCTAGTCTCTGTGCAACGCTGTGAGATACCGGGCAGTCTGACCTGCCTGTCCAGGACAACTTCTAAAAGCACTGAATTCCTAATCACTCATCTCTGCACTGGTGTGATTTTAGGGTTAGCCCACCAACTGACTTTATGAGGCATTACTTACTTCTCCCCTGGCATGGAGCTTGGGGAGGTATCTTCTGCTCTGCTGCAGCAGCTCACAGTACCTGTGCACACCTGTTTGCGTGGAGGAACTTAACTCCACCCCTGACTCTATAGCCCCATGGCAGCCCGTGCTTGCCTCATCCCCTTCCTAGCTCTAGTTAATTCCCAAGGGGTGGGGACATCATGACACGACATGGGAGGTAAGGCCTCATGGCACCCACACAAAATGCATATAACATTAAATAGTACATTCATGCATATGTAGGTTCTTAGGTTTCTCTTTAGCTGGATACCACTTGGGTACAGATTATGGTACCTTTGCTGTGCAGGCTAATATATACACCATGGGTTCTCATAAATTTAGTTGGCTCAGTGCAGAGATGAGTTACCTCTGTTTTGTTGCCCGGGGCACCAGGTACAGCTTCACACATCTGTCCCATGCTGCCTCTCTTTCAAAGAAAGGATCATTGAGAATCTCAGAAGAGCATTTTCTCTGGCAGATTTAGATGCAGGTGGTCTCTGTATGATTTATCGTACCTACTGGAGATCCCACGCACTGTGCTTGCAGCTACTGAAGGACCATGCTGAGAAGTGGAGCACTGAGATCAGGAAGAGCCCATTCAGAAGTGGGCAAATGCTACAGGAGCACACGCTCTGCTTTCCAAATCTCACCTGCAGTTGATGTAGGGTACACAGCCACCAGTGTTTGCTGTGCTGTTGTTCTGGGCAGCCAACCAGTTGCATGTTGTGTGTGTTTGTTGTTGTTGTTGTTCTTGTTTTGTTTTGTTTTTAATCTTTGTTTTACATAGATTCATTTGAATGCTGACAGAAGTGCCTGGAGACATGGGAAAGGGGGTTAGACAAAGCTAATGATGGAAAAAGTGTAGTGTGCAAGTGAGTTGCAGCACGAAGACGTGCAAATGCTTTTGCTGGCTCTCTTCCAGAAGGATGCAGCAGTTATCATACTCCTGGGAACTATACCCTCTTTGTTTTTCTCTGTTGCTTGAGGAGGGGATTTTTTTATTTTTTATTTTTACTGCATTTGCATTTTGCCCTGTTTCTACTTTTGAAACTCTAAAGTTAATGTTTGATTACAGAAGAAAGTTGCCATAATGGAAGTAGTAATAAATTCAGCATGCTATGGTGACTCTCTAATATCATGTTGATATTTTGACAATCATAAAAAGGAGATCACCAGAGGTTGTCTCCTCAGGCTGGAGGAAATAACATGCAACAGAGGATGCAAAGGACTCAGGCTGCACAGGTGACCCAAAAGAAGTTTGAGAAGTGACCTTAATGCTGTGTATGGGTGTCTTCAGGGAGAGAAATGCCAGCTATTGAGGGGGTTTTAATCTAGTGAGCAAGGCATGGAAAAGCCATGGCTGAAGATTATTAACACAGGACAAAAATCAAATTAGGCATACTTTCTCAACAGTGCTTAGAGATGATAAATATTGGGAAGAGCAACCCAAGGAAGATATTGATTTGTTGGTTACTGATGTCTTCCAAGGAGGTCCAAGGTCTTCCTGGGACCCAGGCTTCAGGCAAGCAGAGGTCAATGGCTTTAGGCAACGTTATATGGTCACATCTGCTCATCTGATGCTCCCTCCTGGCCCTGTGAACCTGTGAACTTGAAAAATATTTATACCTTATCTTACAATAAGCTATGGTCAGTTGGAATCTTTTTGTGCTCTGTGCTGTGTGCATATCACAATTGCTTATTGCTGTAGGGTTTCTCCAGGAGCACAGCTATCAGCATATAGAAGTGCTTTGGAGTCCAGCTCACACTGCGTATTTTTACAAAATAGCGACTGAATCACATTTCTCTTAAAGTGATGTCTAAAATGAAAATTGATGCCTTACAGACTTGTAGGCTTCTTTTTCAATATAAGAAGGATTGGAGTCTACAGAAGAACGGACTTGTCTAATGTGGTGATCAGAAGACTACTGTCCTCTGTATTATTGCACACACATACTTAAACTTCCCAAAAACACTACAAAGAACAATCTGCTCTGTTCCTTAAAGAGGTGAGCAAACTGACAGGAGTCCATAAATCCTATAGGGAGCTGACATCAGAAGCAGCTGGAGCTTATTGCTTTTATATGAAAACTGCACTGTACATCAAATGGAGATATGTGACCTAACAGCTTCAGCACTGACCTGCAGGTTTCCCAGGCTGGCAGTAGTTGCCTGCCCTGCAGTTTAGCAGGTTGATATATGTTCAGGAGTACATGGATTTCAAGCGCCTGAAGAGACAGGGTTGTCATCTGAGTAGGAAGGTTGCATTTTTGATGCACTACAGAGGCTTCCTACTAGCTCTTTTTAGACTTATAATGAAGAAAGCTCTTGGCGGACTAAGGAGGACAGATTACTTCCCCTCCAGTCCACCAGTTTTCTTAAATTAAGCCTGTTTGTTTTAATATGGCGTATAGTGACTGCCACAAACAGGGACTACTCCTCTGGGGAGGAGGAGATGTTCTGCATAATTGAAATACTTCATAGTAGGGAAGGAGATTTTCAAAATCCTTTTCAAGGTCACATGTACACAAAGTATATGGAGTCCTCTGCTCAAAACGATGCCTTTTTAAAACAAGCGTCCCGAGGTTATTTCAGTTCTGCTCACCACGCTTGTTCTCACAGTAATCAAAGTCTGTTATTTGGATGCCTGCAATATCATGACTCACTGGGTAATGATGACAGTGTCTCACACATACATCAGCCGCTGCTTTTTAAGACGAGGAAATTGTGAACTTCCAGTACAACTTAATCTTCAACATTTCTTTTTCGATTTTTATTAACTCTCCTGCAGGTTAACTCTTGAAATACTGTATCTTCTCTTCTGGCAATGACAACAAAACATCCCTCTAGCTTATATGTGGAAAACCAGTGTGGCCCATGGGTTTTTTTTCAAAGGGGAGAGGGGGATCCTTCCAACAGATAGTTAGGGAGAGCCTCAGCCTGGTCGCACCTTTGGACCTTCTGGCCCAATCTCCTGCGTATATGTGGCTTGCACCTAAGGTATATGCCAGGAGCACAGGGCATCTTGCGTAGTTCTCGTGACAGAACAAGTCTCATGGCATACCTTGTGTGACAGGGCAGCACAGAGCAAGGATGGAGAGGGCAGCTTAACCCAGCTACGCCCTGCAAGCTGCAAGGCAGACTCAGCTTTTAGGCCACTTGAAGGCCTGTGGCCTTGCTTTTTATTATTTTGACCCTGTTCTGAGTGCTGCTACACTTCTTTTTTTTTTTAAGTGTCTGCACTATGCAGCGTATGCTAAGTGTTAGGTGAAGGAGAGGGGAAATGCAAGTTTCCCAAAATCCATTCTGTGTTTCCAGATCGTGCTTTTATCCCTTCCTGTTTGCAGACTGCTTCCCGCAGCCCTCAGGGGCTGAACGTGGGTGGCTGCCTTAAAATAGCCTCGGACTTGGCAGACGTTGCAGGCGGAGAGGGAGCCAGACTCCAGCCGCGCGTGTGGCACTACGGCAGCCTGTTGGTGTGGCACAACAGCAGTCGGTTCATGTGGACTGTGCACGGTGTGTTGTGTGGGCCATGGGTCCGTCGGATCCGTCTCTTCTGGCTTCAGGCCTCTGAAATTTGGCTGTCTCAGGCGGAGCTAATTACACAATCTCTCTGTGCAGTTAATAGAGAGCAACATGCTCCTCCAGAGAACTCCTCCCAGATACATTAGATGCCTGTCTTGGGATGGCATGAATTGCTTTCTGGAGGTGTGTCTTTATCGACTGTGAAGGGAACACAGCTTCCAAAACTAGCTTTTAGGTGGCCAAACTGGGGGACATGGACTGCTACCTAGAGGACCTCAATGAAAGGTAGCCGAGTCTAGAAAACCATACGAGTAGTTACACAGTAAGGCGTTCCTCAGTTCAATTCACATCTTTTCAGCTGGGTGGTCTTAAGCAAGTGGCAGCTGGTGGCATCCTTCTGCTGGAGAATACAAAACAGACTATGCTCTTTTTTTTTTTTTTTTTGTCTCTCCCTGAAGGTCGCCACTGTGAGGTCCATCAGATGATTGGAAACTACATGTGGGACCCAAAGACTAACGTATCTTTCGATATTGGCGTGAATAAAGAAAGCCTGCTGCCTCTCTGGTGGAATGGATCGGAGCCTTTGTGGGTCACAATGACGAAAGAAAAAAAGAACGTTTTCATGTACTACTGGCCAGGTCAGTATGTCAAAATTTACTACTAGTTAATGGTGTATCTTTACATCTAAACACTCCATACTCCATAGGATGGCTTTTTCATACACTACAGTTCTGAAATACAGACAAGAATTACAAGTATATTACTAATCACTTAAGGAAATGAATTTTCTTAGGGCATAGCAGTTTGCATATCCTGAGAAAGGAAAAGACTGAGTTGTCACTGGGGGTAATGTTCCTCCAAACATTACCTTCAGGGACAGTGCTGGCTTGCGGAGCATCTCCTCCTCCACAGACTGCTCCTTCCTCCTGCCCACCTCTAGCCTCTGTTGTGCCAAAAGATTCACAGAGCAATGCAGTAGACTATGTCGCTGACCGAAGTCAAAGAATAACTAACCATCCTCCCCCAGTGTTTGTTTTTTTTTTAACCTGGAAAGCAGTAGCTGGGAAATGAAAGCAATCTACTTTCATTGGGCAACAAAATCCAGCTGAAAGCTAAGCATCTTTTGGTGACCTGCAGTGAGCACTGTTGTCTTTCTTCATCATTAACTCATCAGAGGTCACAGCTGCTCTAGGTTTGAGCCATTCATCTGGAGGGACTTGGCCTTGCCATTCCTGTTTTTTTTGGGCGTTGGAGTGCTGAAATCCCTAGGGGTGTATAATAATGAGTCTCTTTAAAAAAATATGAGTATATCCTTAGGCTGTCCATTGAGGGAGCCATGTGGAAATAAACAGTTCAGCTGTGCAGCCAGACCAAGTCCCATGCAAGGTATCCACCTTCTTTGCTTCTTGACCTTCCAACAATGCTACTTCAGCAGTATGCAAATGTTGACTTATGCAACTGCAGACTAGAGGACCGTATGTTAGAAGAGCTGTACTGAATACAGCCAGAGACAGGGCAGGGCAGTGGCAGCTGAGTCAATCTGTGGGCTCCCAGCCAGGCTGTCTCCTTCATCCCAACGCACGGGTGCCTGGTCACGCTCGTTCCGTGCAACGCAGCTGATGGTGTCCCAGGAGAAAAGCCACAGTTCTCAGGAAAGGGAAGGAAGAGTCAAACCAAGATGGAAAAGATTGAAAAGCTAGAGCATTTCTACATTACTGACGAGCAAGAAGATCTAAGGGTGGCAATATTGCCTTACAGGCTCAAAGGACTGGAGGTGCAGACTAGATACAGTATTTTGGAATACCCCTCAAAAAAGCCTAATTTTATTGGGTCATCCAAGTGACTTAACAGCAATGCAAATAGTTGGAAATAGAAATTATAAAAGAATGTTCTTCTAAAAATTGATGAGAAGACCTGTTTCTACAGACTACAGACATTTTTAACTATTGAAGTAACTGCACTGAGTAGATATAATTATGTACTTAGTAGATGTAACAGTCTACAGAGGGCTACCAAAACCAAAAGAGCAGGATCCCTTTCTGTTAAATGCCCTTAGAGTTTACCAAGCTCCTACATGTTACCTTTTGAGCAGTGGGGTCCAGATGTAACAGGAGTAAACAGAAGTTACTCCAAATGCAATAGTATTTATTTATTAAATTTTCCACATATGATTTTTGAGACATTTTCTAATTCCATAATAAGCATGTAATCCCTTCTAAAAATTCAAGATTTATTACTTTAAAGCTTTAATTCTTAAAAAGGCATTTGACTGGGGAAGTGATCCCCAGCACAAAATCTAGAAAATCTAACCCCCAGCGCAGAGGGACACAGAGCAGAAGGGGTGCTGGGTGTGAACACCCAGCCATCACTGCTGTATCTGTGAGCCCAGCACAAACACAGCAAAGCCCACGTGCGGGCAGAATTCAGATGGCCTGTCCTAGCCCTAGGAGCGGAGGAGAAAAAATTACCACCGTGCTGGGTGTCTCAGCCACTGCTTGTGCTGCGAGCTCTCGTGGTAAGCACTTGGCTTGTAGGGACATTTTCCTGCTTTATTCATGGCAGCACGGTCTCACTTCAGAGATGAACACAGTGGGTTTATCTTGTATTTTCTGCTCTTCGAGGCATTCCTGGGGGAAAAGTTATATATCCTCTGAATATTTGATTGTTTTGTAAAACACAATAGCTAACGCCATATCGGAGGTGCAATGCATGGTCTCACACTCAGGTTTCCTGTCTGAAGCATTGCCACCCCAGCAGATGCTGAAGCCCCAGAGGAGCGCAAGAGCCTCCTGGTGGTACCAGAAAAGTCAAAGCTTTACAGCACTCAGCCTGGAGGGTGATGTAACCCCATACCCTCAAACGGTCTCATTTTTCAGCAGCATATGCAACAGCTTCAGCTGAAGTGCAGTGACATCTTTTCTAAATACTGAAATGAGAGAAAGGGGAAAAAAGCCTCCAAACCCAACCTTTTGCCATTTAAACACAACATTTTCCAGACCATGGAGCTAGTCTGGAAAGTTTTCAAACATTTTTGTTATGACATGGAGTGTCCAACTATTAAATCAATGTTTAGAAATGCAATTTAAAGCTGGCAGAGGTTCAAGTCTCCATGTCAGATAGATAAAGAAGAATCTATATATCACTGCGAAAGAACTCCTTATTCCAGCTCCAGAAGTTAAGGTTTCTAAATAAAGGTTTAGTGTCATATAAAACTGTGCAGAAAGGTATTTAATGTTAAATCTCAGCAATACAGCTCATCTATTTGTACCACGAAAAAACTTAACATTCCCTTTGTCTGGCTCCAAATCCTTTCAAATGCCCTTTCCCATTATATTTAAATGAGAAAATTTACCAGCTGTCCTGGCCTCTACCAGGACAAAATGTAATTTACTGCAGGGTCTTCAGGGACGGTATTTTGGAATTTTAACAAGCCTGAACACTGAAAATCCAATCTTAAGTCCTGCTCACTACAGGGAAAAACAAGCAAACAAGCAAAACAACACACAAAAAAAAACAAAAAACAAACAAACAAAAAAGCCAAAACAACAACAACAAAAAACATACAAGCTCTTGATATCTAATTTAGGCAGCCTGAATTTTCAGTGTTACTGTCGATGAACTGCATGCTTGAAGACCAACACTTAGTGGCCAAAAACTGTTTCTGATTGTTGCTGCTTCTGTAGTCTTTTATTTCACACTCATCCCTTGACAATTTAGAAATAGCAAAGATAGAGATACCAGAGAAACTAAAATATCTCAGATCCCCAAGAGGTTGATGCAGCCAATGAAAATTATTTTCGAGTAATTCTGAGGAATGATATCTGAGAAAATTATAATCTGATGTCAGTATCTGAAGAAGAAAAAAAGAGACGAAGTCATTATATTAGTCATTGGTTATGAGCAATCATCCACCCAAACTAAGCTGCTAGGTGTCGTTTCTCAATTTAATCATGACTGGCCTTGTGTTTCCAAATGTGTCCTTACCAAAAGATGGCTTTGGAGCCAGTCTTTTCCCAGACTCAAATGTCAGAGGACAATTTAGCCGTGAAGTTCCAGTTTGGTCCTGAAATACTAGCAAAAACTACAGAGGAGTGCTATGTTGTCTCCAACCTTGGAGGCACCTAAAAACTCATGTTTTGCTGCTGGTAGCACCCAGGACATCAAGCAGAAGAACGCATTTGAGCAACTGTGTCTTATGCTACTGACTGCAGGAATTTCATTGACTAAAATCCCAGCTAGGCAGATGTCATACGAGGCATGAGACCACGTTACATGGACCTGCTAATAGGCACGTGCTCAGCCAGAGCTGAAGATGTGTAAATTTATATGGTGAAAGGTTGTAATGGCCACTGCAGCAGAAGAAACTGGGCTAGAGGTAAATCCTTTAGAAATGGGTCACCTATCATTTCAGCATGTAAACTGTGTGTCTATCTTCAAACTTGTCAGCTGCTTTGGCAGTATTCATAAGCATCAGATTCCCAAAAGTAGGCTGTCTGTGCAGTCACTGAAGGCCTATTTTCAGCAAATCTTGGCCTAAATAGAAAGAGCAAATAGGAGATGTTTGCTATCCTAAATCGGACAAAGCCAAAGGCATGATATTTCATGATATTTCATCTGTTGCAATACTACATTACTCGTAATTGCTTATTGCAACTCCCGCTGCAATGCCAAGTCTCTTGGTCAGCTTATTTTGCAAGATGTTTGCTTTTCCCTGTATCCCAGTATTGCATCTCAGCAGTATGAGCTCACACAGGCTGAAATGCATGACACAGGCAAATTCTCTTTACTGAGTGTCCCAGTGATCAAACCACTGCAAAACACCTCTGAAAGTAGCTCTGCTTGCCCTACTGCCCTCTCTGGACTTACACCTCCTACGCGACCTTAACTCCTCTCAAGTAATGTCAGTTTCTGACAGTCCATAATGCCTCTCTCTTCCAGCCCAAAGGAGAGGCAAAGCGACCCAAATGTTGGCATATTCAGGGTATTGCTTAGAATTGCCTTTTTGACCTGACTGTACTGCTGTATAGAGTCCATTTTCCGAAAGATCTCTTTTTTTTTCCTTCTGCCCTAGCAACACAGCAGAAAATGCATAACTGATGGGAGGACTCTAGGGTTCTCTAAAGATAATTCACATGAATCCAGTGTTTGTGAAAGCACTGTTCTTTTAAATATTAATGCTATTCAGCAGCACACAGTATCCAGAGAGCAAAAGGGCAGAAAACCACAAAAACAAGTTTTTGTGTGTTCAGGGCCATGTTCTCCTGTAGGATTTGTTGCCACAAATTTCTGGACTGTATTTTGCAAGGAAGGCTGCAAGTTACCAAGAGAGGTAATTGGTTTATACTGTTTTAACAAGACCTCCTGGGAAACAGATTTAATAGTGGAGTGCCAGAATCACATAATAAAATACAGCTTATAGAGGATATTATGATGTAAGATACAGTGTGTCTAAGTGGAAAGTATTTGCTGAACTTTGAGGGAACAATATCTAAATCTATTATGTTGGAAGTCTGGGGGTGAGGATACAGGGCCGCAGTAGTTAAGATCAAAACAACCAAGTGATTTAGGTGGAAAGGGTCTGCCATGAGGCCATCAGAGCTTTGTTCTGGGAAGGTCACACAGAGACCTCCTTTTAAAGAGGGAAATAAAAGGATCCAATGTTCACTTTGCTAAAAGCACTCATCCAAAATACCCCTCTCCCCTTTTCCGTTCCCAACCACAAAGTTTCCAGCACAGAAGGTGTAAGGTAAGTCATGTCACAAGGAATTTACTGTGAACTTGGACCCCACACCGTGGGGTCTGTAATGAAACTGCAAAACTTAGCACATTTTTCATTTGTAGGTTGTGAGGTCGAAATCCTTGGAGTCAGACCAAGCTATTGCCGCGAATACTTCAGTGTCCCGACAGACAAAAACTTTGCAGATGCTATCAGTGACGCTCTCGAGTCTTTCCGGTACGTCATTAAAACTCTGCAGTGTGGTGTTTCCTTCCCCAAGGGTAAATATTTGGTTTTATTATCAGCCTTTCTGTAGGACAGTTTTCAGGATTGGCTCCCACATAGGAAGATGGGGTCCAAGGCTGGTTCATAATATTGTCAAAGAAACACGTTCATATAGGGGAACAGGCAGTTACATTAAGATTAGAGGGAAATTTGTGTTCCTTTTTTCATGTGTAGATTACAACACAGAGGAGACAACCCAGCTTACTGTTTTTTCCTTGCTGTTTCAAAAAACTCCAATATCAGGCTGTGAGAATCTCTTAACTGACCTGCAATAGCAGACTTTGAAATGCTGAGATTCAGAGAGTGCTCCTAGGAATTAGGAAATTTGGAAATTCAGCTCCAGTCCCTTGTTTACAAGACCAATGTTTTGGCTCCTTCTGCATTTTAGAACATCTTAGGTACAATGCTTTTGGAGCAGGCATTAATTCTGTGCAAATATGAGTATTATGGGAATATATCTCTCTGATGTCTCCTAGAAAAACAGCGTGCTCTGTATCCAGTTTTCCAGCTGCACCATCTCTCATCCAAATGTTAACAAAGGGAGAGTTCCGAGTAGCTTGTAAAATCGGGGAAGATTAGGTTTGTTGAAACTACACCACCACGTGCGTAGCCTATGCCTTGTCTTTGCTATAACTCAGCTTCCTCTTTTAAAACCTTTTTGGTTCCATCATTTATCCAGTTCAATCTGAAAAGTCTAGTATTCGGATGCTGAGTGTTGTTTGTCTCCAAAATGATGATGGAGCTGTTGGGGACATTGCTCCCAGTTGCACACGGGGTCCTGCTGCACAGGTGCTCACAAATCACAGTGTTGTTTACAGCATGGGGCTTAGAGAGAAGCTGTCTCGTGTGAGATATTTGATCCTGAAATGATTTAGTTGACATTTTAGGAAAGTTATCTGCACGTGACATGAGGAGCTCATATGTGCCATAGGAAGCTTTTATGGAACTTATGCAAAAGTTGTAATTCAGTGAATGAAGAAGGGAATGGGAAACTGAATACAGAAACCAGACCTGATTTCTGGAAGAAACACAGAATTACCACAGAAAGATTTTTGGTTGGGTATCATTTGGGGGTGGGTCAGGATATGCTTGAAGCTTCCTGCCTGGGTCTCTATGAAGGAAGATGCGTAAGGCTGCTCAGGAAGGGTTGCAGCTTTGTAACTGTGAACACAATTAAAAGCAAGGCACAAACTGCTAAAAGCTCCAGCCCTTCAAGCTGCTTTTTTGGGTAGCTGGAGTCCACTGAAAAAGTTTCAATAGCTAATTCACCCGGAGTCACAAGGCTGCTTGCTGCTGCCTTCAGTGAAAAGGGCAGGGACACACGAAAGTCAGTAGGGCAGCTCACAAGAAGTAAAAGCTGGAAATTTCAGGAAGAGAGCAAATCCCAGTTACCATGATGTCTGCAGTAAACTTCAGCTACAGCCTTCCGAAGAGCCAAAACCCCACAGATCGTGCTGGAGCTGTGGGAGGCTCAGTCCCTGAACCATTTCCATTTGCACAGCATCCCCTCTTGAATTTCTGCCTGGCTCCCTTTCCTCTGAACTGAGCTCCCTGCCTGCAGCAGGGCAAGGAAGAGGAAAAAGGCATGATGATTATGAATATTTTTATCTGGATCAAATGATCTTCTAGTTACAGGTGAGAAGACAAAGCAGTCTAAGCAGAGAAATAACACAGGCACTGCAGCAGAAGAAAACTGCTTCAATAGGTTCAGTGAGAGTTTATGCAGCACAGAAGTTACAGGGTTAAATTTCAGAAACTAATTTGTCCCTAATATAGATGGAAAGTAACAATTAAAATGAAATGAAGGGGAAGGGAAGGGCTGCTTCACTTGAATGGTTTTAAAGTCATGAGGAGTGAGAAGGAGCACTGCTCTGCGGTGAGCAGTGGAGAAATTCCCAAGGCAGAGACATTCAGCTGCCTACAGGACGCCTCTTTAGAGGCCTTTAGCAAGCTCACAAGTAAAATGATAGGTCCTAATTTCATTCAGCCAGTTCCTCACCTCTGATTTTTTTCTTCCTCACCTCTGATTTTTTTTCTTCTGTCTCGCTCCTTACCCCAGACTACTGGCAAGTCTTTAGTAAGAGAAGCCAGACCCGTCAGAACACCACACAAACATCTTTTTGTAGGGATCTTGATCTGAATCTGGGCATATCTTATGGATGGTGCACCCTGGCACATATTAAGTACGGTAGAAAAAGACTGTTTGAACTTCATGAGCATGAATTTGTGATTTTATCCACACGACTGCTCTCAGGAAGGTTTGCAGTGAATTGTACAGTGGTCATGAAAATGTAATTAAGCACTGATGCATGTGCTACCCTTACTAATTGGGCTGAGGACATTCAGTGCAGAAATGTGTGACTAACTAACCCTGTTCAACTCTGAGATTACCCTGGTTTTCCTCTGTTCATTGGTCAGAAGAAATAAAAACCCTGTCTAAAATCTCATCCCAATTCATAGCACATGGGTTTCTGCAAAGTTATGGAAGAGCCTGTCCTGAGTTGACCTGGGTAGTTTGGAAGGCCTCACACAGGAGAAAGCCAGAAGTGCCAAACCTTAATTAAACCACATTTTACTTGTAACTCCCACAATCCTTTTAAAAGGGGAATGACCTGTGGAAGAAGAAATCAGTATTTCTTCTGGCTCTTTCTTTGTCATTAAATGAATAGCCATCTTCTTAAGTTGAAGACGTAGCAGAGGGCTCCCAGGACAGCCTGTGACATGACAGTCTCTACCTGGCACCTCCAATGTGAGTCTCAAGCAAACCCAGGTGCCTCTGGGTGGGAATAAGAAGCCCAGCCGTCAACAGCAGGTAGAAAAGCAGAGGCTGGAAGCAGACAATGTTCCTCTGGGATATTTTTGGCTCTAAGTCCGAGTGAAGAGTGCACTGGTAACTCCATCAGCCAGGAGGGGAAGGCTCCTGGGCCTGTACATCAGGGCTCCTAGGCCCATGTACATCAGCCTCTTCCTCCCTTCCCTCCAACCTCCAGCAATGGCAGTGCCGAAATGGCCGCAGTGTACTACGAGCGCATCGACGTGGAAGGCCACCACTACGGCCCTTCGTCCGAGCAGCGGAAGAGTGCTTTGAAGGAGGTGGACAAAGCCTTGAGCAACATGATCACCCAGATCAAGGTCAGTGATGTCAGAAAACCGAGCTCCTGGGGGCTGGGTTGGATGTGGTACATAGGGACGTGGTTTAGTGGGTAATGTTGGTGGTAGGGGTACAGCTGGACCAGATGGTCTTGGAGGTCTTTTCCAACCTTAATGATTCTATGATTTTGGTTTTCCATATGCTACAATCCTCACTACCCGTTCTGTAGTGATCAAAGTACCAGCATCTGCTGTTCACTGTGCGCCTGTCATCTCAGAGCCCCAAAACTTTGTGTGTCTCTTCCCCAAGTGCCAGTAATTTTGCCATTACAACAGTTTTTAGAGAGACCTTTTCAAAAATGGTAATTAATTGAGACCATAACACAGTGTTTGAAAAGTTCTAAAAACTGCTTTTTGTGGCACTATGAAGAGCCTATTTAATGCCTGTTAATTGGATGCATTGGCTGTAAATTTTTATTTCCTCAGAAAGAGAGGCTATTGATATCACGTGGACGTTAATACACCATTCCCCTGATTCTTATTTTCAGAGATGGCGTTATAATCCTCCTAGTGGATTATTACCCCAATAGCCCCAGGAAGCCATAAACCAATATATGTGTTGCTCTGTTTATAACCTGTGTTGCTGGCTGGAATTTATGGCAGGCGAATGAATCAAAACTACTTGTTTTGTAAGGTTTGTTGAATCAGGCAATTAACTTTTATGGTAGTTTTTATAGTACCACTCAGAACTCTGTATGTGAAACTTTGTTTTAAAAAATGCTATGCAAACAATTTTGCGGTGAGAAAGAGACGATATCAAGCCTTCGGGTAAATGTCAATTCTGTGAATATTTCTGCTCTCTTTTCACAATGATAAGTACACATTAGAGTTTTCTACATGCTTCAGTGAGGAGAGGAAAATATATTTCTACCTTCACTAAATCATAAGAGCTGTAATGCCAAGTGGCTGTGTTTGGGAGGGGAAGAGGGAAGGCCTTTGCTACAGGTGGTACCGTGACAAAGTTGCTCTTCCACAACCATTTTGACCTACAGATAACAAACAGTTGGATAAAATCCTGCCCAAGACCGAGCGGTACAACCAGTTTGTGGGGCTAGGATGTTCCCTGCTTACTTAGCAGGGAACAGGGTCTATTTTGCCAAATCTCTCCCTGGTGCTAACCTCTGAGACTCCCCCAGGGCAGCAAGTGAGAGCGGACAGCTGTTGTTACAAGTGGTGGCCAAGCTCACTGCAGGATATTTGCAGCCACGCTCCTTCTGGTGGACTTCCACTAAAATCAGAGGAGGTCAAATGAGGCTTAAAATTTGCCACTCACTCCACAGAGCAAGGGCCTTCAGAATGGTGTCAACGTCCTCCTCTTCTCTGACCACGGGATGACGGACATCTCGTGGACGGACAAAGTGATTGAGCTGAAGAACTACATCAATATGAGTGATACCATTCAAATGAAGGACCGGGGTCCTGTTGTCAGCCTTTGGCCAGTTCCAGAGAAGCATACAGAGGTAAGTACAGTTTATTAGTATTGATTTATTTCACGTTTTCTTGGGTTTTATGACAATTGTTTCTTTTGTTTGGTTATAATGTCTAAATTCGGTTCTCAGAGATGTGTGCAGAAATCAGCCTGGGGTTCTTCTCAGGAGCCACACGTTAATCCCATCACTTTGCACTCTTGTAACAAAGGTTTCTGAAGAGAATTCACACCAGACAAATCAAAAGCATAATCTTTCACTATTATTTGGCACAGATATGTGCTTTCAACCCCCACCACTATGTGCTTTTGATAAATAGCTAGAAGATTTTAGCTCAAAATCTGTTTTTGAAATGTTATATATATTAGTCAATTTATTGACTCATTAGCTGGGATTTTTAAATGATCTGGAAGAGGTCAGGCATTCTTATTCCAGTAAGCTTCCACAGAGTTTGAGGAATTAACTCAATTAGACCAGAATTACCAAAAAAGCCCATTTTTACAACATTCTCCTTTGAAGAATTCTGATGAATAAGCATGTTGGGTTAAATCCCTTATAAAAGCCCAAGGCTAGAACTGCAGGATTTTGAGGAGCAAATTAAAACAATACAGAAAGAAATATGGAAACCACTTGAAAAGAATGAAAATGCAACATCTGTAACTAATACACTAGTGAATTATAGTTGAACTAGAAACCAGTGCTTGAGAAGTCTATTTTGCTGTCCTCAAAATAGAGATGAGTGGATGTACAAAACAGGCAGTCCACACTCCAGGTGATTTTTTTTTCTCTATATTATATTTTAGCTAATTCCAGTACATCATAGGACATATGATTCTTTGAAGAGAACACTTGCCAATCGCACCCAAAAAGGCTCTCTAGTAATTGTACAGCTGGAATATCACAAACATTTTAAATTAGTGCCGGGACTGACAGTTGTCTTAGAGGCACGTGTAAGTCTATCACTCAAAGTTCCTGCAGGGTACTACAGAGTTTATATATGTCTTCCTCAGCCTTAACTCATCAGTCTCTAGTTTTGTAGGCAAGACCGTCGAACGAGGACAAGTATAAATTGCCACTTCACACTGACATTTTTTTTTTTCCTGACAAAGCTCTTAAGCACATGCTTCTCTTTCATTAAACAGCCTAATATCCCCAAAGAGAATAAAATGCAATGTCTCACATCATGGTTTTATTTTCTTCCTTTATTTCTTTTTAGGACTTCTTACTGGAGTGTTGCTACTTTAAGTAAAATTAAGTTAATTTTTCTTTTTCCCACGAGCCAGATTCCACTATTCTAATTCACTTTGAAAAGCCCTGTTCAGGAGTTAGATCGTATCATAACGTAGTGGTATCAGATTTAAGAGTTATGCCATTTTGAAGCACCAGAAGTACTGGCGAAACACAATGACCACTCTCTAGTGAGATGGTCGGGCTGAGTCCTGCCATCCCATCCTAATTCCTTATGGCGACCACATATAGGGCAGGAGTTTCAGTGCTGGATGGATGCATGCATGAAGCACCCCAGCTAGACAATGCAGATTGCATGTGTACAAATGCATCACATATGCAGGGCAGACTTCACTAAAAGGCTAGTGAAGAACCTTTCATTCTTGTTGCAGTCTTTGAAGAATCGAGCTATTTCTTCCTGAAGATTATTTGTATATAAGCAAAGAGTGTTTTAAGCTCTGGGGACTCCAATAGCGACCTTCTTTATGGCATATGGACATCTTCTTTAGGCATTTTAAATATTTTTCTGAATAATTGTGGCTTTAACCACATTTGTGTAATTGTATTCCAGATGGTATGATTAATATTAATAGGCCACCAGCACAGCATTGTGCACCTTCAAAGCTGCAGGCATTGACTGATTAATCTCACAGCATCCTTGTAAAGCAGATAAGTAAGCACTACCAATCCCTTTGATAGGGATAGAGAGGTTAAGTATAAGAAACCAAGGCAAGGTGATATTAATTGTTCACTCGAGCACAAGGAGGGAAGAAGAGAATATCCCTTTTCCTCATCTGCCAATTCATGCCTTTGAGCACCCTTCTTTTCACCACTTAGTTTATGGTTTCCCTTGGTTTCATTTTCTGTGTCTGTATGTCTATATAATCACATGCATACATTTGTGAGTGCTTGTACTGTAAGTGTGTATAATACCTACGGTCATGGTTTTCTATGTGCTTATGTCCCAAGTTTTCAGAACATCCAAAAACCTATAAGGAGATTTTTTCACCTTACAACTGGCGAAGTCACAGATTAAATGTACTGGTGATTACCCATTAAAGGGGATTAGCCATTTAAAAAAATCAGGTGTATCTACAGACCCATAGGTGTGCACATGCTCTTTATAGCCGTATGGTGTCCTAACATTTGTTTTCTTTGCAGATATATCAAAAATTGAAAGCTGCAGAACACATGGATGTTTATAACATACAGGATATTCCAGAGAGGTTTTTCTACAAAAAAGGAAAATTTGTTTCTCCTCTAACCCTTGTTGCTGAGAAGGGATGGTTCATAGTAGAGGTAAAGTACAGAAGCAAAAGACATTAATGTGAAAAGGTGCAATGCATGAACGCAGAAAGAAGAATGTATAATTTTGTGCTAGACGTTGAGTCAAAGTATTACATCATTTACTTGTGCTGACTGCAGTGCTCACATCAAATGTTTGTGTGCTTGAAAGATCCTAAAGACATGACACCTGTGCTGAAGCTAGAAAAAGTTACGAAGTTAAGACGGTTCCTTAAAAGGACTTTTTGTATTTTCCATTATGGTCATGTTGATTTACTCCTCTTCCCCCTGCCAATTTACCATCCTCTCAGTTCTGCTCTTGACAGATGTGAAATGATTGCTCCCATTTCAAGATCTTACTGTCCCTCCATTCAGCGGTACTTCTACTACTTTTCTTTTTGCCTGTCTTCCCACCCACCAGACTCTATTCTAAAAACACCCCATTTCCCACAGGCCTTCCATCCACAAAACGAGTCAGACTGTGGGTTTACTCCTCAGAGATATCCAGTGCGCACATGGCAATCCTGAGAGCCTGTTAGGCAGACAATCAATTAGACCTGCATATTAAGAGATTTGCATACCAACTTATTATTATACCTTATTATTATTGTCATCATCATGATTTTGTACTTGTATCTCTGCTGATCACCTCCACATTGCAGACATCAATTGCATCCCAGCACAGCTCAGAGGTTACGTTGTCAGCAACATGGTGACAGAGCCAAGGAGTCCCGTTCTTTATCTTTTAATGTCTCAGCATGGTCGTTAGGCCATATTGCCTTACAGTTCATGGGAACTCAGCTGAGCATCTTCCTGCACCACCCTCAGAGGTGTTGTTCACCTGGCTTTGCTCAAGATGGCCCACGCTGCCACAGTTCTCGCTAACTAACCTGACTTCAGGACAGGGATTTCCACAGTTAAATAAAAATACATATCTAAAAAAGCCCAGTTGTTTTGGGGTACAGATGGATGAGCACCACACCTCTGGTTAAAATACATACAAAAAAGCTACAGTTAAGATTCAGACTAGTAAAGAAAGCATCGGAAACATTTTTGCTGAAATTTTTTTGAAAAACTATAACTTAATTCTTTTGTACAGTATGAAATTCAACACAGAACATTTTTACATATTCTGTAAAAAATGCTCTTTAAAAAATCATTGAAACTCTGACAAACCTTAATAACAGTGCAGCAAACACTGCTGCTATGGTAATTATTTCTGTCTCTCAGCCCATTCCTTCCCATTGTTTCTGATTTTCAAGAATGTCCTCTCATTAATTCTGTCAGATTTTCCTTATCCTCAGTACGTTTTCATTATCCATGAATGGGATGTGAAAATGAAAGTTTCCTGTCATATTTTTTAAGCAATAATTGAGCCTTCTATTATACTCCCTGCCCAAGCCATTGCAGAGAGGATATTCAGCTCTTCGCTATCACCCTCACAGGATGTTTTAACTCTCTGTTGGCTAGTTGATAGATGTAAGCTGTTTGATTCATTTCTTCTTAATACTCTTTGCCTATTTTTTTTTTTTTGAGAGGCAAAGGGGACGTATCTGGAAAGGTGTTTTATTCCAGCAGGGCTAGGGGGAGCAAAAGCCCATCTGTGTGTCGGTGCCTGGACCACAGGAGCTGGGCCCTCCCTGCCCCTGGGCCCACCACGAGCCAGGGTGCCCCATGGCAGGGGTGGCAATTCCCAGGTCGGAGATGCTGCTCCTGGTCACCTCCAGTGACGGGCAGCAGCAGGGGCTGAGGCTGTGCTGGAATAACACAAAATCACTCCCAGTCACAGCCCCTCCTGCTTCATTCATCTCCGAGGAGCAGCGCTACCCAAACATGATGAGTTCCCAGGAACCACACCAAGCAGAGCACCACGTACGGAGGTGCTACGGTAGGACGAGGGAAATGAGTCTGCTTTCTCCTTGGCTTGCTCTGAGCGCTGTCAGGGAATAGATGGAGACAAGGAAAGAGATTTAATTTGTCAGCTAAAATTGTTCAATTATCTGCTACATCTGCTGACTATTACACACAAAGAAACGCAAGGGATACTCCAGGGGTTCCCATGGAAAGCAGACGAAAGAGCTGCACTTCGCAGCTGTAATCACTGCCATCCTCGGTGCTCCTGTGCACGGGCAATGTCCTTCTCTGGCAGAGGAGGAAAACAAAATCAGACAATGACTCAATGCTCCAGGCAGGGGTAGTGGCACCATTTGCCCCGGGGTGGGATGCAGGAGACTCTGCCGGGGCATCTTCTGTGCTCCTGTGATGGAGCGGGAAGTCCAGACCTGGTGTTAGGAAACTGCAGCTCCTGCTCTGTAACCATTGGAGAAATTAACAACAAGGGGTTAACGAACTGTCAAATGATGTTCGCTGTCTTAGTGAGTGAGATTCCTGCCATAGTTTTAGGGATATCCGGAGTGTTGCCTGGGCTGCCATCCCGTGGGACAAGCTAAACTCACAGAACGGGTTGGTGCAGGATTTCGAGAGGACCCTAAGGATCATTTCTTCCACAGGGGCAGGAAATGACACCGTTACAGCTAGCTGTCAGGAGCTATTAATATGCAGCAGGAGAGACTAAGGAAGGAAATTAAAAGTATGGCTTAGGAGTGTAATTTGGGTAAAGAAAAACAAGAATTATGATGACAAATCGTTAGAGCAGGAAGACAAAACTTGTCCACGCCAGAGACAGGGGGAAGGAAGAGAGCAAAGGGAGCACCTTGGACCTGAGCCCGCGTTCCCTGGAAGGGACCTCCTTGCTTTAACCCCGTGGGGTAGTGCAGCACGTGGTGGCACACGGTGGCAGAGGGTGGCACGCCATGGTACTAACGTGCCCTGCTGTTTTTTACCAGAGCAGGGACAAGCTGCCCTTCTGGGAGAACGGCACGGGGAAGAGGGAGGCCTGGCAGAACGGCTGGCATGGCTACGACAACGAGCTCATGGAGATGAGAGGCATCTTCCTCGCGTACGGGCCAGGTACGATGCCACCATCCCCGTCCCCACCAGGGGAACAAGTGGGGCTGCCCCAGCTGGGTGTCACAGTCCTGGCACGCACTGTGGCACCCTGGGCATCCCACTCCTCCCATGGCCCCATGGCCCCTGCCCCAGCACCCCTGCAGCCCCTGACACATCAGGACCTGGGTGGCACTCAAAGATTGCACCCAAAAATTATAAATAGATATCGGGATTTCCTCATCCTGGTTGGCACTGGAAAGGTTTCTATCTCTATCTCTATTTTATAGCTGAAGAAACAGGGCAGAGAGAGGTGAAGCAATTCGGTCAGCCCCTCTCCTATGTCTCAGCACAGTAACTCCATCCCTTTGGCCTATTTTCCAAGGCTGGCCTGAATTTTTAATTCTTTTTGAAACACATGAATTCTCCTTTTGTTCATGGATTCGGACTCACTAATGCGGAGTGCTGTCTTTGAGGAGGCTGAAGCTGCAGCAGACCTCACCCACCTGGCCAGCGGGCAGACATGAAGCCCCTGATTCTCGCTTCATTGGACCCTTTAACCATTGATAAGTCCTAGGCTATGGCAACAGGCAGGAATGAAAGCAAAAAAAGAGTGCAAAACACCATTATTTCAGGCTTTTAAACCTACCAGTGTACACAGCAAAGTAGCTCCTGTATTTGTGTATTTATTTATTTTAGTTTTCAGTTTTGGAATCAAATTGGATTAGAAGTAAAAATAATGAGTGAAAGCATTTAAAATGTTTTTTGCTGAGCCATCCTGCAAATTATATAGATTATAATTATCAAATATAACTTTATAAATTATACTCCAAATTACATTGAGTATCCCAGCCTGCTGGGTAAGTCCCTGGACGGGCAGCAGAGCCCTTGCCCCACGTTTCAGGGGCTGGGCCCGTTAACCCCTCTCTCCGCCCGCTTTCCCTGCAGACTTCAGATCCAACTTCCGAGCGCCTCCGATCAGGTCCGTGGATGTCTACAACGTCATGTGCACCCTGGCGGGAGTACAGCCGCTGCCAAACAATGGCTCCTGGGACCGGGTGGAGTGCATGCTCAGGAACACGGCCGCCTTGGCACCGCTCCGCCAGTGGAGCAGCTGCGCTCTCGCCCTGACTCTGCTCTCGCTCCTCGCCCAGCAGATCTGGTTGCTGTGATCCCCGAACAATGTTGGTCACTGTCACCAGCAACTCGATCCTTCTCCTTTTTTTTTTTCTTTGTATGTGTGTTTTGTTCTTTGTTTCTGTGTGTGTGTTTTGTTTTTTTAAGTTCTTCATTTGAATAATAGCTTTATTAATAGAGTGCTGTCCCCCGCTCAGCCGTCGTGCTCTGCCAGGCGTGAATCCGACCCATCCTGCTTTTACAGCAGTTATAACGTGAAGACAGGTTTTGTGCTGCTTTAAACACAGCCAGGAAAGCTGGTGTTGCTGCTCTAGATTTACAGAGCTGGCAATGGGAGCAGGATTCAGGCTGGCTAACAGCAAACTTTTCTGGTGGGTGCATGTGGAGATCCCTGGACATCAAGCACTTCTTACCCCAGCAAGTTTAACCAAGAGGCTCGCCCTGATTCCTGCTCAGGGGTGGAGGCAGACCTCTGTGCATTTACCTTGCTGTTTCTGGCTTACTCCTTTATCTCCAGCAGACCTCCACTTCTCCTTACAGTGCCAGCCAAGCCCGGTCCCTACCAACCCCTTCATCAAAGAGCCAAGCTCTTTGCTGAGCAATCGTAGTGCCAAGAAAGGTGGATTGGCAGGAGAGCAGTGAGAGCATCCTACTTCTCCCAGCCTTGTCTTCTTTGTTTTCCCTTAAAGCAAGCCCTGGCACTGCGAGCCCCTGGGGCTGGGCTTTCATCAGCGACCGCAGCTGGAGGGAGGGCTAGGGCAAGAGGAGACTGATGGAAATCCTCCACACCAGAAACTGGAGGACATTGAAATGGCATCTGGACACACCAGGTTCAGGACCAAGTACGATGAGGAAGCCTGGCATTTAACAGCCTCTCTGCTTTTCCTGGTGAAGATGATATCACCTGCTTAGTTGTTTTTTGTTCGTTTGTTTTATCCAATTGTGTTTCTGAAGGTTTTCAACAGCTACTACTTTTCTACCAGCTCCTGCTCTCTACGTCTCTACCGTTAAAGCAATGTGGTGGGCAGCACATTCCCTTGCTGTTTTTCTTTAGAGGTGGTATTCTGCAGCAGGGAGAGAGGTTTACACAGATGCATCTCTCTCCACCTCTCTCTCAGTTAAGTCTAGCTAAGATTTCCACCTTGGGATATGAAGCCCAAAGTCGTAATGGTTGACTTAAATATAGCAGGAGAGCATGAGGCTGCTCTCAGAGGTAATGCATCTGAAGGTCAAGTCAAATGGATGACATAATCCTGAAAACATCAACATAGCAGACATAGTAAATCCCCTGAAAAAAAAAAAAAAAGAGATTTTGCCCCTACTCATCCACTCCAGTGCAGCCAGGGACCTGCCCTGGGGCAGTGTTCAACACAGGGCTGGTGGGGGCTGGAAGCAAAGCCAGCAGCTTCGAAGTCCTTCTCTGTTAGCTTAGAAGATTAAGTGCACTGAATTGTTAAATTGTCCAGTTGTCAGTCCTTGGTGTTAAACACGGGAATGTATATAAGCTGTGGTGGGTCGTTAGAGAGGTGGTCTTTTTGCATCATTAAGTTTCTACTGTGAAATAAGCGTATCTTGAACAGAGCCATAAAGGTCTGATCCCACAAAGTGTCCTTTCCTCCTTGGGAGGCTGACCGCAGGCTGCAGCCTTCAGTCGTGCCTTCAGGAGCGCTCAGCACTTTTTCTGATATACCTCTGAGCCAGGAGCTTTCAATGAAAAACTGCCTTTGGAAGGATTCAGGTCCCTCCCCGTGCAAAATAAACTTCTAAGACTTGTTATTTGTACGGATCCAGAGTCAGGCACCATTCTGGTACAGTGAGTTTAAGGGTGAATGATTACCCTATGAAAAAAAAAAAATACAACGCATTAAACTTGACAAAAGACTACTGTAATAGCTATAAAGATTTATGTAATGTGTTTTTAAAGCTCAAGTGAACCATCAAATCAATTGGAAAAAAAGGGGAGAAAATCAGTCTTTGTTATTAGACTGTTGAGTATAAAAGGCAATTTAGTGCTTTCTAAGCATTTGCAGTAGCTGTAAAACAAGCATCTATTGTTCAGAGTTCCCTGTTGCTCTTTAATGGACCAGGCTCAATGAATCTGCTGGAGCACATTTTTAAAGTGAGAAAATTATCAGCACACAAGATAACCAAATGACAAAATTGCAAATTTTTGCTTGGAAAGCAACAGGGTATATACAGTGCACGCTAATCCCTCCACAGTTTTAACTCTTACAGTAAAAAGAAGCCAATATTCAGAACTACAGATCCTTAAAGTACAGAGCTATATTCTGATGCTCAATGACAGAAGCAGAAGTCAGACAAACAAATCAGGTCCGTTGAGTTGTTCCAGGGATGGGCCACAAGACATGAAGCCGATATTGTGCGTACTTTGTGTAACTCATTTTTGTCACAGTGGCCATATGCAGTGTCTGCCCTTCGAGCAAATACTGCAGAGTAAAATTCCTAAGTGTGTGAGGTGTTAGACCTTTATGCAAGCTGTGGGTATGGCAATACACCTCAAAATATACGATATAAAAGGGAAATTTGATGGTAGAAGCTACAAGAGCTACAAGAAGCTCATTAGCTTCATGGGAACTACAGTTGATTATGTGTGAGAAGCACATCTTTCTTCTGAAAGTTTGTACCTCTGAATCAGTTCACATTCTCATTCAAAAATCAGTGTCTTGACTCTAGCCTATTTTTCTGTGTACTATGCAACTGAGGTGGGTGTATTTTAAAAACTGGTTCTGAATGATGTTTTTGTACAATGACTGATTGTGAATGAGTGAATAAATCTAAGAATGCTGTTAGAAAAAAAAAATACATCTTTTTGTAAATACTGTAAGATTTGGGGGGAAAAAAAACAAAACAACAACCATAACACTCTGCCTTTCTTGTTTAATTGCTGCATCAATGTGTGACAGACAGTGTTTGAAGCTTCTGCTGATTAATCATCAGCAAGATGAATGATAACATTGTTTAGAAACGGCAAACTTGTCAGCATGTAAATTAGGGACATGAAATGCATCACATGAGATACTGTAGCTTGTATATGCAGTGCTTTTTTCCAGATGTATTTCAGTATTAAAGCTTTTGAACAGGTGCATTTTTCACTATTTCTCGTAGCCATTTACCTGCATTAATAATAATAAGGGCTTTCTTGCCTACTGCATGCCACTACTTTGTAACCAGCCTCTGGCCTCCTTGGTGTGCGTCCCCTCCTTGGTCTCTGGGACACCAGCAATCTTTTTACCCTACGTTTGCACAGCACCCAGCTCACTGGTGCCTGCTTGGGGCTTTTATGTGCTTCTCTGTCTGTCCAGCTAGTGAACAGGGCTAAGCCTCAGCAGGCCAAGCTGGCCTTGTCCATCCTTGCCCAGCTGGCTGATGCTGGCCAGGCAAATTGCCAAGGAAGGACTGACTCTCACAGCGAATTGGCTCACAAATTTCTTCTACATTCGATATCTCCTCCAGGATAACACAAAGCCAGGCAGGCCACAGGGTGCAGTGGAGAGAGGTGGAAATTTGCACCACTGCTCCTCTCACTGGGCACATAAAGAACTGGGGCCTCCAGGAGCATCTGTCCAGGGAGGTGTAACTCACACTATTCAGTGGACACGACAAACCATTTTGCTGCCCTTAGAATGAGCCCTGAATGCTCTCTCCAGACCCGCTTCTCCAAGCCCACCTTGTTACTATCACACAACCTGTTTGCACAGAAGTCATCATGGTACCATGGTTCAGTGTGGGTCAGGCTTTCTGGATGGCCAGCACAGCGGCGCGTAGCCCTCACATTAAACCCCACATCCCAGAGCTGGGTGCTGCGAATGGAAATGGGACCTCAAAAACCAACACCAAAGACCTCAGGGACTCCTGCTTTAAGCTCTGCAAACGTACTCTTCCATGTTCGTGGAAGAGACTGATTTAATAGTAAAAGTCCCCATGCTACAAGCTGATGGCTAAAACCAAAGTCTTCTCTGAGCAGCCAGGAAATCTTCTCTGGGATGAAGTAGAAAGGGTGGCATTGTGACCTACTTACTCCAGTTGCCTCTTCTCTCAGCTTAGCTCCCTGATGCCAGGCAAGGACGGTCGGCACAACCTTTCCCCCTATTCTGTAAATCCAGCTGCCCGTGGCTCGCACAGAGATAGAGCTGGGCTTATGCACAGCGGGTCGCACAGACCTGGCTGCTCACGGCCAGGTCTGGCAGCCGTCTTCTGGCCATGTGCCCCTCCTTGCACGAGGCAGGCAGCTCCCCACAGCCCACACTGAGCTTCAGAAGGGAGATGAAACCAGTGGGGGCAGCAATGCTGCTAGGCTGCATTTATGGTGTCATAAGTGACGTAAGGCACATGACGTGATGTGTTCACCACATGTGGTCCCTCACCTGCCGTGTCACCCGTGCGCTCACCACTGATGGGCGAAGATGTGGGCACACTTCCCTCCTTTTCCTCCTTAAGTAGACCCAGCCAACCAGCGTGGTCACTAATTTCATGAAACGAAGATAAAAGATGGGGCATACTGAATCCACCTGCACTGCTTCCAGCAGGCTAGTGTCTGCCATGCTCTTCCAGCCACAGCAGACACCGCTGTTTTGGTAAGTTTTCTGTGGCCAGTATGGGCAACTGCTCTGCAGAAAGTGCTGTGCTTGCCCAACTGATGTGTACCCACCACTCCTCCAATATATGCATTCGTAATCCCACCAGACACATCCTCGGTATTCATAGCTCTTACCACCCAAAGCAAAAGAGGACTTAAGCAACAAACTGCAGAACTGCAGCAAGATTTATGGCTTTTGCTCTTGGTGGAATTTATCTTATTTTCCTTGTATTGTTAATTGTCCATGGGTGCAGGGAGGGGAGGACAGAGCAAAAGGGAAGCCCAGGGAAGCAGTGCAGACATACTAATATACCAGTAACGCCTTTAATTGACATCAGGACTCTCTTTGAACTGTCAGCACTATGTCAGCATCACTTGCCAAAGATACTCCCCTGTGTTCCAGGAACACGTGGCCCGCAAACAGGAGGGGAGCATGTTGAGTGACTGCCTGCATGGGGTTGGTACAGTCAGCTCCCCAAGCCAGTGCCAACAATGGCAATTTCCCGTCTAAATGAGGTCAACCATTTTCACCTGTGTGCTTGGCAGTGATGTAATAGCACAGTTGTCCAGGGCTTGGTGGATAAACTCTCCAGCCTCCCTTGGTTAGCAGCCCACATGGCTGCAGCCCATGTATAAACACTTTGCTGTTGGCCCAGGTGTTGCACACACGGCCGTCTGCAGGAACCAGGTTTGCAAAAGCCTCTGTTTCTAGTTGGTTTGGAAAAAAACTGAGGGGTGAATTAAGAGATTCTGTGGTGCTGGCCTTCTTCCTTATCTCCTAACTGCTAAGTCAAAGTATCAGTAGGAAGTTAAACTCCACACCTCCACAGGAAGATGCAGGCTGGATGAGCTCTAGGCACTCTGAAGTGAAAGGCGCTGAACAAAACTCTATCATCAGCCTTCTGTTCATTTTACTTGCAAGGCTATGGCAGAGATGCAGGCCAATATTTAAGGTTCTGTTTTAAAATTAAATATAGACTAATCAAGGGAAAAGCTTGGAACCTTCCATTTTAGCATGAGTTTGTTAGCTGTTTTGAAAGACAGTTTTCACTTACATGAAAACATGCGTTTGTGTAGGTGCAGAATCAAATTTATGTTAAAGGAAGGCAGCTTCTGAGTGTTCAAAAATAAGAGCATTTCAGAATTAAAGTTGAATGGACACCCTAATTCCCAGGCTTCGTACAGGTGTGTAAAGCTGTATAGGTTAGTATGATAAGATTTGAACTATATGACTCCCTGTTAAGTTTACCTGTGGAAAAATAGAGGTTCTTTTAATGTGCACAGTGGTGTCCTAGTCATTCAGTCCATACTGTATTTCCCTTTCCCAGATCACTTTTGTCTCCAAAGATTTTTATTTTATTTTATTTTATTTTATTTTATTTTATTTTATTTTATTTTATTTTATTTTATTTTATTTTATTTTATTTTATTTTATTTTATTTTATTTTTTTATCAAGGTTTTCATTATTTTGCCTTTATGTGTTCCTCTGATGTCTGTTGCTTTCTTTTAAACTGGTACCCAGAGAAGTGCCATATATTAGGCCAGCGGGTTGGGAAAAGGCCATCAAATGACTGCAGCGATGCTCAGGTGCAAGTCACCATGGACTTGTAAAGTGGTATGATGTTATCTCAACTGTGTCAACTCTGTATCAGTGACATGGTTTCTGTTGTGCAGCACAATTTCACCACAAAATTATCATCAGCTGCCAACAGACATGCCTCAGTCCCTCCGAAACGGTGCATGCAGTGTGGTTGACTCTTCCTCCAGTGCAAAGGCAATGCCTCAAAGCCACACTGCAAGGCAGCCTTTTCCACGGTTTCTGCTGGTTTCCTGGCTGGGTGGGAAGCTTCGCTGGCTGGGCCTGCAGATAAGCTCCTGTGCATGGCTGGAAGAACTGTATCAGCATTAGTTAGAAATAACATCGGAGTGGGTTAGAAATGGCGTTTTGGTTAGCTCAGAATGCTTCAGCTGGTTGAGGAGAGGAAAAGGAGGCACAGAGGTGTCCAAGGGAAAGCTGTATCTCTTAACTTGCTACTTTTATGGCTTTGTTTTTCCTGTTTCTGTATTAACGGCCAGAAATGCCGAGGGGGCAAAGGCTGCAGCCTCGGGAGCTCGCCGGTGGCAGTGAAGGAGACACGGGGACACACACACACACACACACACACACACACAGACAGACAGACACACAGACACACAGACACACAGACACAGACACAGACACACACACACACACACACAGACACAGACACAGAGACACACACACACACACACACACACACACACAGACACACAGACACACAGACACACAGACACAGACACACACACACACACACACAGACACAGACACAGAGACACACACACACACACACACACACACAGACACACACAGACACAGACGCAGACACAGACACAGACACACACACACGCAGGCACATCGCACCTTCCTGCAACGTGTCGGCAATCGGCCTTTTGAAAGACACAAACCAAACCAAACCAAAACCTCATCGGGCCCACGAGCCCGGCCGCCATTACCGGGCTCGGAGCTCCCCCTTCCGGCCCGCCGGGGCCCGGCCTCGGGGCTGCCTCAGCCCGGCTCAGGGGGGCCCGGCGGCGGGCAGCCCTCCCTCGCCGCCCCGCTGCCGGCTGCCGGCGGCCCCGGCCCCTCAGGAGGCCTCGGGGGAGGAGGGCAGGGAGGAGAGTGCGTCCCACCCCGGCTCGTTCAGGAGCCAGCTGGGCTCCGCGGAGTGCCTGTACGGCCAATGAGGCGTTTTAGTGTCAGCACTGTAACGGCCAGGGCTGCAGTCAAGCCAAGGTCCTTCATGCTGTAATTTCTCCGCTGTAATGGTTTCCCCGCTGTGTCTTTCCCCTGCACGCATCCGTTCTTCACGCAGCTTTCTCTGTTGGCCCCTCCAAAGGGTGCAGAGTTGTCTTCTCCCTCACTGATGTGTCCCAATGCAAACCCGACACTCCAGCTTTGACCCGCTGCGTTCCTGCTCCCCTCGCTGTTTGTGATCTTGGCAGATCTTGTGGGACCAGCCCTCACAGTGGTCCCTACCCCAGTAGAGGGGGCCTCCCTGAATGTTTTGGGAGCCCACAGCTCCTTCACCCCTCACTGCAGAGACAGAATATCCCAAGAGGGACTTCAGTGACTGGCCCTGCTGCTTCAAAGGTCCAGTTGAGCAAAGGAGGCAATAAAATGCCTCCTGCATCAGTGGAAGGAGCCAAATGAGATGAACAAATAAATGTGAGCCCCAGTAACATAAGAATATTTGATATCCATGATGTGTGGAGCTTCCCAGAAAAATACTCTGTTTTATGCAGAAACAGCTAAATACAGTGGGGTTTGCAGCAAACCATTGCAAGTCTCCAGCTTCACTTCTGACAAGGTTGCCTACTGGTCCCATATGTGCCAAGCGCTGTGTGCCAGCTTTTCTCCTGAGCCCCTAAATGTCAGCAGCCTCCACCAGGACCACGTGGGCATCTCACAGAATCACTGAATGGTTTGGGTTGGCAGGGAACTGTGAAGAACAGCTAGTCCAAGCCCCCTGCCATGGGCAGGGACATGTCTCACTAGATCCGGTTGCCCAAAGCATCTCCTACATGACCAATTTTCTGTGATTGCTGGAGTGGGCACTGACAACTCTTAAGCAGCCTTCTGTTGTTCTTGAGAAATTAATAATACATTAAAACATTACTCAGCACTTGTATATATAGCTTGATGAATATTAATTAAGCCTCAAAATCAGCTGGAGATACCAGCATTGCTTCCTTGCCAGGCAGAAAAACAGAGGATGAGATGATAGAGGTCATTCACAAAGGCTGCAGCCTTTCTTCAGTACGTGCGAACAGGAGCCAGTGTGCTGTTCACCCAACAGGACTAAAATGACAGGTGTATACAAAAAAGTATTTAAAAATTGTAAATTGTATAAATTGTATATACCTTTTTGTGCTCTTCTGCTCAGGTTAATTGTGCCCCTGTAAGCCTTGGCCATACAAATTGACTCAGGAGAGGCCTACCTGTGAGCTTAAAATCAAGGTTTTAAAGCAGCCTCCCCATAGCAGCTGTGAAGGACAAAACAGAACAAACAACAACAAAAAATTAATATCTTTCAAGGTGGAGTTCAAGCAGTTTATGAGCTGGATTATACAAGCTGCTTGCCTGTGCCCCTGTCGGGGCTGGACTGGATGACCTGGCATGCCCCTTCCTGCCCTGATCTCAAATGTTTTTTTTTACAAGGACATTTCTGACAAAGACAAAGAACTTTTCCCTTTTAAAAACAGTAAAATCGAGAGAGCCCTGAGCTTTCTCTTTGCATTTCATACAAGAACAAATGGGAAGAATAAATGCAAGTCCTACCAACAAGAAGATATATAATACCCGTGATGTGGGGATCTTCACAGCAAAATAAAGACTGTTTTATACAGAAATAGCTGAATACAGCCTGTAAATGCCCAGCAATTAATCACAGGTTTGAAGAAATACAACACAGTCATGAAGGCTGAATTTTAAATGCTCTCTTTTCCTGTTTGGACAGTGACAAATTAAGGCCCATAGAAAAGCAGGTGTGGCTCTGGAAGAAGCCCTCTGAGGGCAATTAAAAATGGGAAAGCAGCTGGTAAGTGTGCAGATGTGACAGATAGAGCAGCTTAAAATATTAATACGAAGGAGGAGAATGGAGGAATTAATGGTGTAGGAGCTGAGGCAAATGAAACAGCACCTGATTTCCAAAGGGGGTTGTGCTACCTCGGATAACGTGCCTTATTGTGAGGGATGGGGCAAGTGCTGGCCCAGGAAAGCCATGACAGCTACATGCCCTTGACAGCTGCCCTGTGCCTTTTGATGGGCTCAAAGCAAAGCCCCCGGTGAAGGACACCACAGCCTGCAGGAGGTGCTGCCCCATATGCCCCACGGCTCCCCCACAGCGTCTTCAGTCACATCTGAAGCTGACGGTGCAGACACCTCCAAAAACATCCACGGAGCCCAGTAACGGGGAGAGCTGGATTTTCCAGAATCAGCCCTGATGGGAGCTTGGTCAAATCCAACAGATGACATCCAGGCAGATTTCACAGACAGTTCCTCGTGGTTTCCAGTTTGTCCACAGTCTCCACTGTTTGCTGTTCTGAGCCATTCAAGAAAATGGTTATTTTTCCCCATTTCAAACACATACAACAATTCAGATAAAAGTCAAATCATGAAGGAGTTGTAATTTGCCATTAGGATTACCACGTAGGAAGCCTCAACAGGTTTATAAATAGTGCCATGAAAACAAAATATGAATCAGTGCAAGCCTGAGCTCATCGTCCCATTTGGAAGAACATCATACAGTGATTTTCACTGCACTTTGTACCGTTTCTCTCACATTTATCCCTTCGCTGCCACTCTCCACACATATAGCAGGTAGGAGGTGTCATTGAAACAGCATTTTGTAGGAATTAGCTTCTAGCAAAGTGCAGGCTGGGGGACTGGTCCCATTTTCCTCATCAAAGTCTATTCTTCTGAAGTAATTTGTTGATAAAAAAATCTCTTTCCCGCTGTGAATTATATGGACTTTTTCCTCAAAAAAAAAATAAAAATGTCTACACAGATTGCTATAGATGACTTGTTTTTTTTTTTTTTTTTTCCTCCTCTTGTCCACTGGAGATGAGTGCTCCTACTAACATTAAGCTTTGGCACATAATAATCCTTCCAGGAAGCTGAGCAAAAACAACATTTCACTTGAAGCTGCTGGCAGCATGGGACAGTGGATAAGGTCTTTACCCATTTCAACCTCTTGGTACGAGGAAGAAAATTCTCCAGGGCAGAGACCCTGTTTTGCCTCACAACTTTCACATAGAGGAACTCTCTGGAGTTGCCTCCCAGCCCAGGAGCCCTCCCTCTACCACAGGAGCTCAGCCTCAGGCAGCGAGAAGGGCCCCAGTGTGCCAGTAACACTCGTGGACCCCAAAAAGTGGTTGTTGCCGAAAGTCCTGTGAGGGAGGGAGGAAGGAGGCAACCACAGAGAGCCGGGAGCACAACCCAAGGCTGTAGCGAAGCACAGGAGCTGCAGCTGGAAGGAAGAGGCGTTTTCAGACAGGGCTTTTCTTCTGTTTTAAGGGCTGGAAACGGGCTGCTTTGGAGCTGGCAGCAGACAGCCAAGGAGATGATATAAGATACATCTTATATAACAACCTGAAGCTGCTCTGCGTCCTCCCTCCGGTTCCGCGTGACAACCACAGGCTTTCCCAGCACCAGAGACGTCTCTAGGTGACATTTGGGAGATTTCGTGTGCCGGTGCAGTAAAACAGGGTCAGCCTCACGACGTCCCTGCTCCAAGAAGGGGCGCGGAGACAGCAATTGCTCTCTGCTTATCCACCTCCCTCCTGCAGGCTGCTGCGTCTGGAGACTGCTGCCACGTGCAAACATCTGGGATGCATCATGTACCTTCTCCTGCTGGAGAGAGAAGATGATTTTTTTGGACACAAAGTGAGCTCAGAGGCGCTCTGCAGCTTCTAAAAGGGAACAAACAGCAAGTTACCGCACGTACGACAGGAACTGGAAGACAGGAGAAGGTTTTATTGCGAGCCCAATGTGAGGGCCTTGGGGGGCATTCGAAACCTTCATGACTAGAAACATCCCATGCACATGGGGAGGGAGAAGGCCGATGATGGGCTGAGACAGGCAATCCCAGTGTGCGTTTGCTTTGGGAGGCTGCCTTGCAGAGGGGAGTACTGCCAGGACTGCAAGTACCTCGCCGGCTTGGCAGGCTGTGGCTGGTTCCTAGCTGTGGGGCGAAGTGCAGCGACTTGTTCTCCAGGCCAGGAGTCACCCAGGAGCAAAGACAGGAGCAGTGCTGGTGGCAGCACTGCTAGCACTCCTGCCGGGTAGGTCCCTCTCCACCTCTTCCCTTAGGGTTTCTCCCAGGACCCCACTCAGCCTGCAGATGAATGGGGCGCCTCACCGGGGAGCCAGCCCTGGCTGGGCACCATTCAGGGCCACCACATCCTTACGGCAAAACCACAGAAACTTTCTGGAAAATGCCTGTTTTGATTGCTCGTTATTCTAGGCCTGCATAAATCATGAAGAGAGGTGCACATAACTCCCCTCCTCAGCTGGCTTTTGGCAGAAACCTGAGGGAGCCCAGGATCCTTCAACCTCCATCTAAGGCAAAGATTTTTAATTCTGTCCTTAGCTGATGTCTTTCTTCTCCCACTCCTGCTCCCAACACATCAGAAAAACCTCCACTGCTACTAAAGTACACCCTCTCATTCCTTTCCTCACTTTGAGTTTTCCTCTTTGTCTTGGTGAAATCTCTGAGGCTTTAAGCCCTCTCCTCTGACTCCATTCTCCTTCTGAGGAAATGCATCCGCACTCTTCATCCTCTCGGACTGCAGAGACCGCGGTCTGGAAGGCACCTGGGCAGAAGCTGGTCCGTCCGTGGAGGCACCTGCCAGGGCTGCACCACTCTCTGCTTAATCCACGGCACGAGGAGAAACTGGTAGAAGTCATGCGAATTCACACCCTACATGTAAGTACCGCCCAAAGACCAGTTCCTTCTTTTTTTACAAAATAAATGAACAAATCCAGAAGTGTTCCTTTTTAGCCTGATGGCCGGTGGCAACAGGGCAGGCTCCTCCTCATCAACATCCCACATGCTTCATTTTTAGAAAGGCAAACATATACTAAAATGCACTCAAGTATATACTTATGCATAGGATTTATTGTCATTTCTAACATATTTCAAATTCTTTAACATAATCTTTTCCTTCCAAATTAGAATTCTTTCTCAAGGAGACATCAGAGGGGTAATGTAGCTTTTACATGTGCAGTGATAAAATCAATCTAAAAATATGCGGTGATTTTAAGAGAAAAAAAAAAAACATATATTAAAATAAAATTGCACTCTAACATATGCTGTGTTCCGCTTTGATATACATTGGGCATTTGACTTGTTAATCAGTGCTCGCTATATAACAACATTTCCTTAAAAGTTCTAAAAATCAGCAATGTGCTCGACATGTTTCCAGTCAATAGTCTTTTATTAGCTTTTGGTTCAATGGAAGTCCACTCATCTACAGGCAAACGCTTTAAACACGGCGAAAGAGCTTTTTGAAACTATTTGTCATCCTGTAAGGCTTTAGTTTGCTGCTTTTTTTTTCTCATTTCTACCATCAAAAGTAAGAGGGGTTTTCATTTTATTTTAGAACATTTCTCTGTGCAACCTGTGATTTGGTGAAAGCGTTATTTGCTGTACAGCATCAAAGCGTGAGAAATACAGTCACTCCATACTGGATTATAGCTGATAATAAAACCATAACAGGAGAGTGGTCTACCTTTAAGGAGGAACAATAAATATAGCGGCTACCTTAGGTTGTGAGAGCTCCTGAGGTTCTTCATTATGAGTGAATAATAAATCTCCAGGGTCCGCTGGAGACTACTTAAAAATAAAACTCCGCAGTCGGACGAAAAATGACTTTCCTCAGAAGTCTGTGAGAAAGAGGAGACGGAAAGCTAATGCTGCGTGTGTGGGGGAAGCCCCCCAGGGCTGAGCAAGGAGGAAGGCAAAGGAGAGGGGTGAAAACAAAACGTGCCTGGTTCGTTTTATAGGCTTGAGAGGGAACGTCGCCTGAAGTTAGGGCTGCGAACACTTGCTTTTACAAGGTTTTCGGGTGCTCCCTCTTTTTGAAAATTAAATTCTTTGAGTGAGTTTTTCCCACTTGCTGGCGGTGACCTGCAGTCCAAAGCTCCCGGCTTGCTGCCTGCAGGGCGGTTCAAGCAAGCTCTTGCCCAAGCAGCCGACTTTTCCTGGTGGCCCGTGGGGCTGCTGTCACAGGGACGTTCCCCTCAGGGCAGCAGGGCACAGCCGCCTGCTGTGTCACGTTTCCTACCAAGGAGGCATGGAATAACGCCCTGAAATATCCTACTGCATGGGACAGTCATCACCAGCCCGGGACGAGGCAGCTGGCTTCTCCCGGCCTCCTCTCCTCGGTCCCTTTGTTTAGCTGGGAATTTTTTGTAGCCTGTGCGTGGTGCATACGTACATAAAGGACTGGTCTGTGCAAGGTCGTCCCCGTCTGTGCAATGCCACCGTACATGCAGGTGAGGTTGAGGACTCAACCAAAAGCTTCCTCTTTCAGGCAAAATGTCTCAGTACTCCTTTAGCAGAAGAGGAATAATTACACTGCCCTGCCTAGGTTAAATATATATGTATATATGTATATATATAAACATAAATGTTGCTGTTTCACTGAGAGGCTCTGCCAGGGCCATGCCTTAGATCGGGGTTACAGCTGGCCCGGCTACATACAAGCATCTGAAAATCATCATCAACTCGTGTCCAGTGGAAGCCTGCTGAGTCGTGGCAGCTGGCTGCTAAATAGGACTTTTCTGGCAAGAAAAGTTTGGGACTGAGCCAGAGGCACGCACTGAACTGGACACAGCAGAAGTTCTCCCCTCGTGGCCTCCCCGTGCTGGGGCCGGCCGGCTGGGGCCTGCCACGGAGAGGAGGAGGAGGAGGAGGAACTGGGCAATGAGCTGCAAGGAGAAGCCGTGCAGCGGGAGCAGGCGTCTCACCGCAGAGGCAGGGGCAGGAGCTGCGTCTTGCAGGCAGCGTTCAGCTGCTGAAGCAAGGAAGGCAAACGCCCTTCCCCTGCTGTCCCCGTCCCGGTCACTGCCCACAGCAGTGAGGCACAGCCAGCTCTGAAGCTGCACTTCTGTGTCTTCAAGTCTGCAATCCTGATGGCAACCCCTGGCAGTCTCCCTGCCCAGTGGTACACGTGTTCTGCTTGGTGCACATGGGGGAAGGACCACAGCTATGCAGCAGTAGCAGATCCTAGTTGTGTAAGACATGGCTTGCACTGAAATCCTTGCAATGCACAAGCTGCCCTGCAGAATTAGCTGCTTAGATTCGTATTTCCCCAAAACCCAGCTAAAAGGACCCAGAAAGATGTTCAAGGATGGGGCTATGCTATGTGCTGTGCTCAGTCTAGGGGGACCAGAGGCCCCAGTCCCTGCCTACGGGCTGCTCTGAGTGGTCCCCCCAGAAGGCTTGGTTTCTCTGCTCGGTCTCTGTGCTCCTGGTGCTGCCTGATTTCATCCCAGAGGGACCCAGCCCACGCGTGCCGGGCCTGCCCCGCCAGGTGGGCTGCAGCACGGCGAGCGCGGGCACCGGGAGCACAGTCCTGCTGGGAGCCACAACCCAAATGCCGGCGCTCCCTTCTGCTTCTGTAGGAGCAGAGCCTACGGGACCGGGGCAGAGCCTGAACGCGCTGCAAGAGGGCTCCCCGGGCCACCTTCACAGCTCCCTGCCCCACTGCCCCTCTGTCATCAGGCAGCCAGGGGAGTTTTACCAAGAACTCAAAGCAAAAGGCTCCGGGTTTCGGTAAGGAAGACAGGGAGGAACCAAGCAAGGTACATCACCACGTTAGTGTGCGCACAGGCGTGTACACGCCGGCTGATTTATTGACTCTGCTCACTTATTTCCGAATAGCTGGCAGCACAGGGTTAGGTTTTCTGTGCTTATCAGGACGAGAGATGAGAAAAAAAGATAAAAAAATGTACTTGGGATTTCCTGTTCCCAATCCTCATTTATCACTACTGTGACAGCGGGGCTAAAAATACATGGTTAAAGAAGAGGAGCTGAAGGCGCGGACGGAAGCTGCTCACAAACGCAAGCTCAGCCATCAACACGAAGCCACTGGTGGCTATGCAAGTCCCAGCATCTTCGAATCTGCTGCAAACCCCTTCACCCTTCACCCACCAGTGGCGGTGAGCAGGCGTGTGATTTTTTGTAGTTTTTGTAATCGTTTTCCGAAGCATTTAGCTGGGACCTCTCCTGGCACCCTAAGGAAGACAAATGTGACCTGCTGGTTTAGCATCGGTGCGGGTTTGGGGTCTTCGAGCCCTCAAAACATGGAGATGTTGGGCAGGAAAGCACATGGTTAAAGAAGGAGCAGCAGTCAAAAGGAGGAAGAAAACAGAAGGGATGAAAAGTGGGGGCAAGTTTCGATGCCTTTTTGGAAAATCACCAAGCTGGAACAGCACGGTTTGAAGGGAAGTGCTGACAGGAGCTCCTGTCCTGAGCACCTTTTCTTCTCCGGGGTCATTCAAATGAGTGGGGAGAGTGTAAAAGAGAAAGGAATGGAAAAGTGAGGAAAAGACCCTATAGGATTAGGATGACATTTTAAGCAGGGAAAGTGAGAAAAGGAGCAGAGGACATTTCCTGTCAAGCAATGCATGGGGAAAACAAAACAACCTGAAGGGGGAAAATGCCAAGAAGGAGCAGAAGAGATGGGGATGCTGACAGAGAAGGACACCACAGAAAACACACTGGTAAAAAGTTTAAAGGGCAAGGTGTGTATCAAGACAAGATACTCCAGTATTGTGGCAAGGCCCTGGAGCCTTAACCTCTTTGAAACCTTCTTCCAACAGGCAGCACAGAGGCAGGAAAGCAGCACCCGCAAGTTACATTGTCCACAATCAGCTACTGTCAGAGTATGGGGAAAAAAATCTGGATAAATATTTCAAGAACTGGGAAAAACCTCCTCGCTGCAGCCCTTTCTCTTTGGTGTGTGCCCAGGTCCTTCTCTGGCCCATGAGGATGGAGAAGGGAGGAAAAGAGGGAGCTGAAGTCTGTTGCCTGGGCATCAGGATGCGCCCAGCGACTTTTCATTTCCCTGTGCTCAGGTGCATCTCAGCTTGGAGCTCGTGCCTTTGGTGGGGATTGCATTTCCCCAGGACACATCACCCTGCACGTCCACAGCAAACTGTTTTTTTGTTTTGTTTTGTTTTGTTTTTTTTCTCCCTAGTGCTGTCTTTCTGGAATGGCTCACAGCCCTTCGGGGAAGCACACATGAGCACAGCAAGCTGTAATGACCCTTGTTTTTCTGAGATTACCGATTTGTTGTGCAAGATTTCCTAAACGAGGGAGAGAAACAGCGCATTAAATGGAAATTATTTTCTCTGAAATGGAAAGTATTTTCTCTAAAAACCACTGATGGGTGTAAAAAATCCACTTAAAACATATAACCAAATGTTATTTAATATCTTAAAAAGTAACACAATCCAAAATGGATATTTCACACAACACTACATAAACAACATGAACACAATATTACCATATGGAGGGACTTTCAAATATAGACTTACAAAAATCCCTGTCCTTTTTTTTTTTTCCTTTAAATTATTATACTAAGCATGACAAGTAATCATCATTTACAATATGGTACACTGACACAATAAAAACCATGTTACAAATGTGCTGTTATAAATCAGTAACGTTAGGGAAGACATTTCATGAACCGTAATTATTTCATATGAAATACTATACAATATAAACAGAACATCCATCTTGGATGACCTTTACAGCAACCAGAGACCAAGTAATTTTTTAATTTTTTTTTTTTTTCAGTGCAAACACATTTATACAAGGCAGTCTTGGCTGCAAAACTCCCTTCTAACATACAGTAAGTCCCACTTGCATTTAGTAACTCATTTAGACCTAATGCAACAGCCACATTCAGTCACTCACAGAAGATTACCTGCAGAATTATGATCCCTTTCAACTGAACGCCTCCTCCACGTGTAGAAGTAACATCTGTGCCAATCGCCCCGCGGGCCCTTTCACACTTACGGGTGGGCGTCCTTCGGGTGGCTCTAACCACTGCAGGACATGACACAAGGGCATCGTGCTGCGCTAAAGGCTGCCCTGGGAGGTGCTGGGCAGGGGGCTGCCAGCTGCATTTCGCCAGGGGTTCACCCCCAGGCTGCATTTCCAGGTCCAGGTGTGTGCGTGTGGCCTTCTGCGCCTCGGCTGCATTTAGTGTCTCGGGGTTGGGGGAGGAAGGCGGAAATCCTCAGCTCAGAACTGAGCTTCAATGGAGCTAGCGACCAATTCCGCTCTGTTAGGTGCGTGGGAGGCCGGGGGAGTTAACACCAGATTTACACCCGCGTGGCTGAGACCAGCGTCTGGAGCGCTGCTACAAGAGGAGCGTGAGTCCCGTTTTCTTCTAGCACCAGCTCGGCTTTACTTGGGTCCGCTGCGTGCCACAGGGCACGCTGATGCAGGATTGATGCGCTTTACTTACGTCGGGGGGAACATTTTAGATATATACTTTGCTTTCTTTTAAAGAATTATGTAAAAAATAGAACATTTCTCTCTAATACTGTACAGCTTTCTTCAGAAGAGCAAAGAGAATTAACTGTAAACTGGGGGGGTGACACCAGATTAGGAGGGCTATTTGCTTTCTCAGCTCAACAATTTGAAGAATCACGTTTGGGAAAAGCTCTGTGAAATGTATTTGAAAAACAAATTTTTAATTAAAATAACTGTTTCTAAAACCACCGCCGGCAGTACTCGTAAGACTGAAAGCTGGTTTTGGCACTGCTAACCTAAGAGTCTCTGCAGGACTGCAAAGTAGTTTCCCTCTTACTTAAACTGAATGCACGAAAAGATGAGCTCCGGAGTACAAACACTGAACACTTTGGTCAACTATTACGCTTACTCGAGTGACTTTTGAAGAGAAAGAAAGAAACTGGTTAATAATTTCATCCACAGACTCTCAGCCTTGTTTTCTTCAGTGTGCCCCGACAGAGAACAGGGACGGTGAGGTCTGCCTGCCTCTGTGCTGGGAGGCTCAGCTGGTACCATGCGAAGTGCTCCACGGCCCTCGGGCAAAAGGCATGGCTTAAGTGCAAAGTATGGACCCATGTTTGTGATGGCCTCCATCTCTTTTATAAAAATGACAACCGCTGGCAATCACTCGGGCCATGGTTTTAATTAAAGTATTTGTTTCCCAATACATCTTACTTTTTAAAGTTGAGCGAACGTTGTTGCTTGTTTTACGGACATTTCACAATGGCGCACGGAGTCGAGCGGATAATGATTTCTTATGGTCTGCAACTGAAATACTTAAAACCAGCTAAATTAGCTCAGCTGATGATTGTATATTAACTTGCATCAGGATAATGGTACCGGGTTTGCTGAAAGAGGTGTTCATAAATCGGGGTTTGTATATAAATGTGATCTGCTTAGGTTCAACTGCCACTTTCTTCCTTTGGTTTTTGGAAAATCTTTCTTTTTTTCCTCTTGAAAGGTGGCTTGTTGCAACTGGCTACTTTTCAAAAGCCAGCCTCATTTTTCTTGGAAACTCGCCCACGTTCTTTGAACAATAGGCACATAACTCGAGTAGGGACCCAATACTGCTCCCAGAGAAGTCAATTAAAAGCTGCTGGCAATTTCTATAGGAGCAAGTGTTTCTAATGCACACGCTCTAGAAAACAGAGTGTGTATCGCTGAAGGAAGAGCTGCTCTAACACCCTTGCCAGTTTGGAGAAACCATGACCTGATATGTTGGCAAAAACGGAGGCAGAACAGGGCCCAGCATGTTTGAAGGCTGCCAAGAAAATACCCAGAGTGTCTTCTGTCAAACCCCAAACTGTCAATCATATTTCACAGACTGTAGATGTTCCTAATTTGCTAAATTACAAATACATTTTCAAGTTCTACCAGGCAGAAATTGTAGCAGTAACTGGGGAGAGGATGGAAGGTTTGAGCCTCCCTTTCACTTTTATCCCAATTATGCAGCCTTGTCAAAGTCTTAAGTGACTCATCTGAAAGACAGATTTTTAATATTGTAAAAGGAAATTGTGGCAATGGAAACATGATGACTTCATACGCAAGCATTGACACACAAGAGAACGCCATGAGCTAATGCTTCAAAGTTTTTAACCTTGCTTTGTACAATACACTTTTTATGTTGCTGCATTTCATCAAATTCATGGAGGTAGTTATATGTGTAAAAAAAATTACCATAAAAGTAACATGTTGTATTATAATAATACATATTAAGTGTGCAAAATGCCGACAGATTTGTGTTGACCCTTTACAGTTGAACACAACACAGATTCAACCTAATCTAACTCTGTAAACCTTTAAATTGATACATTAGAAGAAGAATGACAGATAAGCAACCATGTAATACAAGGCTATGATTTCATCAAAGGATTAGGGTGACATAAAGCACTCAAGCTCCACTCTTGTGGTTTTGTTACCAGAACCTCAAGATGGAACTTCCTTATATTCCATTGTTGATTTTAAAAGAAAAAAAAAAAAAAAAGAATTCAAGATTAGAACGTTTCTATTTGAAACTTCTGTTTACATTCCATATTCCAAGAGTCACATTAATATTGGTACAATGCCATGTCAACATTAATATGACATTTATGTTGTCTGCTGGTCTCTGGGAACTTTAGGAAATTACATACTAAACAGTTTGTAGGTATGTATTGTCATATTTTGTTGGAATTATGTCTTCTGTACAACCAGCTGTCTGCATAAGTTCTGATTAGCTTATGACAAACAAACATTTCTCCAAAAGGTGAAATTTGTTTTTGCTGTTCACATTTTAATACTGCCATTAGTACTTCAGATCATCAGCTATATATATATATATTTTAAGTTTTGACATTTTTATTTACTGAATCGATACATAATACTGATGTCAGAGCTGTCTCAGAAAACAAAATCACAGTCAGCCACTGCATAGTATATGACAATTCCCCACAAAAACTCTGACTCTACAGTTCGCATGGAATAAGTACGGCTGGAGTTACATACTGAGTAATAAGATGCGTCATGCAAAGCATTATATGGTAATTAGAGCACATCTTGGAAGGTATGATAAGGCAGAAGGCTAAAGGCCAAGTGACTTTGATAACCAACCAAAAGCACAATAATTTCCTTTATGTGAACTGAAAGGTCTTATTGCTCCCATGAAATGGAATTTATACATTGAAACCAAGGAAAACAGACCTGTGCATTTACTGGGTACTGTAGATGTCCTTGACAGAATTAGAAACTGATTGTGTCCAGAGTTAGAATGTCATTTTTATAAGTAAATGAACTTTATCCAACTGCGTAACATAAGGCTGAACCTTCAGTGAAGACTTCTGATGACAATATAGAACATGAGTGAAGCTCAAATGACGCTGTGTACAGAGTAATACATGAACCTGATGAAAACACTGGTTTTAAATATGTACAGTTGGGTTTAACACCTGTGTACTACAAGAGCTAGACAGTGTAAATGTCCCTTTTCTATTCAACAGTTTGGACTATTGAATATTTTAATATCTTTGTTATTCTTCCACCAATTTGTCTGTTCTGATAAAAAATAGAGAACTAATTTTGAAGTCAGTTTGTTGCACTACCAGGTTGCATGAGTAACAGAGTAGAATGTGACCCTATACCTAAAAATTACTCTTTAAGTTCAACTATCCTTAGAAGTCACTCTGCAGTAATTAGGATAGTATTAATTACTTTGGAGCAACAGTTTAGGGGAGAGCAATTAGGATATACCATACCTACAGAATTCAGATTTCTACTGCCAACCAAACAGACACATTTAATTTCTAGAAACTAGACGTGTCCATAAAATGCTAAATTGCAAATAACATCCACTGAATAAAAAGGCCAGAAGTTTATAATTCTCTAAATTTTGTTCTCTGATAATCACTACAATGTATGCTATTTTTAATAGCCTAATTTAGGCACTCTATTTAATAAGCTACATAAAATAGATTTATGTCCTTCCACTAGAAAGAAATCAATTCTTCAGGCCATACTTGTCATTTATATCACAAAGAATATTTTTGTTCAAAGAAATTAGTTATTCTGATTCCTATATTGATGGTGAGTTGCAATACCAGAAGTGACACAAGGATTAGATTATCTTTCTTAAATACTTGATTTATACTGAAGATATTCCCTATATCTTGTGTCACTCCACGTTGCGGCTCCATGACAGTTATAACTTTCCCTTCCCTCCCCATTCCCCCCTCTACCTCCTCATTTCTGACTCTGGAAGGTCAAGTAGCAAGTTTCAGTACATAAACATCTCTCATACTTTTGAAACACGAAAGGGGAAGCTGTCTCCCTACCCACCCTCCATACTCTAAAAGAAAGACCTCTTTTTACTCACTTAAACAGGTATTTTGCAAAATTGTGTCCCAAAAACACAGTGAAAATGACTGACTGGTACTAATAATTCACAGATAGAGCTGAGGTCACCACTTGTCACGTTTGGCATCATTTTTCCTCATGGTGATCCTGGCTGGTTACTTTCAGCAGTGGCTCAATTTTTGAAGTAGAACAACTCTGCAGCAGAGTTTAGCTTCTGACCGGGGGCATCACACATCTGTGGCATTTTTTTTTTTTAAATGAAGTTGGCAACTGCATGGACATTGAAAATGCAGATTACACTTACAGTGTCTAGACTTTCATATATGTGCTCAGTTACAATTAAGTGAAGCAAAAAGTGTACATATTATCCCTACTGCTATTCTGTTGCTACAGAGCCGCAAATGTGAAAAGCAATACCTTGAAATAAAGATTTCTTTGTTGCCCCTAGTCTACATAGCAGCACAGTTTAAGTAAACACTAAAACTGTGGTTGAGATGCTTTTTTTTTTTTCCCCAAAGATGTAAACATCAGTCCCAGTGTCGTAAACTTTACTGTATAGGATGAGACAAATTCTGAGGCAGGATGACTATCAGACACTAGTGACAGAAGCTTGCAGGCAGTTAGCTGGTTTCTGCAGTTTCTCAGCTTCGCTTGTCGGCGGGTCTGCGGTGGCTCGGAAGTTGAAGGTTGGGCCTGCACCACCGTGTGCAGGACTCAGAGCGGGGTTCTGACGTCTGTTGCTTTCAACAATACTCGAAGTGTTGGATGCCAGGCTCTCACGAGTACTAGAATGGAAAAGAAATATATATACACACTCGTATATGACATGCCTATATATCTATGGACCAGACAGGAAAGGAGAATAGAGTGTTTTATAATAGGCTTCCTGTGTTTGTATGTAACGTCACATCAATAAACCATCCCATTTTGACGGTTCACATATGTTCCTCCAAAACGGGTTCCAGAAGTACTCAGCAGCCTCCATACTGCAACGCAGGTACAGCACTGAGCAGGGCTGAAGCTGTCACGCAGGGTCTGTAAACTGAACCGGTATCAAGCATCTGGATTTTACACTCAAGGAAATAAAACAGCTTCCATTATGCACGTGGGGCATATTAATTTTATTTCCCGGATGGTGAATTTTTGCACAAAGTAACTTCATCAAATCAACACTGTGACTGGGCAGAGCTAGGAGAATACTCGTGTAGCACAGCCTCCTCTGCTGTCCCCTCTTCCCTCTCTGTCTTTAACACAGATTATTTGTAAGCTAAAACACTACTCTACATTAAACCCATCATGCTTCTGAACACCGCACTTCAATTCTGCTTCACAGCTGAGACTATTGCAACTTACAAGACAGTGAGAGATCTTAACTGCCTGGTCTGCGACCATTCTCTAAACAAGAATGGGTGCTGTTATTTCATTTATATAACAGACCAAGTTCCTTTTGTTCTAACATACTGCTTGTCCATGGGAGTGACAGCGTACTTAGCGCTTTTAAAGAGTAAGCCTTTTCATAACACATCTAGCTATGAATGCAGAGGAGCCTTTATTTTACCCTACAGCTTTTAAAAAACTCAGCCAAGATACACTAAAGGTAGTTTTTACCAATACTACTCTTTTTTGCTCTCTTACCACTCTTTATCTCTAAATAATGTTTTTCCATGCAGAGAGAGATTTGGTTTTCAGGTAGTCCATGGATCTTGGTTATGTATCCTTCACCCATACCCCTACTTCTTTGTAAAATGACATCACAACTTGCTATGGAGGTGTTTGTAGAGTACATTTAGAGGACTGAATGGGTGTTACATGAGCACCAAAAGCAGAGATACTAATGACAGAGTTTCACGGTCTGTTTAAAATCAACCTATATTTACCTGCTACTGAAAGGAGTAGCTCCCACCTACCTTGTGTGGTCCTGACCCTGCAACATGTTCCTCTCCCAGTTAAATACTAGTCCTGAGAAAAAAGATGAGGGCTAGTAACAGGGGAAGAGTAGAAACACACAGTCTGGAATGTGGCAGGGAGGAACGTGTTGATGCATGGCACAGGGGAAGAAAGAAATGCCCTGTGTAGATGTAGTAATAAATGTAGCTGAGAACCATCCTAAACTGACTGAATCTGGAAAAATCAATGATGCTTTTAGAAAAGCTCTCGTAGATATTTTAAATTTGATCAGATTTGGTACTGATCACCTCCTGCTAATCACCTGATTATAAGTACATCCAAACAGCGACGACGGGCGACGCTCACACTAAGCAACCTCTGTGAGCTGCAGTGATGTAGGGTGTGCTTCTGTTGCCCATTTTTCGATCCCTCTCCCCCTGCTTATTAATGAAAACAGATGCAATCTTTGTTTTTCAGAGATCAGCCAGTACTGTATCGTTCTTTACGGGACCACCAATTCCAGATTTTCAAACCAATTTCAATTCCAATGTTGCAAACTGACCATTGTTAACCTCTATAGATGATGACTATAGTGAGAGTTTAGCATGCTGAGCAATGCCAAAATTAGCTCTTAGGTGAAAAGAACAGCCGTATTACATGAACTTTAAAAATAAAGGATAAAAATAATATTAAAAGCTAGCGGATACTCTATACCACTTGTATAAATGTGCTGAACAAGATACAGTGAGGCTGTTTTCCCAATGGCAACGTATTCATGAATTTCTCATACAAAATACTTTTGAAGTCAAATGACCACTGCAAATCTTGTTAGCTACATCCTGTGTTGGTGGTTGTTTTTTTTTTTTTAAATGCCCCTTTTTTTCCTGCAATTTGTCACACTTTGAAAATATCCGTTTTCTTTCACAGTGTAGAATTGGTAATTTTGATTCCCCAAGCCACGCTGCACACTGCAGTTTAAATGAAAGATGAAAAGATACCACCACACCCCAGGAAGTCCAGTTACACATTAGTGGAAGCTAGGAGAGTACACTTGAGAAATATCCCTAGAAGCGTGTCCTATTTTGATCCTCTTCCCGAGGTACCTGCTAATGGACACTGTCAGATCTAGGGGAATCTCACCAGATGGATGCTGGATGGTGTTTTTTTATTTCCTGGAAAAGGGCTATGGAGTACATTTTTTATAAGGTAGGAAAGTAATAACAGCATGGTAATTATAGCCAAAGGGTTGAATTTACCCTCAGCTCCACTTATTTTTATAGTTATATCAAGGAGTGACCAAAAGCGAGCAAAAGTATCCAATTTAATCATCTTGATGCAAAACTCATGACTTGGACATATAAAAGCCTTTGAAATATCCAGAATATATGCTGGCCTTATGAAACAAACACACAGAAAAAAACCTACAGAATGCTGCATTTTTGTATAAATAAAAAAGCTTACTTGCAAAAAAAATTGTTAATAAATAAACAGTAAAATGAAAAGGGATGCGTAGGGCATAATCATTATTAAAAGCTGCTTATCTGTTTCCCTTTTAATCTTAACAGAGTGGTATAGCAGTACTAAATCCAGTATGCTCACAACATTCTGTTCTCTTGCTAGCTAAGTTTAAGCTGAACATCAACAGCAATTTTAGCTTTTGTGTAACCAGTTAGGGAAGGAAATATCTGACTTTGCATTAACCAGAAATGCAAGCTTATATTCAGTTTGCATGCAGCAGGCAAGACAGCAATCTAAGAACTGATTTTTATCCAGTCAACACCCTGTCCTGTAGATGAAATGCATGCTGCAGAGTGAGGCAGGCTGGGCAAGCAGCAACAAACATCATATACTCCCCTGCAAAAACTGACTGCAAGTATAGCACTGCAGCTTAAAGAAATTACATTTTTTTAAAAAACAGTGCACACAGCCTCATACAGCACTTGTGTGTGAAAAAGATGCCGAGCATCTGCAGAACTGTAACAGGAGCAAATCCAAACCCTTCTTGTATTTAAGTTAGATTCAGTGTAAGTGCAATGACTTGCTCAAATTATTTTTCAAAATTTTTACTCGGAAGAATCATACATGTGTTAAAAGCCTGCTCTGGTAGTTTGCTGTTCCCTGCATGCTGCAGCAGGCCCAGTAATTCCTGCCTTGTCATTAACATCAAGCAGGAGTAACCATCAAATCCAAAGGAATTTATTCCAGAGTGACAGGACTAACTGAAAAGGAAATTTAGTCTTGTGTCTAGGAGCAGGAAACCCTTCACATGCCTTTCTGAGAGCCTTTGCTATAGATTTAAAAGAATATATAATTTTGAGGAATAAGAACACTTTTTATAGTGAAAAAAAACCACACCACAACACCAAACAACATTTTCTTTCACCTAATACAAATCCAGTCTTGGAGGTTTTATTTTTAAACACAGCCAATAAATAATTTAAGCCTAAGCAAGACATTATAAGAGAACAACCATCGTAAATTATTTCTGTGGGTTTAGAGTCATTGTTCTGAACTCTGATGGGTTGCTATCCAGGGCAAACAAAACCAGGCAAGCTCCACTCCAGCAGGGACCTAGGGCTGCCAAAGGCCAGAGGGAGAAGGAAGAAGGCTCAGACGAAGGATTCTTAACCTGGAAATGAGCTGGTGAAATCTTCAGGGTAGGAAACACACCAGCAACTCTCTCCTCCCTATGTCTGTGAGACTCCTAGTGCACTGAGACTTCTGTGATGTCTGAGATCCCTGCAATGGGAATGGCTAACCACTGCCACCACACACAAACGTCTGGACTCCTTTCCCAAGTGCCCTAGGCAAGACACCTCTCTCTCTGCTCATGCAGAGCTGGGTCACCTCTGAAGTTCAAATATCCTGAGCACTTTCAGCTGTGGAGGGGGAACAGCTGTTCCAGTCTCAGCAGTTTGGAATGGTGACAGATAGATAAATACACTTCCAAAATGTTTTAAGAAAACAAAGAAAAAATCACAACCCCCCCCCAATTTTTCTTTTCTCTGAGCCAAGGATAATGGCACCTAGTTATGTCTACTCTTCCAATTAGTCTTGATGGGGAAGGGGAGGGGGGAGTATGCAGGAGCTCACCCCTTCTACTCTAAATGCAAACACAAGCTTAAAACAGAATAAAGGATACAGGGAGTTTTTTCAGCAAAAGGAAAATTATCTAATACAGTCAATGCCGCTAATGGCCTCTGGTTACTTACAGTATGGGGGAAGACCCACATCTCTGAATTGTGGATTCAGGGCTGCAGAAAACACGGTCTGAAAGCCTAAATGTGCTTAATACGGCCCTATGTTCTGTCACCAACACAACACACACAGGTAACTAAAACTTCCTAGCCGGTAAAGCTGCAATGAAGGAGACAGTCCTACCGTGGGGAGTTGAACCCGCTGTCCACAGTAATGCTGCTGCTGTCCATGCTGTCCAGGCGGGCCGAGTGGGTGGCTCGCTGGTTGTTGCTGCTTTCCGTTTCCTTCGGGGCAAGCAGAGTGAGATTCTTCTCAAACTTCCGCTGCAGGTCCCGCTCCTTTTCTCGCTCTAGGAGCCACTGCATGGTGCCCACGTCATCCCTGTTCTTCTCTTCCTCAGCGTTTTTGTTGGTCCCCTCCTCCGAGTCGTCGTCGTCGGATACGTTGTAGTAGTCGAAGGAGGCCTCCTGGTTCCCAGTCGTCTCCTGCTGCCTCTGTGACCCGGGCATGGCCTGCGTGACCGAGCTGACTATCGCTTGCTCCAGCTTCTCGCATCGGACCGGCAACGTGTCAGAGGGGGTCTTCTGGTGGGGCTTGAGCAGGGGTGTGCTAGACTTATGGTAACTATTCACAGAAAGAGTGTTGTGCAGAGGTTTAAAGAGGGTATCCTTGCTAAATATTTCTTTCCTTTTATCCAGGCTGCTTGACTCAGCGCTGTGGTGTTGGACCAGCCGCCCGTTCGCAATCACCTCTGGAGTCTGGCCAGCTACTGCTGAGCCACTGCTCGGGCCCTTCGGGGACTCCTCTTTGTGCACCCCGGGCTCCCTGACAACATGCTGAGACTGTCTTTCTGAGGGAGCCATTTTTTTGAGCCCATCTGTCCCTGTCAGCGTGTCATGATCCTCCTTATTCTTTCCCAGCGGTGACGGAGCGGTAAGCACGGTCTCGCTGGACGTGTTGCACTGGAAATAGTCATCGACTGCAGATTTTGTTGTGCAGGAGTTGAGCTCGCTGTACGACGGCAAGTTCTCCGTAGGCTTGTTTTGTTCCAGCAGGCTACACGAACTGGGGGTTTCTACACTGCCACTGGCTATTTCAGGGATGCAAGTCTCTTTGTAGCCTGCGGCTGAAATCAGAGCCCTTTGATGACTGAGTGACTGAGACGGCCGTAAGGTACTATCTTCAATGTAAGTTTGGCTAGTCGTTTGGTCATCTGGGCTACAGCCTTCGCCTATGTCTTCAGGTGTGCCTAAAGTAGCCGAGCCCAGAGGTCCTTTGGAGTTATCCATGGATCTAGACCTTTCTTTAGCCTTACTGGACCGCTCGTTCCTTGATCGTCTATCCTGCGTATGGCTGTGGCTCCGGTGGACCTTGGAGTGGGAGCTTCCCCTGGAAGGTTCAGGAAAAGGCATTTCAGTTCTTCTTTTGGCCAGCTCCCCAGACACGTCCCACTCTGGTGTCATGGGAAAGTGAGATTCAATCATGTTAGGATTGCTGTGCATTATAAAATTATCTCCCTTGTGTTCTATTATAAAACAGCCTTCCCGTGGGGATCGAGTCAAGGGATCGTAGAAGTCATACTCCCTTTCGACAGGGATATCCAAATGAGAGCCATCTGATGGATCTCCTTTGGACACCCGAGTCTTGCTGTGTGACCTTGACTTCCCATGAGACTTTCTGTGATTCCTACTTTTTTTACTTCGTCCACTGTGGTGAGCTGAAGATCCTGCTTTGCTTCGTTGAGCCTTTTCTTCTTCAAGTTTCTTCATTAGTGCAGTGTGCCTCATGACATTTTCCACAGTCAAGTCTGGGTTAATGCGCCTGATAATCTCCATTTCTACTTCTCTAGGTATAGTGGTAGGGGTGTCCTCGTCCCTTAGCGGCCACTCCTCTGGAGGAAACTGGGCAGAGAAATTTGCCAACTGTTTTGTCTTGTCCTTCTTAAAACTTAATCGGAATAATTTGAGTCCAAATTTCTTAGACTGCTTTTCTACATCCTTGGGCTTTGTGAGCGTCTCTGCTTTATAAGAAAAATTGACAGTACTTTTACTTTTCTCAGTAGGTGGGACCTGACATAACGAAGGAGGACAGTATGAGTCTTTACAGTCTTTTGCTGATTTCCTCTGTAGGGTAGATGCATGCATGCTGTGCATGTCCTCTCTGCAACAATGGCAGGAGTCGCAGTGGTTTTTGGGTAGTGTTCGATCCCTGACGCATCCCGAGGTGGAGGGAGTTATAGTTCCTTGTTGCGGAGAGGTACATTGAGACCTGTCAGGTATCCTCTCGTCCAAATGGTACCATTTACTGTTAGTTCTTATGAGAGATGGTGTTATAAAGTAAGTCTGCGGGGTTACAATGAAATAACCATCCGGAGTTGGGTATATTTTCCTCTCCCGTACAAGCATATTCAAGGTATGTCGAAGGATTTCTGGACTGGGTGTTGGAACTCCTAGAAATGACAGCAAACAACAATCAGGGAGTGCGTAAACCCTGGAGGACCTCTCTGGCTCCCCCCCTCCCCTGCAAAAACCTGTTTTTCTGATGTGTAGGCTGGAATATGCTGAACAAACAACTCCAGTGAAGTACTTTGCTAGGCATTCTCTTGTCTGTTTGTTTTTCCACTTATCTCCTACACTTTAGATGTATGAATTATTAAGTAGAAAGGAGGCCATTAATGGAATGTTTGGGAAAAAAAAAAAGGGAGAACAACTAGTCACTTCCATTGCACAGGTGACCATAAGCTACAAGATGAAATCACTGGAAAGCAAAGGGTATCGGGGGAACACTTTTTTTCTTCTTCCAACCAAACACCTATATCCCAGTTCACCAGAAGTATTTAGAACAATGTACAGTCATGTATAAAACAGTGGTTATTTGCTTACTTGGATAACTAAGTTGTTTCTCTATGGAAGAATACTACAAAGGAAAAAAAAAAAAAGCATCCCCCAAATTTAAAACGTCTCAACTACAACAGCGGCTCCAAAAGGTACGCCTTGACTGATACAGTTCAACTTGCCCACACAAACTTTTCTACTGTGTTGCAACTTACAGATCTAGCTCCTAACACGCTGCTTCTGAGAGTTCACTGCCTTTCATGTGAGACGTGAGGGGTGCTTACCTAAGTGAAAATATCACATACCACGAGAGGGACAGGCTGTCAACCTTGCACCAGTGTCACACTAGACACATGGTAGACCTGGCGCTGTGAACCTGCTCCTTGGCACTGCCAGTACTCCTGCTGGGTTCAGTGGTGCAGGAGCAAGTCTTTAATACTTTATTAGATAAAATACCAAGTTAGCATGCTGTGCACAGGAATAAGCTCCATCTAGAGCTAAGGGAACAAGAGGTTTAGTTCACAAGCTAGTTTTAAAAAATCTGTTTGTGTTGAATTAAAAATAAAAATCTTGGATTTTTTTCAGTGGAAAAAGTTATCTTCAAGCAATACATCTGCTGAACTAAAAACTGCTTAAGTTTATTTCTGGGTACTAACCCGGTTTACGTTTTTAGAATTGAAGAAATTGTTTTAACCAGTTAGTATTATTTACTCTAGGTTTTAGCTTTCTTTTCATCAAAACTAATTTAGAAAACAAGTAGCAGAAACAGAGAGTAAGTTAAGCTGCAAGGCACCTCCTGAAGCCATGTGGTCAGCCCACCTACTCGAGACCAGGCCAACTTAGGTCACGTTGTTCAAGGCCTCATCAAGTCAAATTCTGCATACCTGAAAGGACTGGAATTCCATGAAATCATGCATGCATTTCACCACAGTATCTGCTTTTCACAAAAACACTTCATGGAAAAATCCCAACTAGCTGTACCTGTCACAGACACAGTTACCTTCTGCGGCACACAGTGCATGGTCACCAGCTCTTCACCTGCGTGTCAAAGGCTGGAGTCTGCAAGCTCACTGAGCTCCTTGTGTGAGCAAACACGAGGATGACAGCAAGGGCTCTGGCACTGCCTCCAACATCCCACCGAACGGGCAGCGTGCTGTTGATGGCACCCATAATGGGCTCCAAACTTCAGTTCCCAGTACCACAGCATAAATGAAAGGCAAGGCAATGAAAAGTTCACTATCTCAGAGCATGCTCCACGTGACAACGAAACCAAGAATATCCAGCTTCTTTACTGGCTAATCTGGGATGCTGAAATTAGATCAAATAAATAAACAGGCCTGGAAGAAGGCTCTGCATTTTACCAATACTTTTCAAAATGCAAATGGATGCCACAAAGCTCACATACACTATCGTTGAAATATGCTACCAAATAAAGAAGCTCACACAATATTTTTTCCAAAGGAAGTGGGATGGGAAAGCTTTTGTACTTTGTATTTCAGAATGTCTCTGTTGAACAGCTTGGCTTTTTAAATGAACTGGAGAACTCACTCAAAAACAGTTTCTTGCTGCAAGGGTAACTCAGCACAGGCATGTTCTTGAGGACTAGATGACAGCCTGTAGTAAAACACTGGGTGACTCAAACAAGTCCAGCCTTTGTGAACAAAGCAAGTCTCACAGTGCTGAACAAACTACAGGTGACCAGTAGCACAGCTTACAGCAGCTCTAACGTCCTGTAAGCCTCAGAAGCCTTGCTGCCGTGCACCCTCACACTTGATTTCATGATACCAAACACGGTGACAAGATCTCCCATTCACCATGTCAAGCACATTGGAAAGTAAAGCACAGTAAGTAAAATAAAGGTTCAATTTCTTGGCTGCTTCTGCCAAAGAAACAGATGCAAACTACCTGGGAAATAAGGAGTGGTGGAAAGTGAAGAGAATTAACAAGGAACAGACATACACGGTTTTCCATGAAGAAAAGCATAGGCCCCATGCCCTTTATTTTAACATGCCCTTGTACATCTGCGGAGCCATGCTGAAGGAAATCTGGAGGAGCTCTGCCTGAGTTGAGCCCTGACTAGAATTTAAGGGAAGAGGTAAGTGTAACTTCACTTCCTTTACTTACAACTACAACAACACACTAAGTAAGAAGAAACAAGTAGAAAGATGCTAGTCCCTCTTATGCATGTTACTGTTGCACTGCTTTGATCTGCCAAAATCTGAAAATCCCCTTTTTGCCCAAACTTGAGGAGTGGTGCAGGCGCCTACTCTCTCACATGGGAGAAGGGACTGCCTGCCTAGAATCCAAGGCAGCCCCTGCTTGCAAGTCTTATGCTTTTACTCCAGTGTAGATATTGTCCCTAAATTGCCCATTTCTAAATGTAGCCGATACCCTTCTATATCCAGGGATAGAGCTCAGGCTGAGAAAAACAAAAAAGATACCACCTAATTCTGCCTGCGAGTTCTAGGCACCACCCTCATGCCATGAAGGCAAAACAGCCTGTGTAGAACAGGAAACAGACTTTTTTTGGCTACAAAAAGAAATCATGTCTTCTCCACTTAACTTTCTTTTATGGAAAACTTCTCCCCTCCATTCTTCCACTTAATGAAGGAGAAAGAAAAAAAGCAACACAGCACTCAAGTTTATTTACAATAAACCACCTATAGCCTTACCCACTAATACTACAGCAAAAGGACTTTCCTTCATAATATTCATCTCCTTTTTCTTAACATGCATTCTTAACTTCTGAAACACACCTTTACCAAAAAGGCACACACTGAAAGCAATGTGGAGAACACCGGTGCCCACCTTTCATTTGAATGATTACATGCTCTTGTTTCTATATTTCAGTAGTTGTAGCTGCATGCACACTCTTGTACTTAGAATTCAACCTTCCTGCAGATTCAATGACAGTAGACAAACAGCACAGGCACCTTAGTAAGCATTCTTATGTCTGGCTTCAAATGTTATTTGAATTTAGGGACATGGCCGTACTGCTCATATCCAGTAGCATCTGGATGCTACAACTAAAATCTTACAATGGAAACAGCAGTGTTAGGAGTAACATGGACATTCGAGAGAAAGCGGTTAAAACAGAGAAGGTATATATATGGGTCAGTACACAGAGTTCATGGGCAGTCCATAGAGCTCAAAGAGGGTGCCTTATCCAGAGGAAATAGAAGAGGTAAGGACAGTACATACTTTGAGAGAGTATGTGAGAGTGAAAAATGGAAGGAATACACAAATGAAAGGGATAATCAGAAACATGCCTCTTTTCCTCACTTCATGTGGTAATTCTGGAGACAGAGCACTTGGATTGCTGGATGAGCAAACATGCCAGGCATAGCAACAGATGGGAAATGCTGAAATTCAGAGAGTCAGGGGAAAAAAGGCACATCCCTCCCTAGGCCTGAGTCCTACATCTCTCCGAACTGAAGACATCAATCAATATGCCACGCTTCCTCTGGCCTGTGAGGCAGTGGCACCTGGTAAGCAGGCTGCCCTCAGCATAACCACACGAACACGAAGACTAATTTCAGTTCCTGCAACAACCAGTGGTCAGCACCAGAGTGTGTACACCTTCAGTCCTGTGCTGAGGCCCGTATGTCTGCTCGGATAGCAGCACCCCTTCTGCCTTAGGCTTTGCATCACAAGCGGTGGATGATTCCAAACTCAAGCTTATACGCCCCTACATCCTGTGCTGAAAATGCACCACAGGATCCAATACTGCTCCCATTGCCATGCAACTGTTGTGCAGCGGTCAGTCACTCCTCCTTTCTCTTCACATACAACTTGACCAATCCATTGCATTCTTCAGGAGCCTACACATAAATATCTCAATACATACCCACCTTTGTCTAGTCCTTTGCCCTTATTTTACTTAAAAACGTTTTTAAAATATGTTGATTGTTTTTTTTTTTTAAAAAAAAGGAGGAAGACATTCTCCTGTGAGTTTACAGAAAAGGGAGGGGAAAGAGACTGATAGGGATCTTCTAATGTTTCATACTAGCTTACACAAAAATGTCTTGCAAATACATGGTAGGAAGAATCAGGCATATTTTTCACCCAACAAACCATAATGACTACAACGTGTTGGGTAAACGGGTCTCTGAACACTGGGTGCACTGTAGTTACATTAATCCACTAAGTCCTGGGAGCGGAGAATGGGCAGACTGACATCAAGGAGGAAATAATTAGCGTGGCTGGGCAGTCAGTGACGCTGTAAGTGAACTGTGCCAGCCTTCTCTCTGGAGTCGGAGCCTGCCACTTCTATCCCCTGCATGCAGACTTCCCTGTGGCTCACTGCCCCAGCGGTGACGGTGGCAGGTACAGCTCTCTGGAGCCCAGTGCTGACAGCTAACGCTGGCTACAGGCTTTGTCCAGGTCTCTTTCAGGTACTTGTGAAAGCAGGCACAGACCCAAACTTGAATTAGGCTGTCCTGTAGCGCGGACAGAAGCAATGACATCACTCTGGTTCCCATTTTTGCTATTTTGAATACGTCTTCATACTTAGTACGTCTGTGAGTACTTCAAATACGGCATAGCCTCAGCAGATGTACACTCGATCGGTGCCTACTGCTCATAACCAGAGCCAAATGGCACAAAGATCAAGAAGTGTATTTATACTGGGAAGTGTAAAATTTATCCTACCTAACAATTCCTTTTTCCCACTGCTTTCATTTTCCCTCTGGAGCAGTTAAACATTTTACCCCAGGGCTCCATCTCTGTTGCTGGGTTTTGTTTTTGAACTTGAAGGAGTGGGGCAGTGGCTGGCAATCAAGCTCAGTGCAGTTAATAGAAACATAAGATCCTAAGGCCCAAATTTACTCCACTGGATTTAGGGTGTGCAGTGGAATTACACAAACTTAGAAGTCCAAGCTTCCCATACTAACATCAGGAAGAGAGATTCTCCCATTTCACAATTCATATTCATACAGTAAAAAAACAAACAAACAAACAAAAAAACCACACACCACACCCCCACACAAGAAGCCTCCTTGTTTAGTGCCATGGTTGGTGGGGTTTCCATGTTAGATTGTGGCAGCTCGAATCAAAAATAAAATAAACGCTCCTCTGTGCGAGCTTTTACTAAAAGTTCTGCAGCCTTTAAAGAGGTTAAAAAAAACAGCACAGGAAAGTTCTGTGGATGAAGACCCTAAGATAGCAGTGGGTCATTTAACTGTTCTGCATATGGCACTTTCAATGCCATTCATCAGGTGAAAAAATAAATACACTGATGAGAAAGCATAAAACGGGAACACGCTGGGACTGGCCCTGCTCCAACTAGAGCCACTGGCAGGCCTGAAGGCTCTCAGTGAATGAAAAGAGGATCTATTTTTTGTCAGTGTGCATTTACCGTTTGATAGCTCTACACCTTTTCACATTTTGTGAGCCAGGGAAGCAATGGGCCAAAGCAGCTTCCCGTTCCTGTTATCAGCTCAATTATCCCAAGGTGGGAAGTCCAAGTAGGAAGATCTGCACATTTGCGACTGGCCACTGCAAATGGGAAACCAGCAAGGTACAGTAACTTGATGAGGCAACTAGGACAGCAAGGCTTTCATGCCTGCACAGTCTCTCCGCAGTTACCACCGCCAGGACTGGGTTTGCAGGGGATTGTTTTTAAGTCAAGCCTCTTCCTCAGTTAGATCTGCAACTCCCCCACACCACCTCAGTTGTCTGATTCTTCACTCACGTGGCTAGATACAACTCATGATCGACACTCCAAGCATAACAAAGCATTTAAAATAATCAACAAGACTTAGCAGCCCTATTGTGTTGGAAATACCAATGAGAGAGAGAGGGCAAGCGACTTGTCAAAGATCGTGGCAACTCTGCGGTACAAGCAGATGAAGAAATCAGATTTCCCGGTTTCCTCGAGATTTTTTTCTTCATAGTAACCTGCCCACATCATTTCTATATATAACCTGCCCCTGCGTTCAGAAGTCTCCTTATGGTCTCCCTTCCCGTATTAAACAGGAGCAAGAGGGAAAAAAAAAACACAACAGTAGTTTAGAGACTAGAGTTTATCATTTAAAATACTGTATGACAGCAGTGGTGTTATTTAAGATTATGTAGCATTTTAATAATTCAAGAGCAGAAACCGTCTGGACCCTGAATCATCAGACATGTACATTTTTTGCATCTCAAGAGAGTCTACTATGCCATCCACTGAGCTTCCAGACAGAAGATTATGTCTTGTTTGCTGCTCACAAAGAACACTGACCTAGAGTGAACTCAGTTAATGTAACACACTTATTTTAAGCGCGACATATACATTTCACATATTTAAAGAGTGAACAGATAGGAAGGTGGACGCCAGAGGGATTTGCCAGCTTTCAGAAAAATATGTTTGCTTCGAAAGTGACTTAGTCCAATGCACAGACAAACTTTCCCCACTGAAATTCTGAACACCTTAAAATGATTTTAATAACTATGTGGACAAAACTGAAAAGAAAAGAAAAAGCCTTCCTAAAGGCAGCATAGTCTAAAACTTGATGCTTTCTTCAGCCATGGTCATACCCCTAAGAGGGTCTGGCTGCCAAACACAGGACCAGAGGTTACATTCTTAGCTCCTTATACTGGATTTCAAAGATTTACATTTCGTGCACAGGATTAAAACCGTGGTCAATAAATTATAAAGTGGGGCTGTACAAACATCTCATTGTTTAATTCTAAGTTAGAATAATGGGAGCACGTACAGCAGGAACTCTCGCTTTTTAAAAAACATAGCAAATAACAAACGCCACAAATAAGATGTGCATTATCATTACAAACATTGTCAATAAAATAAATTCATGAAAAATACATCTGAAGTAGTATTTAAGTGGTGTTAAATCTGCTAAAATGATTTTCTCCTGAGCTGATGCTAAGGCTTAACAAGGGATAAAAGAAATACTCTGATTGGCTCATGAAATACTAGTTAAGGATGTGGAGTGGTTGCTATGTGATGTTATAAATAATTAGCATACCTTATTTCACATAGAGCCATGGCCCAGATTTATGCCTGCACAATGGCTCAGCAAACTAGAGGGCTAGACTGCTAGTGTAAGACCCGCACTGAGGAAAGAGGTTTGTTATTCTTAGGCAGTTTGAGAATGGCATCTGGGGTCTTAGGAAATTTATACATGCCATGAAACGCAGCGAAGCATCTGTTCATTAAAACACAAACGGCACAGGCAGACAAGTGCTGCTACAGGGTGAGATACAGAGAGGTTATTTGACAATGACAGATACTTCTACACTGATAATGCTCTCCCCTCTCTCAGCGCATCAGAGCCTAATTAGGCAAAATAAACTATCAGAATATGGGAGGACATCAGGTAATTGAAAATAGCCACAGTGATCACAAGGACTCATGGCTGATTTTTGGGACAGTTTGGGCAGACAAGTGGAAATATCATTCAGCACAAGAAAGAGGTTCTGTTTGTTGGAAAAAGGTGTGAGATGTATGGATAATCCTCATACACTGACAGAACATGCATGCTCTGTTACACATGCTATGGGTGAGAGAGAAAGGCATTCCTCTACAGAGGGGAAAAAATTGGACAACAAAGGATGGATTGTTTAAATATAATTTTATTTATGTTTTGGGTAGGAAAAAAAAACAAGGTTCTCCTTTTTTAATCCCAGACTTGAGAAATGCACATGCTCATGGCTAGTGGAAAAAAAGAGGCAGCAAGAGACCATGTGCTAACTTGCCTCAGGCTTCTTGTGAGCAGAGCCTACAAAATAATCCAGCCTGTGGAATTATTTTTGATGTATGGTTCTGTCCTGCAAGAACAGCTAGACCTGATAGGCACCTGATAACCATGCTCCCAGGAAACCCAGGGGATGCCACCAATAAATCATCATTTCCACCATGCAATCATGTTTGTAATAAATGTATTGACAGAATCATTGGAAAAACACTTGCAGCCTATGGAACCTTTCTCATACATAGCTATATAGAAAATGTGACTGGGAAAAAATCATCAAAATAAATTAAACTAGGATTAAAATTGTGAACTTTACCTTCTTTGCATGCTACCCGTTATAACTTTTACCACTATTTTCAAAACCTACAAAGCATACTGAAATAAACCCTCACAAGCAAAACCACAAACTGGGTCAGAAAGTCAGTATTTACAAAATATATTTGCAGTAAGTTTTTTCCAAAGTGTGAATATCAAACATCAGACAGAATTGTTTACTTCAAACATGGCTCTAGATCCAGAACTACATTTTAGAATCTCAGAACCTAGTGCCTGTCATAGTAAAAGCCTACATAACATTCAAGTCTTTAAGTAACTCTTGCTCTGTAACTTAAAGCAGAAAAATTCAAGACGACAAATCATGGTTGCCCAGATGAAGCAGATCACACAGTATCACAGATTTCTAGGTTGGAAGAGACCTCAAGATCATCGAGTCCAACCTCCGACCTAACACTAAGTACTCCACTAAACCATATCGCTAAGCTCTACATCTAAACGTCTTTTAAAGACCTCCAGGGATGGTGACTCCACCACCTCCCTGGGCAGCCCGTTCCAATGCTTAATAACCCTTTCGGTAAAGAAGTACTTCCTAACATCCAACCTAAAACTCCGCTGTTGCAACTTTCGCCCATTCCCCCTCCTCCTGTCACCAGGCACGTGGGAGAACAGACTAACCCCCACCTCTAGATGTATCAGTAATTTTCTTACTGAAGAATTTTTAATGAACTGCTTTTACAGCTGTAAAAGAAGTACAATAAAGAGGTTTCTTAGCTAGTTTAGAGAATTGTAAACTGAGGCACAGAATGGTCAAACATCTTATCCAGGATCATACAAAGCCCAAGTGAAAATATTGGGCTCTCTTTAGCAGTAAAACCTCTGCCCAGGCCTTTACAGCACGCTTTTAGATGTCTCTTCAAGATGCATTTTGATTGATTCACCAACTTCTGAAACAGGCTGCCAATAGGGAAGTGGCATATTCACAAGTACATTCTTAATACAGTTTACTTTTGTTGATGTTACAGTATCTTTAATTCAAGACATTTTAATTTTACTGTTAGATAAATATTAGCAATTGCTGGCAAGAAAATCTCCTGAAGAGGACACAGCAAGCAAATCTACGGTTCCCAAACCTTTCTGTCATGGAGAGAGTTGTCAAGTAAAAAATACATTTAAAGATTTTCAAGCAAGTGTAGTGCAGAAGCAAAAGCCAGAACTGCATCCAAGATGACTCTGAAAGGCCCTGGACACCAGGCTGGCAGCCTACTTTCAGTTTAATTTTAACAATCCCCTGCTGATAGATCATCAACTGCTTGTATCAAGCCCCCCCCCCCTCACCCCCAGTTTAAGAGTCTGTCACAGGTGCAGGAAAACGTGTGGGAAATCTGCTATTTAAGAGAATGCTCTACACAGAGACCTCTGTGAGGTCAGCCTGATGTTAGTGAATGATGACACTTCAAACAGGTTAATAAAGTCAACAGAGCTCTTATGAGTTAGCTTAAAACCAGCTTGAAAGCCACAAGGCAGAGTAAGTCTGCTCTGGCTCCAGCATATGCTTTGTTCTCTGTAAGTACTAAAAAGTACTAAACTCTCCTGAGTATGATAATAAAGAAAGTATTTTGTGAGAAAAGAAACAAACAAGGTTATTCTGATATCAGTTCAAAAAAAAAAAAAAAGGAAAGAAACAATCCAATCAAGTTTGTTGTTTAGTACCTCAAGACTGTTTTAACAGTTACAAAAAGTCAGGAATTGACCCTGCAAAATGCATCTCATGTGAACAGCCCTGTCAAAGAGAACTTCATATTCTGGATGTATAAAAATAAAGAATAGAAAAGGTTTTAAGATTAGAACACAAATGCCTCCTTTTACTTTTGGGTAGCATCATCTCCTGGATGGGATGGAAATATTAAGATAAACAGACTACTACATGATGAAAACTCCATCTTCTTATAAGCAAGCTAAAAATACAAGCATCTTTCGGGTAGTGAATCCTTTAATTGCCCTTTTACAGACATGAGCTCATCTGACCAATGATTTATTAATGTACAGTTACCTGGGAAGCAGGTTGTTAGGTGCTCCATTAGTGCTTCTTGTGTGACTTGTTTTCGGGCAGAGTTCATTGCTGAGATGGCCAGGCAAAGGATTTCCCCAAGGGGAATAAACTGTGACTGACTGATGGGAGACATGCTGATTGGTGATACATCACCTGCAAAAAGACAACAGATGTGCAGTGAAGCATTTTGTTTGAAAGTGCTGCTCACAGAACGGCGATGAAGAGAGACGACTGGAGATGATGCCATACAGCTCTGCAGGCTTTGTGCTGTGCAGAACAAGAACCATCCAGCTCATTTCAACCAGCAAGCTAATTTCAAAACTCAGACACAGTGAACTTCTGAAAATGGGATATATACAATGCACACATGGCTTCCCAAAGGGTGCAATAGAGAGATTCAGAAAAATGCCGACAAATTGGCATTTATGGTTGGAAAACCTCTTGTTTGAACATGCCACCAGGTAACTGTATAAACAAAATAGTTTTATGCATTTTTCTGGACATAAAGCCTTTACTCCCCTTTCAAAGGCTAGTGGTATAGACCACCTACCATTTCCACTTGATAGAATATTTTTTCTTAATAGTAGTAATAAAGATTACAAAAATATGTTGATATGTTAATGAATAACATTTTCGCTCAGCTGATAAAGTGGAACACGCTCTTTAAGGGCACAGAAGCATAAAACACCTGAAGATTGATATTTTGAATAAATCTGTCCTGGTTCTATGAATCCAATGCCTTTGCATGGATGATGTATTTTTAGAAGAGGAGTTTTAATGGTTCCAGCATGGTCTGAAAATAAACTTTGTTGTAACTTCACCCAAATAATTTTTTATCATGTCATCTTTAAAAATAATTCACTAACATGTACTTAAAAGATCACTGAAAGACCTTCAAAATGAAAGTTACCGGAGAAATGATAATTTGATACTACTAGCATGACTGCACAAATACACTTATACATGTGCACTTTTACATATTTGATATAAATATAGAATTGATTTTACATGCTGCTCTATACCTCCTCTTGAAATGATAACAGCCCCCTGATGATCTCAAACACAGAGGAGAAGGCAACTAGGAGATTTCCTTGTTGGTGGAAAATAAACAATAAGAGTAACAGACAGAACAAGGGGTGCCAGACTACAAATCTTTTTCCAGCCACAGGTCATTTAATAGCCAGAGATTACATTTTACCTAAATTGCTTTGAAATCTCAGGAAAATCACCCTATTTCTGCTGCCTCAGAGCATTGCTTTGTGATCAAAATCAGGAATCAAATCACTGGATATTAATTCAAATTCAAACTTTTCTCCCCGATATTTGCCCTATTAATCCTATATTCCTATTATGTCTACTAAACAGGAACAGCAGTCTCTAAAACTGATTACCAAAATGCATTTAGTCTTGTGTTACGCTCAACACTTCGAAAAAAAAAAAAGAATTGGTGGGAGTAACAAATTGCATAACTGTTTCAGTGAGACATATGAGCAATATTTTTCAATATACCAGCTGTACAATCTGTTGTACAACAGTGATACACATTACCCAAGACACAATGCTGATTTAAAATACACATTGGTGCTACGCTGCCTCCTGACTGCTTCTGCTTAATCAGGCCTGACCAGATCGTTGCCTCAATCCCACCACAGCAGCTTTCCTCCAGCTTCACTGCAAGATCCTCCTCGTTCTTATATGACTGCAGAATTGCCTTAAAATATAAACTTTTCTGGACATTTCTATTTATACATTCCTGAAAAGTTCCTGCCACATGTACTTTACATACAAACACTGACAATGAAGAAGATTGCAGACGGCTTATGAAAAATGTGGTAAGACGCAATTTCACATGACTCAGGAGCAAACACCATTTGTTCCCTCGTCATTTGAGAATGGGTAAAGAACATCACAGATATTAATTACTGTTTATTAATAATTTTACCTGCCATCAGATTAAATTTTTTCATAAATGAATCTTTGCTATCAGCAAGACACACAAGTCACCACCTGCACTTTGTCTAGGGGAGCGGTTTCTTTAATGACTAAGTTTCATGTCTAGAAAGCATCGGAATGATGATGGGAATTATGCACATTTAGCTAAGCAATTTAAGAAATTACTGCCCCTCACATGGAGATTATCTGTGCCATGGGTGTCCTTGTGAGCACTACTGAGGTTCAGCTCAGCGCAATGTCAAACAGATGGGCATGTATCACCTTCTGCTGAGGTTTAACCTTATTAGCTTCACCGGGCACCGAAATGGGCTAGCACTGCTCCCTGGGTAGCTTTCAGGGCATCCAGGTGAATGGCAGTAACGTCCTGAATTGTTTTACCTGCATCATCAAAGAGCTGGCAATTCCTTAAACCGAAGCCCTGTGGGAAGAGCATCGCCATGCCTACCCCCAGCCACGCGTTCCCTGCTGCCTGCACAGGCACCAGGGCAGGAGAGCAGGAGGAAGCTCTCTTTCTTCCCCTTGCGCCCAGAACAATCCACTCACAGCTAACCAGTATTTAGGACGTAACGAATGAACCTCCATACCGCAATCAGCCCTCTGAAGTGGGAAAGGGACTCCAGGAACCTTATACACGAAGCCTAGCAAGTTTTGCTCCGCAGCCTCTCAGCTGTCCCCCGAGGGACACCAGGACAGGAACTCCCACCATTTACGCTGCTCACCCTGGGAGCACCCATCCCTCTTCCCTGACTGCAAGGAGCCTGCAGGGAACTTTTTTGGGATCACCCCCGATGACGCTTGTTAACTTAAAACTGGCTAAACATGAGTTAAGAAATAGTAAAGTTTCACTGGTTTTTACTAACTGTGGACTTTGCACAACTCCCCTTTCCGAAACAGGCCTCCAGCACGGAATTGCTTTTCTAGGTTAGCGTGCAGAAAACCTTCAGCCCATACATCTGATCACTGCCAGTGGGGTCCCTGTGGTCAACAAGAACAAGCCGAGAGTTTCCACTGAAACATGAACTATTTATACTTCACATAACTCATCGGTATCAAACATCCCCTCAGTATCGGTTCCTTGACGCTAACACAATCTCTAGCAAAGCACGCTACGATGCCAGGGTAACATACATCCTGCTTGCAAATATCTGGGAGCCTTATAAACATTTAATTAATTATAAATAATGCTACAATTATACATAAATTTGTAACTTAAACATCTTTAAATGCCATGGAAATGGTCAACAAGTATTTGTTTAAGAGGGAGCCTTCTTTTCTGTTATGTAGGGGACTGCCACCAGCCAAGGCTTACACTCTTCCATCAAGTATTTTTCAACTTTCTTTACGACAAGGCAACTCTTGTTTCACCTTCTTTGTGTCAGAATTACCTCCATAGCTTGTCATCAGTAATGGTCTGCTGGAGGTAATTAGTTACTCTTGGTTTAAAAAGGCTAGCATACATCTGTAAAACTTTCAGTAGACCTAGTGGTCGAAAGCCAAAACCCCCTTACTCAGGGAGGCTCTAATTTGCCAAGTTTTATCTTAAATATCCTGCGGCTCTGGGAAATTACAAGCACTCTGTGGTTATAGTTAAGTGAACAAACTTCTTTGATGCACAGCAACAGAAAATATCTTGTGTTTATGATTTAATATAATATATTAACATCAATTATGTGCATAAATACTGCACGTTTAGCCTCATGAACAGAAGGTTTACTACAACTTCTTTAGCAAAGATCTGTTCAAAAAAAATCAAATATGCCTCTCCTACTTTTTCTTCTTTTTTGGAAGACCACATCACTTACATGAAACATCCAGCATATGGCTCCTGTTAGCTCTGACTGATGCTTGTCTCAAGCAGCTTTCTTTTGAAATCAAATTACTATCCTTGACTTTCATATGTTTATGTTCCCAATTAAATGCAAACTGGAGCTCAGAAAGCAGTTTTCACCAGCTGACTGCATGTTTCGTTTAAATGCTATATATGTATATATGTGTAGTTTCAGCTCTGTTTCTGCAGTGTCTTTCCAAACTTCTCTTTAAAGAAAAATTTTAAAAAGCTTTTCTACACTTTTTAAGTGGTACTTAATTTTCAAAAACATCTAAGTGTATAACAAGCAATGAATGGGATCTGTCCTCCTTTATGCCTTGGGAATTTTTAGCGCTACCCTGTGGGACAAAAATAATTACTGTTACTCAGAACAAAAGATCACGCAGCAAATAAAATAAACACTTAGCTCTTACATAGCACATTTCTTCGGTGGATTTCAAAACATTCTGAAAACCTGGGTAACCATAACTATCTTTAACATACAGATGAGAAAATGACAGCCTGCAACAGAGTTGGGGATGAAAATTCACCTGTCCTGAACCCACACCAGCCAGACCCTTTCCAGTGCCAGTTTATCTACTGTCTCTGTCCTCTGAAAGTCTGGGTGCCACCATCTTGGGAGAAAATTAAGTAGACTGTATTCCACACCATGTATCAGTAATTAAACTACCAACTACATACGGATGACAGAATTTTTATAAGTGATTCTGCTGCTGGAAAGAAGTGACCTGGAAGTCAAACTCCCCGTCTCATGAAGTTTGCATGAGGACTGTTTGAAAAATCACCTCTTGACTTATAAATGGAACCAATTCGGTACAGCCATTCAGAAGGAAAATTAAGGAAATTACAATGCAAAGCCACACTTTATTAGAATTTATACACACTGTTTCCTTGATATGGGGAAGAGACCTTCTGATTACGCTCTGCATCCTGTGAAATATAGGAAGCCAAAGCCCAGCTTCTCTTCTCCATCCTGACTCTCAACACCTTTGCAACCTTTTGCCTCCTGTGGATCAAAACAAGCTTTAAACATGATTTTTAGCCTGGTTTCCACAGGAAATGAAGCTTGCACAGTCACAGTCTGAGGATGCGCATGTGCCAGAGAGGTCAGGACTCGCTAGACAACAGAGACTCTGCAACAATGAGATTTGCTAGGCATGCTCCAACTGCACAGAGCTTCGGGCACAGCCACGTCCCTCTAGACAGGGCAGAACCTTGTCGAAAAACACACATCGAGTCCCTACTTTTGCTGCTTACAGAGCTATGTAATTAATCAGAAGGCATTAAACAAGTAGAGTGACTTCGTGGTACCTTGTGGTAGTTTCAACAAAAATCCCCTACATAAATTTTCTTGGCAACAACCTGTTTTGGTCAACAATCAACCACTGTGTCACTCCAGGAAGAAGTACAGAAAGCGGCTCTTCAAACAAAAGATGAGTGACAAAAACAAAACTGCTGGTAACAGACAGGAAGAGGGCTCTTCAACCTACATTATTTTCACCTTTTTCCAAGAATACTGTAAATGAAAAGCCTCTTCTAGAAAAAGAAAAGCACATTTTCAAGTTGACTTACAGAAGGGACAGATGCCAAAGAAGTCAACTATCTGGCCTGGATTGCACTTTGTCCCCTTTTCGCCCAAACCCCAACATGACTGAATCACTCTAATCACAGGGTACTTGCATACATGTGGCAAACAAAACCTTTCATATGTGAACTCACAACAATGACATATAATTGCCATTTTAAGCTAGACAATGCTTTCATCTGATGAAACCACAGGAGGGAACAGGAAGAATATGCAGATTTCTGTATTACCCAGATTACTCTGAAACACCTTGGATCCACACTAGCATAACACAGGAAAGAACACATTTTACTAAGCAAATCTGAGATAAAGGAAATCAGAAAGCATATTGCTTGCACTGTACTCAGCCATAGCTAAATCCTCATTTTAAAACACTATTCCTGGAGTATTTTATGAGAAAAGCTGCAAGTCGTGTTTACTAGACGGTTACACATATCAGAGTACTCATTTTCAAGACGAAAATAAGTTAAAGATTCAGCCATTTATTCACGTTTAAGAGAAGCTTAAACAAAGGCTTCACAAGTGCACTAACATACATTCTCTCACCAGGAAGATCCTTCTGCAACTCCGGAACACATGCACACCAAAACATACCTCCCCTTGCAGATACGGGTTATGAACACTTCAACAATGAAACCTGGCAGTGTGACCACTCCATTTCTAACCAGCCTGAAGAAAGCACAGCAACCTTAAAAATGACAAACCACATGGTAAACACTTGCCTCTGAACAAAGTTCTTCTCTTTTGCCAGTTATTAACTTTACTTCAATCACGTAAATTTATCTTTTCAGTTGGTCAGACACAGCTAAAAGCATGATCTCCAGGTTCACCAAGTGCCAGTATGTTTGGAAAGAGGTGCTAAAACGCCCCCAGTCACCAGACTTTGTCTTACATGCATTCATCCTGTGTATTTTCTGTGATACAGATTTCCTTTTCTCGGTTCATGTCCTGTGGCCAGCTGCCTCCTGATCCAAAGTGATATCCCAGCACGTGTTATGACTGCAATCACAAAAAGTTTCTGCTGGAGCATGGAACTTTCCCAGAGAGGATTCAGTTGAGGAGATTTTTGTGGTGTTGCTTGCTTATCCTGGGACAAAAGAGGGCAGGATTGTGGTGTTGCTTTTTTTTTTTTTAATATATTGTGTGCTTTAGAATGTGTTTATTCAATATTTTTCAAATGCATCTCTTAATAAATGTCCATGTCCATATTCCTGGCACACAATATGTTAAAAAAGGGGGACTTACCTGAACCCCTATGGTCTGGTTCCGTGCTCCAGTACAGTATCCAGAATAGCTGTGATGTAACAACACCGTGCATATTGGGGCTTTATATCACTGTGGAAGCTGACTACAGCACAGATCAGTGCCACAGGACCTGAAAGAAGAAAAACAAAGCATGTTTTTAGGCAGTAATATGCTGAACACCCACCTCTTAAAGCAGGAAGTAGAGGCTTCCAGAAAATAAAAGACAATGCAGTATCTATGCAGTTCTTCCGAAAGCAATGCTATTTCACACTTAATTCTCACATAAGCACAAGAAACAAATGGTTAAGAAACAACAGAGGCGGTGGAGGCAGAGAATCTAAAGGGTTCTACAAATACAACTCCCACACAGTGTTTTGAAAACATCTCTCTCCTTTTGCCCCATTTCCACGGAAAGGCTGGAATCACGCTCTGACACCACCCCCTGTTTCGAAGGCACTCACAGTCTTAGCAAAGCACCTCTCCACTGCAGCGCCTCAGGATTCTGCAGTGTCACTCCTCTTCTGCCTGGCTCTCTGCAAAGTGAAGTCATAGGAATGGATCAGCCAACCTGACTTCTCACTACCCTGCCCAGAATCCTTTGTGAACTGAAATGAGTCATCGCTCTGAAAAAATCCACCACGGCGCAACGTTCCAGGTTTCTCCCTACGTCTGCGCTGGCTTCTTTGTCTTTGAAACGAAGTGCCTCTGCCTCTGGAACTGTGCCCAGCTGCATTGTACAGGATAACAAGCCAGCCTCCTCATTAAGTGGACAAGAAAGCTATTTACATGCATTAGCAAAGACAAGTTAAAGCTTTAACCCTCTAGTCAAGGCAAGAAATTCACCCCTAACATATCTTCCTGATGTAACACACAGCCACACGACACACAAAAACACGAATGCACAGACATACGTGTACACACACACACACACAGAGACTTACAAAGAGCAGCATTTTCTTGAATTATTCGCTATTTAAGCATGACACCAATTTTTATTCTATTGATTAAAAGAAAAGACTTACTCTCCTTTGTCAGTCCCGAAGAATGCTGCAGACCTGCACGTAACAGACAGCTCTACTGTACTCGGGATCAAAGTTATGCTGCTGCAACTGTTTATCAAAAAATTAAAAGCAGTGGGCAAGTTCTTGCAAGCTCATTTTTCATCATCCTATTCACCGTTTGGGCTCACAACAAAGTGAGCCCTGAAACCACGCCAGGCAGAAAATGTCAAACTGCTCCAAGTGCTGAGAGCCAGCGGAGCTGCTTCAGCTCCTGCCGCTACTGACAAAGGAGGCAATGCTCAGAACGAGGTCACTGTGTCACGATCTCGCTCCCGACGCTAGATCTTCCTCCTCTTCGTGAGGATACGCTAAGCCAGAGCATCGGAAAAACACAGACTAAGGGGTAGCAACAGCGTACGATGAGGGACAGACGCTGTGGCTTCAGAGAAACGCTTTCAGTTGTTTTGGTGTTTTAAGAGAGAGAAATGTTTAAAACTGTCTTTACTGCGAAAGGCTATTTTTAGTCGTCATCTGTCAAAATGAGAAGTCTGATAGGCAGAAATGGAGGGGCAAACAAAAAAGGAGTGCTGCCATGGGGCTCTTCTTTAAAGGCTCCTGTATGCTAAGCATTCTGAAGCAATTTGAAGTATAGCAGGCACCTAATCCTTAAATGCCTGCAACACAGCACTTCAGGACTCACCTGTGCTGTGTTAGAACAGGCAGTTACCCCAGGTTCTCCCAGCAGTGAAAACAGCAGGTGTTTAGGACTGTTAAATACAAAGGTCATCATCCCACTTTGCTGTGAGACCTGGCCTTACAATGACCCTCGCAGTGAAAGAGGCAATCCCAGCCTAAAATAGGTCTCTACAAGTGCTCCAAGAGGACAGCAAAGAGCTGGGTTAGGCAGCTAACAGATCGCTTTTGTTCACAGGTCTATGCCAACTATTATGCAGTGAAGCCGTACCATAACCAACCTGATTTACAAGGGTAAGGTATGCAGGGTGCTCTGCTACACCTGTAGTTACACAGTAGCCAGGATCTCAACACTGAAAGCTGGGCTTTGTGTTATACACACACTCATCAACTCCTATGTTCCCTAAAAAGGCCTCATTCCAGGAAATCTTCCTTCAACTTTACAGGAGTTTTGCCTTCCCTAGGGCTGCAGGATCAGCCACAAAGCCTCTAATGAATCCAACTTGGCATCTGCAATGTTTCGGTCCCCCAGGATCATCCTGTGGAAACTTGGGTTGTTTGTCTGCTAAGCCCACACCTACTTTACAGCAATGAAACTCATTCCAAGAAGAAAAATTTCTAGGGGCTTAAAAGCGAATTACAACACACACCTACTGCAAGAAAAAACAAGAGCTCCAGACTGCTTTTCCTTTGCACCAGACAACATTCACGCACAGGGGAATAGCTGGGCTGGTGCGTGCAGCAGTATTTCCAAACACCTGCACAGATTCTTGCAGAAGCACTCACCCTTTTATTACCAAAGTTAAAATAAAGGCAGAAGGAAGAGAAATGTAAAAACAGGATCTGAACGCCCGTCCTTTCTAACAATTATTTCTAGTACTTGAATCTGACTCAGGGCAGCCTGATTGCTCTGAACACATCTAACTGTGAGCTCTCTGAGTCAGAGAATTCCTCTAGCATGTGAAGCCTGAGAGACACTGAAGGCCTGCACACGTACCTCGTGTGCACAAGCACCTAGGCATGGCTCTATTCAGATTCACCAGCTCAGAGCAGTACCACACAGCCCTCTGATCGGTACTGTGAACAGCAACAAGTGCCTGACACCACAGGAATGGCAGAGAGCAAATGGGAATGGAAAGACCAGCAGCAGGAAAAGGTGAACGAGAATGTCTGAAGAGCTGAAGTTGATGGGCAAACCAGCACTGCCATCAGCTCACAGAATCATAGAAAGGCTCGGGTTGGAAGGGACTTAAAGCTCATCTAAGTACAACCCCCTGCCACGGGCAGGGATGCCACCCACCAGATCAGGTAGGCCCAGGCCCCATCCAGCCTGGCCTCGAATCCCCTCAAGGGAGGAAGGCCTGGCCCCAGCTCCACACGCACTTCCCAGCCAAGGCAGCCACTCCGCTCCTTCCTCCACATCTCCCTCCCAGCGCACAACAGAAGACTGTTCTGACACCAAAGCTGCCTTACTGAGGGCACCTGGCATGAATATGCCATGCATTTCTCTGGTGTAACTCCATGCGTGCCCGTGCATCTGGATATACCCGCTGAGTACAGCGGTGTAGCCCGAGATCCACCTCCCTCATTCAGTGAGAAAGCAGACCATGTTAAAACCCTTTTCTTCCTTCCCCCCACACCGTGCTGGAGTCGCACACAGCCTCCTTTGCTGAGCTCCACATCAGCTTGTGGACGTCCGTGGGCTCTCCTGAGCCAGGCCCTGATATTCATCCCTCTCCTCTGCTGCCACAGCCCCATCACTATCACTGAGGGAAACTCGGAGGAGAAAAGCAAGGTGCTAAAATGGAGGGGGACATCGATGGGAGAATAAAAACGGTTAAAAAAAAGAACACTGCCAAAAGATGCCAAGAAGGTTATCAAGAGCAATTTGAAAATTGAGACTAGCCTGTACCAGCCTCAAGGGATCCTGAATTTTAGAGGCTAAAAATCAGCCATCGGCACTCAGCAGTTGGAGTCTGCAGATGAATAGACTGGAGCTGTTCATTGCAGGTCATCCACCACTACCCTCACCTCTACATAACCAGCTTCACGAGGCAGGAGGCACCTGAACACCAGACTGTGAACACAACCCACTTCTTCTGTGGCCACAGAAGAAACCAGACTAAAGAACATCAGAAAGACACAAACTCATGCTTGTATTTCTTGAGGAAATCTCTACATCCTGAAGATTTCAAGTTGTCAGTGCTCTGCTACTAACGACTTACTGGCAGCATGCTAAGAAATTCCACTTCGCTTACCTGAACAAATCTCCTGGTTGTTTAAGAAACCACTTAAGAAAACACAAGAGGCAACTGGATCAGGATATTAAATTGAGCAATATCCCAACAAGGAATGCCCATCTGGTTTTGTGCTACTGTTGTCTGAGAGTTTAAATACTCCTTTATACCCCCTCCAGCTGCTGGCACCCCAGTATATTTGCAGAGAACATACCTCGCTCCTTCAGATCTTGTCCCGCTGGCTTTAAAAGGCACGTTCTTGTAGGGGTCTCAGATACCTGCCCATCCTGTTTCGTTAGGCTTTCTAACTTACACAACTATCCCTTAAAAAGCAACAACCAAAATTCTGCATCATATTCTAGCAATCCAGCTAACCTCTCACCTCTGTCAGGTAGAAGGAAATTCAAATTTCCATACTTTCACTGGAAATACCCTGCCTCATATATCATAAGAATGAAATCTGCTTTTTTCTCAGCTGTACTACCTTGGTAGTTTATTGTTACGCCACACCTGAATTACCAGTTGCAGGTATCTTTTTTATGACAAATTTGAAGCAAGCGTTCCTGGGTTTGACTCCCAGACCATGATCTTGCCCAGACACTTTATCAGCTCACTCTTTGGATCTCTGACTATCCAAGTCTTCTAATTTAAGCATCTCCACCATCAATTTAAGCATATCGCACATTGAAGAGTCACAAAAACTAAACTGAAAAGTAAATGATACTTTACAAGTTACCTAATGCAGGACAAAACCGTGACCCAGTGCAACACTTGCTAAGACAACTGCCCAGTGAATAGTATCTCAATGAGTCCACCAGTCTTAGCAGGAAAAACAAAACAACCCACAGAACTGCCCCCCCCCCCCCCGCCCCCCTCCCCGAAAGCCTAGTGGCTGAAACAATTGTCTTTTTAGAAAATTACAACTCACTGGAAAGTATGTGACATTTTAAATCACATGAAGAATTCACTAACAGATTTTGTAGCCAGGACTATGGCATGGGATAGATTTAAAAAAAAAAAAAAACTGTTTTAAAATATTTTTTGCATAGAAAACTTTACTATTGATTTAAATGATTGATGCTAAAGCTACAATGTCACTAACAACAAAAAAAAAAAGCTACAATGTCACTGAAAAAAAAGCCTGCCTATTTTCTGGCAGCAAACAGTAAACGCAAGGAAAGACAGAAGCATTAAAAAAATCTGACACTAGAGGAGACTTGGCAAGAAAAGATGAGCACATGAGAAAGAAAAGGAGAAAAAAAAACACCAAAGTGATAAACATAGATGCTTTGTTTCAGGGTGGAAATATTATAAAGGAAAACATTCCTTTGCAAGCACTCCTGAAAGCACAGAACATGGCTGTTGAACACAAGCAGTCTGCCTTAGCCACACATTCTCCACTGCCATCCTCAGCGTAGCCAGAACACATTTTCAGTGTGGCTGGGGATGCTGCAGCAAACGTACGGCGAGAGAGTTAGCAGCCGAAATTCTTGCGAGGTGAAGGGCTGATTAGCAATACAAGCCAATGACACAGCGCACCTTCTCTCATTTCTATTGACTGCTGTAACCATGGAAGGATTTTCCTCCTGAAGACGATACTGCGGTGGTTACAGCTTTTCAAACAAATAGCAATGACTGGCAGATAACTTCAGGTTAAAATAAGAATCTGCAACACTGAACGCAAGTCCCATGGTACTGCAGCAGCCTTTAACAGCACGGTTTTTCCTGGCTGGAAGAGACCTGATGAAAAGGCCAGGCATGGAATCAATTAAAACAGTGCCAAAGTGGTTTTAAAAAGAAAAGGTTAGACGCTCCAAAGACTTAGCAGTTGAGAGTTTACTGGGTCATTTTTTTCCCTGTGGTGGAAAGCAGAGGTTTTATTATGGCTGGAGTCGATTCAAGAAGATATACTTTAATGCTTAGGAAACTGAAATATCCTACACCTTTTACAAGAAGTAGCCATACTACAATATTCTGCCCCTAACAATCTACTTGAGTGGGGCAGATGCAGTGGCCCCTGTTTCCCACAGTGTCTCAACACACTTCAAAATCCTGTCCTTTGGTCTCCCCTGTGATCAGCTGTGGGATGGGAGCATGGGAAATGCCACGGCACAACAGTGCAGCGACTTGCCCAGTCCTCTCGTGCTGGTCAAGTGTCTTAGAGGAAGCATTAGAAACCCACAGCATGCGTGACCGATGTTGTATGCTGCATCTTAACCGGAAATGTCCTTGCTCCAGACAGAAACAGTTCGTTCTTTGAGACCCTCAAGGCCCGGCAGATTTTCATTTTTTCTTCCACGCAATATAGCTATCAGCAAACGCAGCAATCCCAAACTACCTGCCCAAATAAATGACAGTACCTGGAACCAGGGGTTCCCATGGTTAAACAATTAACTAAATCAAATGCATTTCCTCTTGTCCATTTCACTTGGTTTTTGCTTAATTTTATTAAGTACTCACTTCATTACAGGAAGCCATAAACCAAAACCTTCAACAGGCATTCTATTACAGCAGTAACACCTTCCTGCCTCTTGCTCTTTTCTTTTTTAAGCAAAATTTCAGGAATCTGAAAATCTCACTGCCTGTGAGATACAAACCTGAACAAGGTATTCAAACTGGACAAAATTTCGTAGACGTACATCTCTTGTGTGATGATTTCTTATCTACTGCCTGATTTACACAGCCTTGCGCTTACATTTTTAATTACCACCACCCACTCATCTCCCACATTCACCACTCTGACCCCAGTGGCACGCAGACCACACTCCTAAAACAGCAGGAACCTAAGAGGTTCCAACGTGATTTTTTCCACGTTCGCTGTGTTGCCTTACATCACCGATGTCATTATTTCGCAGGACTGCTCAGCTGTTTCACTCAGCTGTTGCTGAGCCTGAAGTCCTTCTTAGCACTGTTAATGAACCTGGCCAACTGCGACCTGACGGATAGGGTTACCACTTCCTTACCCAGCCCAACTTTCACATTTCCAATGTCACTACTAAAAAACAACCATTTGGTATTGATCCTTGCTGCCCAGGATCCGTTCCTGTGATGAGCACTGGCCATTCCCCTTTTATCTCCTATGTATTCTAAACAAGTCCTCGACAAGACTTTTGTGTTGGGCTTTCACCAAGCATTTATTAAGCACTAGAACCTGGAAGAGTCCTTGTGCTCCCCAAGTGTTGCTATGACCCAGTTTTCTGAAAGATGAAAGTGCATAAAAATAGTTGTGTCTTGTGCCCTTTTACCCGGTATAGAAGAGCCCTAAGTTAGGATACAAAGACTAGGTTCCTGAGATGACCACAGGAGCTGCTGACGGTCTCAATTTACATTAAACTAAATCAAAAGGCCAGCAAAAGAAAAGATCTGGGATTATTTCTTGAACAACAAATTCAGCAAATATCCACTGGATATGGAGAGGAAACCCCACATACAGTTCTGAGATCAAAACTGTGGGATGAATAAATCCAAGTTCTGTGTAAGTATATTTTATGCCATAAAAAGACAACATTTTCTTAATGCACAATAAACCAACAAAACTACAGTCATTCCCTATCTTGTCTTTATGTCATCATTCCTTACTCCGGACTGTAGGAAAAATGGCTTACAGTTACAGCTACGTCCTTTCAATGAGCTACAACCACAGGCAGTATTTTAACTCACGGGCCAAAGGGCGCACAAATCCCATTTAGAAGGGTAAAATGTGCAGGGGATGGTGCGTGACCCTCTCCTCACCTGGCCACCCCCAGGAGGCTGCTGCTGCTGCACGGGGCCAGCCGCTGCCTACCCGGGATGAAAGCAGCCTTACAAGTGTTTTTTGAAACCTGCGCTGTTTCTTCTGCCTGTTTGGTACCTAGAAATATTAGTGTTAAGAGCTAATGTACAGGCTGCTTCAAGAAAAACCTAGACTATGAAGACTGAAATACGATCAGCAGCAGATTGCAGGGCAAAACAAGGAACAATATAGGAAAAACATAAGAAAGGTTAAAAGGAAATGCAAGGAAAGAGATGAATTTTGTTTGACTCCTAAAGCAGGCAAGGCAGCATATGTGACGTTAACGATGAAAGAGGACTTGCTAAAAGAATCCAAATGCTTAGCAGGGCTAAACGGAAGCAGGAATAACAACCAAATGGTGAGAAATAAACTTTCCAGCTGTACGAAGGCTGGGAAAATCCAAGAGCCTACAGGATTGCTGGAGTAAGCAAAGTGGGAACGGCTGCGTGTTTTGGTGAAGAAAGAAGTGAACAAAAGGACAGTTGTTTTACGAAGGCCGATCTGCATGTGCTCTGCATCCACTGGGCGCTTGCCTTTGTTTTGTTTTCTAGGCTGACCTTCACCCTGTGCCACACAAAGGATTCAATGAAAGCCTCCCTTCCAAGTCTCAATTAAAAGCCTGAGGGAACAAATGCATCTTGCATGCAGCTCAAAGCCTGAGCCCAAGTGCCAGTGACCCAGCAGAGGGAGCAATCCTGGCAGCTCGGGAGTGAGCTCTGGCTGGGGGCACCTGCATCCCTCCATGACTTTGAATGAGCTCCCCCAGGCTTTGAGCAGGCAGAATAACTAAAAAGAAACATTTAGCTTGTTCCCCAATGGGTTGCTCCTAAGCCTTTATAATGCAGGAGCAAAGCTAGAGGAAGGATGGGCGTTTAGGGGGACAATGAAGAAAGCAGAGAGCAAATTAGTAGTGTGCATGCTAACAAGGTACATGTGCAGTATCGCTCCAGCGAGGAGCAAGCACTTTGGGCAGTTTGAACCAGAACATACACAAGCAGTTAAGCATGTCATCACCAACACTGGCTTTAGAAGTTTACTGCTCCTTTATGAGAACCTCTTCAAAACACACATGCACATGCAGTTTCTAGAAAGAAGGAGTAATCCACAAGGACTTGAAAAAGCGTGGCTTCCCAAAGCGCATCTTGTGTGCCATGTGTGGTCCGCAGAGCCTCTGCAGGAGGAGGGGTTTTTTGTCTTTAATTTGTGGTGTTTTATTTTAATTGTGGTACTACATTTAATTGAGATGTCACACTGCATATCTGTTATGCAGCATCTGGTCTGGTACATTCCCTGAACACAATCTGGGGAACCTCTGTGTTATTGGCATAAAATGGAAACTGACCTCAAAGCTTTGGTCCAAGAATGATTTACTGCCAGAACTACCACCATGTAATCATACCTATGTAAATCCATATTTATTCTGGAATAAGGGTGCTTTTTTAACCTGATTTAGCTTATACTACTTCCAAATATTACATCAACTATGGCAGTTATACGCATATAATCCTGCTAAATTCCTCTGCAGGAACTAACTTTCATACCACACATAAAAAAGTAAAAACGAAAAACTGAATAATCAATAGTAAAAATAGAATACTAATTTTAATAGAGGCAAGAATGTGCCTTCCTGCTGTTCAATCATATTCTCCCCAGCATATCCAAAAGGAAAATGTTAAAGCAAAGGGATTACTCTTTCTTTTAATAATATTTCTTCCTGAGTTCTGATAACTTCACTTTTGAAAATAGAAAACCACTGACATTTAAAGCTGCAAGTTCTATTTCTCTAAAAACTTCCTGTTATGGTGAAAGGCAGAGATCTTAAAAGCGCCAAGTTTGGTTCCTATTGCCATATGTTGTTTCTAATAGTCACAGCTTGAGTTTCAAAACTGATGTAGATTTGCACTTCCCTTTATCTCCATTGAGTGCTGCTGTACTCTAAGTACTTCTGAAAATAAGGACGGTTACTGAGGAGCCTAATTTTAGGCACTCATTTCTGGAATCTGGCATAAAAGCTCAGACTTGAAATGTGAATAGAAACCATGCATGCAAGTTGCTTCGTAATATCTGAAAGTCTCAGGCATAATGCCTAAAATTATGCGTCTCCTTCATACCTCAATTTATAATTAAGAGCCTAACAGTCTACTTTATGGCATAAAGGTTTAATTTGTGTTTTTTGCCTTGTACCTGAGAAGCTTCTTTAAGTGGAAGTTTTAAGGCAATTAGTATTTCCAAGAAAAGTTTTGGTTTTGACAAAATGCTATTCTTCAGACGAAGAAGAGAGGGATACAAAACAAGCAGTTCTTGGTTTTAGACAAAATAATTCTGCCATTCAGTGTCATTTCCTCGTGGTATCTTTGGAGGCAGAGGATGAGAAAGCTTTGTGTAACTTCCCAGTGACATTTTCCTTCTGATAACATGACTTCTTTCAAGGACAAGAACAACCTTGCCAAACACAATCACCACACATTTTCCTCTGGCACGACATGCAGCCTCTGACTGTATCATTCATCACCTATGCGGGCAGGTATTATGCAAACCTATTCGCCAGGTATCGCTCCTTAGGAAGTGCTAGCTGAACACCAGAAGTACTTAGCATCTCCCCCAGGTCCTCCAGAGAGCAGGACATCTCTTTCCAACAGCAGTGAAGTCAGTGCTGGCCCTGTGATATCACAGCATCCTCCGCAGCAACAGCCTGTGAGGTCACAAATGAAGGATTACCACTTTGCTGCAGGATTAAGGGAAATAAGAAGCCGGTCTGTCAGGAAGATGGGTTTTACTTCAAATAACAGGAATTAGGAGAATGCTGAAAATAAATGGGCCATAAATTGTCTTTGTGTGACAGGTTGGCTTTCTTCAGTAGTACTGTAAAATACGATACTGCTTTCTTTGACAGCCTCCAAGTAACTGAGTGAACTAGAGGCTGTCTCTTGAGTTATTACACAGGAGATGAATCTTGAAACAACTTTCATATCTTTTGACTCATCAGTCATTTGGTTTTACTAGTGCAGACAGCAGCCAGACCCCTCTCCTCAAACTGCCTGCTAGCCAGTTTATTCACAAGTGTTCAACGTGTTGGCACTAAGTACCAGAAAGTGACCAAAAAAACAAACAAACAAAACAGAAAAGGAACAGGAAGTCTGGAAACACCTTGCATTAGCACATCTTATTATTAAGGCAAGGATCTGCAAAGATGAACCAGATTGGGATTCTGTGTTCCTAAGAAAGATCAAAAACAATAAAGTCTAAGCTACAGTGCTCTAAGTTCTTGTTTGAAATGCAAGAAACAATGATTACTTTGACCTTTCCCAAAGAACATACTTACAGTCACAGGAATCATTATCATAAGCATTACTGTAAAAAAATAAAATACTTGTACAAATAATTTCTTTACACTTTTAAAGTTTCTTTTTTTTTTTCTTCTTTTTTTTCTCCAACCATAATTGGTTCACTCCCCTGTAAATACCCTGTCTGAAAGTTTTGTGAAGTACAGGACTCCAGAACCTGCTTGAAACTATTCCAAAGCCTGCATTTCTCCCCTTGCCCCTCAAGGAGCAAATCAAGACCAGCATTAACACGAGCACCTGATGAACACTTCCTGGCCCCTCAGGGAACCATGGAGGCTTCCATGGAACCATTCAGAGCACAAGTTAAAAGGGAATTTGGTCTCGGCTGTTAAAAAGTTATATTCCATAAGGGGAGAAAGGGAATGAAAGGAAGGATGACACCTGGTGAGAACATTTACATTATTCCCAGAAATCTTATGTCCCATGCATGCTTGTACATGAAAACATCTTTCCCACATTTTTGTAGAAACTGCCCACTTTTCCAGACGCCTGGCAACTCAGGCTGCCTAAAGTCTGCACACTAAGTACTGCGCTCATGTAAATTCATCGCACATGTGCAGCAAGTCCAACACATCAGGTGTACTATCCGTGCATAATTTATCCATCTGGGACTGTCCCAGATTCTAAGATTAAAATCTAGCAAACCTAAAACAGCCTGGTTCGTAATTTACAGCCAGGACAGTGATGCAACCTTGAAGTAGTTTTACAGCATGAGAGAGAGCATCTTGCAACTTCAGGAAAATTTTGAGTAAGGCTCTCCTTACAACTTATTCTAGCCAGAAGGTGAGACTTCCAGCACCTGAGTGTTGGCAGCAATAGTGGATTTCCACTCCAGGAATGGGAGAAAATGCTGGGACAAATTTGCAGTAGCTGACCAAGCTTTCACCTGTGGTCTCATCCTGGAGTCTGGAGAATTTTGATCTCTATATTGCATTTGGACACGCGTAAAAAAAAAAAAAAAAAAAAAGGAGAAGAAATAACAGGCAGACTGATGGTATGCTTCACATTGTTTTCAATATGCTTTGAAATTCTGTAACGTATTTAAAGCCTTCTCTGCCCTGCAGCGCAGCAGCGCAGCATCCCAGTGGAAGTCTTTAGATAGACCAGCTCTACCTGCTCTGCCACCGAACCCTACAGCTTTCTAGGACTGTAACGGCCGAACCCAGCTGTGCTACGGAGCCACAACCGATTTTGAACGAAGTTACCAGCTCGGTGCAACCTGGATCGCCTCTGAGGCCTCCACCGAGCCCTACCTCAGCAACGGCCCCTCCTGCCGCCGGCCCGGCGACCCCAGACCGAGGCCTGCCAGCCCAGCACCCCCATGCCCTCTGCTTACAAGGATGCTGGCGACCCTGAAATCGAGGAGGAAAAGCAAGACCCGCCTGGCTTGAAGAAATTAGCCCTGCTTTTGCACTTTGCCCAGTCCCTGCATCTTTTGAGCCAAACCAGGCACGGCGCTTTGCTTCAGCAAAGGCCACCCGCGGCCCCAGGCTTTCGGGCATGTGAGACCTGAGGCAGGTGGAGCTCAAAGAATAAAATAAAACAAAGGCTTTTGTTGGTTGGTTTCTTTAGTGTTGTGATTGTAAAGGTTCAGGGTTTGGGTTTTTCATTTTAGCATTTTATATATTTACTTTATGAAGGAATAAAGCCAATTTCTATCCACCTCTCCTTCATCATGAGAAACTTTCCCATCTGAAGCAAGGGCACGACAGGCACTTGGTACTCCAAAAAGCAGTACGGGCACAAAAACCCCACTGCACATCACCTGACAGGACATGCTCTGGAGATAGCAGGCAATGCTAGCCAAGCGCTTCCAGAAGCGAACCTGAGCGGCTGCAGGAACCAAATAATCCACCCTCTCCACTAGAATACTAAACCCTTCAAGTATTTTATGGGACTTTTTAACTCAACACTGCTTCACAATTGGTCTTCAGGTTTAAGAAAGCAAACCAAAGGACCACAACAAAAATATTCTCCTATGACTGGTATTAACGTAGGCTCCACACTTGTAGTAAAACTCAGGCTGATTTTCCACCTGTCTAAAAAGATGTTATCGTCTAAAAAGAAAACTGGAAAATAAATATTTTTTTCCACAAGAAGGGTGAGCCCACCAGCCACCTCTATCCTGAATGAATATAGGAGTTTCTGTCCCAAACGTGTTTTGTAAAAAGAGACTAGCACATGAAATCCAGAGCAAACCAAAAAGTTGCAGCAAACAGCATACTCAGTTGCTTTTGGTTCTGCTTTTAAAATGATGTTTGACAATATAGGCTTAAAAGCAAGCAGAGAATTTGTTTCTAGAGCCAAATCACAGGGTAGCAAAGGTGCCTTGCCATGGATCCAGAGCTCTGAACTTGGGCTGAAGGCTTTCTTCCAAGTGTCAATGGGCATCTTGGTTTTTAGGGCTGGTCAGTCTCACGGCCCACTGGCATCAATAACATGAACAGCCCAACCACACAAGGCTGGTGGATGTTTAGGAGAAAGCTAAAACAGTATTTATTTCGGAGTAACTCTGTGTTTGGGGCGCAGCTGACACAAGCCCTGGTAGGACACGGGAGGTCGGCAGTGTGTTGTGGTCAAGAATCAGCACAATGACCTCATCCTCCTCTGGCACTCAGACGCAAGGAGGGGAGCTGAGAAGGGACGAGCAGACAATTAGCCACTGATTCAGCCTGAATTTCAACGTTCTTTCCTTTATGAGATCACTCATCATTTGAATCACTTATGGAAGCTGCATAAACGCTTTTATCCCAGTACTTGACAGGCAACCCATTACTAGAGTTGGCTAACTTGAAAGAAGCGGAGACTTTCTGCTTGAGCAAGGAAAAAAAGCTCAAGAAGGTAACACGGCAGAGTCTTGATAACATTGAAAGGCGACTGCCACCACTCTTAAGCTAGACTGAGAACTGCTGCATGGCACCAAAAGTGCTGGGATCTTCCCTGCCCCACAACTACACACAGAAAATGCACACACGATGGACAAGATCACTGGTAAAGCCCTTTAAAGTTAAATAAATAGCTGGAAGCTGAAAAAATAATTAAAAAAAAATCTAAAAATCCAATTTTGCTATGCCAAGCAGTATAAAAAACGACAGCAGGCTGTTTCCTGTGATCATGTAGCATACAGGAAACCCAAAGCCAAGGCTCAAGGTAGAATATACAAATTCTGGGTTAGTGCAAAGTTTTTAGAAAAGACTTATCCTATACTGTGTCCACACCATATTCTTGCTGACACTGCTTTCCCATAGTATTGTTTTGGCTCCTCTACTTGTCATTTGAGCCTTTAAATGTTAGCTCCTTCACTGACATGACTGAAACCCATCACTTTCTCTTCAAGTCAGGTATGAAGAAATGGTTCCTTACAAGGTGACATCAGCAGTGTCTGGCATTTTACAAGATCTGGAAGAAGACACGTCCTGCCCCAAGGAGTTCACAGCCTACTTCAGACAGAGCCAAGTCGTTTCAGATAGAATCTATGAGGCCATGCAGGCATGAGATCACTTCCTCCTTGTAATCTTCAGCTTTACATATTTATCAATTACTTCCATTTAAAAGGTTCCTTTGAAAAGGAAAAAAAAAAAAAAAAGGCTCTTAATGATTTTATCAGCTTTGGTATTTGGCCTTGGGACCAACCATGTATCTTTAGTTATTAAACATTCACAATTCCCTTTTTCCTCAAGTACAGGAGGAGGAACCTGGCAAACAACAAGAGAGGACAAGATGAGGAGCAATACCTTCCAGCAAAACTAGCAACTGCTCAACCAAATTGCACAATCTATAGAAGAAATGCCACAACTGTTAGCTTAGGGATAAAAAGCTTACAATCAAAACCTGTAATTTCTATTGGCACCTTCTGTTTGTATTTAAAGAAAATAACGAAAAATCTGATGCTTACATATTTCTGCAATACACAAATGCAAAACGATTCCTTAGTTTTCCCCATCTACTTTCTGTTAACTGGAAGCCTAGAGTGATCTGACTACTACCTCCACATACAGCCTTTGGCCAGCTGCTCAAGCTCTGGATTTTTTCTGGAGGCTTACTAAACATTTTTGCTCTTTTCCTTCACTGCTAAAAGGATAGATTATGGCAAAGATTAAACTAGGCTAAACACAATTTGTTCCAACTTCCCACTTCTCTCAGATGTCAGCCTGAACTGAGCTAACAGATGATGACCAAGCAAATTAGTTACAGCAAGAACCAAATTTGAGGCCCAGCACTGGCCAGTGTTAACTCCAGGAGGAGATGCTTAACCAGCACACGTCGATTCTTCCAGCCTCCAGGAAAAGCTCCAGGACAGGTCCAGCACACCTAGCGCCTGCAGACTAATCATCATTACTCCCTAAACTGCACCAGGAAGCAGCTGTGATTCAAAAGCAGGGGGTGGTAAAGATATGTAAAGCTACCCAACACATCTGTGGTGCGTTCAATGCCATGACTGTAACTGAAGGAAACGTGCCTTGGGCCAGCTTTACCCTGTGGGGTAACTCCCCAGATATTCAAATATTTTTTGCTGTGTTGAGCACTGTGGTACAGAACTCGGCTGCTTATGTTACCAGAGCTGACTAGGTTAGAGCTAGCACTGGCCTGCCTGTACCAAATGAAGTCATGCTTACATACTCTAGCACTCAGCATATCCTAGGCATATGCTTGGCCCTTTTAGACTTTTTTATTAGTAGTATTTATTGGAAATCTAAGCATCTGGAAAACCCTGCTGAATGGTTTATGCAAAATGGTCTCTCCCGTGCCAGAAATCTTCCATTTGTAACTGACAGATAGGGTTAAACAGCCAATAGATAAACATACGTATCTTTATTGCCCTTGAAACACATTCGTGTCAGACACATACATTAGAAACGATATATTCTTGTCTATGCTTAAAAATTAACTAGCAAATTGGGTGCTTTTAACAGGCCTATCTAAGCTGGCAACGGAACCAGTATAAACAGAAGTAAACCCTCCCCAGCAGCTCCCAGCCTGACCCACTGCAGAAAGCAAAGCCATTGCAAACGATGTTTTTGCCAGAAACTTTATCCTGAACTTCTACGTTACCTAACTGGATCTCATACCTTGTAGAGAGGAACATACCGTACACATAGAGGAACCTACATCTGGAACCTGTAATTCCAAATGACTGACAGTCACCAGCCTCGTGGCAGGTCCACGTGACAGCTGGAATTTTCAAGGGGGGTTTAAATGGTGTTCTAAATTCCATCTGTTTTTATGACATCTGGGTTTAGGTTTATCAGCACTGTTTTTATCAAGACGGCAACTTCTACAAAAACTCCCTGGAGCGGGCAAGCATTTTTTGTTGTATCTGATAGACCATTGGCACTTGAACCAAGTAAGGACACATAGCTGGAACAAACAGGGATAAAAGTAGCAAGGACACATTCCAAGAACATGCTTAAAAATAGTGCTTTTCTGTCAGTGACAGCGTGTACCCATTTCTACCAAGGATCTGTTAAAAACCATCACTAGCAATAACGAAGTTTCCCAAGGAATATGGTATATTAGACATGAGACCAACCATTCCAGTGGAAAACACCATGCAAGAGAAATAAGGCAGAATCCTGCATTTTTCTGTCACTGCTGCAATACCTCTCCAACACGCAGATTACACACAGTCAGAAAGAATGGCTTCACATGAACAACATCCTGCTGTGTAGGTTACAATTCTACCAAAATTAAAACGTATCAGAAAACTGTACTGATGTTATGAAATATTAGTTCGAGAGAGGGAGAAACACTTTGACAAATGTCAGGACTTCCTGTTTCTGTATTCCTAAATGAAGTGCTTCTTTCTCTCCCTTCAGATTAGTTTGTTCTGAAAGGCTGCATTAGGTAACGCAATATTTAAGACATTTAAGCAGTCAAATTTGAAATAGAACAGCCTGATCCTGATGGAATTAAGTATTTCATCTGATGTAAAACTACTGTTTTGGGGATTTTCTTCCACATGGAATTTGACTACTTTTGAGCTCTGTTTCAAATCAGAAAACAATTTCCTTTGAATCTCACAAACCTCCACAGAATAGAGCTTCTGTCTACGAGTGAACCATATGTAGGACTTGAGTTTTACAACATGAGTGTCAACATGTGTCCTAACAAGAATATCCAGTATCATATATTTCCTCATGTGAAACTTGAGAATCTTCACATATTACTTTCAAAATGAAAACTTTCATTCAGTCTGAGCATGGCCCGAAGAAGCTGAAGCGTTTTTATTGCCTTCTTCTCTATCTCAATCCCTGTTCTGTTAGTTTTTCTTGCAAATGCAATACTTGATTGGCTTGCATGTGTTTATAAATATGCATGTACATCTCAGAGTAGGAAAGCAGCAACACCATTACATCAGCCTGAACACCTGCACCATGCTGACTGAAGCAGGGCAGGCTGTCTATTGTTTCACTTTCTTATTAACATCTAACTTCCTACCCATACAAACTTTATTTCTTTGCCAGTAAGAGCAATCAAGCTGACTGGAGATGCAGGTCTTTAAGAAAGAAACGGTGAAAATATCTTAACAATTATTTTTATAATTTTTATAATGTCATTTGCCCCAAGTGCCCGTTTGCGTGGAAAACGTTTAAACTGTTTCATTAAAAAATCTCCAGTCCTAAGGGAGCTTTTAGAGTTATACACAAAACATTTTCATGCAGATTGAGGGCATTAAGTGCTTTATGCATGCAATAAAAAAAAAAAAAAAGAGCTCGAAGAAATGTTTCAAAAAGAAAGAAGGAATATTTTAAATCCAAGACAGAGATCACATACATCACATTTGTAGGGAACACAAACTGAAAAGAAACCAAAAGGAAACAGTTGATAAACTATAGAACAGATTACTTCCAAAGCCTCAGTCAGCAACTAATGTAAATGACTGTCGCAATAATTTTTCTTCTAATTTAAAATGTAAACCTTAGAAAAAACAAACTGATTTTGCACTGCAGAATTTTGCCAGTCTTTATGCTAAGCTATGTGTTTAGGCAGAACAGACAGCAAGGATCCAAAAGAGACAGTGCTAGCGGAGACTCTCACCACGTGTCACCCAGAAAATTTGTTGTTTCAGCAAACAGAAAACTCAGACAGGAGATGAGATGAAGACTGCTAACCATGGCAGCGGTGGGGTAATGGCACAGCCTTCCAGCAGTAGGGACAAAACCCCAGTCTGGTTTCAAAATGGATCTAGAGCCATTTGGGGAAAAAGCCTGTAACAGTCATTTGCAGCAGCAGGAGATGGAAGTCAATGGCCCCAAAAGCTTGTTTCTTCAGATTCTGGCCCCTACCAGAAGGCAGCTGTGGGAAAGGCATTAGCTGGAGAGGCATCTGAATACCTGGAAGACAGGCTACAAAGGAGCAAGCATTAAGACAAACCCCTGAGGGGAAGCAGGGTTGCTTTGGAAATGTTTATTTTTCATTTCAAATCTTGATTCTGACTTGATAAAGAGAAGCCCCGAGCAAAGGAACCGGAATGGTGATAGTCTGGAACATGATTTCATCTTCCCCAGCTCGCGAATCACCTATCAGCTCAGGAGGAAACCGTAAAGCTTAGCAGCCCGGGCTTGCTGCTGGAGGAACGCAATCCCACCGGAAGAATGTGGAGCTAGCAGGGTTTGTCTGGTCAGGCTGGGATCTGCTGCAAGGCTGTGGGTGAGTGAGGCAGGAGGCTGAGGAGCGGACAGTTTACTCCTGCGAATAAGATTTGGAGTGTCGCACCAAGCATTTCTGCAGGAGCAGACGGCCAGCCCTCAGTTAGTTCCCACTTGGATGTTCAAGGGATCAGAAAGGGTAACATTTCTGTAAGTGAACTAGAAAACGCTCCACGGCACCCATCTCTAATGAATACAAAAACACTCTGAGAAAACCAAGTTTTGGTTGCTGCACTGCAAAAACTCCACAACTGCTCTAAAAATCTGCCGTGCTTTTGCCTTACAGTTCAGCAACGCTCAAAGCCTATGAATGGCTCCTACTTTTCTGCTGCTAGTGAGTGTACAGAATAGCAATAATAAATAAGTGCTGTGAGAAGGATCCATTGATTATCTGAGAGTCTCTTGTATTGGAGCCCAGATCCTTACTAGGATCATTTACTATTAATTATCTATTACCAACATGAAACAAGAAAGTCCCATGACAGCCTCACTACCTCTCACAACGATGAGCACCTGACAGCAGCTGATTTCAATGGAAATTAATGATGGACAGTGTCTCACAAAACGAGGTAGACATACCACAGGGAATGTCCCCATGCCTCTGTTGTACTGGATGCATCATTCTCGTAACAGTCAGGGCTATTCATTAACCAGCTATTAGCTGAAAAAAATAAAATGTCCGTTAAAAAGCAGCACCACTTTTTTGAAAGTGCAGTTAAAGTAAGACACAGCAAAACTTTTAAGAATTTTGAAAGAATCTTAGCCAGAAACTTCATCCTGAACTTCTACTTTATCTAACTGGATCTCATACCTTGTAGAGAGCTGCCACAAAAATCCGGCAGATGAGCATGTGAAAAAAAAAGAAAGAAAATGATGAATTTCCAGGAATACCACAAATGAAGCCATGCAGCCTGTTCAGAAGAGAATCTCTCAGCTCAGGAATTAATTTTGTGCTGCCTTCTATTTACAAACCCAAAGGATGTCCACAAAACTTATGGGTGAAAGTCGTATTTTAAATGTGTTTATAATTATGCTTGAATGAGGAGCTGCTTGTGGAGTCATTCATGCAAACTATTTCCATTTGTTAAAGCCATTACCCTTATTCTTTGACTACTCCCCCCGTGCCCCCTTGAACAGAAAAATAACAAAACAAAGAATAATTTAAATGTTTGGATGTGACAAATGCCAGACCCCAAAACACAGATTTAAATGTGCTGGAACAATGCACTTAAAACTCTCATCACCTTACCTCTTCAAATAAACTTCCTGAGCTCATTCAAAACGCAAGCACGTTAAACTTGCAAACATGGGAAGAAATTTCTAGCCCTCGTAAAAAGATAATGAATCACAACGTTAACTTTTTGCTTTCAAGAAGAGTCTCAATTGTTGCTTCAGTGATCTTGCTTTCAGCCTCACCCTGTCCCAATCCTGGCGCGCTCCGCTCCAGAACACACACAGAGATCAGAAAGGGTTTGCTCAAGATTCAGAAAGAAGATAAAAAGTCCTGGTGATGAGAAGTGTTCGCTATCAGGCTTGAAAGGATGGGAGGGAGGCACGAGAAGGCCAGGGGAGGGCTGACGGGGGGGAGCAAAAGAGCATACATATATAGTGAGGACGGGGAAACTCTTCCAGAGAGATGGAACGGGGGAGAGCTCTAATGAGTTTAAAAGGGAAAAAAAGAGGCAAACCATCAGTTTTGAAATTCCAGCCTCAGCAGACAGTGTCTTGCAGAAGACTGCTTTAACCATTTGTTCCTGCAATGCCTGCTCTCATTTCTCCACAACTTAACCCAGGTCTGTTCAGCAGCAAGGCAGACCTCGCTCTGCAGGCTGAGCGACACCCAAAAGGACACACTAGACTTCTTCTGAATCCCAAGTATGGGGAGCAAAAACGGCGTGATTTCCCAAGATGTTCTCAAGCGATGTAAACGACCAGTAATGAAGGAATGGCCCTTCGCAGCAGAAGCCCTGAGGCTGGCCCTCACCACTGAGCAGGCTCCACATCCAGAACGAATTTTCCGAGCACCCACGTGAAGGCAGACCCGGCTCACAGGCTCAGAGGAAGGCAGCCGTGGGAGCAGGGTGGCACCCGCAGCCTTCAAATGCCACTCAGCACTTCCACCATGAGACAAACTGGTGCCACCAGGAGGGATTTCTACCCAGGTGGCTGCACAAGTCAGCACGCCTTCCAGGCAGCAGTTCCCTCATTTCATCCCCATGACCTGCTATCCAAGAAGGATTCCCAAGAACTCACTTTCTCGTTAGTCTCTCTCTCTCTCTCTCTCCATTCTCAGGATGTAATTAAGGTTCAAAGTGAAGAAAGAAGGGGAACCAGCTCTGTGTTAGCGATTAGCTCAACATCCTGTTAATATCCAGTCGTAATCTCTCCCAGTCTAGGCATGTATCACCTGAGAAGTCTTCATGGAGAAGAAGCTCAAGGCATTTTATGAGACCCTGAACAGATTAATTTTCCAGTGGTTGCCTCAATGGGTTACCAATCTCTTCCATTTCTTGGTGTACATTCAGTTACACAGGCAGCAAATAACACCTCCTGTAAATGCATAACCAGCTATTACACTTTGCCTCCACGAACCCTATCCTTCTCATACCAAGGCCTGCATCCCCCGCATATGAGGACTGTGATCTCAATTAGAAATGAGAAGCCCCGTTCTCACATGAACTAGGACATCCTTCATTTTACGCAGTTAAAGCACAATACAGCTGAGAATGACCTCAAAAGCCTTATTCCGTTGTATTTTTTTTTAACTTCAGTTGTTTGGCTTGCTAACAAATCAAGCTAGTTTCACAGTCTATGGGTGTGACTGCTCAGAAAAGAAGTAGGAGCTCAGAAGTTACAGTCACAGCTTTTAACAAGATCTCAAAGTTCCCCCAAATCCCACAAAACAAGCATCACTTACGTACTAATCACCTACCACAGCGATCCATACCGAACATGTCCCACAACAGCAACCGCGCGCCACTTCCCTCACCGCACTGCTCAGTCAAGTCAAGCTGACGTGCGAGAATATGGTACCCTACATTCCCATTTTTTACCTTTTCCCAGCCTCAGCGATGACAGGCAGCAGGCCTGAAACCCAGCACCGTCTTGAGAGTCCCCCAGGCAAACACTACCGAGTCTCGCCCCGCAGACGTCGCGTAGGGCTTCACCGGCCTCTCTGGTGAGCCAGTGCTGGCTGCTCTGGTAGGCAAAGGGATATGGAAGCAGGCAGGCAATTTTGCCTTTAGCCTTCCCAATGTCTTGAGAAAACAGAGAGATTAACATTAAACCACTAGAGTGAAGTGACCTAAAGGCTAAAAAATATACTGCATGCTTGCTGCTGACAGGACTACTCACTTCAGACCGGAGGGGCCAGGTCTGTCTTACTAACACCTTACTCACCTTATACACACACTCTCAGCACACACAGGTCCCCACTGCTGGACAGTGGTTAAATGACAGAAGGTTGAAAATCATTCCTACTTCTTTTTTCTTGTTATTGTTTTTAAAACAAAAATCTATTCCCTTTATGCATCATTTCTGGAGGTTGTTTTTAACTCAGCTGTTTTGCACATAACTACACGGACAGGGAAGGTAATGGCTTTGCTGCAAAAAGGGGAACAGAAGCTCCCAGAAGTGATTTATTCCACACTCCCTCAATTCCAAAGTGAGGTCTCTTGTAAACTATAGTTAGTAATCCGACTTCTTTGCACCACTATTCTTTCACTGACAGAATTTACCGACAGTATAAAATGCGGAAGAATGCACATATTTTTCATCCCCTTTCTCTTACAGGACTCTCTGAGTACATTGTTTAGATCCTAAGTCTTCAAGGCACGTACTATCCTTTATTTTCTGTGCCCAGCACAATGGGTACCCCTTAGGCACAACTGCAATACAAATAAATAATGGTAAGAATAAATCAGTATCTTCTCTTCAGCTGCACACCACACATATGGAGTTTGGTGAAGCGTTCCTGCTTGCAGAGGTAGGATCTGAATTTCTAGTCATGGCAGGTCACTGCCAGTACAAAGGGAGAGAGCTGGGTTGGGTTGGACTGGGATACAAAGGAAGGCCAAGTCCAGGACTTACCCAGCAGAGGTCAGGCTAAACCTAAATTTTGCCACCACAAAATTGTCTTCGGTCTTTCTTTCCGCACCATTTCCCCTCCCAATCATCCAACAAGTATTTTTACAACATGATGGATACCTACATGGTACTGTGAAAAGTTTACTTAAAACAATAAAGGCTCCAGTTTGTTGGCCAAAATACTGCCCCAAAAGACTGAGACAAAACAAAAAATCTGACTCAGTATTTAAATATCTCAATACTACCCTTGGGCAAAAGTGTTAATGTATTAATTTAGTGAAATAATAATAAAATTTCATTGTATCAACAAAACATTATACTCAATCTTCAAGAACATATCAACTGCATTTTGCTCAGAGAGATGAAGCATAGTAAATGCTTGTAAAAATATATATATTTATGAGTATTCATAATGAAAATATTCACAGGGAAATCATGAAGGTTCTCAATGTTTGTCAACTATCCACAGAACCAAAGCAATAGCATCAAAAATATAATTTATCCCACAGTCCAAAGAGCAAAAGACAGACGGAAAATACTTAAAGCAAGACATAGAGACAGAATAAAGCAAGCCTGCATAGCGTGCTCATATGCATGACAAAGAATCTGTATAGGTCCCCACAGCTTTCACTTGAAAACGCAAAAACAGTACAAAAATCTAACAAAGCATGTGCAGTGTTCAGTACCATAGTATGCAAAGTGGAGATAAACTACAGAACATAATACAATATACTACATAATACATATATAATATACTAAAGAACAAAACACAGAACAAAAAAGCACAGAAAGGATAAAAAAACAAAACCAAAAAAAACCTGCTGAATCACAAACAGAAACACGTGCATGTCTGTGTGTTTGTGATATATATGCGTGCATGTAAAAGTGCATTACCAGCTCAATAAACTTCTCTCGTACAGACAGCATAAATGTTGGGGGTGTGAGGGCCTGAGTAGGTGAGAGAGATCAGCACAGTTAAGATGTTTGGTGCCATTCCTAATGACAGCTCATACCAGAGCATTACAGAGAAAGCTGAATGCTGTTTAAATCAGGGGGTCAGGCACATCATGCAACACTGAGCACGGCAAGCTGCAGGGCTGCCTCTCACAGGGGAAGACATCAGAGCTGTTATGCAGCCACTACCTTGGGTACACAAGGAAACAAAGTGCTTTATGTCTGACTTGGGCAAGCTGTAGCGCAGGGGGTTGGCTCATTTCTGTTTAAAATGTACACATTTAAACTCCAGTGCACTTTCCTCGTTGCAGCGCAGACATCTAGCACATTCACTTATGCTCTGCTGCCCTCTCCTTGCTGCAAAACCCAGGGAACTCCAAGGCCGGCAAAGGCAACTCTGAAACCCCTTTGGGCTCCCCACCTTGACCAGATCTGTGGTGTCTCAGTAGGATTTGATTACAACCAGCTCTCAGAAGCTGCACAGCATGTAGAGGTCTTATCCAGAAAGATGCTTTCTTTTTCCAATGGTCTGCCTACCTGGGGCTTGTGCACTGTCCTCTAAAGGCACCCCGACTTTGCCTTCCCAGTCTCTGCAGAAAGGACCATTTTCCCTCGGGCAGATGGCAGCTGCCACTCTGCTCCTCTTACTCCACATTAAGGGGAACATCCAGTCTAAACGTTCCCAAAGACTATATTTAGAGCACGACTAAATCTGTTTTGCAACCTACCTGTACTGATATTTACACTTTCAATGAAGGCTGCTTTCAAGCGTTGGCTCTGCACACAGTCGAAAAGAAAACTTCCTGCTTCCTGGGAAAATGTGTATCATAATACAGAGTTCCAAAACCAGTGATGCAGCACTATATGGATAAAATTATTCGCATCCTTATAGTACATTCACAAACTATTCAGCTCTGAATAAGGAAGAAAAACATGTAAAAGATGCTGCAGGGATGCCAGAAAGAGTTACTTTCTAAATGACACCTCCCCTGTATGCGGCTTCTTGAGCATGCAATTCCTGCAAGGAGAGAAGTATCTACATGTGAAATCCTAAAGAAATACAGTATTACATTTATTAGTCCAGCAACAGTTTGAATTGAGGATGGAATGAAATTCAAAATGAGCTGTGACACGGGTAGCAAACTTTGCTGTTTCCCTTTAAATACCTTTTCTGCCAAGCAATTACCAATTGCAGTGATTGAAAAAGCTGGGGGCAGTCTCCTGCATGACCTGAAAACCATCTACTGAAACTTGGGATGCAGTCAAAAGGGAGACACAATTCAAGACACGAAAACAAGACAGACACCACCGCTGCTCCTCCAGACACGGCCCATTCATCTGGACATCCAGCAGACAATTTTGCTTCTGTCTGGAATGCCAGCCACCCTTGTTCCATCTCCCGATAGTGATTAATCACTCTTCAGCAGAGCAATTCATCCAAACCTTGGAAACAGAAAGACACTGTGGGAATCTTACGCTTCTGAGTGCTTTCCTCTACCGGTCAAAATGAAAAGTCACAAGGAATCTGAAGATAGTATTTCTGATTGTAGAGACTTAAAAAAAAAGCATCTTCATATTAGCCACTTAGCTGCCATTGAACACTTATCACATCGTGTATATAGTTAGTGAAAGCTTCTTTGATGGAAGTGAACCGTCCTTCGAAACCAAACACGAAACACACACATTCTACAAGCAGCACTGTATTCTGTGGTGATGTGTGCCGATACTCCAGCTCAGCCTTGGCTGTGCTTTGCCAGCCGCAGAGCTGCCTTCTTATATCCTGCTTTTCCATTCTGGAATCCACTGCACTGCTGCTACCGCCACTTTGTCTTCCTCCACGCTCTTTGTGACAGTTTTCCTTAAAAACTAGCCACAAAGTAAGCTTGATTTATATGGCCAAATTACCTCACTTATATGAAAGCAGCCACCAAGCTTGCCTCAGTAAATTAAATTTACAATAATAATAAAGTAATGAGAACCATTCTCTTGGGCACATCTGAAATCCGGTGCTAGCTATGATATACAGCCTGGCTCACTCTGGTACAGCTTCATCCCAGGAGGCGAACTGCACAGCATTTGAGAGCAGTTTTTTTTTTCGTCCTTCTGTTTATTCTTGCTAATGTCACTGCACAGTCAGAGTTTTTCCATCCACTGGATGCAAATCTAGACAAAAAATGAGTACGGTAATAGACAAGTGTTGTGTAATTAAGAGAACTAATATTTTTGCCATTAAAGCAAAAATGGTATAAAGCATGCCTAGATGAATTAAACAGACTTGTAGGTAGGGTCATTAATGACACAAATGGGTGGGCCTTAAATTAGGGGTACAGTCTATTTTATCATGGGCTTCGCAAGCTTTTGCCAAAGGCTCTTTTGTGTTTTGCATGTACTATGCTCCAACTATATTTACAGAACTACCTTTGGTTTAGTTCAAATAGCGTTGTTTGTGCACAAATACTCAAATCCACTTGAGAGGACTGGCTTGTATCCACCTGAGGTGGAAGTTGGAATATCATCTCCAGAGATCCCTTCCAACCTAAGTTTTCCTATGGTCTTAACGCTCCAGTACGTAGATGTTCAATCGGATGCCAAGTTGTACAAACTACTGTGCAACACTGGAGGCGGGGTCTGGAATCCAAGACCTGCATACTCCTACTGAAAATACGCATCCCTTCTCAAGCTAAACTTCTAATGCATGTCATGCAGCAGTCAACATGATCAATACCAGGTCTCGGGTTTGCAAACTCTGACATACCTGGATCCTGGGACTCGCACCATCCCCTTAGGTGTGTTAGCAACAGCAGCACAATTAAGCAAATGTACAGAATCTAGGCCTTAATGCTATCACTTGTGTCTATCTTTTGAATAGAATATTTATTAGGAAAACTTCACAGTCAAATCTGAGTCCCTGTTATCGTTCCTAACGCATCTTTAGATTTTGCTGATGACGCTATGGGTTTTGTGCAAGTTTGGGATTTTTTCATTTGTTTTGTTAGCAGGACCAGGGAAGTCCACGGCTGAGACTGGTGAAGAGACAGCGTTCCCAAGGACTGTACAATAGAGCAGTGTTTCCTAAAGTAGGTTATGTGAAGGACAAGCAGAAAGGCACAAGCGGGAGGGGTGACTGTGGAGAATATAGATGATGTCATCCTTAGGATGAGCAGATCTTCAAAAATATACAGCAAGAAATTATTTTCTGAGGGGGAGCTCTGCTTCCTAAAGCTGGGACAATCCAGATCGATCACAGTGCTCCTTTGTTTAACAGAATCCCGTTAACAAACTAGTTCTGGAAATGTGGACAACCTGGTTATAACAGGCCACATGCTTAGCCTTTGTCTTAAGCCTATGCCCAGATGACCCATTTTGCACATTTCAACCAAGAATAAAGTGACCTCATTCTCAAAAGTGCTGAGCACCAGCTGTTCCCATTGTGTTCACAAGCCCCAATATAGGTTCCTGTTTTGAAATTCTTGTCCTCAAAAGAATTTTGAGGCAACAGAGTGATTATATGTTCTTCTACTTGCCATATGCCTATTTATTTTAGTTCAGATATAAAAGTCTGAATCAGCTACTTTAAAATCCTGAAGACTCAAATTAGAACAAGTACTCTTGCCACTGGAACAGAAGTGCACATAAGTGAGCCACGTGATCCTTGAAGAATATTTTTGCACAGAATGATGACTAGATTGAAGGTCACAGTATTTTGACCTTAATGCTTAGTTTCTTTTTTCTCTTCCTTCTTTTTAGTGAATGGGTTAAGAATGGGGGAAAGCTATCATCCCAGATCATTTAACACTTGAATTGATATCACTGGGATGAAGTTTCTTGGCTACCTACTATATAAAGCCAGGTAAACAAATTCAAGATCATTTTAATACAGTTGCTAGCTGACAACTTTTACGCAACAAACCTGTATTTGCTTCTAAATAGTTTTTAAACCGTTACTTCAATGTATCACTGTCATCTTGGAAGCCGATATATCACATTGCTTGTGCAAAAAATAAACATGATTACATTCTCTGCCCCGCCCAGCACTAAGGCTACAGATAAGTGAAAACAACCAAAACAACCTACCCACAAACAACAAAACAAGCCATGCCAACAGTTCAAACGTCACAGGAACCCCAAAGTTGCAGGCAAAGCGCACAGCAAGAGGTAAGAGCTTTATTTTAATAACTCAGAACACAGCCATTCACTGTGAGGACATGATCCTGAGATATCTGAGGAAGTTTGAGGTAACACCTCAAGGTATCAATGAAGTAAATAAATAAAAATCCAGTCTCTCTTAGTGACACCACCTTCTAAACACAGCTTATTTCCTTAATGTGAGGAACGTCTATCAGTGACATTTTGAGGGTGGAAAAAAAGCCATAAAACCCGCAAAAGCACAACTTAAAAATCCCCTGATACTTCAGTACATTTGGCTTAGGGTCCCTGAAATATTTGTCCACTCTCCTTTAAAGGTTGTTCCTCTACATACCTGAACTCAGCTCCTTCCAGGCAGACTCATTCCTCTTCATACAACTGATGCTAAGCTGTTTCTCTCAAGAACCAGATGCACAATCAACGTTTCTGAAATACCACATTGGTCCTGATGTCCACTTGACCAATGCCTGAAGAGACAAGGCTGGGTGGATAGTAAAAATCACAACATGGAAGCTGTGAAAGTACTACTAGACATGGAAGAAGGTGTTAAGCAATGCACCAGCACAAGCACATTAGTACCACCAAGTTGCTGGGTTCCTTGCCTCATCGGTCACAAAGGAGTACCTGCTTTTTTGGCTTCACTAGTCTCAGCAGAGAGTAAAATCAGGAATTCTGGTATCTACCTTTCTACTTATTTCCAACTGCAATATGGGAAGTGAAATGGAAGAGTGGAAGAGAGCAAGAGGGAACGGAGAAGAAAACTTAATCTCTGATTAAATCAAAATGACAAAAACAGGAATGCTGGATTTGAAATTAATAAAAAAACAACCCTCACACTTAAAAGCACGTGCACTTACAGCTAAGACCTTAAAAACACCCCTACTTGTTCCTTAAGCTGTTGTTTTGAGAACCATCAGAAAGTGCATCCCACCTTTGGCCTCCAAAGCTAGACTGCATTATTTCTGAGGTTTACTTTGCTGGGAGCCATGGAGCATTTGCTAATTTCAGATGAAGAGCTGGCTGGTCTATCCTAAGAAAAGCTATATATCCACTATTAATTTGTTCCCTAATGTCATTCCTCCATGTAAACTATAGCTGCAATCACAATAGAGACATTATGGCAAACACACGATGGTATTATCCTCTGTAATCATCAAAGTGAGGACAAGCAATGTAAGATCCTAACTTCTGTGGTTCACACATTAAAAGGAAAAATCTATGCCATTCTAAATCATACAACAGACACCGTTTGTGAACACAAGCTTACCAAAGCAGGCTCTGCCTTTTGCTCTTCACAGAATAAAAAAAATACAACAAACTAAAATGGACCAAGAAAGACCCGAGCATAACTATGTTTTCTAGATCTCTAAGAACAAGCCATGCCTTGTTAGATCCTCACTGTAGCTCCGAGCTGGTTTCAGGCAGCTTTGACAGTACACAGCACAGCAGGAGCCAGGACACATCTAGCAAATTAACTCACGCTGCTTTCACAGGAGCTTGGTCAGACAGGGTTGGTGGCAGGCCATTGGCTCCTCATGCGCGGGGTCTCCCAAGTCCTGCCACCTTGCCCCTGACCACAGAACAGCAGCCCGCTGGGGCTGGGAAAGGGGTGACAAGAGGGAGCGCAGGATTTACCCTCATATGATACTTGTATGACTTTATTATTTATATCCGCATTTACATTTATATTACCATGGACCTCCAAGAATGGCTATGTTGAGATACACATCAGCTGGCAAATGTTGTGCCAATTTTCAAGAAGGGCAAGAAAGAAGACCCTAGCAATTACAGGCCTGTCAGTCTCACGTCAGGGCCTGGTAAAATTATGGAGAGGATGATCCTTGAAGTTACTGAAGCACACCTGGGGGACAATGCAGTCATTGGTCCCAGCCAACATGGGTTCACGAGGGGTAGGTCCTGCCTAACAAATTTGATTTCCTTTTATGATAAGATCACCCACCTAGTCGATCAAGGGAAACCAGCTGATGTGATTTTTTTGGACTTCACCAAAGCTTTTGACACAGCTTCCCATAGGATCCTACTGGACAAAATGTCCAGCATACAGCAAAACAAAAATGTCATGCAGTGGGTGAGCAATTGGCTCTCAAAGGGTTGTGGTAAATGGGGCCACGTCTGGCTGGTGGATGGTCACTACTGGGGTCCCTCAAGGCTCCATTTTAGGGCCAGTCCTCTTCAATGTTTTTATAAACAATTTGGAAGTAGGACTAGAAGGTGTTCTGAGCAAATTTGCCGACGACACCAAACTTGGAGGAGTTGTGGACTCGGATGAGGGTGGAAAGGCCTTGCAGAGAGATCTGGACAGACTGGAGAGCTGGGCGATCACCAGCCACATGAAGTTTAACAAAAGCAAGTGCCGGGTCCTGCACCTGGGACGGGGCAACCTTGGCTATAAGTACAGACCGGGCGACAAGACACTGGAGAGCAGCCCCGCAGAGAGGGATCTGGGGGCTGTGGCTGACAGCAAGTTGAATATGAGCCAGCAGTGTGCCCTGGCAGCCAGGAGGGCCAACCGTATCCTGGGGTGCATCAAGCACGGCATTGCTAGTCGGTCGAGGGAAGTGACTGTCCCGCTCTGCTCTGCGCTGGTACGGCCTCACCTCGAGTACTGTGTGCAGTTCTGGGCACCACAGTACAAGAAGGACGTTAAACTGTTGGCGAGTGTCCAGAAGAGGGCAACGAAGATGGTGAAGGGCCTAGAGGGGAAGACATATGAGGAGCGGCTGAGGTCACTGGGCCTGTTCAGCCTGGAGAAGAGGAGGCTGAGGGGGGACCTCATCACAGTCTACAACTTCCTCGCGAGAGGGAGTGGAGAGGCAGATGACCTATTCTCTGTTATCACCAGTGACAGGACCCGTGGGAAAGGTGTGAAGCTGAGGCAGGGAAAGTTTAGGCTGGACATCAGGAAGAGGTTCTTCACTGAGAGGGTGGTTGCACACTGGAACAGGCTCCCCAGTGAAGTAGTCACTGCACCAAGCCTGTCTGAATTTAAGAAGCGCTTGGACTGTGCACTTAGTCACATGGTCTGAATTATTGGGTAGACCTGTGCGGTGCCAGGAGTTGGACTTGATGGTCCTTATGGGTCCCTTCCAACTCGGGATATTCTACAATTCTATGATTCTACATGCTAGAAAGAAGGTATAAATGCAGCTATGAACATCACCTCCTTGCAATTAAAGTCATTAGACTTTGGCTTTTTCCTTGTGACTACATTATTTTTGTGTCTTCAAAGATAAAAGTAGTCAGGCCAAAGAAATTACCCCAAACGCTCATGCATCAAACCCAGCTGCTTAGCATATTTCATTACCGCACTGACTTCAAAAATACTGAGCAATTTAAACCTGCAAGCCACTTGGCTTTAGCGAGAGATAAGTGCCTAAGATAAGAGAAGTGTAATTGTTCAATGTAATTCTGCAGCGTGTTTTATATAAACATTTGCTAACACTGCACTTCGTATATTTTGTTTCAGAGTTGCGAAATTCTGATGAATATTCCAGCATTTTTTGTGGCACATTCCATTAATTTTTCCAAGTCCAGGGTTCCTCCTGATGATAAATTAAATAAAACACCATACCCTCAAAGCACCAGTGGGGCAGTTATGCTTTGCAACAGAGACAACAGCCTACAGGCTTCTGGGAGTTACCCAGCTTATGCCTTTTCACTGCTGAGAAGACGGGGGAAATCTTAAACAATTTGTTCCTGAAGAGCTCTGAAATTGGGATTAACAAGATAAACCTTTTGCTCGTAACAAAATGATCTGGGTGTAACCTAACACGGTATTTTTTCCATAATCTAACTATTAAGTAAATTAAATGCTCTGAAGTTAGGGCCCCTATATGTTTCTTGGATACTTTTTTAGGGGGCCTGGTTTCACGATGTTGTCTCTCAGCCCCGTGCTATCAGTTCTTCCACCCCTGACTCCTCAGTCTCTTGGACAATACCAAGCAAAGGTCTTCCATCCCCACAACTCTCAGTGACCCATCACAAGATCTCCCGAGGAAATGACTGAAGCCAAAGCTCAGCCAAACAAGGAGACATCAGAGCACCCACAAGGGAGGGAAGCTTTATGAAAGAAAGCCACAGGAAGCAGGGCTTCAGAAGCTCCACAGCTCACAAAAACTTCCTGGTTTTCTTGACCTCAATTGCTACTTGTGAATAACTGCTGGGGATAACCCTGCAGCCTCCACTCGGAGAAGTCTCCCTTTGAACACTAGAGCTTACTGCCCGCTTCCAGACGTAGAATTACTCTCGCTTCTCCTAAGTGTCAGGCTCTGGTCCAACTCCCTGCCCTCCAAACCACTGGTAAAATCAAAGGGAGAGACTGCCACAAGGAGATGGTGGCAAAGGACAGCTCAGCATAAGAGAGAATGGTAAATTCTGATGTCACACTGTAGCATGACCTAGCAAGGCGTGGCACCTTACCACAAAATCTGGCTCCTTACCCCAGGTTCAGAATTGCTTACACGACTCAGCAAGAGCCACTTGAAGCTCCAGTTCTGCCCCTTCCCTAACCTACATAACTTTGACAAAAGTACCCCGGAGTCTTCATCTTCACCTCCACCCGAGCACCAAGCGCTCCAGTCCCCTAGCGAGGAGATCACCAGCCTCCAGGTGCATGCAGGACCAGGCTAAGCCCACCGCTTTCACACCACCACCACTAACGAACGGACGATTACACAGTGCTGATCCTTTAGAGGGTCACCTAGTGAAGTTCAATTTGTTGCCTGCCTTTCTGTCTGAAGAAACTGTTCTCCTGTTGGCCAGAAATGGGCCGAAGGACCTTCCTTTTGCTCTCATGCTAAAATAAACTAGTAACAACTCAGTTAACATCAACAGAATTGCACTCATATGTAACAAAGAATCAGGCCCCATGACCTATAAGGTCATTTTCAGTGATCCTATAATTAGAAAAGCCAAATTAAAGATTTAACATTTGACCTTTGCTGTTGCTTCTAGGTTGGCTAACACAGATTAAAAGTATATAATTTTTTCAAGAGTTCATAAAACATAGGTTTTACTTCCCGTAAGGAACATTTGACATGTTGTTATTGTGCACTAGAATTTAAAATGCTAAAATTTTTAATATGTAATACTAATTTCAGACTCTAAATCATCTGCATGGGAGTTACTCAGTGTATTCTGCCTAAGAACACACTTGAAAGAGATTAGATCACAGGCTGGAGTGAACAAAAAACAATCTCACGAGAACCTGAGTGGTACAGTGGTGGTTAACAACACTTCTGCAAAGCAAACAAGAAGTGACTGATTCTAAGATTGCTGAGACTGAAATCTTATTTTTTTTTTAACTATTTCCTTAAATTTCATCACTTTTTTTCACTTTTTCATCATCATTTTTTACTGTTTTGCATCCTACATATATTTTCTACCATTTGCATTGTTTTTCCAGTGTTTGTATTTTGGTCTTGCTAGGAAAAACATCTACAACATCAATTATAATTATTAACAGCACGCACATCTAAATTGAACACCTGCAGATATATACAAAGCATAAACAAAATGCACTCAAGGCTGGTATAAAATTTTGCCTCTCCATATAGAATACATGAAATGGACATGCTCTGATGCTACATTAGCAAGTGGAATATAAAAACTTCAGCAGAAGGGTGAAGATTAAAGACAGCAATCTTAAAAAGCACGTAAGTATAAGGTAAAATGATATATAACATACGTAAATATATTTATGCTATGTGCATTAATATATGTACATACGTATAAATGTACACACAAACATACAACCTTTACCTGTTTCATGAAGTGAGATTAAAGAGCTCCTTCTGCTTTCCACCATTTGCCCTACACCAGTTTCCGATCTTTTGCCATGCAGTGAAGCTAACCTGCAGAGTGTCTGAGTTTTGGGCTTACACTTAGCTTTTCCTGGTGTGTGAGACCAAGAAGCAAGCAGCAAGCACCCATTTTCCGTGTGAGCTCCTGGAATACGTGGGGGGAATGGAAAGAGCACTGCAGTTTTCTGAGCAGCAAGAGCGCAAGAGGAAATAATCTGAATGATAACAACAGAAGGGAGCAGATGCATCTGAAGGTGGACGTGGCCCACCAGCACCACCAACCAACACATTTGCTCCTCAGCCTACCTTCTGCCCAGCCCCTCAGCACGTGCAGCGGTTATTTAGCACACACACAGCAAAACGATGACTGCCATGAACGTTACGGAAGCTGCCTTGAAGCACCAGGTGCCGCACAGACAGCACGGCTGCCGTCCCCAGGCAGCCCCGGGCCTGGCTCAACGCGTGATGGGGGAAACGTCACTGCAGTCATCTCCAGCCACGTCTGCACTACCCACCCGAAATCTACTTCAGAAAACACGTTTCTATGATGTCGGTGAACTAATGGGGCTGGAGATATAAATCTGATGTATACAGGAGATCACCGTCTACAGCACCTCTGCAGAGAGATGACGGCAATGGGACGGTTCAGCGCTCTGGTACCATTTTCAAAGGCAGCATAACTGCCAAGCACACGGGGGCAGTTCAGGCCTAGGTGCAAAACCAGGTAAGTGGATTTTAAAACCTGCACAGTCAAATTTACTGTCCTTCAAAGACGCTGAACAGTTGGTTCCTGTGAAAATCATCAATTTTACTGAGACTTGCAGCATGTCACAACCTCAGGAAGTCAGGCTGGGAAGTTATGGCCTTTCCCTGTTAGCTGAACAATTACTTCTCACCCAAGATTATTCTTGTGAGCCAGCCAACGCCTTCAAAATAAGGAGAAGGAATACCTTGAAGATATGAAACGTCAGGATCCACTTTTGCAGTACTTCCTCAGGACCACTCTGTCTCGAAACAGCAGTTCTGCCTGATTAATAAGTGGAAGACTTGAAACTGGTAGCGTCTTCGCACCAGACCCTGCTCGCAATGTGAATCAAGAGTTGACATTTTTGGAATGTCAAGAGTTGATATAACAAGAAGCTTCTGCTTAATGCAAGCCTTTCATCTAGGCATGTGTCACCTTCGAGATGAGACAGCTCATGATGCTCAGGATTCGAAGGGGAAGGGATGGGAGGGACTAAGGGAATAAAACAAACTGAAAGCAGGAATAAGTGGAATCACAGAAATAATTGAGCAACTGCTCCTTTCATGACCTCACAACCTATCTTACTTAAATAAAGAATGTGTGATGACATGCATACTATTAATACCCCAGTTAGAGGAATCTGGAATTTGTGCATGTTGTATCTGGAGAGAGAGGATTGATGTTGCCTCTTGACCTAGCGGCTGATATGTTGCTATTCCACCACCAAAAATACCAGGAGCCTCAAGAACTTCTTCACAAGCACATATATTCTTCATTTGTGAGAAATACTGTGAAGCAGGGCAGGACGAGATCTAAACAAGTATGGCACTGATAAACTCAGGGCTGCCAAGGGGCAGCTCCTCATATAGCAGGCGAGCAGTTGTCACTGTCCTAACATTTCCACACATACTGCAGACTGTACCTGCAAGAGAAACTTGCTGAGGGTCACTAAACAAACTGCATCGCCTGAAAAAGCTGGAGGCAGGGAAAGTACCACATTGCTCTCTTCCTCTTCCCAGGGCACCTGTTTGTGGTCATAGTTGGAGATAGCATAGGGTGCAAGACGGACCTTGGTCTTACTTCATACAGTTACTTTTAAGTTCTCACCTCAAAAAAAATCAGAAATTCATTGGTATATCATCACAGAATCCCCAGTTTTCACACCATTTTTCCTATCTAATCTCTTGAACTAGCCAGCCTTTTTGTCCTATCCACCCTCCTTCCAGCTCTTGCACTTTTTTTCATACACCACCTTTGCATGGCAACATATACCAGAGTGGGTTTGGATTTTTTTTTCTTTGTTCTTGCTGGTCCCCATGACAAAACAGCCTTTCTAACATTAAGCACAACAATTGCATAACACATGCATCTAGGAATACATACCCAGGTCAAATGTTCCAATCTGAAAAGTTGGGTTTGAAGCTAACTTGCTACCAGAGATAAATGACAGTTCCCAAAGGTTGCTGCACTGCCAGACAGTTTTGCCTCAATTAGTGTTTACAGACCTTGGTTAGACACCAACCCATGAGTAAAATCAGTCAACACAATTTTGTATGCTTTTCTTTTTGAAATACACTGTCCTATTCAACTGCCCCATTAGCTAGCGAATGAATTACAACGATACAGGAAGGTAAAGCTTTTTTCCTCAACTTTTTAAACTTACCTTTTCATTATTTAACTCTAAAGGCATGCTACAGTGAAACACTTCATCTTACTTATGTACATTTCTTGATGTAAAAAAGTGAAAACTCTTGGGAGAAAAAGGGATAATCATGAAAAGCTGAGTGCACTGTATTGTTGCATGCATATTACTCTATTTGGAAGAATCAGCAGTGGGATGGAAGCTGAATGAGGTTATCTTCTGGTAGGCAGAAAAAAAGTTAAATCAACTATTACCCTTTGAAATGAACTCAGAGACACTCGAGTGGAGAAGCAATGGTCCTGATTTAAATCCAGTGAGCTAAATGACTTAAATTGAAATCTAAAGGTGAGCTGGGGGAGCCTACTTCTCGTGGCCTGAATGCAAGGATACACGCCTGCTCCAGCAGAACAGCAACGCTGACCCTGATTCCTCTTTTTGTTCGCTGCCATCACACCCGCCCTTGCTTCTGGTTAGCCTGTCCCAGTTTCTCTGGCTTTCCGATCTATGACCCTTATTCAAAGGCAGACTTCAATTAAAAGGGAGCATTACTCAGCAGTTAGAGCTATTCCCTCCTCAGCCTTTATAATTCTCCGGTGTAGGCAAAGAATACATGCAAGAGAGACAGGTACACACGCTGTCTGTGGAGGAGCAGCAGCGCTGCTGGCAGGTAAGATTTCCTACCTGAACAGTCGGACAAAAATTTGTGTACTTTTCCATTAAGGACAGAATGGGACCCTTGGGGACTCGGTGTGCATTCTGGTGTATAATGAATAGCACATCCACACAGAGACCACTTTTGCAATGCTAATATTTAGCAACATATAAAATGTAATAAATACGCTTACATAAACTATCATTTACTCCGCTGGATAGGGCAACACCAGAGACCACATATCTGATGAAAAGTTACTGCACACATCTCCAGAATAAACAATTACCTATCTAGCTAGTGCACTCTCTCGTGAAAAGTGGTAGTTAAGAACGTGCTTTCTAAAATGAGGTCTCCAAAAGACATCTTAATTTTATACATGTAGTTACTTGAGAATATTTCCGCAATTAAATGCAGAATTAAATGGATAATGCTGTTAATAATATGCTTTAACTTTCAGTTAGCCCTGAAGTGGCCAGGCAGTTGGGCTTGATGATCTTTGGAGGTCCCTCCCCCATGAGCTGAGCTATTCTATTCTATTCTGTTCTGTTCTATTCTATATTCCACAGACTGAACCTAAGATTAGCTCAAAAGAAAACATCTAGTGATTTTAGTAAAAACAAAACAAAAAAAAAAATCTGCAAAATGTTTTGAATTGGCCACATCTCTTTCCAGAGAACTTCTACCAAGGAGTTCAGATACTGAGACTTTATTACAATGGTTGGAAAAGTACAAAAAACTTTTTTTTTGCCTCTTTACTCTGTGAAAACATTCCAACTAGGTCAACTCTTACGCAGAGACCCCATGCAAATACGATTTCAAGCTTTCACTCCCGAAATTGCGTGTGCCCCACGAGTGGACAACCAGCAGAAAGGCCGGGCTGCATGCCAGCCGTGAGCCCTGCGGCTCCCACCCACCACCCAGGCTCCCCCTTAGTCAACCAGCCCTGAAGTTAACGCAACAGGATGAAGACCCCCATAACACGAGTGCCTTGGGTGAACCCTCCACGGTCAGTGCCTCTGCCCTCCGTCTCCCAGAAGAGATGCTCTGCAGCCATGCCCAATTTGCACCTGGGGGTTGCAGCTGTTTCAAACTTAGCGTTAAAACCAATAAACCTTTTCCTCTTTAGTTTTTGTTCCCTCTACCCACCCAGACGGCCATGCAGGATTTACACCTAAAAGCACAAAGATCTTAAGAAAACCTTGTAAAAATATTTCCATTTCACCCTGCTTAAAAAAATATTTAGATTAAGGCTTATGTGTAGTAAAACAAGGTCACTGCATGATCCAAGAATGTAAATTCTCAGGAGAGCAGAATTAGAATATCCTAGGAAAACGAGGATTGCTACTTTGCTCTAAAATGCCGTGGAAATTTCAGAGGCGAAGTGAAGTACCACACTGAAATTCAGTCCATCATCTTTACTTGCCCGTGAGACAAGCAGCTCAATTTATGGCATTTACAACGTTATCACGTATGGTCAGAAGTTCATCCTCTGAAACTAGGTCACAGGTCATCAACAGGAAATCCATAGGAAATTATGGAGGAAATTAAAAGAACACAAATGGGCATGAAAACTAGTTTACATAATCTAGGTTCTCCCAACACTGCTTCCTGTGTTATGATGTACTCAGCTTTCTTACTGAACTTGGCCTTTTCCAGGCCACATTAAGTAAGGATTGCTGAATTGTCTATTATATTCTTTGTGCTTCAAAATGCCGAGGTCAAATTCACTACAAAGGGCCATTCAATTTTTCCTTTAAATGATGCAACTGGGACAGAAAACAGTAGCAGAAAGAGGTGCTTTTAGACCACTAAGTGCAGGTTTCTAACCTGCATATGGGTGCGCGAGGTGCACACCAGGCAGAGGACAGAACCCAAAGTGAGGTACAAGAGATGCTCTTTGCTACCCATCTGCTACCCATCATCTTACTCTTTTGTGTTGTTTTCACATCCTATCAGAACTAATAAAACCATCAAGATATATTTGTTCAACACTAAAACTTGATTTTTATAATAATAAATTGTGCGTTTTAGCTATTCCCTACAGATATTGCTCTCTACTGAAGGAACAGGAACCACTCCTATAATTTAAAAATTGTAGGAATTGCATCTTCTACGATGTGTTGAAAAGCAGAACTACCTTTGGGTTGTGAGGAGTTGGTCAACATGGTAGAAGTGCTAACAGTACATAACAACAGGCACTCCACATCATTTACTGCTGACACTACGAAGGTTTCTTTTCCGGCTTGCACAAAGGAGAGATGGAAAATTCCTGTGAATGCCATGGTGTCCAAAGGCTGATCAGAAGGGAGAATTTCATTTGCAGAACAAGGACTTCTCTGTTCACACTGAATACACCTGTTCTGGATGTTCATTCTTAGCCACCATTACCAATTCAAGGCCTGGGTTGCGATAGTCCCCCTTTTGTGACAGGCAGCCTAGCAGCACAAAATAAAGGATAGTTCTACTGAACAGATGACCACCTAAGTGTACTGAGCTGCAGAAATGGTTCAAGAGCTGCAGAAAGCAAAGCCAACCAGTGACACAACTGGGATCACCTCCCTCACCTCCTGGACCTCCTGCTATCTCTTGGAGGAAGGGGCAAGGAGAACTTGCTAGGCTTTCTACAGCGAATTCAAGCCTGCTGAAAATAAGTTTTCTTTTTTTTTTTTTTTTCAGTTACCTTCTGCAGAGTGCTTTAGAAGCTGCCAACAGACCCCAGGGCTCTGTCTAAACTAGACTGCGCTACCCACGCCACCGCCCTGCGTGCCCAAATACGCTTCCTATAAAGTTGGGCCTTCCTTTCTTCCCATTCCCCACAGCCTGTTTGTGCAAGAACAACATCATCCCAGTGCCTACATATCATCCAAGAGCAAGATACAAAATAGCACTGGTAGAGTACCCATTCAGGTCTCATTTTCTACGAATACTACTCCTTCTCCTTTTTCTGGTGCACATAAAACCCACTGGTTGGACAGAATTGCATCAAGTATTTCTTAGATACTTCTTACAAAGGGCATCCACTGTGAACATCTAAGCCCAGATTACATCCACTCCACCGAACCACCCAATATCCAGTTTTGATAGTTTATCAGTAGCTTGATCATTTAAAAATAATGCAATGTATTGTTTTAATTTTCAAGAAAAAAAAGTATTATTTAGAAATTCTTACACAAGCTCTAAGTCAGCTGACAATTTGTTATTGTGGCTCTAATACTGCTTGGCCTTTTCCAGCCAGGTAAGAGCATGTTGAGGAGGAAGAGCCAGGAATAAACTGTACCTGAAAATATTTTCCCGCACTGCTTTGTTTCAGTCACAGGCTGGGCATCATGGCCCAGCATTTACATGACAGGAGGCTGACTCAGCTTCAGTGCTATTCACGGTAACACTCTACAACCTGCTATGGATTATGAAAGTCACCCTAAAGAACCTCCACAAAACAATGAAAAGGAACCCCAGTCTTTGGAGGATTTCTAGAGCATGCCTAGAAAAATATCTTCCTTTCATTCTTCTCACATGGTTCTACTTATACTTCCTTTAACCGTAAACAGAACCTTACAAAGATGGTAGTTTACTCTCCACTTACTCACTTCTGTGCAAACGAAGGCTTTTTGTTGCTCACAATTGCACAGGTCACTGGCCTAAACCAAGGTAATCTGCAAAATCCTCACATTTCAGCCTCCTCCAAGAAGCGATGCATTTTGCAAAGATGTGGCTGCAATTTGATTCCAAAACGGCCAGTATTCAACACCCTTCGGGTTTATCAAAACTTTCCAACAAAGGCGAAGTGTAGCTTCTGCACCTGTGACAGCTTGGGAGCTATTCGTGATGAATCAGTGCTGTGTTTGTTCCGAGCAGTTGTCTGCTCTTGAAAGAGGAGCCTCCCGTATCATCAATGAGCAATCGTGATGTCTTGTGTGCATATAATGAGTTACTTCAATCACAGGACTGCAGGAAAACACACCTGGAAACGCACTCCGATTCAGAAGCGGATGACAACTCTGCACAAACGCCCTTTGGTGACCCGATCCTGGTGCCCCTCTGCACACCCTGACCTGGCCCAAGGTTCACGCGGCTGAGCACAGCCAACACAGCCTGTGAAAGTGAGAGGGATCCTGGTAGCAGTGATGGAGCCTGGGGAGGAAAAACAACCTGAAACTTAGCCCTGCAGGGATGAGTGCTTTGAAACGAGACGGAAACATGAGCAAGTCTAGGTAAGACAGACACACACACAGCCTTCTGTTTCTTTCTTGTATTCATTCCTCTTGGATTTTACTTCTACTGCCATGAACAAAAAAGCTGCTCTGGATCCCCTTGCTCACAGGTCTCAGCAGGGACGCAGGTACTCCAGTTCAGCTTGCTCAGCTGGGAGGATGCACAGCCCATGCACTGTCCAAAGCTTGGTATAAGGGTGAAGAGTCAGGGATATGCAGAAAACATCTTGGTACCTGCTGGGAAAGGACCAGGCCTGCAGACAGTGGTGTAGCTGACAGGTATGACAGCGTTGCAGTTAACTCTGCACCAACAACCACAGGAGTGAAAACCAGCGCTCTCTCTGCAAAGGGTGGTCAGACAAGATGTGTTTCGTACTCCCTCTGGCAAGAAACCACAGGGGGAAATCAAAACTAGCTGAAAATGATGCAAAAAAATGAGTGGCCAACGAACTTATGCAAAGTTTGTGTGGTCTGAAGCCAGGAGCAGAATTAGGCCCTCCTCTCTCCTGACCAGGACCCAGTGAAAGCTCCTGCTTCTCTTCCCAGGTAAGCGGATGCCCCAGGGGCCAAAATGGACTGGAAGGCAAAGGCAGCCCAGAAGCAGCTTCCCAAGCAATAAGGCAAGCATAAGCCCTGAAGTAACTGAACGGAGCCACCCAGCTGGGTTCCCAGCTCAGCACAGGCCGAAGCAAAGGATGCAAGGCAGGAGCTGAGGGGCAGGAGCTCTGCACGCCACCAACACCCACCCGCTCCTATGGTTTTATGGTTCCGGGACTGGTCTAAGACAGCCTAAGCTACTCAGAACTCAGGGAGGCAAAGAGATCACATTACTGTTAAGCAGACAAGTTGGAAGGTGTTTCTTAATGCCACACGGAGAGAAGAAGAAGGTGATGCAATCCTGATTATTCCATTAAATATTAATTACAATACAGCTACTTTCAAGCTAGAACATATTCCCGTAGATAACTGAACTGAGGGACAGGAGAACTGAACGAGCTCCAAGGCTTTGTGTAGATCTGTCATTTCTCAATTACGTTAAACTGCCTTCTTCAGATCACACACGGTTATCTCCAAATATTAATTTTTATTAGAGTCAGAAGTTGAAGCTAAGGGGCAAAAAAGAGACTCAGGATTCTCCAATTTGCTCTAATCTGACTCTCAAGATCCTTCTTTCTGTTCAAGAAGGCTGAAGAGGCAGCCCTAGACCTCCCACCAAACACCCTTGAAGCACAGGGAGGTATCCCTTCCTCCTAGGAATCCTAATTTGCACACAGATAACATCAGTCGGCTAGCTGGTCAGTGTTACCTCCTTTCTCGCCTTTCTCTTCTGCTTCAGCTGGGTGATGAAGCTCCAGTAGCTGCACAGCAACACTGAGACTAAATTTCACCATTCAACTTCAGAGCACTGAAACACGTGCAAGGAAATTTTATAGCAAAGAGCAATAAAGGCATTGCAAACCTTTTGGAAGGTAACCTTCAAATAAGCAAGCTCCGGAATTAGCTTTTACCGTTGTGGAGAGCTCGTCAGACATTCCTTCATTCTGTATGTGCTAGACTGTTACCCTACACCGCCCCCACCCCAAATTGACACGCCACCTCCAACACCAAGATCTTCAACCAAAATAGCTCACCAGAAGCTGCAGAAGAAAAAAATATATATATTTCTCTGCAGAGCACTACTCAGTTCTGGTAACGTTTTACGCCTGGGTCAACCACAGCGAGCAGTTTGTCTCCCCACCGAGAGAAAATCCAGGATTTCCCTTCTTTATTCAGGAGGGGAAAGAAAAAGAAAAAAGAAAGCTCTGACATTTCAAACGCTACACGGTATTATTTCATGGGACCTTTTGGAGCCCTCGTTCCTGAGTTCCAGTAAGTTTCATTCTGCTTGGAAGTTTTATATGATTTCTTTATTTCCCCTTCAATTAAGTAACAATCCATCAAAAACATCAAGTACATCTCCCCCTTTCCAGCAACTTATATGAAATTTATTGGATTCAAACTTTTCAACATCTCTTTTCAACGCAAGGTCAAAGCTCTACATTGTTGTAGTTTTCTTTTTCAGTGTTTTTTTTCCAAGTCAGCCCTCCACTGGGAAATTAATATTCAGCATGAACAATGAACTCCTTGCATGGCCTTTGAACCTCGTGGTTGCTAGGAGGCCTAAAGAAACCCTCGAGTACAGCACATTTAATAGCACGTATCAAGAGATTATTCAGCGGTAAAAATGTGTGATTTTCTAAATTCCCTGCCTTTTTTTTTCCCTCCTTACTTCCATCTCCCTTGATCTGTCAAACAATCTCTAAATTTTGCATGAACTGCATCTGCATCCGCAGTAATTTTCTGCAATTATGGGCAGTTTGTTCCCAAAGTATTGAAAATGTGACTGCTAACCACCGGCGCTGCTTCTTGTCAAATAAATACCAAACTGGTCCTTTACTCAGCTTTACTGAAAAGGCTGCTTAATACCGGGTCTGCTTCACCACGCCAGCAGGAGGTCTGCACTTCCCCTGCCAATGGGGTTCTGCTTAGAGGCTGCATTTCCCCCCCCAAACCAACACCATTGCTCAGTATTTCTGTGCTGCTGAAAGAAATGTATATATACATATATATGATTCTCCATAATATTAATGTCTCAAGCTTTTTAGCATCTTACTGAAGGCCCTTTGACTGTTTGCTTTTTCGTATTTTCCTAACCAGAGTAATTGAGGCAAAAACCCAAGGTTTCTTTCCCACCCTCCACCCCCACCCCAAACAATGCGGCATCTAATTAAAAGAGAACCACAACAATGCTAATGGTGATGAGGTTAAATGGTTGGATAAACAGAATGCAGCCCTCTGAAAAGCCCATGTGTTTCAGGACACTTTCTCCCGTACGACATTCTGGGTGACAAAGAACGTGTTTGTATTCCCCATCCCCACAACTTTTATGCCAGAAGACTTCCTACAGGTTTCCTGCGAGGAAGAGAGTTTTCTTCAAGTACCCAGAAGTGTTTAGATACAGTAGCCCTTCCTCCCAAAACTAATATTTGGAAAGGCAGTGGACAACAATCCTTTAAAAATAAATCAATGTGGAAACTACCCATCAAGAGAGAACAAGCGCTTGTCCAGCTAGACGCCAACCAGGTTCCCTTTAAAGCACTTCTGATTTTAATTTTCAATGTAGTATCCCTCCAACAACTTGAGCAGGTTGCTCAAACTGAACATGACATTTGTCCTTCTTCAGTTGTTGCAATTTAAATCAACACGTTGTATATTCATAAATACAGCACTCCGGGGGTCCAGAGATTACCTTAAAACATTTGTAGCACATTTAATATCCATGGGCCCCCAAAGACACAGGTATCAGCCAAAAAACGCAGGGTGACACATCTCATTCTGAAGATCACTCGTGCTTGACCACCTACTTGGATTGCATCAATCTTGCCAAGATAAAGCTTTTGCAGAGCCCAATTTTCCCTGAAGAATTAAAAACAAGCAAAACCCACACCACTTGGCACAAAACACTCCTGTGAGCTCCTTCTCTTTTAAATACGGTTTTCCACACTGGAAGAAAGGCCTTGAAGTACTGACTTCAACAGAACTGACACAGCATTGTATCTTTACATTACAAATACGAGAAAATCCATGCAGAACGACCAAAACCTTCGCAATTTGGTCAGGTCTGGCTTTGTAGCTGCTTTAAGAACCTGCAGCACCAACAAAACAAACACCCCCCCACACACACAACCATTCTCATTTTCTTCAGCTGTTCAGGCATAAATTATACTTGTCATTTCCTCTCGATACGTGGCTTCCCAGGAAAGGGGGGGAGGGGGGGGAATCAAAATGACTACTGCCAAAATAGCGCAATTTTCTTACACAGGCAGATTTTTTCAATAAAAATGGGTTATTTTTCCCCTTTTGCTTGGGGTTAATGAAAGAACGGTCACAAGACATTTTTAAAACACGAGAAACCAATCCTGGCCAAAGAGATCTGTTTATTAGAGACAGAGATAGTAAAGCGAGCATTTAACTGACAACCACAATCTTTGGCTCAACCTTCACAGCAGAAATGGGGGGGGGGGGGGGGGGAGAGACAGGACTGGAAACGTTTTCAGTAATGCATAATAAATACCTTCGTTTTCTCCCGCTCCCTCTTTTTCTCCTTTAAAGGAATCTGCCTACTCAACCTAAATTGAGCCTTAGAGGGAAAACGTGCCTTCATGATAAATTGGAATTTGACATCGTAGTAATGAAATCTTATGTCCGATCGTCACAATAAGCAGGCAGCAGAACAACAAAGGAGGTTTCCAGGATTTTCTGCCCCCGTCCCCCTCCCCATCAGCATTTTCCCAAGTCTTCTTTCTGGTGTTTATGAAATGTCTGGATTCCAAGGCCATTAAGATGCATTTCAGGATGGAGCAGCTTCCATTAACACTACTGAGGTTTTCTGAAATTGCACCAGCACTCTGTCTGAGGCCAAGCCTCTCCCTGATGCCTGCCTTTCCCTGTGCTGGTTTTTGTTTTGTTTGTGCTCTCTCCTCCCCATGCACAAACATGTTGGTGCAGTGTCCATTATTTCCCTACAGCCTCCCCTGAAAGCAACGACCAGATGGACATACATGCACGTGTGCGTTCGTTCCCCCACATACGCGGCTCTGCTCCCCTTCTACACCTCGAATAATGAATGCAAACGTGTTCACAGTCATTTTCACCAAAGCATGCTTTGCCACTGCAGAAACACACAGCCGAAACCTGGAAAGCCTGCAGCAAGGCGAGAGAGCGTTTGCAGTCACAGGTGACCCTCTTTCCTTCCCCAGCAGAAAAACACCCCAGCGCAATGAGTTAAACTAGAGCTAACTGCATTAAAAGGAGACCGTGTGAGGCAGCAGTAAATATCCAGCACATGCTCTTATGCACAAAAGGAGCAAAGGGCTCCATGCTCTGCGCACCCAGTCATTTTTCTCTGCCTTTGCACGGCGGAGAGACATGACCGTTTCTCCCATGCATTTATTTCACCCGACTAATAGATTTTAAACACCATATTGCGAGGGCCCTGCTGTGAATCTTGCTGAGGTACAAAATGGTGGATGTATGCTTTTTTTTTTTTCTTTCCTTTTTTTTGGTGCATTATTCATAACAACTTACGCTCCCGGTCGCAGGCTCCCCTCCGTACCTACTGCCACAGCCCTGCCGGAGCCGCACACCCGCATCCCGCCTCGCAATAAAGCGGCTCGCACACGCACACACACACACACACGCAAATTATGTTACAAACCTGATGTCATGTAGCCCCGTGATGCCTGCGAAATAAAAGCTGGTGGGAAGTGTTTGTGCAGCCGGTAGTCCTTCTCGCTGCGGGACCTCATGCGGTCGGAGGCCCGGTCGGAGAAGTCGGAGCTAGGCCAGGCCCTCCGCAAGGTCGTACTCCGCGTCTTCTTCATCCTGAGGATGCCCGAGCCTAATCCTCCCGCAGCAGCAGGGGCCAGGCCTCGTGGCTCGCCGGACACACGACGCCTGGCATCAGCCTAGCGCCGGCACCGCCGGGGCGCAACCTGCGCCCATGTTGCCGCCACCTCTTCTAGGGCGCGGGCGGCAGGTCCCTTCCCCTTTTTTTTTTTCCTCTCCCCCTCGAATGATCCAATTTTACACACGTCCCACAATGCATTACACTTCATTTGCAAGCGGTCCGGCTTATAGCTTCCAGATTCGTGGGGAGGAAAGGCACATTATGTGGCTTCTCAGGCAAAAAAAAAAAAAAAAAAGGAAAAAGAGGAAAAAAAAAAAAGAGGGGGGGTGGGGGGGTAGGATTTGCAGCGTGAACGCTCCGGGATCCCAAACAATAGCCCGATTCAGCCTAGCAGTGCTTAGCCAACTGTGAGCCGCGACACAAAAGACCCAAACAAATTAGGAAAACCCCACGGCCGCCGGTTATGACCCGAATCGCAGCGCGCCGGGCGCTGGGAGAGGCGGCGGCAGCTCCCGGCACGGCGGCAGCAGGAGGAGGAGGAGGACGGGGAGGAGGAGGAGAAAGAGGAGGGGAAGGAGGAGGAGGAGGGAGCGCCCGCAGGCGCCTCGCCCGGCCGCGGGACCGGCGCAAGCACCGCCACCCCCCCCCGCACCCCCCCGCCGCCCTCAGGCACCGCCGGGGTCCCTCAGGCTCCCCGCGACATGGCGCCGCTCCCCGGCCCCCGGCCAGGCGCTCCCCCGGGCCGGCAGCGGGCGCGCAGGCATTTACATACAAAGCCCCCTGCGCTGCGGGTGGCCCGGCCGCCTCCTCCCTTCCCCGCCGCCCTCCTCTTCCTCCCTCCTTCCTCATGAGCCCCCTCGGGCCGCCATCCTGCGGCCCCGAGCAGGAGGGGAGCGGGGCAGGGGGTGGTGTCCCCAGGGCATCCATGCATGCAGCCCCCCCCGCCGCCAGCTCGCCCAACCTCCAGACATTTTCTCTTCTCCTCAGGGCTAGGTGGCCAAGACCCGCAGCTCGCCCAAAGGTGGCCTGGTGGGCCGTGGTGGCCCACAAGGATCTCCCTTGTTTGCCCCATGGCTCATCCCATGGGCATATGTGCCTGAGCACCAGGCACCATCTTGAAGCATTGTGAGCCTGGCCTGCTGCAAAGCAGGGGTTTGCCAACCAAAACCACACCAGGGGACTCAGTTCCTTCTAAATGCAGCTAATAAATTACTTGTGTTCACATTTTTTTACATATAATTCATTAACCATCCTTACTGCAAGGATTGTCACATTTCTGAAAGCATGGAAAATGAGAGGACTATAATTTTGACAGTAATTTAACACCTTCAGTAGTGTCAAAACACGGAAAGGACAACACTCAGTGAGTAGGACATCAAAGCCAACAGACATGTAGACGCTGTCCCTTCACGGCCACGAAGCATGGGGTTTATCCACCAGCATCCACCTCAGCTGGCCCTGCCCTACCACCAGATGACACACCAGAGAGTCATTCAAGGTTTCCTTTGTTTCCAGCCATTTCACACAATATACAAATTACGAGAATGAAACCCAGCAAGGTCTTTGAAAATGAAATACTTTGGAGTCCTTTCTCATCTCATTCATCCTCATTTCCTTCCAATGGTGTGAAAAGCCATCAAGAGCTACATGTTTCCATTGATGCTCTGTATACTGGTAGCAACAGGCAGAAGTAACACAAGCAAAGAAACCTGGCCTAGAGCACCACTATTGAAAATGTAAGATATTTTCCATCGTGCAACTTACTCATCTAGCAATTTTACTCATCAACCTACGCAAGGCTTATAATAGACCATGTTTTCATCCTCAGACCTGAAAAACCATAAGGAGAACTTCTAGAATCGTTCAACTTTTCCAATCTAAGACTGAGGCTTGAGTAGATTGGTTAGCACTACCTAGCTAAGTCAAACCTAAAAAACCTACCCATTTCAGCAGATATAAAAGCAAATTAAATTCTATCCAAGAGCATAAACTCTCCTACTGTCTGAACATTGAACATATGGTGGCCACACTGTACAAGTGGTTGAAAGTAGCCTGTAGTTGGCCAACTAATGTCAACCTACGTCTGAACTAAACTCAATTTTTCTTCTACTCTAGACACAGCCCTAGATATCAATCTGTTCCATTAAAGAAGAGACAAGAAAAAGAGGCATAACCTGAGATGAGACAAATAGGAATAAGCAATGAGGAAGAAAAATGAGGTCAAAAAGTAGGAATACAGAACAGAGTGGGGTGGGGTGGGTGGGGGTGACAAGACCACAGTGATCCTGACACTGGCTTTCTGCATAATTATTCCTAACTAAAAATACTAGAGTCTAGTTTTAGGGCTAATCTAACAAGAATCAGATCAGGGACAGCTCTACCACTGACAGAGCTGTGTGCCCAACCGTAACCATCAGGCAAAGCACCCAAATCCCAGTGCTTTTATAGCAATTTGCTGAACAGTAACAAACTAGTGACAGTGCACAGGTTAAAGTACTTTTAAGTGATTTAATTTGTACACTTGCAGGAATTGTCACAAGAGCAGTACAGTATTTAAAATTTCCATATGCTCTCTTCTCTTCTACTCACTGATTGTAAGAATTGGGCAGGTTTGGGGGCAGATAACAGGATGAGTTTCCATTGTTTGATAATTTTGAGCAAGTAATATTTTGCTCCTACGACTATGAGAAGTTATTTTTATATTAAAGTTGGGGATTGGAGGAAGAAATAAGCAATCCATCTAGCAAAGCCAACTTTCCCTTCCCAAATGTAGGGAGATTTGCTTAAAAACAACTTTAGAAGCTTTCCCTCAGTAATGAGATATTACCACCATGGTCAGCTAAAGCTCCTTGTATTCCATCTTCCCACTGTTATCTTTTTAGGTTTCAGCTGAAAGTGTTCTTGACGTGGTATCTGAAAGAGTTCTTCCCTTTGAAGAGAGGAATTCAGAGCAAGTTTCCTCCTGCTCTTGCATTGTTTGAAGTCAAGTGTTGTTATGGGGATGAACCAAATATATAATTAAAGACCAAATTTAAGTTTTGGCTGTTTTCTTTGGAAAAAGAGCTAGAACTGTGAGTATAATTGATTTTTTCGCTTCGGTGGCCAAACTGAAATAAAAGTTTCCTTCATATGAACTGAAAACTAAAATTTGAGGGCTTTTGAAAAGAAAAAAATCATAGACATTTTATTATTTTTTTAAATAAAAGAAAATAAATGTCTGGATTCATACAGATATGTTGAAGCAAGGTAGGGAAAGAAGAGTTTCCAGCTACAAATGGCTCCCCTGCTTGGTGAACAATGAATGGTACAATACCACTATAAGCACAGTATGAAATAAATAAAAATTTGCTGTTTAATCAGACAGTTCCAACAGATGGGGAGGGGAATTTTAATTGTATTTGGCTGAAACAATTGGGAAATTCTGCTTTAATATACAAATATTTTTGCCTACTTATGACATATTCGTAAAGTTTTGCCCAATTCTATAAATAAGCATAGAAATAGTCTATAAGTGGAGAAATAGTCTAATTCCTGTAGGAATATGGGAAAGCAGAAATATGCTTCTAAGCAGGAAATGAACTGATGGGATTCTGACACTTGCTATCAATGATGAGGAGAAAAAGGATAAGTTTCAAAACTGGTTTGTTTGTTTGCTCATTTTTTTTTTGATCATTTGGTACTTAATGTTCAGCAGGTACCATCTCTGTCTTGAATTAGTAGAAGGAGAGGTGGGACTAGGTTGAATAGACCATAGAAACCTTGGGGGGAAAAAGAAATCTGAACTAAAACAAAAATCCTGCCTCCCTCTTAGCCTAACAGTTCCATATCAGGAATTGGCAACAGAACAGTAGCCATTTCAAAGACAACAGTTTAACATTATATATTTTTAAAAAATAAAGAGGCCTAGGTACATTTAAGACACTGTAAAGGATTCTTACAGCTTCAAGCTTTTCATCACAACCCTACTTCAGCCAAAATTCATTGGGAGCCTGAAGGCTTTTGGAGAAGCAATTAAAAATGTTAGCTTCTGAAAGCCTTCTATGTTATCTCTTAAATAGTGAAAAAACAAATATTACCAAGGATATCTATTGCTTTTGATCTTCATAAACACTTACTAGTTGCTAAGCTGGTCTATTCATATTTTGTTTATGGAAAAAGGCAAAAAGAAAAGCAGACAAGTGGCCCAAAACAGCATAGGAAATCCGTGACAAATATACAGCCATATAATGAAGGGTCCGAGCCTGAAGTCCTCGGCTGAAAAATAATAATTATATGGCAGGTTACCGTATGGCGATATATATAGAGATAAATATAGAGAGAGATTTGCATGTGTGTGTTCATGCGGGCTTGTCCATGTGTGCATACACGGTAATTGCTCTCCTGAGAAAGCAACACCAGATTATGGTATTTCAAGTTTCTCTCATGAAATCTGGTATTTCAAGTTTCAGCTGGGGCAACATTTCTTCTCCTCCCCATGGCAAGCAAGTTTCTACAGAGAAGGGGGGCAGACTTCAGCAGGGTGGGATGGTGTTACTGCAACAGCTTGACTGGCTTGGGGACCAACTGCATGAGGCTTTCAACCAGACAAGCATTCAAGCCAAACAATAAAATAAAAATGGTGAAATAGGTGAAATAATAGGACCCACAAGGAGGAAAGCAGTGTTCTTCTTTGCTATGACAAGCTGCACACCTCCCCTGTGAAATGCTCTCTCATTCAAAGCCAGGTTTCTCCCTTACTCTGTCACTACCTTGCCTGTTGCACATAGTCAACGGGCTGCCCCGCCAGGAGGAAATTGAAACATCTTTGCTTTATTGCTGTTGGACGAGATGGTGTCTCACAAGCACCCAACACAATCAAAAGAATCAACTCTGCTGAGATGCTGAGCACTCGGCACAAAGCCTTCTCGCTTCGGTCTCTGCGGGTCGGGTCAAGGAGAAGGTTCCTCCCACGGGTCCCAGCTCCAGAAGCAAAGACTGCGGATGGCACTTGTATGGCTGGGATGCAGGGGACACCTTGCCCTAATGGCAGCAGCAGCTAGGTAAAACACGGAGCACAGGGTCATTTTGTGGCCTGTGGCAACAAAATCCTCAACTTACATAGTTACTGCCCTGACATCCTATGCTATTTTTTCTAAAACTAGCTATTTCCAAAATGTCTAAAACCAGACAGTAGACTAGTGCTATTTGGCAAAAATCCTCTGCAAGGGGAGCTAGCTCTGCTCCCTGTCTTTCATAGCTTGCTGGAAGAGGGAAGGTCACACACAGGGGGCACCACAAAGGTGGTCTTTGGGTTCCTGTGGTCCTTCGCCCTCCCTCTGTTTTTAGACCACTCCTCCTTGTATAGTGCATTGAAAAAAAAATTAAATAAAAGCGTGCTGCAAAAGGAGGAAATGGTCCATCACATCAGGAAGAAAAACCTCTGTAACATTCTAAAACTTTATATAAACTTTTCTTTATCTTCATCTTTTTTAAAGGTGGAGATAAGATGCCACAAGATGCTGAGAAGGAAATGCACGACCTAAGAGAGTGGAAAAGGGAGAGAAGAAAGGAATAAATAAATAAATAAATATATAAAAAAGAGGGGGGAAAAAAAAGCCTGTAGTGCACGCAGTTTAAAAGCAGTAAAAAGGAGTAGGGGCAAAGAAAGTTTAGTGAGAGAAGAGGTAGAAAAAATGTAATTAAGAACTGGAGAAAAACACTGAACTAAGGCATAACATCCCAAGTCTTGGCAATATATGGTTTTATCAGATGTACAGCTCTGCATAATAACATCCCTGAGAAGAGGCATAACCCGCATTTTTAATATTAATAAATCCACGAAGAGGAGAAATTGTCCACTGCACAAACTGCACAGTTCTCGCACGTGCACTCCTGTGTCTCTGTATTATCAAACGTGCCACCACCATCAGGTAAGGTGGAAGCAGGCCAGAACCCAGCCTCTAAATAAAATGCTTTTGTGAGACCCCCTTTTGGTTAAGGAGGTCTGGCAACTGGTTGCAACTGTCCTTGGCTTTGGGAAGTATTTGCTGTCCCTTCCAGGCCTTTGTAACCAGATCTACTGGCAAAAAGAGACCAGAAAGCTTGTGGTGCAGCATATCCTCTTTCACAGTAGCTCTTAGACTTCCATCACTAACACTTCCAGTTTGTCACCCCTCACTGGTACTCATTGTTACTCAAATATGCGAAAGAAGCCAAGTACTTGCAATCCTTGCTTGGGGCCCAGGTCACAAAATGAGGCAGCCTCTCTTGGTGGATTTGCTGGATCTGGGCTTGCTCAGGCAATCGTCTCCTTGCAGAGAACGTTGGAGAAACTCCACGAAACAGAGAAAGAAAAAATCCCCAAGTTAAAGGTGCAAGTGAAAAAGCTTCCAAGTATTAAAAAAAAGGAAAATATTTCAGAGCTTATCACAAGCAAGTCTTCAGTCTAACTCCAGAATGCTATCAGGTTATGTTATACCATGGTAGTAATCCTGGCTTAATTACAGCACCTCTTAAACCAGTTTCGGATCATATTTCTCCCACTGTTATGTTTTGGGAATGTGTGATGACAGGAATGCAGTGCTGGTGCTGCACACATGCTGTAGTTCACTGATTCATTTTTCTGTGTGCTAGCTTATACACTGCGGTATTTATTTTAACTTGCATGACTTTTAAGAAAAACCTGCCTCTGTTATGAGAAGAAAGACGGCCCTGTATTTTTTTCAGTCCAGACCTTTCTGATTGCATTTGTGCTTCCTCTGCATTGAAGACAATTGATGCAGAAGGTTTTTTAGTCTGGGTACCCGAGACTAACTCAAAAGGTACCAGTGAAAGAAACACAGCCTGCAGGATACGGCCTTCGCCTTGATGCACGCTTCTCCCCTCCTGTTATCTGACTCAGAGTGTGTTAGCTGAAGTGGATGGAAGATGGGACTCTAACTCCTTGGCACGCAAAACCAACCAGAGAGGGAGGGAAGCCGTGAATACACAGCACAGACTTCCCAACAGTCAAGCATTTATTAGACCCCTCACATATAACAGAATTCAAAACCTTGGAAAAATGGAGCTCCAGCATTCATTCATTGGCTGCTCTTACAAAGGATATAGTGGCAAAAGATGTGCCAAAAATGTTGACCTCAACTTTTCTTGTTTTCCACTGGTGTCACATATCATTAGTACCCTGGTATTTAAGTAACCTACTGATATATGGGGGCCAGCTGTACTCTGCGTTGGAAAGACAGCCTATCCTTCTGGTTTAGGAGTTTAAAAAATAGAGAGCAAGACGTAAGCACGCAGTGTAGACCCCACCAGCAGTAAAAGCTGTTATAGATGGTGTTTTTAAAGACTAATTCACACATCTCTTCCCGTTCCTTCGTAAGCCTGTGTTTCTGCTGTATGCTCGTGTAACACCTCACACGATCGCAGCATCACGAGCAAGCCTGGTTAAGCTCCTCAGTGCTACAGCAACACAAACCACAAGCAGCTTCTGCATGCCAGGTAGGCACCCCTAAAGGAAAAGTCCACTAAGAAAAGAAAGCACTTGGCTATAACGAGTGGGCATCGCTTTACACATTGCATGGCTATTATTTATCCGTATATTAGCTTCGAATTCCAAATCCTTGCCTGTAAGAATTACTCACCACGCTCAAAACTGACCAAAAAGCTTCAGCCACGTTTGCAAAAGGGACAATGAACATATTTGATGGGCAGTCTTCAAAATCGAAGCAGCATACCAAGGGAACTAAATCCCAGCAGCTGCTATAGCTCCACAGAGCATTTGCTGAACAACCCGGTACTAAGCTCCCTCTAAAAATTCTTGCTTATACAGCTGTGCAATATAGCAAGCATATTTTATAGATGTATGTATATAGCATGTATAACGGGCAGAGATCTTTAAAACCTTAGAAAAGTTGGGAAGCCTGAATATATGCTACTCCACCCTTTGTAAACAACCTCTTGTCATGAATTTACTTCCATATGTGCGTGAAGCTCTGCCTACATAAAATAGGGTTTCAAAATAGTGGCTTAGCACTGAAAACGTATGTTTTCCACCCATCAGTTCGAAGAGAATGCAAGCAAGATAAAATCCCAAGAGTGAAAAAGCACTGATTCATCACGTCACCAAAAACTAAGTTAATTACTTGTTGGATATTTTATTATAGTTTTAGATTCAAAGTCTGTCTCATTGGCATGTACCAGTATTTGGGCAGGGAAAAAAAACAAACACCTCTAGAGAGGAGTCATAAACACAGACAGAAATTAGGTGACTCAACACATGCCTGACCAAAAGGCAACCCAAAACAATCAGCCTGAACGTTCTCCACACCAGCGGTGTACAATCCCTGTGTCCCCAGGGAGGCAGCACTCTCCCGTCGCTGGTTTTCAGTGGGATGCTGGAGCATCTCCATTCTCTTCTGATGCTGCATCAGCACCCATCACAGGGAAGGCTCTGCTCCTGGGACAGCTGCCCTGCCTGTCGCTGGTTACCACAGCTTGCTGCCCCTCTCCGCTTAGCTTTTGAAGCACTGACGTTACCCTCCTGGGCGCCCAGAGACAATTTCCCGCTCCTCCGTCCAGATGAAGGTTTATGCTGGCATCACTTGCACATGCCCCTCCATAAGAGTTGTTCCAAGCATTTATCCTGAGTGCACAGGTTTTTGTATGCAAGTAGAGGAACGAGAGGAGGCATTTTACAGCATTGGGTCTCAAATTTCTATCATCACCATGCAAGAAACTTAACTTCTTCAGCTGGGGACTATTCCAACTGAATAATTTCTGTTTTACTAAGTGACGCCCTACATATCAGCACAATCTGTTAAAGCAAAGTACCAGCCACAGGGAGCTTTACTGCTTTTTCTACATACCCTTCTATATTACTGGGTGGCTGCTGGTTGTTTTATTATTAATTCATTTGGTTTTAGGTGTGAAGAGGGACTTGCTTCCAAAGGAGCACTGTTACCTCCCAGGTTTTCTGGAGGTCAGTGCAAGATCTTTAACTCTTCCATGGCGCTAAGCAGAAGGGAGCAGCACCCAAAGTCTCAGTTTAGAGAAATGCTTATAACATAGCGCTTGAGTGTCGCGCTGGATATAAGAGAAGTCTCTGGTGTGAATTTTTCAACCTACGAATTTCCTACCAGAATCAAGACAGAGTAAAGTGAAACATGTAGATGTTATGAAGAAAAACGTACCTTATTACAAAGGAATATCATTGTTATAGCCAAATTAAAGTTTAAGAAAAAATTAAAATTAAGAAAAAATAAACTAAAATCTAATCAGAAAACAACAACAAAAAAAACAAGCCTCCACTCTAGGTCTGAAAAGCATACTCCTCACTCCCACCACAAAGGAGTACTTACATCTTTTAAAACATGTGAACAGCACTGGCATAGCATAAGGTTTCTTTCAAAATGCTTTTCATATTATAATGAATTTTTGTGATGCATAGAGAACCACTTATACTTAATATTTCTGGAAATCTGAAAAGATCTCTCTCTTTTTCCAAAGAAGCAAACATCTTAAGTGAGATAATTTACATGAAAGTGATAAATTTCTTAGCACTAGAATTCTATTTGGAAGAATTATGCACAAAATGAAGAGCTGGGAAGTCTTTAGTCTTCATTAAAACTGATCACTATTGAGCTGAACTCAATACCTTCACCAACCAACTGTGGTAAATCTTATTAGCTATGGTGCTCATCTCAGAAGCTCTTGTAGGGAGCCACCAGGTTTCCATACATAAAAACTTCAAGTGCTTTTCACCCCAGCTGTCCCAGGGATCAAGAAATAATTATGCCAAACATTTCTTAGTTTCCGACAGAAATTAAGAGAAACTCCTTAAGCAAGTGCTCAGCGACTTGCTTGTGATCTGTTTCGTGATGGGGGAGATGTTTGGTAACCTTTCCATCTCCCAGACAGTGTAAGGTAGCTCAGGGAATCTTCCTTCCCAACTGGCAGATTTCAGGAGATTTGTCAGATCATGTTGCTAATGCCAAATCCTTTTTTTCCTTCCTCTCCAAAGATGGATCTTGTTGTTATCCCAGCTGATGGAACCAAGACAAAATAAATACAGACATCAAGGACTGAAACAATGATAGACTGTCTTGAGAAGGCATTTAGGGGCCCTCAGTTATCCAAAGAGTAAAAAGTTAAAAAAGCAAGTACTTCTTTTTATTGCCCACACCCTGTTGTAGTACTTAAAAAAAAAAATAACAACACACAAACCCTACAGATTTCTACCCACCATCCAGTAATTACTGAAATAACAAAGAATAGGAAAAAAAAAAAAAGTATTTCCAAATCCTGATGCTATTACTGAACTGCCAATGAAAAAACTCCCACTAACACCTCCTAAGTCTATCCTCCTGCACTCCTAATCTGAACACAAAGGGTTGGGTTTAAACCCCCACCACCCCGGGATTAAAACCGCCTGCAGTTTTCAGCTTCAGGCCAGCAATGACAATACTTTAAATCCTTGGCTACTTGCTTCGTGAAGATGCAGCCTACAGACAGTCCCAAAAGTTCTTTGAAATGTTAAATACAAAGCAGGAGGAGGTCATAAAGGAAATATTCCTTATAAAAGGAACAGATATCATATGCAGGCTTTTCAAACACATTCCTCAATTGCTTTGCTTTCAGCCACCATATTCTCAATTCTGCATTGTCTGAAGCTTTTGAAATAAAATTCAGGAGCAAAATGAAACACACAAATTAATGCTGAACACAGCTGCCAATATATGCACTCATAAATCTCTCAAATGTAAATGGTATCCTAGTCCTTATCTGGAAAGACTAATTATTTACTTAATAAATGGTCCTACAGCAATTACCAAAAACCCAGCCACTTAAAAGTAACATATAGGTTTTATCACATAATCTTCTGCACCATCTACCCAATTATTTCAATACGAACCAGCATGGCTCCCTGCTGCATTGGAAATCCAGCTATCTTTCTGCCAAAAGCTTTCCAATGCATACAAAAGGAATGAGGATTGAGAGACTTGTTTTATCCCCTCTTATCCCATAAACTAACAAGCCTTTTCTCAAGCAATTTTTTCTCAATAAGTGCAGGTAATTACGTAGGAGGATGGGACTTGCAAGGTAGGAGAAAAAAAATCAGTTTAGCATGCCAGGTTTGCCAAGAAATGCTGTCAGTTTTAAACTACGAGGGGAGCAGGCAAAACAAAATGGTGCCCTGCTGCCGAGCTGGAAGCAAAGAGTGAAGCTTTGTGGTGCAGGACTGCTGGTAGGTGGTCAAGTTTTCCTGCCCACCTACATTGACCTGGAGGTAAGCAGGATGGCAGGAGTATTATTTCTGGCCCCTGCCCCACCCCAGGCACTCAGTGTCTCTCCTTCCTCATATGGGTACCTTAAACTCAACTTAAACTAATTGAAAAATGAGCTTTACATTCATTTTGAGAATGTGTGTTTGCTTTGCTTATCTTGGAGGGTCTCGCAAACCCCATTCATGTTAGCCTCTGGCTAGATGTTCCACCAGACATCCCTAGAAACATCCCTGCCCAGATTTACAGATCGTGTAATTGAGGGGGAACGTAACCAGCTGCCACGGCGATGCCCGCAGTCTGAGGAGCATTCAGACTTCAGTCTCATGGAAGGTACCAAGAGTTAACAGAACCTTTAATTAGATGAAGTGGTTAATGGAAGCAAGTGCTCCAGCCAGCAGCAAATGCGTGGCTAATTCATCGGTGATCCTGAAGAACCAGGCTGCTGCAGTTTGAAGTTATTCAAGCTGTTTAATGTTGGGTTATTTGCAAATTAGTGTAGCCCAGCCTACAGAAACTGCCATCGCTGTGACTAGCTGCATGCTTGACAAGATGCCCTCCTCTGCTTCTAGACATAAGTACGTTATTTGGGCACCTTCACATGTCTGTTCACAGAAATATTCGAGCTACAGAAAAGAGTGAAAGGTGATAGCAAGCTCAGGAACATCACATGGTTTGGGCAAGGTGGGAGGGAGGAGGACGGTAGGTTTGATTTTTTTATTTTTATTTTTTGACTGAAGCACACTGTAGAGCAGGCTTTGCTGGACGTAGTCCTGGCAGACAAAAATCCTCACTCCTCCTGGCAGGATGCAAGGCAAAGTACCTCCTGGCAGGATGCAAGGCAAAGTACCCGGTGACCTCTGCCTGCTGTGGGGTCTGGTGGGCTCCTTGCCCCGACAAAACAAGCAAGAACAAACTCCAAGCGGTTGTAACCTGCACCTAGGCTACAGCAAGGTGTGAAGCTAAAAACGTGCTCCTAGAGGAACCACAAAGGTAGCTCTACCTTAGTGTTAGAGGACATCAGGTCCAGAGAATTTGCCAGGAGTTGGGAGTAATGATTCAGAGGCACAGATCAGGCTTGCCTTGACTCACACTGCTTGCAATATGAACTACAACCTGATTTGTGCAAGAGCAAAAAAAAAATTTCACTACAACACAAAACTATTAGCACTCTCTGCTCCACTAAATCCACCCATTTGCCTCAAAATAATTTTGATGGTTCCAATATTTATTTTAAAAATCACATATTTCTGATGAGTAGCCCTTTTGATTTAACAGTGTAAATGATATAAATGCCAATAACATTATAAAAGTATGTTTTTTTCATAACTGTATTGCATCCACAACTCATTTAAATTTTTAGTATTGCGTCTTGTTTCAGTGTAACCAACTAGATGAGTTTACAACACATCTTACTTTTTCATATTCAAAGGACAAAGAAACCCAGACAGCAACACTGATCTCTGAGCACATGGCTGCAATAATGCCGAATCCTCTTTTAGCAAGTTGAGATGTTGAGCAGGCCACTTCAAAAGTGATAAGACCTCGATTCACAGGGTGTCTGAACAGATTCCTATTTATCTGTGCCACTTCAGAAAATCACGTTCTCCCTGATTGCTAAGTCTTGAAAGTTAGTGTGAAACTTGGTGATTTGAGAACAGACCGAGAGAAGACACAGCTAGAAACACAAATCTCACCATATCTGCCTTCCAATAGCAATATTCCACCACCCCTGGAATGGTCAGGTAAGTAGTTCAAACCTCCTAAGCCATAACATAATGTTCAAGAGAAGAAACCTGGGTTTACCAACTGTGAGAAATTCCAGGGTTCCAAAACCAGAACAAATCCAGAGACTTTCTTTGCCATCTCAAATTAAAAACGGGGACATTGAACACCTTTAATGGAAGGAACTTCAAAAGTCCTTACCAAAACTGGATGCAAAGTTTTAGTGCCAGTTATGGAGACAACAACACGAACACAAATTATTACAGGTACTATGAGCAAGGACATTTTCCAACTGATGGAAGCCACTTATTGGTACTGAATGCTCCTAGGAAAACTTAATTCTGTTTACCCATCTTTGAACTAATCCCTGCACAAGCCAGGGCTCCATATTTGTGGAAATCTTTAGATTAAAAATAAACAACTCCAGTAGCAGAATAGTTATCCTGACAAACTGATAAAGTCACGTTCATAATTCATGCATGAGTTCACGGTTTGCTTGGCTTTCTTAGAAGTCAGCTTTTTTTTGGATACCATGACTTTCATGGCCAGAAGCAAACCCTATCACACCCCGTTCCCCAGGATGACCACAACAACTGAACCGTCTGAAGATGGCGGGCTGAAGCTCTCTGTGATATATTTTTGTATTCGAAAAGCAGGCAATGAAAACAATGTCGCAGAGAGAAGCAGATGGCCAATGAGTTATCACTCTCGGTCTGATGACTTACGTGGGCTGAACTTGTTTATTTACTCACATATTTGCAGAAACGAAGCGTTCCTTATGTTGGCAGCAGCTCTGTTATATGGTCCTCAGGTGGCCGCAGCTACACCGTACATACCGCTACCTACACGCAACACTGAGGGATTAGGTACATACCTTCAAATCACCTCTCGTTTTCCTACAATGACAAAAGTCACTGTTGACCCTTCCCTGGGCCAGGGAGTTAAGCGACAAGTATTTCTAACAGTGGAGCTCTTGCTGGCCTGTTTGGAGGAATGAAGCAACAGCCATAATGCCAGGATCAAGGCAGCAGCAGCAGCCCCTAGCCGCCCCGCCTGGGCTTCCCGTCCACGGGGAGCAGGGCAATGTGAGCTGCTTGATAACAGTGCTCACTGCTTTAAGTCGGTCTTACCAACTGTTTGTCTGTGTCTTTTTGAAAAGGAGTGCCCTTTGGCTTCAGGTCGCTGAGGGTCCGAAAGAGGCACCTGAGAAGTGGATCATCATCACTTTCAAAGCATGCTTTGGAAAGAACATTTACATGGAAGAAACATTTCTTTGAAAGAGACCAACAACTCCTTCACCTCTTTGCCCATCTTCTCCTCTGGTATTTCTGACAAACAGAAATAATGCTATTATAACGCTACCACACTTTCTCTCTTCCTTTTCTCCTAGCATCTTCATGCTAGGAGATGAGCAATTGAGATGTTAAGTTGAACAACTTCTTGTCATGCTAAAACCACCGTCATTCAGTGTGCAGGCATGTGCCGTGACGTTGTTCCCCGGCCACAACAGCTTTGCAGGAAACTTTTTTAGGCTGTTCTTGCCTAAACTGTTGATGCAAACCCTGTGCTCACCCGGTATGATGCATGATGAAACTGCCGTCATATGGGTGTGAAGCAAAAAGCACAATTTGTGTGTCAGTGAGCCCTGTCATATGAACCATCCTGGAGAATACAGATTCTTCTTAGATCATCTCACCCCCTCTTCAGAATTGTTCTCATTATCTTCTCTTTGATTGTTCTCATTACCTTCTGGGTATATAAAAATAATGCAGCCTTTATAAGCACATAACAACCAATTATGTATAAATACAGTATTAAGAAAATAACTCAGATATTTTTGCCAACAAATTAGCTGCTGAAAATAAGCGAAAAAATGTCATTGTATGACCATTTAACCCACTGAAAATCATCGGAAAGAATCTTCTGTCTGCAGTTACAATAATGCCACTGCCCTCAACTACAGCTAGCAACCAGCCTTACTATTGTAAAGGTCACAGACCTAAGACCTAAAACCCTAATGGCCTGGGTTTTCTGGGCAAGGAGCTTCTACGTTATTTTCCCCCTAGCATAAGTTTCACCATGTTCCTGTACCACACCTGAAGCGACTAAAGGCTTAAAAGCAGTCAGCGTGATTTACGTACTGGCAAGAGTACTGGAAGTAGATTCAAGCCATCCTTGAGGGTTCAGTGGGTCCTTTGAATCACCAGGACGTGGACGTGACACTGGAGGTGCTCGTCGGTGCCCTCACAGACCCCTACGCTCCGAAAACATGCAGGATGGCCGCATGGGCCCGCCAGTTAGGGATCAGATCCTCTTCACACGCCCGGTACAAGGCAGCCCCTCGCTGCATCTCGTGCAGCATCCGAGCCCCAGCGCCAGTGCAGAGAAGTCTGCCCCAGCTCTCCGCCCACCCAGCGGTGTGGGAAGTGTTACACAGAGAGACTCATGAATGCCATCTGCTCAGCTGTGGAGTCTGACTTTTTTTTTTTCCCCTGGCGTATAACAGTCGGTGACAGTATAAAGTAGACTAATACAATCTTACATCTTCCATTTCTATACGCAGTGAAGAAAAAACAAAGTCCAAATGTACTTTCCATCTCCCACAATATTGCTCTTAGTTTTCTAACTGAATTTGCTTGTAGAGTTTCTTTAAAAAAAAAAAAGGAAAATATCAGTGGGTGCTTAAAGTTTAGCTATAAACTCTTATTCCAATAAAAAGTAAGAGGCGTAAATGTGCACAGTACTGACACCTGTACAGGAACATCAAGTCTACAGAGGAAACAACCTTTTCGGTGGTGTCTTTACTCATTCTACTATGAAGAAAGAACGCTAAATTTCACACATTAATGCAAATACAATGAAAACTTCAGTGCAGACATGGGAAAAAAAACACTCCCTTCGAAATACGTGAAAAAACTACACATCTTTTTCCTATTCTTCACATCCACCAGCAAGCAAGCAATTTTTTTTTTTTTTTTCAAACTATCCAAGTACCTGGGTTATCAGATCAGTGGGGCTGATTAGCCCCACACAACAGTGTGGTCTCTGTTAATTACAGTATGTGTTACTTGCAGCATTTCTGTGGCTTGGAATACCAATAACCCAAATAGCATCCCAGCTCTCTGGAAGATATGGCAGCTAGTTAGAGGCACACAGCCCAGTACTCCCCATTTTTAAAAGCTGTCCAGTGTGATTTTTCTTGCTTCACCTTTCCTAGTGAAAAAGCTGATGTTTCTAATTTTTTTATTATTATTTTTGTTTTACCCACAGAAGTCCCTCAATTGCAAATGCAGCCACTTGCCTCTCATGGGGTTTCCCGGGGAATAAAAAAAAAGTATAATAATAATAATAATAATAATAATAATAATAATAATAATAATAAACAGGGAGAAAATCAGTTCCCAGCGGGCTGCAACTGAGTGTCCCCAAAGAGGAAGACCCCAGCTGACTCTCAAGAGCATCACAGGGAGCTCGCCCTGCACCACGCAGGGAGCAGAGGTAGAAACAGCACTGACGTCTCCTGAGCACCAGCCCTGCATCCTAACAAGAGAACAAAGAGATGTTCCTCAGGCATGTATTACCTATTACCTGCCTGGCTATCGGCTCTTCAGGAGGGACAGGCAGCACAGAGGGGGTGGTGGCGTGGCTCTCTACATTAGAGAATCTTTTGATGTTGTGGAACTCCAGGCTGGGAATGATAAGGTTGAATCCCTGTGGGTTAGGATCCGCGGGAAGGCCGGCAAGGCTAACTTCCTGGTCGGGGTCTGTTATAGACTGCCGAACCAGGATGAGGAGACGGATGAGGAGTTTTATAGGCAACTGACAGAAGTTGCAAAATCGTCGGCGCTTGTCCTCGTGGGGGACTTCAACTTCCCGGACATATCCTGGAAACACAACACGGCACAGAGAAAGCAGTCTAGGAGGTTTCTGGAGAGCGTGGGAGATAGCTTCCTGACGCAGCTGGTCAGTGAACCTACCAGGGGAGTTGCCCCGCTAGACCTTCTCTTCACAAACAGAGAAGGACTGGTGGGAGATGTGGTGGTCGGAAACTGTCTTGGGCGGAGTGACCACGAAATGGTAGAGTTCTCTATTCTTGGCGAGGCCAGGAAGGGGACCAGTAAAACTGCTGTATTGGACTTCCGGAGGGCTGACTTTGAGCTGCTCAGGATGCTGGTTGGCCGAGTCCCTTGGGAGGCGGTTCTGAAGGGCAGAGGAGTCCAGGAAGGCTGGGCGCTCCTCAAGAAGGAAATCGTGATGGCACAGGAGCGGTCCGTCCCCACGTGTCCAAAGACGAGCCGGCGTGGAAGAAGACCAGCCTGGCTCAACAGAGAGTTGCGGCTTGTGCTTAGCAGAAAAAAGAGGGTTTATAATCTTTGGAAAAAAGGGCGGGCCACTGAGGAGGACTACAAGGATGTAGCGAGGCTGTGCAGGGAGAAAATTAGAAAGGCCAAAGCTCATCTGGAGCTCAACCTGGCTACTGCCATTAAAGACAACAAAAAATCCTTTTACAAATATATCAACGCGAAACGGAGGACTAAGGAGAATCTCCATCCTTTACTGGATGCGAGGGGAAACCTAGTTACTAAGGATGAGGAAAAGGCTGAGGTGCTTAATGCCGCCTTTGCCTCAGTTTTTAGCAGCAATACCGGTTGTTCTCTGGATACCCAGTGCCTTGAGCTGGTGGAAGGGGATGGGGAGCAGGATGTGGCCTTCGCTATCCATGAGGAAATGGTTGGCGACCTGCTACGGAGCTTGGATGTGCGCAAGTCGATGGGGCCGGATGGGATCCACCCGAGGGTACTGAAAGAACTGGCGGAGGAGCTGGCCGAGCCGCTTTCCATCATTTATCGGCAGTCCTGGCTATCGGGGGAGGTCCCAGTTGACTGGCGGCTAGCCAATGTGACGCCCATCTATAAGAAGGGCCGCAGGGCAGACCCGGGGAACTATAGGCCTGTCAGTTTGACCTCAGTGCCAGGAAAGCTCATGGAGCAGATTATCTTGAGGGTCATCACGTGGCACTTGCAGGGCAAGCAGGCGATCAGGCCCAGTCAGCATGGGTTTATGAAAGGCAGGTCCTGCTTGACGAACCTGATCTCCTTCTATGACCAAGTGACGCACTTGGTGGATGAGGGAAAGGCTGTGGATGTGGTTTACCTTGACCTCAGTAAGGCTTTTGACACCGTTCCCCACAACATTCTCCTCAAGAAACTGGCTGCTCGGGGCTTGGACTGGCGTACGCTTCGCTGGGTTAGAAACTGGCTGGATAGCCGGGCCCAGAGAGTTGTGGTGAATGGAGTCAAATCTGGTTGGAGGCTGGTCACTAGTGGTGTCCCCCAGGGCTCGGTACTGGGGCTGGTCCTCTTTAATATCTTTATCGATGATCTGGATGAGGGGATTGAGTGCACCCTCAGTAAGTTCGCAGATGACACCAAGCTAAGTGCGTGTGTCGATCTGCTCGAGGGCAGGAAGGCTCTGCAGGAGGATCTGGATAGGCTGGAGCGATGGGCTGAGGTCAACTGTATGAAGTTCAACAAGGCCAAGTGCCGGGTCCTGCACCTGGGGCGCAACAACCCCAAGCAGAGCTACAGGCTGGGAGATGAGTGGCTGGAAAGCTGCCTGGCCGAGAAGGACCTGGGAGTATTGGTTGATAGTCGGCTGAATATGAGCCAGCAGTGTGCCCAGGTGGCCAAGAAGGCCAACAGCATCCTGGCCTGTATAAGAAGCAGTGTGGCCAGCAGGTCTAAGGAAGTGATTGTGCCCCTGTACTCAGCTCTGGTGAGGCCACACCTTGAGTACTGTGTTCAGTTTTGGGCCCCTCGCTACAGGAAGGACATGGACGTGCTCGAGCGAGTCCAGAGAAGCGCGACCAAGCTGGTGAGGGGTCTGGAGAACAAGTCTTACGAGGAGCGGCTGAGGGAGCTGGGCTTGTTCAGCCTGGAGAAGAGGAGGCTCAGGGGCGACCTTATCGCTCTCTACAGTTACCTTAAAGGAGGCTGTAAAGAGGTGGGGGTTGGTCTGTTCTCCTACGTGCCTAGTGACAGGACGAGGGGGAATGGGCTAAAGTTGCGACAGGGGAGTTTTAGGTTGGATGTTAGGAAGTACTTCTTTACCGAAAGGGTTGTTAGGCATTGGAATGGGCTGCCCAGGGAGGTGGTGGAGTCACCATCCCTGGAGGTCTTTAAAAGACGTTTAGATGTAGAGCTTAGCAATATGGTTTAGTGGAGTACTTAGTGTTAGGTCAGAGGTTGGACTCGATGATCCTGAGGTCTCTTCCAACCTAGAAATCTGTGATACTGTGATACTGTGATACCTATGGGCTACACATCAGCTTTCCCTAAACTGATGAGCAGATAGAAGGACATGAGACATGCAGATACAAATGATCCCAATCTTTTCTATGTCTTTAATGCTAAATGATCTGTACAATGTCCCCTAAAAATAATAGAAAAGGATTTTATTTTTTTCTCAACTTCATTAAAAAAGAGGTTTTTTTTTTGTCTTGTGGAAGAATGGCAGAAGAAAAAAAAATGTTTTTAATGGAGCAGTGATTTAGGGCAGGAAGAAGAGAGGAGGCTGTTCACAGAGCTCATTAACACACCAAAACCTTTCACCTGTAAGAGTAAGCCCCACCAGCCCCAGGCTCATGCTGTGATCAGCTTACATCCAAAAACTAGTTCTGCTCCTCCTCAGCCCAGTTCCCAGTGGGCATGCATCCGCGTGCCTCTAGACGATCCCACCATTTCCACAACTGGCAGTCTCTCTGCTCAGAGCTAGAAGAAAAGGGGAGGCAAGAGGATTTGAAGTACTGATGCTTATCTGAAAGTGTATCCACAAATAAGCAAAAGGCCGACTCCAACCAAGGGGGTTGTTTCTGACTCCTGCAAGACACAGCAGCTACCAAATATGAAACTATTGAACCAAGTGCAAAAGGGTGGCGCAGTTTGACACTTCCAAAGCATTTGCTTGTGGACAGGACTGGCCTGTTGGGGATGATTAAAGCAAAGTAGATCAAACCTAGGAGCGCACACTCCTGAGTACTCTCCCAGGCGGCCAAGCCTGGGCAGGCTGCAGCAAAGCCCAGCCAAGGGAAAAGCCATTCCTTCAGAGGCTGGCAAAAATTCGGCACACACCGCCCGCCAGGAGCCAGGCATCCGCAGCACCACCATACCCCCGGCATTTCCACACCTCGCTCAGGGAGCATGAACCCCACCTGGGGAGGGCAACATCCCTCGCCACTCAGAGTGGCTGTGCCACAACCAGCTGGGCTCCCCCGCTCCACAAAACCCCTTGGCACAGGGCGAGGAGGATTAGGCATTGCTCAGAGATTGTGGCTAAGGGAAAGACTCCCTGCAAAGGTGTGGAGAGATGCCTTTGATGCCAGTGATGCTCTGCTGGACGGAGATGCAGCGAGCGCAGTAAGTGCATCCGCAGTGACCTGCTAGGGTTGGCTGCTTGCTACCAGAAGACAAGCCCCGGCTTACTGCTGTGGCCGTGGGACTCCTACAACAAACACACATTAACTTCATCCAGTAGTCTACGTTTTTAATCACTTGAATAGCAGATGGCATTTGTAACCTGCTCAAATACATCGGCTCTCAAGAAGACACGAAGACATTAAATAAAGCAACTAATTCAACTTACTGCTCCAGCATCTTGCAAATTAGAGATCTATTTGTGGAACTGACGGAACATGGGAGGTGGGGGGAGGAAATGTTAATAGCACAATTATGCGGTTAATACCATTTTAGTAAGTTATTCAACAAAAAAAATATGAGAAAGCGGCATTTGAAAACATTTAGCAAAACACATTCTTAAGTGAGGATCGAAAGCCATCTGAATAAACTCGGCAGAAGTCTTCCACAGGCGTGGGTTTATAACTATGATTTATGTTCTGATAGCCAGGCAATGAATGCAGTTTGTCAGGCATCTGAGACAGCTTTACATTTATGATTCATTTGCACAAGAAATGCTTTCAACAGCTTCATTTTTTTTAATTTGTATTGTAAGACTATTACATTATAAGAAAGGCCACAGCCAACCCAAATACACATCTAGCCTAATATTCGGTCTCCTAAAGTGTCCAGCAGTGCAGAGCCAGGGAAGAATATGGAGGCAACTGAACCGGCCCATAACACTCTGCTGTCTCCCACCACTTGCAGCTCAAGGGACTTGTGCCCACCGGGATCCCTCTCTTGAGTTGCCTCCATACGTGAGCGCAGATTTGTACAACGTTATTGGCCTCGCCTGATTTGGTAGGATAGCAGCTACTGGGCACTTGAAATAGTTTTATTTTTTGAGGATAGCACCACTCTCAATATAGAAATAATTCAGTACAGGCATTACTGAACACTGGAATATGTACTCCAGGTTGCATGCACAAACATGCATGGATGACAAAAGTCTGACCACAGTTTGCTCTTTCTTTAGGGAAGAAACAGTTCACCTCTTCTTTTACAGAGAAGAAAGTTTTCGTCCCTGATGTATTGCATTTAAATACAATGAACTCTTGCCTTATTTTAATTTATTTTTGAACCAGGCTAGCTGAATGTACTAAAAAGACGGTAGTGATATAAACTACTTTTTAGTGTAGGGTGATGAAACTTGTAATGAACCATCCCACTCACTTTTTATATCAGACAGCTTCCAGAAAAGTTATTTTAGATTATTTTTCTGTTGAAAAGTGGTTATGGCATTGTGAAAAATAGCCTACCCGTAGAAATCATCAAAATACTTAAGTCCCCAATCTTTCAGTCAGCTCTAGTCTGGCAAATTATTCAAACTCTAACCTTGTTTTTCAAGGAATTCACCTACACCACCATTGCAGGATCAGGCACCTCATCACAGGGATCTGCCTAGGTCTTCCCCAGTTTCATCATTATTGTGCTTGGATACTTAGGAGGTGTCATAGTGACAAGGATGACTGAGGATTAACAAAAAAATTGTGTAATTTTTGATTTTTTTCAAAATGCAAACCACTGTCAGACTGCCTCTGCATGGGCCATCTCCCTAGATTTTATAAAGACATCATGGAAAGGATCTGGCAAAGCGCACACAAAAAAATGTACTAGACGGTGACCGAGACGCACAAGAAGTATTTTTAAAGCAGCTCTCTGGGTAATGAAGACAAACACGCAGAATTTTGCTGTACTCTAACCTAAGCACCACGCAGTGCCCCCTGCTGCATACACAAGGCAACAGGCGAAACACCACCGAACAATGACATTATCTGATATTATACAAGATACGCTGTATGCATGACTAATATTTATTTCCTTGATTACTCTTGTTTTCTAAAAATACTAATAAATTATGCAAACATCTTCAGTACTGGCTCAGAGCAGATGTTTTGCACTCTCCCTCTTCCCATCCAGCCTCCTGCGTTGTGTCTGCGAGCAAGCTGTCACCTTACCTCCCACCACCGAGCAGTGGGAAATTCGTGCTGAGAGGGAGCCGAGACGCTGTGCGGCAGGGCAGGGGGAGCATCCGGTGCCGTTATCATGAGATTTAATCACAAGACACTCAGCGGGGCTAAACAGCACAGTGCGGCATGGTCTATATGCTGCCCTTGTCCTAAATACCTAGAGTAAGAAATATATTCGGGAAGTGATGAACCCAAGTGAAGTGCCCATCTCTCTGTACTCTGAGCTAGAAGAAACAAAACAAAGTGAAACAAACATAAGGGAAGGTCAAGTGTTTGATGTAGTTTCCAACTTCCAAATAAACGTGCATTAACAGCCTATAAAAGGTCCCTCACATGCAACATGAAAGGGGTAAATGCGGACTGAGGAACCGTGAGCCTGAAGAGGATTTATCGATCGTCAGACAGAGCCAGGGAGGTCTCCTAATGTGGAACACAAATATTTAATCTGATTCCGAAATCTTATCTGCTGCCCTTAAGAAGATTAACATAAATTCTCTTTCAGCAGACTATGAATTTCTGATCTATTGCATGAAGTAGAAATATTTATCAAGAAGCAAGACTTGAGCATTTTAACCATTTTATTAGCATTCTACTCAAAATTAAATTCAACAGAGGTGGTCAAAGTTCAAATCAGTTCAAGGAAATTACATCACACAAATGTTATTTGCATGCATACGTGTTGCATGATGCAGACATGTTGCATCCATACACAGAGATGAAATCATAAGGAAGTTGTTCAAGATTGCCATTCTTGAACAACAACAAAAAAATAATAATCAGGCATGAAGATGTTACAGCAGGAAAGTTCTTTCTAAAAAAAAAAAAAAAAAAGCTAAAAAAGTCCCGAACTGGTAATATCTGCACTAACCTGCTATCCTGGAATGAAAGGAGATATTTAAGAGAAGAAGCTATATTCAGGGGGAGGAATCCATACACACACCCTTTTTTCTGCTGTACACAGACTGAGTACAAGGCAGACTGCTAAGATCATGGCTGTGCACTGGTAGGCTCTGGCCTATGAATCCACATAACTAGCCAGGTTTTAGGCTTGTCCTTGACATTTCCTTTCCCCCAAGTGGAAAGGGATGGGAGGAACAGCCATGCCGCAGAAAACTTGCTCCCCTGGAGCAACCCTTCTCATTTCTCTCGTTTCTGCCCATAAGCCCAGCTGGCAAAGGGCCAGATAGCCGAGTCAAAAGCTTGTAACATGTATTTGCTAGAAATCTGAGGTCCCCACTATGGTTGGTCTGAAGTAAGAAAAACATGGTGGATGCCACGATGGAGGAGGCGGGAGGCTCCACAACCCTGGTCAAATTCAGCCTCTTCCTGTCCAAAAGGAGCTGACCTTCAACACTACGTAGGGTTTCAGGTGGGATCAGTCAACACGATGAAGCCAACCCAGCAGCACACGTACTGACATTCCTGCTTTTTTCCTCAATAGTCAATTCATAGTCGAGCCACGAGGCCACAGCCAAGCATTATCTCTGTGCTATTAGCCCTGGGGCTTTTACCTGTGATGTAAAGCGAGTCAAATAGCCTGGCGTTTGTCATGAGCAACGAGTCTGCACACAGTTGCAGCACCTCACCTAACTGGAGCTGAGCCTTTCATCTAGCCTTGACCCAAGGGCAACCCAAATGAGTCCTCAAGTACCGTGCTGTGTGGGCTTCTGCTTGCAAACTTCGAGGCAATGTAATGAATGGCATATGTACATGCGAACGTTTGCACTTTCCCTGTAGTCAATAAAAAATTATAGTTTCAGGATGAAGTACAAAATGCATTACCATTCTTAGGCTCTATACTAATTCTTTTTACTGTCTAGAGCAGAAATACTTATCTTTCAAAGAAAACAGCACAGGATCACAGAGAGAAGTCGTTTCCTTCCTAGCCCACTGGAAGCCCACATGGCTGAGGCCTGCTATTCAGCAGGGCACAGCAAATACCTCTTTGTTCTTGCTTTTGCACATAATAGCTGCAGTCACAAAATGAGTCTCCCCTCAAAAGCATGCAACAAGGATCCTTGCATAATTTCAGGCCGAGCATTTTAATTTCCCTGCATCTTCTTCCAGAGGTACCTAGTTAGTGAGAAGATGTATGAACACCTGAGGCAACGCAATAATGTCACAGGTCAGACAAGTCCACTGACATAGGACACCTTTTCTAGTACAGCAGGCTAAATTCAAGTGGCCATTACTGTATTTTCCTCATATACCTACTGTGCAGCTAGTATGAAGCAGAAGTCCTGTGGAAAGCCACAGTATACGACCACATATTCTCTCCTGCTCTCAGCTGTAAAATGGCAACAGCAATACATCCTTCCCTCAAAGAGTTTCTGTCATCACAGAAATGGAAAACCATCATACATGTTCTGGTATGGAAATAGTGAGGCCCACATACCTACCCCAATGGAACCTCAGTCCATCATAATCCAGAGGCAAAAGAGTGTCAAAAGTTAAGTTTGTACCAGAAATCATAGATTTGCCATTTCTGAAGCTGTGAACACTTGCCTTGTGAGCTTTTAACTTTAGGTTTTAGCACATAAATTCCTGAGGTACCTTAAGGAAAACACAAAAGCTGCTAATTACACGTGCACACACGCACACGTACATTATACGTGTACAACCCTGGATTATCTGCTTTCTTACATTGTGAAAACCATTATTCCAGAAAGTACTACCCTGGTGGGCCTCGTTACTGAAGGCTAATCTAGTGTTGCCGCTACCACTCCTGCCACCAGGAGTACTTAATGTCAAGAATACAAGCTTATATAAAACTTTAAAAGTTTTTCTTCCTTCTGTTTTATCTGCAGCCAAAACACTAATTTTCTGTGCAATATACCCAGCAATACGTATGCAGAAAACTTATTGGCACCAGCAACTACTGCCTTATGCTCATCACAAACTTAAACTAGTCCAAAAAACTCCACGTGAGGCAGGTTGCATTGGACACTGCCTGTTGGACTTGATCCTGAGCTTCAGCAGGCATGTTCTCCACTTGAGCAACATCAGATGATAGGGAAAGACTGTGGTTGCTTTGGGAGGAAGCAGGAACAAGAAAGCGATGCATCACTAGCACCAAATGCAGGGCCTGGGGGCACTCCAGCCAACTCCCAGCTGGAAGATGAGAGACTCGTTTATCAGCTGGTGCCCTTCAGCAAGGTGCTCAGGGTAGGAGCTGGGCGATGGGAAGCTGTTCTCAGTCTCGCAATTTCCTAGGCAATCCCAGAGCTGTTCTGGATGCTGCTTTGAAGGCTGTGTGGTGAGACAGAATACATATTTTCTGGCACACCTCAAGTTTTCTCAGGGGATAGAGACCACAGCAAGAAAATTTTCAATTTCTAGCCTTTCCTTGGTAAAAGCAGAACTTTATGAATTGAAGAAAAGATGCTCCCCTGAGACAAAGGCACCTCCCCAGGTGGAATTTATAAGCCTGCCACAAACAAAACCAGTTTTAGAGCTCCTCTCCCCCACTCCCTGCTTTTCCTAAAACGGGGGAAAAGAAGTCTTTCATAACACCGTGCATTTGGTGGCCTAAATATAGGTGCTACCAGATGCCCCGCTGACGCAAGGGGGTCAGAATTTGAGAACGCGAGAAAATGACTCAGTTTCCATAAGAAAAGACGACCTGGCACAATTAGCCTGAGAGCGGCACCTGGACGATGTTCCAAAACGCTCATTTCTAAGGCATGCTTCTACTGGGAGAAGTTAGGCAGTTCAGGACTGCCGAGGGTCAGTTCTCACATTTACACCTGACAGAATTAATTCCTTTGGACATGAAACACCCTCAGAGCCCATCTGAAAAAACAACGCCTTTCTGCTGCGACGTCCTGATGTCATTTCCCAATCTCCTTATTCAGGTGCTAAGAGTAACACACCACCACATCCAGCCTTACTGGCATCTGCCCCCAGTACAGAGAAAGGAAAACTTCGTTACGTGCTTGCAAAACCATTGAGCTCCTTTGAGAAACATCCCCATTTGCCAGGATGCTTCTCACGTGGGTACCCAACAGCCACACACCCCTCCTGATCATCTTTCCAAGTTCTGATGCACTTAAAAATGCTTTTCACAACTATAAGCAGTTTAACACTTTTTCCCTTAAATGTGAGAAGTAAAACACCATACTGTGTTCTGTCCTTCCATAAAACTGCCCACACAGCTTCTTCTGACCCAAGAATGCTTTTCCTCCCTCCCATTTTTCTCCGCAAGCCCACACACATAAGGCAAACTTACATTACTTGATTTTTATGATTAGCCGCCTGCTGGACCTCTATTAGAGCAGATAAACACGAGCGCATGAAAAAATTACAAACAGAAGGAAGAGAGGCATATAAACGGGCTCTCACTAACCTTTCGCCAGGGTGGGGGAGCTGGGAAGGTTGGATCCAAGGGGGCCCAACCCGGGCAGCAAATTCGCTCCCGTCGGCGGACAAGCAAGTGAGCAGGCAGGGAGAGCTGGTGGCTGGGCGGGGAGGAGGAGCGTACCCGGGCAGACGAGTGGTTAGCAGCTACGTTAGGGAGTAAGCAGCCAGGAATTGCAAATAACTGTCAGCTGCCTGGGAAGCAGCGAGGAAGGAGTGGATGTTCGCTGCCAAACTGCCCTGAGCTGTCAAGTAGATGCTCTCCTCGCTCTGTGCGGGGCTAACCCTAACCCTAACCAACCCTAACCCTAACCCCTATGCCACCAGCAGGCTTCTCCGCAGCTCCCTTGCTGGGAATGACAGGCAGTCAGCAGGGAACAAGCACGTGCATCTGAGAGTTGCTATCACTTTTGGGCACAACCGGCTCCTGCAAGCTTTCCTCTACGCCAGCTTTAAGGCTTTGTATTGCCGAGGTAGCCGAGAAGTTGCTGAAACACTGAGATTGCCACAGCTGCCTTGATGGCCTCAAAAGGTCTCCGAAAGCCCAAAGCGAGGCAGACATGGCTAATCTCCATAATAAAATTTCCAAATATTACTCTGGTGTGGAATAGCAAGCAAACAACAACAACAACAAAAACCACAACCTCTGACCTACAGCATTGCTACCCAATTTTCTGTTAGAACATACCTCTGATGATTGTAATGCTCATAATTACAAAGCTGAATGCGTTTTCATCATGGATGGATTGTTGTGGGTGAAGTAGCTTTTGGAAGCCAAATGACTAAAGATCTTTCACAACCACAATCTCAGAGCAGACATCATTTGAAAACCGAAGAGGATTCAGGTCCAAGCCCACAAACTCAAACCTCAATGAGATCGAGCTGAAGCCAAAATAGCAAAGACCTTAATTTTCCAGCCAGGATGCAACAAAGCCCTCATATAGGAGAGGAGATCCTGGGGGTTGCCACTGGGGATAACAACCTCTCCATAGCTCTCAAAACATTTCTGGTTTAAAATAATCAAATTCTTGTGAGAATAATCGACTATTATTTACAGTGCTTTTGACCAAAGACTTTGCAGGATGCGTTCACAAGATTTCAATGTCACTGAAACATATAAAACATGGTCTTACCTCCAGCCCACATATTATCTCTTAGTAAAAAAGAGCCTTTACAGCACCACATCCGATTTTAACTCTCATTTTGTTCACGTTTCCACACCTAGAAGTGATACTTAACCATCTTTTTCAACAGACTTTCTGCCTTGTTTTCTGTAAACATAATTTGCGTCAAAATGCATTACAAGGGAACAGGTCAGAGCATCACCACACCTCGCTGCCTTTTCTCCAGCAGCATGCTCGGCCTTGCATTGTACACAGAGACAAAATTGTTGTGTGGTGGTTAGTACTGAGCTTTCATGTTAATGGCCGGCCTATAGCACTGATAGTCTTCAGCGTATTGTGCAGGTCTAGCAAATAATTATGCCTTTAGTGTTTCTGGCTATTTTGATGCAGCTTTGGTCGATCCTAAGATCCAAGTTCCTTTCAACTAGCAGAAATGCAAATACACGTTAGAGAAAAATGCATCCTTTGCGTTATAATTTCTACTTATGCAATCTCCTACTGGTGGTTCCACAAGTTTCTGCTTCACAGGCTCTTTGTAACTGAAATTTACCTTTGGACGCCTATAGTTGTAGCACAAACACACTGAAGAGGTTTCTAACACCCGTTCCCGACCAGTTTTTGATGGCAGAAGTGTTACACCCAGCCTGGCACACCTTCCATCTGCAGCACACCTATCCTGCGGACAGTAAGGGGGACTTTGCCTTCGAGTCCAGCCAAACGGATACATTTAAACAAGTGAAGAGCAAAAAAATAAGAGAGGAATAGTTCTACAACATAATTGCATACTTATAAATAGCATGTTTTCCACGTGTGTCAGATATCAAATAGCTTAATGACAACTGATAACTGGCTGATTTCTGCAATCTGCCATCAGCTGCTATTTTCAAGAGAACACGAGCTATTCCTAATACCGCAGTACAACTCCACTTAGTTGTGTAGGAAGCTTACATTTTTCAACCAGATGGCAGGTATATACTATTTTAACCAAAATCCTGTTTTAAGAACACTGGTCAATATAATGACAGTGCTTGACAAGCAAAGAGGCAGATGAAAGTAGATAACTACATAATACCATTTAGTATCGCCCTTTAAAAAAAATAACATACTTATGAACGGCAACAGATGGGCTGGGCAAACAGGCTGCATGACCTCATTTACTGAAAAAAATATTAAAAAAGTGGTTTTTTGTTTGTCTGGATGTGTATTTTTAATTAAACTTCAGCCTTTATTTCCGAAATATACTTTGCAAAACTTGGATGTGATTTTTTTCTCAATCCAAAGGCTCTGTTCCCAAGTCCCTCGGAACAGAGCTGTTCTGCTATATTGCAGTGTGATTAATGCACACAACTGCCTTAACACCCAGCGAGGGAAAAAAGCCCAAGATGCACAGCCACCTCTAGAATACAGGGCTTGATACGATACAAATAATCTGTTGTAAAAGCTCTCTGTCATTACAGCAATGTCTACTAATTAGCAAATAAATTATTTACACTGGCATTTCTGTTGCAGCAGAAGCCCATTATCCTGTTCTGTCTCATTGGCATCTCTTAAATAGCAACAGCAAACAGGAGCTGTGAGATACAGATTACATCTTGCAGAAGCGAAATAACTCAGCATTTTTAATAGGCAGGAATTCAGAACTGCCTTAGCCTGGACACATTTCCTCTTCTTTCCCAGCCCCTTTCCATGCCTGACCAACCGCAGCCCCATATTCCTCCCTTTAGCACGGGACGTGATTTGCCCTCCCATACTCACACGGTGCCTGGGGTCCTTCCTTCAAACGCAGGCACTGGCTCAAGAAGAGAAGCAGGCGCAAGTGAAACAGCCCAGGTGATCCCCGCAGCTTCTCCTCTCCTCGGTGGCACACCCTCCCTTATACGCAAAGGTAATCTGAGCAGAGAAGACCTGATGTCCTACCAGTCACATACACTGAGCCTTTGGGTTCTCTAAAGCCATACCGAAGCACTTAGGAATAGCTGTCTGTATATTGACTTTTGTCTTTTTTTTTTTTTTTTTTCCCCTTGGATGTATGCCTAAGTGAGAAGGAAGCAAACTCTCTCCATATTTCACACCCATTCACACTGCATTTTTTTAAGGGTGTTGCTTAGAAAAAAAAAAATTTACAAGCTCGTTCAGCTCCAAATGTCCAACCAGACAGTCATGTATTTTCCTCTGGTTATACTGACTCGGTTATTTTCCCACACACTCCTGATGCAGCAAAGGACTTGTCTGAGCAAGCAAGACAACACTTTAGGCAGCAGATTAGAAAATACAAATGCTCACGGAGCCCAGCACTGTGTCCCATCCGGCAAGCCTTGGCTTTCCATCAGTAACCAAGGCATGGGGAGGTGCACGACTTCCTGAAGGCTTACACCATGGCTACATGCTTCAGGTTCAGGCAACCACCAGTGCAGGCCCTGGGAAAACCAAGGGGCTGTGTGGGCTCCATGCAGGCACTGAGGGAGCGGAATCATTAACAAAAGGATTCTCAGGAACATCTGTAAAGTGAGGGAATGAACAGCACATTATAAAGAATGTCCTGGAGCATGTTTCCCAGCGAGGCTGTGCTGTCTGAGACCTTGGAGACTCTCAAAACCTGACTGGATCAAGCCCCGAGCAAGCTGGTCTGATCTCAAAGCTGAACTTGTCCAGAGCAGGAGGCTGGCCTAGAGACCTCCTGAGGTCCCTTCCCACCTGAGTTTTCTTCTGGTCTTCTTGTGTCTGATGTCCTCACTCATTCCTGGCCTCATTCTCCCAGGTCACCTAGCATCTCACCATTGCAGATCAATGCACTGCTGACCATGTACTACCCAGGCCAGCAAGCTCTCACCAGTCCAGCACCCTCACAAGAATTTCAAGGCCCATTCACTACAAAGGCATAGCAAGGCACTCTCCTCCAGCCACGAAGGTCTCAGGCCCAAGATTTACCTCACGGCCCTCACTGAAGAGGTCTTGGTTGACCCAGTCCCAAAAGCTGGCTGTCCAGCTAGCCCGATAAACCATCCCAACCACCAGTCCCTCAGGAATGGTTTCCAGTAGGTCCACAGCAACTTTTGCTGGGAAAGAAGCAGAGAACTGAGCTCCCATTTTGAGAAAAGGATGGTTCTGGGAATTACATTAGAGGTCAAGTCCTCAAAATTTTTCTAAAACGCCTGAAGGCCTTACAAAAGCTCTGTGAAGCCATTCCCATAGCTGTGTAGAAAACCTGGGGAAATGTAGCCATACACTAGTTTAACTGAAGTGGTGTCAAGTAGTCATGGGGCAAATGCAGTCCAGACAATGGGTTTGCCCCCATAACCCTTGGCCTGGGCAATGCAACTGATAGTTTGTCTTTCTCAGCTCATTTTCTTAGTAGACAGGTCTTCAAAAACAGTCAGTTCATCAGAAAAGGAAACCAAGTTAATCTCTGTAATTTCAGGTATTTGGAACTACTTTTAGGCACACACCCCAACACACAGCACGCAGGGGGTTAGGAGCCAAGAAATGCAGAGATAAATAATGTCTCAGCTCTAAGGAAGGATTTTCTAGATTTCTCTGTAAGTTTGTACTACTCACTTTTTTTTTTCATTGAAAGAAAATCTTCATGAATCTAGCAAGAATAAAGACATCACTAGAATAACTGAAAATTTGTGTCACGTTAAAATCTTAACTAGAATCAGGAGTGAATCTTATAGGTGGCAATAATGAAACAATGCTGAGAAGTAGCACCCTGACACCTCTTTTCACAGGCTCTTTGCTTGAAATTGCAATTACAGTAAGTAGGAAGACAATTCTGACATTAAAAAAGTGACATTGTAACAAAAGAAAATGCTGTTTTTGGCTAGAGAGGAGATCCTGAATCACAGGCATGGCTTTACGATGGAGTACAACCCACTGGCTGCTGAGGACCCAGAAGATCATGCAGGGAGAGTTGGGCAGAGTCATCTCCAAGTTACTGGCTCGTGCTGTGCTCAAGAGCATGGCCAAGGTGCCTGGGACCACGTCCCACCAGTCAGCAGCACAGAACAACTCGATTTTGTCTCCAGTCCCTTATGGGAGCACTGGTGGTCTCCTGCAATGCCACTCACAGAAAACGGCTGGGCTGGTGGTCCCACCGTGAGCTCTGAGCTGCAACCTCCTTGCAGGCAGACGTGTGGTTAGGGACAACGTCCAGTTGAGAGCATGTACCAGTTCTGCTGCACAGACAGCCTAAGAGTTGAGCACCTCACAACACCAAGTCTGGAGGATGGGGAGTCAGGTTGGCTTGCTTCCACACAATGGGACCGCAGCTGGTGCATGGCTGTAGAGGGAAGGAAGCTATGTTTCTGCCCTATGGGAAAGCTTGATTCACACCACAAGGTATACCTGTCTGGATCTCATGAGAGCTACCTACCCACTCTGACTGTCACTGTGATTTTTCAGCTTTCTTCCAGTGCCTGACCCAATAGCATCAGCACTTTTGGGGCACAAAAAAAGAAAAAGAAAATAAATAACTAAATAAAAGGAAGAAGAAAAAAAAAAAGTGAAAAAGATGTGTCCACAGAACCCTGAAATGCAGACAGACAGCAGCCCTGCTATCACTGCTGCAGTTCATTTAAAGCTAGTATTTTTCTATGCTTTTCCATGCTGCAATCACATTTCCAGTTCCTTTGCAGATCTACCTGGAGGGACTGAATAATTTGCATCTATCTTTTCCCAACATTCCACATATTATTTGCATTTATCGTGAATGGGTGGAGAATAATAGTGCTTAGTGCAAGAAATAAATACATTTAAAAAACAAATCAGTCAGTGCTGCCAGTCAGACAGATGCAAAAGTTGACAAAATATAGCCTTTCATTATTTTTTCATTCCAAGCAATGCACAAAATACATGAAATATAAAAGAGTGCCTCACATAGATTTTTTCCAGCTGAATGGAGCTTTGACAGTCAAGAACACTGCATTTTTCACATAATAAAATGTGATTTTCCATCAATTGTACTGGTAATGAAAATGTAACATACAGCACAATCCCTTGAAAGCCAAGGAGTCTATGCCAAGGGTGAGACTGAAAGTTGCAAAACCAGGAGAATCAAGGCAAGAGAAGCAGGGGAGAAAGAAGAACGGGTCCTCCACCACTCATTTACTTTTCTACCAGTCCTTCCCCTAAAGGGCTCCCCCTTCTCCCTTTCCTTCTGTTGTGTGGGAGGAGCAGCCCAAGCAAAACCATCCATCTGGTTCCCATCACAGGAAAGACTGCCTATTCTAGCTCCTGCCAAAGCCTGTCATTAGCAATCAGCATAAGGGAGAGCATGAGAAAACACAGTACAGCTAAGACAACAAACCTAATACTTTTAATACACTAATCATAACAGCAGTACTCAATTTCGTTCTTTATAAAAATATCACAGGAGTCAGGTGGGTCATCCTGGTAGCCTCGTTTTATCAGAGAAACTAATTTAGCAGGCAATGCAAATGACATTTTCTTCTGCCACAGCACACCCATCAGCGCCTATCAGAAGCATCTGCAAGAGTGAAATATGGCAAAGAAGGATCATTTGATTAAGCGGATGCAAAATCTCGCTACCCATTAATATACTTTGTCTCCTTCTAGCTACAACAGAATAGACACAGTGTTTAAATCCTGAAGCAGCCGTTATATCCCAGACCTAGTGTTTTATGAAAGCCTGGAGAGATGACCACCAAACTTCCTGTGAAGGAGTCTTTTAATTACCTATCTGAGCTAATTAAACCTGACTGGGGTCAAAAGTGATCTGCCAGCAGGGGACAGAGAAAACGGGCAAGCTCTAATCCTCTGCTATTTACTGAAGCAGCCTCGAGGCTCAAACCAGAACCCATGAGAGCTCCATCTCCTTCCTGCAAGCAACGCAGACATCTTGCTTGGGGCTTTTGTCCAGTCTCTATGAGCAGCGTTTTTCCCCATCCCTTTGACAAGAGTGGCACCTGCTTCAGTTGGCTCAACCGCACAGCCCCGGAGGAGCACATCCATCAGGTGAACACCCTGAGATCTCCAGGAGAGCAATCTTTGCTCCACAACTCCTCCCTTCAGCTCCTTGCACAGAGCAGCACCAACATCACCACTGACACGTGCAATTAGTTTCTTTTTAAAGACTTCCCTTCCCTCCAATGCTCCACACTGGGGGCAGGGGGCAGAGATAAGAAGTGGGGAAGAAACCTCCTTCAAGAGGAACCACCACATCTCCATGCAAGGATGACATGCCTTCAGCTCCTTAGGACTCTCCCCATCAACATCCCTGCCACCTGGCTTGCCTCTTGCCAGCTTCCTCCTTTTGTTAGGATGTTCCCACGCAGATCTAATAATAGCCTCAACAGATGAGTGAATACGAGTAACAGTTCTTTCTGCCTGCTTTCAGGAAACTATTTCCCCCATTTGTTTCTCTCATTTTCCTGCTGTGGTATTTAGCTCCAAATTTTAACGGCCCATTTAACAAGGGGAAAGCGTCTTCTAGGAATAACTTGCCCTGGGCTATTCCATGGGCTGCTCAGAAGTGAAATCCGATCATTTATACTCCCTTCAGTAGAAGAGGACCATCCTCTGAACCCAAATAAAGCACAACTAGACACAGAGATGGAAAGCGAGAGTGTTTTCTTCCCCATTCTCCCTCTCATGCCCCTTTTGCCATGTTTGTTATCGAAGTGCTTTAGAAAGTAAACATCACTGGGAGGCCAGAGCTGAGCTAAGTCTGCTAAGTCTGCTCTGACTTCAGGTGGAATAATAAATAAGAAATGTTACAAAAAGTCATTAATTTTTGTGGGGCAGGGCATTTATTTCTCAGCCCACAGTGGTGAAGTGACATTGCACTCTCATGTGCTGGTTGGTGACACGCCTCGTGTTGGTGTGACTACTTCAGGTTGCTCGCTGGATGCTGGGGATCAGTCCACCACCCAGGAACGAGGTGCACAACCATGGGAGAATGGTATGGAGAAGTCCGTGGTACGGAGAAGTCCTTGGGCCAGCAACGGAGAGATGCGTGTCCATGGGAGCTAAGGAGGACAGGACGGAGAATGGGAACAGACAGCTCTGTGAAAAGCCAGAGGGGCAGCTTTGAAGGAAGACATGTGGTAGAAATGGAAGTTGGTGCCAAAAAAAAAAAAATAGAATGAAAAATGCTGTGTAAGAGCAATCAAGTTGCTGAAGACCAACCAGTTAGGACAGGGAAAGAAGCAACCAGGCTACTGCTGATGGATGAAAGTTCAATTTCTTCCCCAGAAGATGGGAAAATTACTCTCCCATCTTAAAAAGAATAGATAAAAGGGTAAATAAAAGCCCTCAGGAATCAGACAGAGCCAGAATCAAGGATGGGGAGGAGGACCAAAAGAGGAAATACCCCAGCAGTACTGGAAGATGAGATAAGGAGAGGAAGGTGAGGCAAGCCCTTGGGCAGGAGAAAGCACTGAGACTGTGGGATAGGAATGGGGGAGTGATAGGTAATGAAGATGGAGAGAGAGAAGGGCCAGGGATAACAGGGAATAGAGCAAGTGGAGAGAAGTGGAAGAAACATGACTACAATAGCCGGAGGAGGGAGAAAAAAAGAAAAAATGATGAGGGCTGAACAACCAGAAAGACCTGGGAAGGAAGATGTGGGAGGAATGGAAATCACAGCACCTGACCAAATTTTTTCCTATTGATCTCCCCAGGGTGCTCGACAGAAGTCTGTGCTCAGACTCCCCTCCCCAAAGGTCACGTGTTTTAAAATGATTACTGGGAGGTGCAGGAACTCCAAAAGCAGCATTGCTCCTTCCACACAGCCCACGGCCCACCTCTTTCACTCCTGTGACCCACACAGAAGCAGGGCTCAGGCCCCCATTTCACTTTTTACCTGCTACCACCTCACACCAAATATACCTTTTACACTGTAAAGGGCATGTAAATGTAAACTTTATACCAAAATTAATGCAACTGCATAGAGGAAAACAAATTCCTCTATAGAATTCAAAAAGGAGCCCAGGATAAAATGAATATTTTACATGCAAGCCACTGCTATTCAGGGCATCCTATTCCAGCCACAGAGAGATGTATTTTGTAGGAAAGTGAGCTAGTAGAAATTTATCTTTATCTTTTAAAAGTTACGGATCTTGAAGGCTTTGCTTCCCTTTCACCATTATTCTAGGTTCCTAAACATTTTTGCTGCTGTTTTTCACTTTGGAAACACTTACTCTTAAATAGCAGAAGATACTATGCATACAAAGCCTGTGAATTTTTAAGACAGTCACTCAGACCTGAGCAATACAAAGAGAAAAGAAGTGAAGGGTTGGAGACGGGCAGACGGTGAGCTGTGCAGACAAGCACTGCAGCCGCAGTGTTATTGCAACATGCTAAAGCATGGCTTGCCAGAACTTCTAACTCCCTACTTTTACAAGCTTAAAAATGCAAATACAAGGTCTCACTGTAAGGCTGAAAGTTGGGAGCTCAAGTTTCAGCTAAAAAGTACATTCCTCGTGCTGCCATTACTTAAGATTATGAAAGAATTGCACGCATATTGAAAAACCTGATTTGGTGTGTCTCTAAACTAAACTAAAAAAAAAAAAAAAAAAAAAAAGAAAGCTTACTTTGTAATTTGGAAAGGTAAAGAAAGATTTTGGAAAGGTAAAGAAAGGGATGAACAGCATGAAAGGTGCTTTTCATCAGTTGATTACATATGTTTGTTTTAAAGTGATTGTATAGGTATCGTTTTCACAAAAGTGCTCACCCGAACTTCAATAGAGGTTTTGAATGTGAAGGAGTAAATCAGTGCTGCTGGGTTACCCTGTATTTGAAAAAATAGTTTTGGACATTTTTTAAATGCATAATGCTTACTATTATATACACACGACATACACTTTCTATACTATAGTTACAGGACCGAACCTGGTAACACTTCCCCAAATACCCTGAGCACCCAAGCAGCTCTGGCTTGGGTCTCTGAGCTGCCCTCCCTGCATCTCAAACCATGTCAAGGCGACCGCACTGTGATGAACTATCCTCATTAACAGTGAACTTCTGTGTTTTGATGAGGTAAATGAATAACTATGTTTCCTCCCTAAGTGGTCTATAAATCATCAAGGCATTTAGCCACTTAGCTGTGTGCTGTCAAATATACTTTGCAATGGCCAAACACAATCCATATGATGAACTTACACAGCTGGAATTTTCTGAGCACCAGTAACTTCTTCCCTCATGACTGAAAACAAAAAAAATTGGATGAGAAGCAAAGCTACACCAGTACTTTGCTGTCCACCTGAATCCACAAGCAGCCTGACCCCAAGATGCTGTAGGATGTCAAAGGTGTGAACTGCAGGAAAGGAAGAAAAAAAAGAAGCAGGAGACTCACAGAGAAAGAGAGAGAAGAGCAGGGAAAAAAGGAAGAAAATAGATAATAAAGGAAAATAAGTATCAGTGACCCAAGGAGGCACAGATTTCCTGCATAATGTGCAAAGTAGAGGCAGAATAAAATAATCTATAGCTAAAAGGCAGAGATAATATTCACCACAGCTTTCGTGCACTGTCACACTGTGTGTCAGCAGAAAGACCAGTGTTCACAGATACACTAGAGTCAGATTTGGAAACAGAGCTGCCCCTGTCCGCTGCTGGGTCTGGACTCACGCCATTTTCTGCCATTTCAGCTCAGCTCGACTTTGCCTGTGGGACCGCCATAGTGCTGTGGTGGACACAGAAGCAGAGAGTTAGAAAGCATCTCCTCTGCCTTCCTTTCTGCTGAACTGATTTTAACCTAAAATAAAGGGGGGGGGGGGGGGGGGGGGGATAAAGGATCTGACTGTGCTTGACCTTTTTGCCTCTGGCAGCACAGTGAGCGGAGCCTGGGGGCAGAAGGATGAGCAGAATGCTTTCCGAATCTCTGACACAGACGTGCGGTGACGCCCAATTCACCTGGTCCTGCCAGAGCAGCAGCCAACCTGCCTCCCTTGTGCTTGTTCAGACCCATCGTCCCCAGGGGCTGCTAAAAGCGGAAGGATGTATTTTCCCTCACATTAATTAATATATATATATATATCTGCACCCTTTGTGCATTCAGTTAAAAATTACACACTGAAAATCCCAGAGGGCTCACAAAAGGGAGGGAGTCCGCTTGCCTTCGGGCTAACCCCGCTAACCCATGGCAGGTGAACGCGGCCCGAGCCCCATCCCCACCCCACTGGGGTGGCTGCCCCCAGGCCCCAGGCGTGAGGCCCGCAGGCCCCCGCCATGTCGCCATGTGGCGCCCAGGCCGGCCGGCCGCCATCCCCTCGCCTGGAGGGGCCCCTAGCGGCACCGTCCCGTCCCCGGGAGCGGAGGCCTCTCTCTGCTGCCTTTCTAAATCTGTGTATGTATCGCAGGTGTTCGTCTGTACTCGAGACATATTCACAAGCTTCACTTCGCCCTGGGGCCCCGTGAGAGCACAAGCACAAACACAAAGGGGCACGGACAGACAGCCCACGAACCCTTCCCGTGATCGCTGGTGGGGATGTGATTAGGCAGGCAGAAGTCAACCAGAAACATAATCGCCCGCTAACACCAAGTTTAGCACAGTCACCACGGAGTCTCTACAGGTCCCACAGAAGTGGTACACCAAAGGCCACCGGCTCAGGCCACGTGCATTTGGCTCCCCTCCAGAGGCGATGTGTTAGGGGAAGTCACTAAATGAGGTTGATGAGGTGGTGACAGACCTCGGGAGGTCTCCAGCCTAGCCTCCTGCTCCAGCAGGACCAGCCCTGACTCCACATGAGGTTGTGTAGGGCTTGGTCCAGCTGGGCACTGAAAACCTCCAAGGAAAGAGCACCCGCAGCCCCTCTGGGCAACTTGTCAGTGTTTAATTATCCTCACAGAGATTTACTTTTTTCTAATAGTTGCTCAGAAAATCCCATTTCAGTTTGCAACAATTGTCCTTTGGAGGCTGGCTCCATCTTTTCTTTAACGTCCCCATAGGTACAGGCAGGCTGCTTTAAGGTCACCCCAAAGCTGCCTCTTCTCCAGCCCCTGCCCCTCAGCCTCCTCCACAGGGCATGCTCTCCAGGCCCCTGACCATCAGAAAACCTAGTACTCTGACTGGTATACATGATTAGCTACTGCCATATAAACTGGCATAAATGCTAAAATGTATATATGTGAAGCCACAGCTGGAATATTAGATAGTTGTCTAGCACAACAGCAACAAACTTCACAACTACACATCTGTTGAAATGAAAGGCTGGCAGCAGAGATCATGTATGGTTTAATAAAAGGGCAAGCCTCTGTCAGGGCAGCAGAGGGAACCTAGTTACCATTTTTCACAAGGCATGACTCACTATGAAATGCACATGAATATGCTAAATGCCTTTAAAACTTAATGCTTTCAGTATGAGTCATGCTCCAAAATGCTAGTGTGTTTTATACCAAGAGAGCCCTCTGATTCACATACCAAAGAGGAGCATAATGATAATTCGATGCAGGTAAATTATTTGTAGCAAGACAGACGTCACACTAGACAAATACGAGCTGCAGTCCAAGAAACCGTGCTCAGTGCCTCACACTTGGGGAAAACTAGAGGAATGATTGGCACCTTCGTATACATTGCTGGGAGTAGCAATAATTAAAAGAGCATTAGTGGGAGAAACATACCTCTTCCAGGAATGTTGGCTCAAACTTGAAGCCTGCATGACCACAGGCACTTAGCATCGGATGACAAAACACTTTGAGAAAATGTGGAGCTCTGACAGACTGCAGGAGACCCCTTCCCTTTGTACACCATCAAAACCCATCTCCAGCAGAGAAGGGAGGCCTGAATAAATCTCAGAGTCAAAGGAAACACAGGAGGTGGATCTGGGCACCCTGGGTGGTTCTCCGGGAGCAGCTCTCCTCTGCTGTGTCCAGGAGCCACATCCCTGGGCAGAGGCAGAGCAGTACTGCACCCAAGCTGGTCCCTCGCACCCGTTCAGGTGCCCTGGCAAGTCACTGATGCGTACATAGCAAATTCAACCCCTGTGCAAAACGACCTCAGTACACCCAGTAAGCTGACAAGGTCAAGAGCTGCTGCACAGAAGTAGGCACAAACTCAGTACCCTGGCTCAGGGACACTGAATAAAAGTCACAGATTCAGCTTCTGCAACCTGTGAAGACAGCATCAAAACCGCCCAGTCAGACTGGTTAGCTGGCCACTCCACTCCCCTGCACTGGAATCAGGATTTCCAACTTGCTCCCCAAGGGAGCTGGAAAAATAAGTCGTCACCATTACAGAACTGCACCAAGACATGAGGAGATCAGCAGCAAGACTCCCACTGACACAGGTAAACTCAACCAGGTACCCCAACAGGCTCCAAAGAAACTTGACCCAGAAAAAAAACTAACTGCTATTCTGAATGGGGGAAAAAATAAAAATGGGGAAAAAAAAGGAAAAAAAAAAAAGTACTTCTTATCCTTTCTTTTTCCTTCCATTTCTCCCATTTACAAGCTTGTCTCTGCCTAGCAGCTGATCACTCATTTGTCTATGTTTCTAAGGGAAAAGTATTGAACATGCCCAGAACAAGAGAGTATCAGAACGGTCAGTGCAGTCTGCCCGTGAGCTGCAGAGCCATTGATCTCAGAGACACAGAGACACACATATTTCTTCTTTCAGCTGCCATTGATCACTATTTTTTCAGACTAACCAATGCAGAAAAAACACCATGAACGTTCAGCATGCCAAAGCATACTTGAACTGCTCCGACATGTTACGCTGGAATTAAAACAAAGAGTTATTTCTGGTTTGTTTTATTTCCTCGCTAGTGTGTCAACTGTTTCAGGATCCCGTGCCGACAGCAACTACCCTTTGCTGAGAGCTAATGAAGTTAACTTCAAAAGCAGCCGTGTCCTGGGCTAGACCTGATGCTGGGGATCAGGCGGAGGCTACCTGGTAGTACGAGGTATTGTGCCCAGCACTGATGTGCTGCTTAAAGTACGGACGGGATGCTGTGGATTGTGAACTCACCAGAAGTGAATCAAAACCTTAATACATCTGGGGGGTCTCTGAACAAGACAGGCTTCCCTGCCACTGAAGCAGGGAGAGGGTCTGTACGCTTGTCCTGGCTTGAGGACACTCGTGGCACAAGAGCATCCCACCAGAGCTGGGGCTCAGCTACAAAGGGCTGGCAACCAAGGTGCTAACTCATAATGTATCCGTAAACACTTTTATTTTTCTGGAGCTACATCAAGGTCTGGAAGCAGAAAAAACAGTTACTCCAAACCAAAACTTGGCACTGTGACCCTGCTTGTGATTATTTCAAAGCCAGCAAATTCCCAGGATAGTTAATAGCATAGTGCTCTGCTTAGCAGGGAGAAAATCCACAAAAACAAAAGTGGAATAAATGGAGAGGCAGCGGTACCTCTGAGACACCAAAAGTACAGAGGGCTGCAAACCAACCAAGGGTCAACAACACACAGCTTTTGCAAAGTCCACCAAGGCACACGCTGAGAGGAAAGCGCAGACACATCTTGAGAGGTAGCTACTTCTCTCTGCTCAGCCGCAGTGAGGCTTCAGATGGAAGACTTTGCCCAGCCTGGAAAATAACCCTTGTAGAAAAAGGTGGGCACATTTGGGATAGCGTCCAAGAAGCAAGCAACATGTTTAGAAGAATGATCTATAGATAAAAACTCAGAAGTCTGAGTGGGGAGAAGGCAACAGAGGTGACAAATACATCCCAAGATGTATTGAGACCAGATAACAGTATGAAAAGGGCAGTTATCAGTTCTGCAAGCAGAAAAACAAACAAACAAACAAACATACAAACAAACCTTCCTCTACATCTAATAAGTTTTAAGTAGAGGGTAGTAGGAAAATTCTTTTTGACTGCATGGAGAATGAAAGCCTGGCATGTTTTTTTTTTTTTTTTTAAGGTTGTGAAATCACCCTCATCAGAGGTTTTGAAGATAAATATCTATCCTTCTTGGGGGCAAGGAGATGGACTAGGAGATATCTTGAAGTCCCTTTTGGCCCTAAATTTCTAGAAGTACTCCAGTTGCACTATTATACCCTTTCTTGTCAGTAGGCTCCTACAGCAAGCCTTAAATAAAAATAAATAAATAAATAAAAGTGCCCTTAATTTAGTTCCATAAAAATGATTCTCATCTTCCCCCTTGCTTTGATTTTATTGAGTCACCAGCCCATACCTCTGGGTCACACCTCGCTGAACAGAAGAACCTCTGGTGCTCACCCATGCCATAAACATGGTGGATGCAAAACCCATCAGCTCTGGCAGCTTTATGACAAGACGATGTCACAATGTCAGCTTTATGACTACATGGCAGCATTAACCCCGGGTCTTGCACAATACCCACAGATAATGGCTTACTGAATATACTGAATTTCACCAAGGAGCGGAAAGCAAGTCAGAGGTGAGGGGCAGGAACGGATAATTGAAAGATTTAAAACAAATATGTAATAGTCATATCTGCTTCCTGTTTCCAGAGTTAAAGGAATTTCCTGTTTCCAGAACCAGCTATTTAAGGAAAATACTGACAACAGAGGGTGGTTTTTTTTCCCCTCAATACCGCCAAATAAAATAAGTTAATAGGGCCAGTGTTCCTGAGCACATTCTTTGGGGAGGAGTGGCTGCTCGTTTGCAAGCTGCGCAGATCAACGCATCCCTGGCGAGCGAGCCACCGGCCTGCCCGGCCACCATGTGTGGTGGCCACCTGGAGAAGAAGGACGAGGAGAGCTTAGAGAGCACCTGCAGCCCCTGCACAAAGAGGGTTCTGCCTTTCAGCTCCTTCTTCCAACCCGTGACACTCTCACCTGCAATAAATATTGGGGTCAATCCAGACTGAGTGGAATATCTCCACCGGCAAGGTGGGACCCTGGGTCAGAGGGCCAAGGTCTGCACAACAGCCCCAGCAAGGAAAAACGTGACAGCTTCAGTGGTAGGTGCGCAGAAAACCAGGCTGGATGAATGCAACGTAAAGGCACACAGTATGTTCAGCTCCAGTTCAGCTCCATCCCTATCTTCTCTATATTGATATTATCTTTATATTGAAAAAAAAAAAAAGTGGTACAATAGAATAGAACAGAATAGTTCAGTTGGAAGAGACCTAGGAAGATCACCTAGTCCAACTGAGTGACCACCTCAGGGCCAAACAAAAGATAGAGCACATTATCGAGGGCATTATCCAAGTGCCTCCTGAACACCGACAGCATGGGCATTAACGATCAGACGGGTGGAAGCTCCTTTATCACTCAGTGTTGGATATTAGCACAAGTACATATTTTCCAAACAGCCTACAATATGCATCCAGTGGAAACTAGTATTCTGGTGGAAGGCAAGACAAAAAGAAGCAACGATTTCCATTCTGCAAGAGGAAAATGACTGCAGTAACAAGGGTGGCCAGAGCACCAGGGGTAGGTGCTGCAAGAGGGGGATCTCCGAGGGGAGCCTGGTGCCATCCCCAGGGCCACCCACACCGACAGACGGGGAGAGCCAGCATGGGCAAGGGGCCCCACAACCAGCCCCAGCTCTCTGCTCCTGCGATTACTCGGCAAAATACCTGAAGACTTATTTTCTCCGAGGATGAAGCCGGATGCCTTTCATTCCAGCTGTTTTTACAGATTAGTCAGTCAAGGAGACACAAAAGAAATCCTAGATTGCTCACTTGTGTAGTATTGCTGTCATGCTGTAATTTTAGTAGTTTCCATCTCCGCTTCAGGGCAGCTCAGACATGTAAAAGGAAAAAAGAGGGGGGTACCTTCAGTTTACAATAGCAGCTCAATGTTTGCAAACTGCTTTAACGTAATGTTTAGCGAGGCATTAGAGAGAACCATTTGCTCACGTTTAAGTGACTTAAAGGTATATCCCTGCTGATAAATGCAGTAGGGCCCTGACCTCCCCAGAAATATATACCAAAAAAAAAGGTTTGTAAGCAGGACTTCATACCTGTTTATGAAGGAAAAACAGATAGATGGGGTTGATGAAGGGTTCGCTGGGCTTTCATGCGGGAGGCTGTGCAGGCAGAGGGGAGCTGGCGCTGCTTTATGGGGGGACAGAGGTGGGTCGCGTGCCCCCCGCCACCCCGCTGCTCGTGGCATGGGGCCCTTCCAGGGTGGCAGTGGGTAAAAGACGCGATGAAGCATTTCTGCTAGTACAGAAACAGCAGCCTGTAAGCAGCCTTCTCCTCCCGTCCTCCAGGGTCTGCTGCTCTCCTCCGTACCTCACACGGCACGGGGCTTACCCCTAGCCTCGATCTTGATCAACAAGTCTTCCAACACAAAAATGTTAAGGCTCTGCCATCGTCCTGATCTCAAAACAGAAAACGGAGCCTGAGAAGTCGCACCAGGCTTCATAATTCAGGAGTTTCCTGATGGTCTTCTTCTTCCTGCCTCCACAGGAATCCACAGGCTTATCCATCTGCAGTTATGCAAAGCACATTTAAGCAGGCACAAATTCGGGGGAAAGGAGGGGAAGGGAGTTGGACGGGATTGCCACTACCCTTGCATCACTCCCATGATTAACTGGAAAGATTTGTTATGGGGAAATGCACCAAATGGGGGGAGCAGAAGGCAAAGACAAAGGCTTGGCAATGGTCAGTTTGGGTGTGAGAAACACACAAAAAATGTTGCTTCAGATTTTTGCAGTATTCAAATTAAATGTTCTTGTGTTATTGATACTTTTGTCCGTGAAATATTTGGGGTGTTTGAGTTAATACACAGACAGGTGTCCAAGCGATCTCTCAATCCCATTTCCTGCCATTTTGCACCAACAAACACAATGCTGGATGGAAACACGCCTGTTTGCCCCAGCTGCCAAACCACATACACATATTGCACAAATCTGGCGTGTTTTTCCTGGACACTTTTTCCACCTGTTTCCTGGAAGGCAATGACAGTCGGCAGGGAAAGAGCAGCGTTTAAGGGTCAAGGTGCTGTCAGCAGCCACACAAATGGGTGCAAAATCCATATGCCAGCTCTATGCCCTTGGGGACGCCTTTACCCCATTGCACTCCCTGTGTGGTTTTCTGGAGGGGGTGAAACACAAATCCTCCCGTTTCTCCTCTCAGGCCCATCCCCTGCCCCTCATCCCAGGCATCGGGAGCTGTGTTGAGCTCAGGTAGGTGAACGGGTGCCATAGGGCGTTCCTGTGGCCAGCACCTTGGTGGGCTTGCACAGAGACCTCCAACAGCAGGCTGTGGCACTAGCAGCTTGCAGAGCCGGCTCAGCGGCAGCCCACTGATGGCACGGTCAATCTGGGCAGCAAGGAAGCTCCCAGGGCTGATGTGAAAACTTCCTTCTCACATGCCCTACAGCCCAACACTTCTCCTGGGCTACGTTTCAGAGAGGATCAGGCACAATCAGGCTCCGGGAAGCCACAAAGATCCCCTACAAGTCCCTGCAGTGCCATTTGATTTTTTTCCCCACAAGCTAAGGGAACGTCTTGCAGCTTCAAGGGCTTGGCCAGAGCTGTAAAGGCGTTGTGTCCTTCTGACCACAGAGTAGCTGCAAATGTTTTGGGATGTGATCAGCAGAGCCTGTTTGCCATGATACCATGGGATTCCCAGCAAGCAGCCACTGCGGCGTTCCCGGGATCCCAGGGCCTGAACGTGTGGTGAGCTCAGGACGTGTCCAAACAGCTCCGAAGTGCTAGCTGGTGCTAAAAGGCAAATTCTCACCGCCTGGCTCGCACTCCCCATAGCAGAGCACAGGGCTGGACACACCAGTGCTGCTCTGTGACAGAGCTGCTCTGTCTGCCCCTGACAGCACTGCCGAGAGCTGTCGGAGATGCTTCCTGCAAGAGAAGGACCAAAGTTGCCTCCAGACCAAGCGTCCCGCAGTAACGGAGCACACAGTGAGACAAGGCTGCAGAGTCGTGCCCAGAAGCCAGGACGATACATCACAAGCAGCAATACGTTACTCAGTAATCTGAAGCACTGAACCGGACGGACCCGCAGTCATTCAGGAAGCCTGGAAGAAGGCAAACTGGGCTCCGATTTCACAAGCAGCTGAACAAGTGCAAGCTTGACAGCACCTACTCTGTAGCTCCTGACCTTCGGAAGGTATTGGAAAAGGTGTTGAGCAGGGAGAAAAATAAACATAAAAGAAATCAACCCCAGACTGGCTATGCCCCACCATTTCACAGCCGAGCACTCGATGCCATGAGGTGGAGGTGGCTGGCAGGGCCGAGCAAGGAGGGTCCCCAAGGCCGGTGGCGAGGACCTGAGTGACGTGACTGGTGAGAGCCACAAGCCGTGAGCCTCGCTTACAAGCTCACTGCCACCTCTGCCAACACCAGCGGGAAGCATCTGCCAAGAAAAACCTGGTGCAGACCGCAGCAAGGCAGGGAGCTGCCTACCGGCCAGGGAACGCAGCCACCAGCGCTTGCGGCTCCGCTTCACCCTTGCCACACCGGGCTGCGACACCTCGCTTCATTTGGAAGAAATGTATGCACAGGAACCAGATCTTTTTTTTTTTTTTTTCCTCCCAATGTCAAAATAATAGGCGGCAGCAAGTTTGTCTGCTTTCTTGGCATATGAGCTGTGCCCCAGACAGCATAACCGAGGACACCAGCTGAGGGTTTGCTGAACGGGAGCTTTGGTGAGTGATGCGGCAGGGTTTTCCTCCTGCACCAGGCACAGCCAGTGGCCTGGATCCTGCATACTTCTGGCTTTCTGCGCTGTGATTTTATGCTACCGTGGCTTCAGTCTGAGTTAGTAAGGCAGCTTGCATACCAAGAAAATATTTCACTAATATTTACGAACAAGTTCTGGGTTTGCGTGTTAAGCATAACCAGAAGAGAAAAATTAAAACACTCTGCATAGGCTAGGTGCTTGAAAAAAGTATTGAGAGATATTCTAACACCGTTCCTGTGAAAACTTTGTTATCATGAATTACTCCAAAGCCAGATATCCACAGACCACACACATTAGCAGAACCTAGATGGAAGTTATGCAGAACGTTCAGATAAACAAGCAATTACTTATCGTGTCGAAATCAAGCACAGTCACTTTCCCCTTGTTCTTTTACAGGTAAAATAATTTCATTATATGTGCATCGTTTTTTATCTTTTAAGTGCTGTTGAGATGCCATTTACATTTACCAACTTCCATTTCACATCGTTTCAGCTACTGGGGGCATACCCCCAGAAATCTCAGGCAATTTTAACTACATTTTACTCCTAGTGAACTAGCAAAAATTGACACAGCAGAAATTCAGGCATTTCTGCACTTCAGTTTGTTCCAAAGGGGGGCTGGGACTCCCTGCCACTGGCTTTCACTTCTGTGAAAGCTTATCACAGGGCTCATCAAGAAGAAAAAAAAGGCTTTCAGAGCCATTTTAGGAGGAAAAAAAAAAGTTTGGCACATGTAGCATTGGAGATGAAATGGGTTTGCAGGTGAGAGAGTAAAAAGAGCAGACGTGAAAGGTAAATTCAGAGAGGAAGGAGCTGTGGAGGGCGGGCAGCTGGAAGAGACAACAGCAGCGATGCAGGGAGGGAGGGGGGAAGAAGAAGGCTTGCACATGCGGAAGAGAAAATATAATCCTCACCTCCGCACAAGAGAATAGCGATGGAACTGGAAAAGGAAAAAAGTGGTGAAGAAAGGCAAACAGTATGTCAGGTAGTGCATGTGATGCAGGGAAGTGGCTGGACTGGAACAAGCTCGCCGACATCAGGAATACCCTGAAACTGGGATTTTCAGACTGCATCCATTAATTTATATTTCACGTACCTAGAAGGGAAGTCAAGGCTGTCCGTTCTACCTGACGGACCTGACTTTTTTACTGAAAGATACCACTATTTGCATTGACTGGGTAAGCACAGTGAAATCAAACAAAAGATGCAGCAAGACAAAACCATGAAAAATAGAGAGGATTTCATCAGCTGCTAGACAGCAAAGCACCGTAGGGCTTTTAAAAGCTAGGGGCACTTTGATCTAGTTTTACACTTACTATTCATTTTACCTAGCAGCAACTGATGAGAATAACAAAATGTAACCTCGCAAGATGCAGTCTTACTAGTGGCAGACACAGCAACATGCAGATCTACGGCTGATTTAAGAAATCAAAGCAGGTGACACGGATTTGGTCTAATATATCGATGTCCACACAAACCTCTCAGATCACTATCAACTCCCCATATTTTTCAGGGAGTAACACACGACTCTAATCAGATTACTCCTTGAAGACATAAAAAATTATGCGACTTTGAAGATCAGCTCAAAACCATGTGAAATGGCCTCATGGATTTTCGGCTGCTTTCAAGCCAAGGAGCCTTGTACTCAGGAGACGGAGGAACTGCTAACAACAGGTCTTGCTTCTCAGAACTGTTGATTCCCATGTGCAGTTTCAACAGTGAGATGGGGACACAGCGTATGTGCACTGAATCCAAGGCCTCAGCCTTTGCACATAGGCTTTGTACAACTGGTGTAACGCTACAGTGCAACGCAATGTTTTGTGTAATTGCTTCATACTACTTTTTTTTTTTTCAAAGCCACTGGTTTATTTGCAGAGTTTAAACATTTACTTGTAAATGGAAAGATTTAAAACATACAGATAGCATCAGCTCACATATCATCAGACCACAACACATCTGGAAGGCACGCACGCTGCTATCAGCAGTCCAGGGGCCTGCTCAGCCTGCCTCCAAAATCTGAAAGTCCCCTTCTAAAGCAGATTCTTCCTGAGATGAGTTTAATCCTTTTTAGCAATGAAAGCATGCCATCTGCATTCACAGTGCGTACCCAAGGGCCCCAAATCTGAAAGGTCAATCATCTGCCATTCGTTAATGACAAGGAAATCAGTGTAGCCATTCCCCATCCCGTGACCCTCAGGGTGATGGGAGACTTGAACTCGAATTCAGTAGACCTTGTCATGACCCCATGAAGCAGCTTCTTGGGGCTGAAGGATGCGATAGGCACGTGGTAACCACATACCTATTGCAACAGTTTATATGGATTAGCTGGTTCGACACATTTCTGATCTTTTGAAGTATTAATACAACTTCCTATCACCTAGGAAGCAACCTTCCCCTTGTATTCAGGCTCCCTGGTCAGAAGAGGAAGAACTTTGTTTTATTGAAGATCAAAGCACGCTTTCTCCACCATAAATCCTCGCTCCATTCGCACCCCCACACTTTGAAGTGGCCAGCTGGCTAACGCCGGGTACCTTTGCCAGTGCTGAAGGTCAGGGCCCAGCTCAGCCGTGGTGCGGTGACGTGGGAAACGCAGTGCTCACAGTCACGGGTGTTCCCCGTCCACAGTCAGGCTAATTGAAGTACAAGCAGTCGGCCCAATAATTACATGTCAGGCTCATATTTGGGGCTTTTCATCTGTCCGCTCCGAGTGCATTACAAGAGGAGAGGTGTGTCGTTATTGCTGTGCCGTACGGGGAAACTGAGGCACGGAGAGGTGAATCTCCTTACTAAGTTCACTTAGTGGGTTGAAACAAAGCTTGGGAGGGGACCTGTTAGCACAAGTTTGAACCTAAATAGCAAAGAAAATGAAGTTATTATCTGCATTCCATCGAGTGCTGTACCATATGGTTACAGGTGGGCATGAGTCCAAGCTAAGCACCCGAACGGCTCCTTCGGCTCTAGTGAGACAAACAAAACCCAAAACTTGCATCCTCGTATTAATCAGAGCACTCCTTTAAGCTTTCCCTACGTTTCTGCTGACACTGAAGTATGAGGATCCATTTTGAAAATTTAATGAAGGATAAATCCAGCAGATGAGAACAGCCATTAACAAGACATGTACCTGATCCTGTCTTCTCAAACATCTCAGCTTCTGGGAGGATTTTCATTTTTTTTTAACATGACTACAGGCTCTTTCCTTTTCTGGCAAGACAGTATTTGGAAGTAAACTTTAACAAAGCTCTTGCTAAGAGCACCTTGGTTCCTGATTACATCTGTAGCGTGTATCAAGCAGATACACATTAATTATTCTTTAGCAAAATCAGAGATTCTGAGATTTAATAATTCAGTGCTCGTGATACAAGAACTAGCAAGTCTTTCATTATTCAGTAGCGTGCAGCTTCCCAAACAGAAGAAAAAGCAAATGAAAACCGGGTATAAATTGTTTGGCTTTTCCTTGAAAACTGCTCTGTTCTGCTGCCCTGCTGCTTCAAGCATCTGACCTCTCCCACTCCAAACTCATGTGAGCTGGGGAAAAGGAGGCAGGGGACAAAGGACAGGGCAGGAAAGCCCCCACCTGGGTGCCCTGCGCAGACGGGATGGGCATGCAGAGAGCTTCAGCATTAAAAGGCTTGGTTTTGGTTTAAAATGATGCTTTCCTGGGTTTCTGCTCTCAGATGTAGGATCAACCCGTTCTGGATTGCATGTTCTCTGCTGCCAGAGGGTTTCCATGGAAAAGCATGGAGAAGACACGGGGTGGTACCACTGCTACTCCCATCACACTAAAATCAGACAAGCACATCCAAGCTGGAGTGAATGCAGCAACGCTACTCCGCTCCTCACGTTCAGAGGCTCTTCCTCCTCTGCATTGTAAAGGCTCGAGCATTTAACCCAAGAACCAGAGCCAGCCTGCTCAGACAGAACAGGGCCGAAAGCCAGGCAGCCCCTCAGCACCGCGCAGGTTCCCCGTGCTGCGGGGAGGAAGGGGAGGCACCCTGCTCCGTCTTGTCCCCGCGCATTCCGTGGCTTCGCCAAGGCGCATCTGAAGCACACAACGCCACCACAGATTCAGACAAAGGCCCCCCAGTTCCCTTTTAAACAACTTAAACAACGGCACTATCTAGGGAAAGAAGGTTTACGTTAAGCAGGGGTGTACACCCAACTGAGAAACAAGCCTAGTGCAGGTTGAAGTGTTCTTTTTCTGGTATTCCTGATTCAATACTTACATCAACTCTGAGCTTTAGTAAGCTCTTAACATATCTTTCACACCTCTTTCTCCATAGTAAGATGTCACCAAGCCACTTCTCTAAGAAATCCTTCTTTATTTTTATGCCCTCCATAAACTGACAGACAGACACCCTTGGAACTAATTGCCAAACTACTTTTTTCTTTTTTTTTTTTTTTTTAGCATACAAGGGTCAGTGTAAGAATTTAACCTTACCAACGGGGAATGTCGCCCTAGGAATAAGTTGTTAACAAGCATTTCGGTACTGAATAGGATGCTGTGCACTGTCCAGGAGAGGCTGAAATATAAAAGCACCCTTATCTAGATGGGTGCCCGCCTGCCTCAGACAACAGGGGAACTAACGCAACAACAAAAACAAAGCAATTAACATGAAGCTGGGTGTTGGAAGGGGGCAGGAGATGCTGAAACAAAGGGATCTCCCCCCTGCAAAGATTAGGAAGGTATTCAAAGGAGACGAGCTCCGAGGGTATTTCGATATGGCACAAGCAAGGCCTGGCCAACCCAGACAGACACAACCCCCCCTCACCATCCGCACGGGGAAGGGGTGACCTGAGGGTGATACCTGGCTCAGCAGACAGCAGGAAAATTAGGCAGAGCCCAGAGCAGCTCAGCAAGGGGTATGGAGAGGCAGCGACAGAGAAGATCCAGTGAGGATGACCCAACAGTTGCCCAGGCTAAAGAGACCCAGGGGAAACGGGGATGCTATTATATATGTGTACGTGTTCGTATGTGTGCCTGAGTGAGGTAAACCTCACTTCCAGAAGGAAGGAGGTCTCAGCGATGACAGTGAAAGATAATTACAGCCTGCGAAGGTCTGAGCTCGTAAAGACGGAAGCAGATTTCCTCGAAAGTTCGCAGCTGAGGATTTGTACACGTAGCCTGGTCGCAGGGGATGAACGAGAGGCAGGGGCAGAAGAACTGTTCCCTGCATGCCCAAATGGGATGGGACTGGCAAAGACACTGAAGGGATTAAGAAAGGGTGTTTGGGAGGGAGTCGTGGCCTAGAGGCAGAACATCGGGAAGAGTGAGGGGAGGGGAAAAAAAGAACAGAAAAAAAAAAAAAACACCTTTATATATAGTGTTAAAACCAAATCCCCAAAGTGAGGTAGCCCAGAGGTGAAAGGACTCAGGAGCTTATATAGGTGTTTTGCCTCATGCAGACCATGCAGTACTTCAAACTGAAGACGTGCACTTTGCAGGGCACATTTAAAGCCTGCTCACCTCCTCACCTCTCCACAGAGGAAGATAAAAGGCTGGCTGGATCCCTTTTAGTTCATGGTTTCATTTCTCCTTGCACCATAAAGTCTGAAGCAGCATGGTGACAAGATTCAAAGGGATCTCTGTTTATTTCCACTTATAATGTGCAGTGCAGTCCAGCCAGAACACTAGCAACAATTATTTCCTACAATTATTACCACATTTCACACCCTTTCCTCTGGGTTATGAGAAGCAGCACCCTTTCCTTGACAACAGCTGCAGCCAGCTTCCTTCCTCACCAGAGACCTGTACAGCCCCCATGTGTTTCTGGGTTTGTCCTAATATCCCAGCTCCCCTTCCTCTCCCTAAAGAAACAGTTTTCAGGCCTCTACCAGAAATAACCTGGTCCTGAACTTCGTTGAAGAAAAGGATGATGGTTTAAACCCTAAAACTTTCCATCATTTCAAATGCAGTAATTTAGACAGAAGGGCTTCCCCTACCTCTTAGTGCTACTTGGTGCTCGCTCAGTGTCCTCTGCCCAGGATCTTCCAGGGACGTCTAAACAAGGAGCCACAGAGCACCAGTGATTTCAAAGAGCTCCCCATCAATGCCACCGTGAACTTCACTCCTTAACAATGGAAGTGCATGCAACAAGGACTTTATTTTCATTTTATAGATGAAAGAGGTTGAAACGAAGAAATGGTTCACTTCCCAGAGCCCTAAAGAGTCTGTCGCAATTGTGCAGGCTCCTATAATGCTTCAACCCAAACACACATTCTGTGCAGGTCATCTTTAAACCCTACATACCTTCTCACCCCTCTGTAAAGAACAATAAGTATTCTTATTAGAGGAAAATAATTTATCTCAGTTAGGCAGCAACACCCCATGCATGGAGAGGGTGATGTGAGGAGAGCATTGTAGACGAAATCTACATCAAGTGGCAAAAAAACTCTTCAAATAACAGCACAAATTGGACATTGAGGGAGCAGAAATCTCTTTTTTTTTCAGTAAGAAAGACACTGTGATGGCTAGAAGACACTTGCACATACTTTCTTTGCAAGATGCTTCCTGTCCACAGGCCCAAACACATTCTGCCTTAGATCAGTCTCAAGCTCCAGCTTCCTGACCCACCTCCTCTCACTCGTTCCCAGGTAACACACATTTAATTACAACTGAGATAAAACAGCTAAATGGCCACTAGCAGGCTAATAATGACAACACACCTACATGCATAATTTCAGGAGATTACATCAAGCATTCTTAGCTGAGCTGAAACTGCTCGCATAACTGTGGGGGGAAGAGGAACGTGAGCTCACCTTTTCACCAAAACTTGTGGATGTTTTAGGAGAAAAAGCAGGAAGAAGGTCCTGTATCACCTTTAGGAGAGGTCACTGGAGCAAAATATGGGTGGCCAGGTCCTCAGTCTGTGGAAGAGTATTCAGTGGATCTGTTGGGCCCTCTCAAAATCCTGCCCAGGAAAGCACTAGACTTCTGTAGACCAGAAGTAGCTTGGCAAGCAATGAAGATGAAAATAAAAAAGAAAGAAAGAAAGAAGGAAAGACGGTGTGAATGCTGGATAGTGCTCTGGTATTTGAAGCATTGTGGCTATTTCTTAGACTTCTTTACCTGTCAGAAATGTCTAAAATGCAGCACTGCTTGACAGCAGCACTTAACCATCCTACATTCTTTATCGAGATAATTACACCCATAATAGCTGAACCTCTGCTCTGTACTGCGTCAAAGCGTTTTACCCTTTGTAATATAAACTCAAGAAATGGCTTAGAGCAAAATGAACTATGCTTTACCCATCAGCTAGCAAGATGCACGTATCTTGGCTTCCACAGTGCGGCTAATAAGCTGGACGGACAGAAACAAGAGAGAGCAAAAGCAGTTTGTTTACACAACCTAGTGCAAGATGCCCTTTGCTAGAATGCTGCCCTATAGTAAAAAGAAGCTCACCAGAAGTAAACATAAAAGCCCTGTTTTATAAAGCTCTGCTACTAGTTTAGAAGCTCAGGGTGAGTACCCGTAACGTCAGTGGAGCCAAGCAGGGATAAGTCCTCAAAATGTGCACGAGTACTTGGCAGAACAACCCTATGTGACAGTGAGGAAAGCCACTGGATTCCATGCCAACACATATCTGATCTGAGCTTTTTAATGGGAATGAAAAGTCTGGAGGGAAAAGAGCTCACTGGTATACTGAGAACCCCATATTCAAACTCTATTCAATCTTACATTAAACTTGTAAACGATTTCTTGATTTTCAAGGGAAAGGGTCCTTTGGACGCTGCTCAGAAGTCCCCAGCACTGCAACCCCAGCCATATCAGGCACACAGCCACAGCACAGCATACACACATACACGTACAAGGTCCTGAGCACGACATGCATTGACTTTCTAGTGGGTTTGCTCTTCAAACAAATGCATATTCCAACTGTTCTGTTCACTTTTACTATTTCTGTTCAATCCCTAACACACTCAACTTCTCTCTCCCAACCCCTACAAGCTGCCAATGCGCCAGGTGGGGTGGACCTTACACCCTGACCTTCCTCCCTCCCTTCCTTCTGCTCTCCCCGCTGCTCCTGGCATTTTGGGGGGTGCACATTAAGGAGTTAGCCGAGTACAGACAGAACTATCCAGGCAGCCAGGCTGGGTTTGTTTTCTTCAGGGCCAGCAAATCAAAGCAATTCTTGGAGAGCCCAGTAAAAGCTCTTGTCAACACAAGGGAAGTAGCAGCAGCGCACTGCTGGAAGCAGTTGGGAGAGAGGAGATGTCATGAGCTCTTAATTCAGCTGGAAAAATTCTTAATTTCCTGTGAAACCACTCCTTGAGCAGATCCACCTAAAAAAGGATGCCCAAGCAACTACCTCTCAAACCACTGCATAAGATGTAAGAAAGGCATCTCTCAAGTGAGCATCTTGCTTCTTGGTGTTCCCTACAGGAGTTACAGAGTGCCCAGCTAGTGCCACCCTTGTTATCACCCCTTACATACAGCCCGATACAATAAGAAAAAATATGTAGATCATTCTCATTGCCTGGCCCAAGCTGAAGGAATGACACCAACAGAAAGAAAGCCCACCATGACTGTTTAATGCCACGTAATTTGCCCCAATCAAGTATTCCACCAGGAACATTAAACAAAGCAACAACACACAAACCTATGCAACAACCAGAAAGCATCAAAAATCCTAAACAAGACCCTGTGTTCCAAAAGAGTTCAACGGGTATGTTTTTACTTGCCAAATAGTTTCAGAGCACACAGGTAATGCTTTTTTTTTTTTTTTAATTTGTTTCTTGGGGGAATTAACAAACTATATTATCTCTGTTCTGCTCATGCTACTCAAAAGAGGTGACAGAAAGAATTCTCCTCACCTCCCTAGATTATGTGTTACCCCAAATGTTTGTACGTTACAGTCACGCTATGGAAAATATTCACATGAGTAATCACACTGAAGTCATTATAACTACCCCTGCAAAGAAGCATTTAATCTCTTTATGCATTTGCTGAGATCAGGACCTGAAAGACACGAACGTGCTGAACTCATTTTGTGCAATGCACAGCATCTTTAAGTTAAACAGTCCATTTTTAAATGAATACCGTAGTAAAAATCTCCTTTTGTAATGAGCGCCAGACACCAAGAACCCCTGGCTTCACGTAGGCCCTTGCAATCCTATAAGCTCTTGGGAGGTCCCCATGTTTTTCTTTCAGTGTCAGGGGCAAATACCACAGACTCACTCTTCTGGTCCTTGAAACAAATTATCAGATGAAGAAAATGATGTGTCTGTACAAGGAAGACTGTACAATCAGCGGCATACCAGTGCACTGACCCCATTCAGCCCCACAATGGGGAATTGAAGCCCAGCACTTCCAAGCTGGGATCTTTCACTCAATACACCCAGGCTTGGGCTTTCAGCTAGAAGGGCTCCCTATCTCCAATTCCTACTGCCCAGCTTCTCAGTGAAGTCAAACCATGGATGGCAAGCCGTAATTGCTCTGAGACCACAGCCAAGACACTTCCCTTTGGCCCCTTGGACTCGGTGATCACCTGTGTTACATGGAGCAGAAAGGAAACATCTCCATGTGTGTCATCTCCTGTAACCCAGGAGCCCTCAGTGGCTACAAAAACTAGCTTCACATTTGGCACAGGCGGAACAAGGCAAGAACTGGCCGTACACAAAGAGGTTCTTGTGTATGCTAGATTTTTTGTTCTATGAATGTATCTATTTACTTTTGAACAGAAAAACCTTCAGGGTTTTTTATTATTATTACGAGAAATGTTTCATAAAGAAACATGGAGTAGGCTAAACGTTTAAAACATGACTTTCTCATTATTTAATTACGTGTTGTGAAAAAGTAGCTCTTTTGTTTGTTTCAAACTTACCTCCTAATAACTTAACTTGCATGCTCCCAAATTCTTACATCAGAAAAGACAGAAGAACATCATCTCCCTATTAATTTTCTCCACAGGACTCATAACTCAACAAGCTCCCACAATATCCCTCCCTCAGACACCTCTCGTCCACGCTGTAGAGTCATGACCTATTCAGCATTTCCTTGTACTGAAGCTGCTCTGCGCTTTGGAGCACCCTTATTACCTTTCCTTACATCTTTTCCAGCTCTACTTCTTTGTGTGTGTATATGTTTCGCATTTTTGTTGTTGTTATTGTTGTTGTTTTGGTGTTTTTCTCCAAGTTGGGGAAACAAACTTCACAAAGTATGCAACATACCTATGCACCACAGTAGCTATGCACTGGTATAATATCAACTTCAGTTTCATTTTCTATTTCTTATACAATAGCTTTACAGACAGAAAAAAAAATCACAGAATCACAGAACGGTTGAGGATCACACATTACTAGGTTTGAAACAAACTGATAAAACAGTATAAACGTCAAAAATCAGAGAGGAAGCCTAACTTCCTGTCTTAGTTTCCCCAATTCTCCATCTACCTTACTGTTGTCAACTTTATGTTTCTCAAATATTTTTTCTGTCCTTTAGGTTGAAGTGCCTGAGTACTTGGGCTGCTGCCTAAAGAAGACAGAGCAAAAGCTCTTGGTCCAGTTGTCTTCTCAGCCAGAATAAGTACGCAAAAACTCCTCCAGTGGAAAAGCTGTGACCTTCAACAAACAAACCAGCTCCAGTTAACAAGGTAGCTCACCCCCCCGCAGTTAAATATCCATACCAAACATGTTCTGATGAAAAAGAACAAAGACATTTGAATTGTGTTTGTAGTGCATCTGCGTTCTCAGCACTGTCCACTCATCATCAGTCATGAGCATTACGAGCACAGCATGCCCAGCGCCACCACCATCAACTGTAACACACGCTGACACCCAACACAAACGTGGGATGGTGAAGGAAAAGAGATTTCATTTAAATATGTGGCAAACACACAGAGAGAAGGAAATAGAAGCTGCACCAACAGCAATCCTTTTGACATAACATCTGTATTTTTCCCTCACATGTTGTTTACGATGCATGGCAATAAATTTCAAAAAGGAGCAACACCACAGCCTGTTCAGGGTTGAAGCTTCCAAAGAAACAGGACAATGTTTTACTTTCAAGGAGTCGGGAGCTAAGAGTGTGGGATAACTTGCCCAGACACTGCTAGCTAATCAGAAAGGAGAGAAAAAAATAGCTTTAGTGACTTGATCAAAGAATAGACCCTATCTAATAAAGTGAGGCGTGCCCTTTCCAATATATTAGTCAGAGAGGCACCTCTGGCTTCTACATTTATAAAATCGTGTGTATAATTGCCTGGGCTTGCAAATGCCACTATACGTATTTCTAGCAATGCTTTGAGCAGCATATTTTGTATGAGCTCTACCGTCAGGAAAGGTATATATTCTCACTCAACTGGCAGCAAACTTTGCTTATACAGAGACACTTTTGTAATGTTTAAATGCAAAAGTGTTCCAGAATAACTGGAATACACAAGGAGAGAATAGTTTGATTTTATTCCACCATATCTTCTATAATCCACTCAAAACCCGACACTTACAGCACTACAAAGAAAGATAGTTTGTCCAGAAGACAACAGAAAAATGTATTTATTCTTGCTAGCAACTAAATAACATGAATATTCAATTTTATCAGCAGCCTTCAATGTTAGCCTGGAATAACTAAAAAATGTGACCTCTCCTCTCTACTGAGTTCAGCGTGAGTTTGGCTCCAGCACTTACAGAATAGTTTTACCCAGTTGATGTTATTGATGTTATCTTCACAACCATGAGGAGAGCTGTAAATTGTTTCTGAAAGAGCACTCTCATTTCTGGAGACCTAGAAAGTATTTCCTGGCTGGACTCTTAGAAGCTGATCTGTTAATAAATCAACAGAAAAACATATTTTCTTGAGCAAGGAGGAGATAAAATGGATATTGTTAGTAAGAAGAAAAAGACAAAAGAAATCACATAGCCTAGGTTTTCATATATTCTCTCTCCTGTCTTCCTCTTAGATTGAGGCATCTATATATCTCATTTCTCTGGAAACACAATCGAACTCTTGCTGTCTTGCTACAAATAAAAGTTGTATGTCTTTTACTCAAGAAGGAGTGAGAAGCTCTAAAGTTACCAAGCTTGCCTCCTCCTCCAGCAACCCAGAAGGGTTTAGGTAACAGCTGCTAAAAGCACATCGGTCAAACACCTAGATGGCTTCTTCCTCTAGCTAGTCCCTGTCCAGAAGCTGTGGTGTAGTTGTCTGTATCTGCTAACCAGCACCGAACATAACCAACCTAACCCTGCATCTGTAGCAGATAAACAGATCTGTCATATTAGCAATAGCAGCAGATGGGCCAGAAAGCTTACAAACTTTATATGGTTCCTGTATTTTAGTGACATCATGGTCCATGCAAAAATATGTAACCAGGGTTTGAGGTTGTCTTTTTTTAAATTAATTTATTCAGAAGACGAATGAAGATGAAGCACTTATTTTCATAGCCCAGAGGGTATCAACCAGGCTGCAGAAACACTGAAATTAAAGCATGAATGGTCAATGCCTCCTCCAACCTGCCTTCAAGGAGACCAACTTCAAGGCCTGTAGCCTCTGTAAAGTGTTTTCTGCCCAAAGGCTGAGATAAGAATGAAAGGCAGGAGATAAGAAGGAAATGCTCACTAACAAGAGTAGTTAGTAAGTCTAAAGCCAGACTGAAAGCACGATTTAATGAGCTGAGCAAAGACTAGGGTTGCACAAGGAGCAGGTCAACTGCAGAAAGAAAAGTCACACAAGAAGTAGAAAATGAGGTTATAAGACTTAAAATAAATAAATAAATAAACTTGGTTAATTTGTTTTCTGGAACTTCCATTCACCAAGTCATTACAACCCCCCATTTCTCAGCATTTAAAATTAAAGAAAGGTCAGGCTTAATAGCTATTCCAAAAGGTCTACTACAGTTACTTACAGCAGCTATTGCTAGGTTTCTGGCAAAAAAAGTGTAAACCATGTAAGTGGCTGACACAAAAAATAATCTTTCCCAAGAACAAGCAGTGTGGTAATAAGTGATCCTCCTCTAATAAGCTGCTGGCAACTATGGCTCTGTCAATCACCTTAAGGTCTGTCAAAACAGACAAGTATGGCTGAGGCAGGCCAACATTTTGTGGTGTTTTTTGCTGTGTTTTGTTTTTCTTTAAAGAATGAGCCCATTGCATCCGAGGGCACTAGCTAACTAATCTTGCTCATATCCCTGTGATTCAAAAAGTTATTCCATTTGTCTCAAAAAAGCGTGTCCAAACACCGTGGGTGGAACACGCCAGACGGCACTTGGTGCTCCCGGGTCTCCCTTTACACAGAGAAACTTGAGGCTGGAGGACCCAGGGGAACCTGTTATACAGGAGCCAGTTACAAAAGGACCTGGCCACAGCAAAACACACAGGAAACATGGAAATCATCCACCAGATCTGCTGTTAGGTGCCACCACCATATTCAATGGGGTGTTACATCTAGATGGCCTGGCCTACTCTCATGGCTGGCCCTGCTACAAGCAGGAGGTTGGGCCAGAGACCTCTGGAGGCTCCTTATGAGCCTTATGAACTGCCTTACGATCCCACAAATACCTGTTCTCAAACTGTAATTCAGAGAAGATAGGATTGCATGTCCATAAGGATTTATCCAGGTCTCTATCCTACATTAGGACCTGGCTTACTGTGGGCTCCCATGTCAGAGTGAAGGGGAGAGAACAGGAGAGGAGACCTTCACAGTGCTGCCCCACGCCAGCTGAAACCATGGTGGCAGTGCAGACCAAGAGGGGGATTTGCTCCTGCTAAAAATGTGAAGAAGGGACTATACTCCTGTAGTCAAACATTTGACCCAAGTGCTTTCCATAGATACCCTGTGAGCACCAAAGAAGTCCCCATTTGCTAGGCCCACATGCTGTTTCTCAGCCCAGTTGTTCCCACGGCTGTTTGGCACCACGCCTTGCCTTAACCATCTCATGTTTTTAAGGGTCAAAACCACACTTTATAAAACGCATGGTCTGACTTCACAGCAAAACACCACCATATCCACTCCGAGAGCCAACTTTTGACAGCTTAGCCCCGGCTAGCACCACCTCCAGCCTAAGACACTTCTGGAAACCACTAGGAGCGACCTGACATCCCAGAGAAAGGTGGTGGTTGTAGAAGCAGCTAGAGGAGAGCCAAAGAGAAAAACGATTCTGCCAGCAGTGGGGCAGCAGGTAGGCTGGGGAGGGACAGGCTGTTATCCACACTTCATCAGGCTGGTGAGATCCTGGCACAAAGCCACCAGTGGAGAGGAAGACGAGAACCTGCATGACAGCGCAAGCTTTTAGTCGGCGAGGCAGCATTAAGAAAAGGTCAGTTACGGATAAAGGTAAAAGCCACGCTTCCTATGCTGACAGAAAAAGAAATTCAAAAGGCAGGAAGCGGAAAGCCACAAGGAATTCACTGCAACAGCTCAGTTTGGAAAGGAGGGTTGCAGTATCCCAGCACTGCAGTGTAGCCTAAAAAACCTGAGCTAGCTTCCATCCAGGGACTTAAGTCACTTACTGCAGCAGCTCGTCACAGGCTGCCAGAGCAGCAGGATGAGTTAGCCACTGCTGAAGTCCATAATTATTGCTGGAGTTGAGGAATGCAAACCAAACCTGAGCTGGCCACTTCGAAACTAGTTCACATACATTTATGTTCAGCTGAAACATGACCAGGAAAAAATCAAGCAGCCTAATGAGGTAGAGAAGTTTGGTCATCTTGCAAAAGCACTGAGACCTTGACTTGAGGTGCAAATCTCACTTTTTTTCTTTTTTTTAACAATAATTAGGAAAGAATAAGCTTGCAAGAGAAGCCATATACCTAAAACCTACCTAACATCATGCAATGATCATTACCTTGCTGTTCATTGAAAGAAACACCATATAACCATATAACAGGCTCCAGTTCCCTTCTGCAACATGCTGTGCAATTACTGCTGGTGTTTCTATGGGATATACCGAGAACACAATACAACAGACTAGGACAGTATGACATGCCTACATCCATGCCTACTGACCCAACGGGCTCTGTACTCATTTCTTAAGTGAACAACCATAGCACATAAAATACAGATAGCCATTTATGAAGTATTGTGTGTTTATGGCTCCATATTCATGCCAAACATATCTCTAAGTATGTGATTGCAAACTCACCACTGCTCTCTACTAAAGCTTTCAAAAACCTTATGCATGCAACTCATTCATGAAGGAGGCTGAGAGGTGCCACAACAAGTAATTACTACAGCCTAAGCGGTGAGAAACAGGTAAAGCAAATCCAGGCAGGTTTTGAGCAAGAACTCTTTGCCCAGTTGCCTATTTACAGACTACCTCCCATTCACAAGTAACTTGGTATGTGAGTACAATTACCTAATTGTTTGCACTGCAGGAGCACCTACGGACTTCGGCCTTGAGCCTGTGCCCACACACCATCGACCTGACAGAGCCACCACCAAAGACCTTGGCCCCACAGCACGTATGTTGTCAAACACAGGCAAGAAACAATGTTTGGACACACCAAAATAGGTGGGAACAAATCAGGAGCTGTGAACTACAAAAAGGCAAATTTTGATGAAATCTGCAGCGTGCTGGGAGTGGAGCACAAGCTTCAGTAGCACAGGTACCTGTGCACTTGGGTGTTAAACACAGGGCTTGGAAAGGTCATCGGTTTTCAGCTTGGTGTCTGCAGAACCCCAAATGACGTGTGAACTCCTTTCAAACAGCCTACAGAAAGGTAATAGTGAAAAGCAAGGCTTATATGTGCTGTATTTCCGCTGGAAATAGAAATTAAAGAAAGCTGAGGACCATTACACCATCTGGTCATTACTCACTGAGACATGAGGCAATGTAAAGGATTCAAAGCCGTGGAAAATCCTCAGGAATTGGAAATAGATGCACAAGCCACTGAGCAAATGTGTTCATCAGCATGGAAACAAGAAAAAATTGAAATAGTGTGTCTCAGTTGTTCAACAACTTCCTAGCTAGTGGAAAAAAAAAAAAAGTCAAATTTATTTCCTTTTTACCCTCATCATTTGTCACAAAAATCAACCTTCTGAATTTTATAGCTCACTTTTCTTCCAGTTCACAAGATGATTGGTGTCTAGCGACTCCCAAAAGATAGGATATATTTTGTCCTCTGTCTCAATACAAACATTGGAGACACTGGAAAGAAGGCACTAGAGCTGATTTAAGTAATCACTGAAACCAGAAGTCTAAAAATCGTTTGAGCAGGAAAATGAAAGAGACTAAGACACTGGGCTACAGATAAATCTGCTTTTCCTCTTTAAGATCAAATATGTCACTGAATGAGGCTAGCTATTGACACAAAAAAGCAGAACAATGATAGATGTAGTGATTCTGACACTAAAACATTTCACAGCCATGCTGTGCTTGAAATGTAGCCAAGAAGCGTGTCCCTACAGACCTTCCAACAGCTCTTTGGCATCAGCCTCACCAAGGAGCTCTGGCTGTACAACTCTAACAAAAAATAACTACCAAAAAAAATACCTTGGAAATAAAAGCAAAGGACTTGAATTAATAAGAAATCTATAAACTAAAGGCTACAAGCTATCACCATAAATGAAAAATGACAAGGTGAGAGCTACTAACTCCTGCCCAATGAAAGAAACTGAAAGGATTGTAGGTCAAGCTGCCTGCTTTTTGTTACTTTGTCTTTACTGAAAAAGTGTTAATTAAGATTTTTGCTTGATACTTTTATTGATAAAGTATTAATTAAGACTTCTGCTTGATGCTTTACCTAAGGGCACTTGGATTAATTCTTCTGCTGTTTATTCTTCAGAGCATTAAACACATCAAAAATAAAAATGGAAAGAATACTAGTTCTGATTTTGCAAGTGTAAATCGCAATTAAAGGGCTCCTGGCTTAGACACAGACAACCCACTCTGGAAATAACCAGACAGACCAACTCCTCAGGTGAACCTCCTAACAACAGTCAGGCAAGTAGAAGAACATACAACGTGCCTACGTATAAAAGTGTGAATCCTCTCATTGAAGTCAGACTTGGGCAGCTACATTCTCATGTGGGCATGGGTGTCTTGCTGAATTTGGACTACTCAGAGAAAAGAAATGGGAAACCTCTGTCCATATAGCTTTTAAAACCCACACATATATACACACCTGCACATACACATCTATATGAAGGTAATAAGAACTCCGGCTGAAAATCACTTTAAGCTTCTACTGGGGGATGCTTCAGGACACAAAATTTCTCCGAGAAAAGCTGCAAAGCTTCGCAGCCCTACGAGTCCTGCACTCCCCTTTCTACACCTTGCAGGCATCTCCTAGTCAGCTGAAAGATAGGATATGATTGTATGTAGCTAGACGTCCTAAGAAAATGCATGAAGTACTATCAAAGTCTCCACTTTTGATAAAAACAGAACAGATCTAACACTATCAGACTTGCTTCCCTACCACAAGAAGCACTGCGTTCAAGATTACCTGTCCATACCACTACAAACCTGGCCAGCCTCCCTCCTCTCTGGGTCTCCCACTCCTTCCAGATGTTCGTATTCATAAAGGAGGTTTCTCTACAAGTGTGACACCTGTTCTGAAGATGCTTGTTTGAAAAATACCATAGTTGTTTTTAGAGCATCTCAGGTTACAGACTGGAAGTTTTAATTTTCACGCTCTCTTTACAGCAACTGTTTACATTACCTCTTCATGACTATTCTTTGCCACTTTTAGCTTCTCACAAAACTAGTGTTCTCCTCTTTAATTGCATAGGTTTTCTCAGCCAGTAGGGAAAAAAAAAAAAAAAAAAGGAAGTATTTCTTTTCAACAAAAAGGAAAACTATGCCAAACTAATAATGTTGTCAGGAAAGCTCAGTGTCCTCAAAGCTTTCTTCAGCTCCACTTTGAAAACAGTATGTTAATGTGCTCCTTAAATTCCCTTTTCTTGAAAGAATCTAGGGGCAAAATACACACCCTCTTAAAGAAAAAATAATAATAACCTCACATGCTATGTTAATAACGCCTAGTGTGTTAGATACCATCTTTGCTTGAAAACAGACCTTAAAATCCTGATTTGCAACTGGTTAAAGACCTACCTCGTGAACAGCAGATGCAAGTCGTTGACCTCCTCACCAGCAGACCACAGCTGCACATAACATGACACCAAGCACCTGAAAAGCTCCATTCAGGCTCATCCAGCCATCATCACTCAGCTCGTAGGTGAGCTGAGCAGGATGCAGGCACCTCACTGGGCTCAGGGAGTACCCGGGCACAACCTCCTGCCGATCAGCTCTGGAAACCTTGTGCATGGGCGCTGGCTTACTTCTGGCTTCAGGAGCCAGAGCACCTTGACAGCACCCTGGGATTAAGCAAGGTGTACGGGTTTCCCTGAGTGGAGACGGTGAAGACAAAGGAGGCCCTTTAGGGAAGCCCAAAGAAAACACCGGGCTTGCTCTTAACGCCAGCTATTGTTATTTCGTCTGTCAGTGAGAGGGGAACGTGTCTGGGCACCAACCCTGCTGTACGCGAGCACAGGAGCAAACGTTCAACGCTGGCCTGCTGGAGCAAGAGGCAAGGCCGGAGTCTGCTCCCACACAGGCTGAGGAGAGGCTGGCAAGGCTCAGGGGCAGCTGATGTATTTATTAGGCTACCAAGTCTTACTCACAATAACGTGGAGAAAGACTTACACATCCAAAAACCTGTTTCTTTCATGGATATTGTTACCAAAGTAGAAAATACAACTTGAGTCTGAAAGAGTGAATAATAATTCGCCTATTTTTCTTAAGCTGAGAGTTTCTCTAGATTTTATGTAGGCTTTTTTTGTTTTTAAAGGACCAAAAATGTTCCCTTAAAAAAAAAAATAGCCCCACAATACCTCGTAAGACTCCGCTGCCATGCCTGAAACACACTGTCAGCAGCCAGCTTCTCCTAATGCTAATAACACGTTGTGAGTTTTACAGCCCCAGTGTTAAACACCATCCTTGCAGTCTTACTCCTTTGTTCCTTCTGAGCACCCAGTGAAAATGTACGTTACAGCACGTGCAACTGGAAGGGAGTAGATGAGCAGGAGCTACCACAGCTGTGGTTTCAGGTGAGGATGGACACAGCGATGCTCTGCCCTGCTACCAGTGCAGGGACTGAGCCACCACTCTGCCACAGTCCAGACCCAGGTCTTCCCCCCAAAACACGCCTGCTGTGCTAGTGGGAAAGCCACTGGGACTGATCACCTTCCCTCTCCTCTTTTTTGGTGGGATTCCCCATACTGGGCCTAGCACTGCGGCCTTTGGTATCTTTGCTCTCCTCCAAAGGTAAGTAGCATACAGACCTTCTGAAGCACTAACAGCTAGCAGAAACTGCTTCAAAAATACACCTTCATGAAACTACCCAAACCGAGCTCTTCAGATAGAGACATTTTTCACTGTCACGGTGTATAAATTTTTCGAAGAACAAAGCATGGAGTCATTTCATAGAGTTCAGGTGGTTTGCCTTTCTCCAAAGGCAATCACTGATACACCCTCATTAATCGCTCCATTAATCAGCTGACAGTGGAATTCAAGGTTAAGCTAATACAGCACTGTGTTTGACTGCTTCCAGACTTCTACTTTGGCCTCCCCAGCCCAAGGAACAAGAACAACAAAGTCTCATGTTGCGTGGTTTAGAAGCATGTCCAGCTCCAGAAAACATACTACAGAAGTCACTATATGGTACGTATTTAAGTGCACTGTATAGTAACTTCCTTTCATAAGAAAAAAATCAGAATAGACTTAATAAAGAAGAAGAACCCTTTGACTGCACGCTCTGTTGCTGCTGTGACTCAGAGCAGGAGCCTGATTAAAAAAGAGCTGTGAAGATGTGCTCAGATGTCAACAGGAAAGCACCTTGGTTCATCAAAATATACCTGCTTGTACGTTCTTAGCATTCATACGCTTCTCACCACAGGTCGCAGGTGAAACTCCAGGTCAAACCGAGGGATCAAATACACCAGACAGAAGAAAGCATGTTTATATATTAGGTGAAGGGATTTTATTCCAAGAAGAGAATAATATCCTTAAAAACCTTTCCAGATCTGGCCCACCCAGGGAGTAATTTCAATAGTGGAAACTGGATATTGCAATAACATTTCCAGCAGTCAACATCATTAGAAAACAATCAAAGCATTTATGCTCTATATTTAAAGTAGAAACAAGTTAGAGGGCTTGAAATTTCAGAACCCCATTAAATTTCTGCTGCTGCAGGAATTGATTACTAAGATGTTCCTTCCATCCCCACATCTCACAGCCATGGTTTCTGTGATGGAAACCACCATCTGGTTGCAGCTTTTCTTTTATTTCCTCCAAACACTTCTGGCTTTCCTTGACTACCGAGAAGGGAGAAGCCCAGCCATCGCGTGTTTGCTGAAGCCAAGGCAGGCGTGGTGTGCTCTGAAGGCAGGCTTGAATGTCAAGAGCCCTGGAGGACACCTGATACTCCCGGGCTGCAACTTTCCTGTTACTCTCCCTAACTAGATGTCTCAAATGCAAACAAGAATGTGGTAAAGCTCTGGCATGCCCTACCTCGGGGACAAACTGCAATGCTGCTGGCCAGGAGGACAGGTTCGAGATCTGGATGAGTGGCCCAAGGCAACAGCATCAGAACAGCTTGGAGAGAGGGCCGACGTCCCTGCCATCCACTTCACAAAATCGCTGAATGAAAAAATCACCAGTCAAGCCCTGGGACAGCAGTGTTTTCATACACAGCTGACTCTTCCTGTAACATCTGTGCACTGAAAGCATACTTCTCCGTGAATCCAAACCAACCCATTTAAAGCCAAATTTTAAACTATGGCAACATGCGTACAAGGTCCGAACTCAGCCCACTACAATCCTTACAATCTGGTAAATATAAAATTAGGCAATATGCCTCCACAAGCAAATTACAAAGAGAGCCTAACCGTGACACAAAAGGAAATTACTGGCAAGATTTGCGATCAGAGCTTGCTGAAGGTTTAAGCCTGCCTTCAACAGGTTAGGAGAAAATACTCGCCTCCTTCCTGCCGAGTTCCTGCACTGGGAGTTGAAAATAAATAAAAAGGAGCAAAAAAAGCTTGTTTTCCTCTTAAAAAAAAAAAAAGGGTCAGGTGAAGAGCAAGATGGGGCTCATTCGGCACACAACGAAGGCAGCCCAAGAGCCCACTCAAAAAGAGTTCGCTGCTAAAGTCACAGCCACCACCAAGGGCCCTCTACCACACAATGGTACTCTTTGTGGGGGGAGAGGAGGTGGAGAAAGGAGAGAGACAGCACGAGCTGTCCATTAACCTTATAAATCCTTGACTTGAGTTGCACAATGAATACAATGTATCAGTGTGTTTGACTTTGCTTCTTCGTGGGGAGTGGGAAGGGGGGGGAGAAAAAGAAATTAAATGAAGTCATATCTTTCCTTCCTGCGTGTTTTTCATTTTCACAGCGCATTTTAGATAAAGGCTGTAACCTGTGTTAGTCTTGCAAAACCATCTGCAGCTTCCTTTAAGAGCAAAACACATTTCCATCTCCAAGGTTTCACGACCAAAACGTGAGCACAAACCCCATACACAGAAATCAGGCACGTCTTATGCAGTCCGTGCTCACTTAGCTCTTGCCCCCCTCTTCCCAGCCTCTAAAGGCTGCTCTAACAAAGTATATCGAAGGCCCAACCCAGCACTTCTGAGCTCTTTGCTCAAACTTGGGAGCAAATTCATAAGCACCTCAGTCAAGCCACTAGTTTAAATTTACCCAAATCTTTTTTTTTTTTAGGTTGCAATATCCACCTCACAGAAATAAAAGCTGATCTCTAGGCAGCTCTAAGTTGGGGTGGGAGAGAAGAAGAAAAAAAATTGCATTTTGAATCCCCTCAAGTTCCCATGGCAATACTATGAGGCATACAAAAGATGTAGATGAGTGTGTGGTCAGCTCCTCCTCAGAGGTTTTATTACTATGAAACCTAAAACTCCCTCGCTGAAAAGAAATTTTCTTCATTTAAAGGAGATAATTGGGAGGGAAAAAATAGACAATTCATGTTTTATGACTGGCTATAAATGAATAACATTTAATATCCAATAGTCTACGTAGCACCATAATCATCCACTAATGACTGGAGAAAACTCTGTGAAAATTAGTGCACCTAAATTGGTGGAGTGTTAATTTAATTTTTGGTGCCAAGAGGGAACAGGGCAGGGAGAGGGAAGAAAGGGAACACTTAGCTCCAGCTCCCAGCGTGGCAAAAAAAACTCGTCCCCCCCTGCGCCTGGCTGAGCACAAACAATGGGCAGCAGCCCAGCCCCACCGACTTCGCTGAATTATAACTCGTGCTAGTTAGTTTAATTATTGCCCATACATTTCTTGAAAACGCTGATTGAAACATCAGCTTGTAATTGCAGAAATTGCTCTGGGCACGACCGCAGGAATATTGCAAAGTTTGGTCACTACAGTTCAGCTCACTGCTAGAGCAGCCCTTGCAAAAGGGCATGGCCCTTCCGCAAAGCGTATGAAAACCTCTCAAAGACGCCCATTGTCCAAGACCCAAAACTCAAGTGCAAGAAATACAGCAGGAAGTCCCATCTGCGAACACAAAAGGCGATGGAGACAGGGAAATGAGGTGGAGCACCCTCAAGCCTGCTACACCAGCAGTGCCTTGCTTGGGGAGGCACCGAAGAGCTGAAAACGGGGGGGAAAAAAAAAACAGCTTCCAGGATGACAAACACTAGTGGGAGCAAATGGAAGGTGTGTCAAAGAAATCCTATTAAAATAATAACGCTCATTAAAGACTTAAGTTACAAAAGCATTGCAAAGTTACAAGAAAGCTTCAAGTCACTCTTAGCAAAGACGACGAGTTTCATCATGGGACCTACGGGATTTACAGGCGGGTTCCTCGACCCTCCAAATCAGCAAACTTAGCACATGCTGGCTTTGTGGCTTTGTTTACTCAAAGTCCGCGTGGGCTTCCCAAAGCGTCCCCCTCAGCCAGCTCAAAGCCGAGATACACCCACCAGTTTCCTAACACGCGAGCAACTCCGATCATGGCAAAAACGGAGGCCAAGCAAGCTGTTCCGATGTAGCCCTTTGGCTTGAGGACAGCGCCCCAGAAGTGAGTTTTCATGTTACATGCCAAGCACTTTGTTCCCTGTACCCTCAAACCCTAAACCAAAGCAGCCCCTTGACATGCTCATAATTTCGGGGTCACCTGAGCACTTCACCCTGCAGGCACTGCCCTTGTCCACGCACACAAAGGCCATGAGGTGAAGAAGAGGAGGCACCCCAGGCAGGTTGGGATGCCTTTAGCAAAGCACTGCCCCGCTTTCTCCCCTTGCCCCCCTCAGTTATTTATCAACAGGCAGTAACAGATTGCTGCTCCTCACCTCACCACTGCCACATAAAAGCCAAATCTCGTGGGGACTTCTTTTTTTGGGTGCGTGTCTGTAAGCGGCCTGTTCACCACTTCAGCACTACACAGCGGAGAATAAACCATGTGAGGGCTCCTAAGTAAGGCAGAGAACCACTTACACCTAATTATGTTGAAAACACAAATACACAGGTTTAAGCATATGCTCATGCCCACAGGCCAGGCCGTTACTTTGACTCTTTCTAACTGAGAAACTCCCCTGGTCTCCTTACAGTATGTGCATGTTGAATCTATGTAGACAGACAACCAGCATGATCAGTCTGGCCGTGGAAAAAAGGCAGTGAAAGAAAACATAGATCAGTTGTTCCCACCTCGTTTAGTGCAGCTGAGGACACTGCACTACAGGCAAGACTCTGGTGCAAGAAGCAGGTCCCTGCTCTTCTTTCATAGCTTTAATCAAAGACCAAGAGGCACTTTCTGTTTTTAAAGTCTAATGAAAACTTTGGGTTCGAGCCTCCTGCAAAGTCACACTGAAGATAACCCGCCAGGAAAGCATATTACTTACACACAAGGCAGCTTACTTATTAACACAAACCCCTAGCAAAAGCTGTATTTCCGTACTTCAAAACAGGCTGCAGAGAGCTGTTTACATTCCTTTCTGCCACCAGCAACGCCAAGGTCTGAGCCCGGCGCCCCACGGACCTTGTGCGCCATGGGCTGAGGAATGTCACCCCTCGGGCAGGGTCCACAACACCCCAAAGATCAAACACCGACCCTTAATCACGGCCAGGTAACAGTGCCCATTCCAGAGCTCCTCCGGAGCCAGAAGGCCCAGGGGAGCTGCCCCAAGCAGCCAGCCTTACCCACAGCCTTGTCCCCATGCCTACCACGACACTCTGTTCCCCAAATGAAGGCACGAGCATCTAGCAGCCTTTGGTGGGAAGCACGTGCAGGCTCTCTCCCCTTGCTTGCTGGCTGTGAACGGCAGCTCCGTCCAAACCCCAGCCACAACACAAGCCTGCTACCTGCCAAGCAGTTTTCACGCTCTTCTACACATCGGTGGAACGCAAAAAAACTTCTGTATCCCCATAGTGGATCTGCCACCCATTCTCCAATGCTGTTTGGTTGCCTAGGTTCAGAGGGAATTTCTGTATAATGAGCAAGAAGGGTCTAGCCACTCATTTTTAAGTGGGCAGCTTGTCTCGAGCTTCCCCCTCTGCACAGGACAAATCATTGTGTTTGAGCAGATCCGAGGGGGAGACGGCGGGTGGCAGAGGTGGCTGGGAGCTGCGCAAGGGACACCACTGTATTTGTCCCTCTGTGCTGCCCGCTCCAGAAGGACAACGACAGCTAAAAACACTCAAAGCCAAGGTCAAATAAAAGAAACTGAGAAACACGGAATATTCAGGTTCCACTCTCAGTGCTACAAGCATTTTTGCTGTCCATGCTAGGATTTATTTTTTTCCCTGAAGGAGTTTCAGGGAGAGCCATGCCACTTCCCAGGCTATACCACAGGCATGTAGGATTGTGAAGGACTCCCCTTGGGGCACAGCACTGTAACTCAAATCTTCAACCTACCGTGGCACGACAGACTTCTCCATTCACCGCTCCAAAAGCCACCTGCCTTACACCTCCCCAGATTTCCACCCCTCAATCCTCTCGTGCTTCCAACAACTCCACACCGACACCAGGACACAAGACCAAGCCCCCACAGCATCCCACATCTCTGGCGAGACACCAGCTTGGCCCGAAACACGCAAGACTCTTCCTGGGGACCAAGGGACGAGGGCTGGCACCAGCACCCACAACACACCCTAAAACCACTCCCGGACCCCTGCCAGCAGCCCGGGGGTGCCCGGGCCGTGTACTGGGGCTGCCTCCTGTCCCCTGCTGTCCCGTCCCGTCCCGTCCCGTCCCGTCGCGGTGGCACCCACCCAGGCACTTGATGTGGAAGCCGCTGGGGGGCTTGAGGGATCGCCGCGCCCAGCCCTGGCGCAGCACCTCGAGGTGCTCCTCCTTGCCCTGCACCAGCAGCACCTGCTCGTCGATCCAGCCCAGGAAGAAGGTCTCGGCCACCGCCGCTGTGGCCCGCCGGTCCCAGAAGTGCTGCATGTTCTCCCGCTTGAAGTCCGCGAAGATCTCGTAGCCGATGCGGTGGCGACCCAGCTCCGACGATGCTCCCCCCGGAGCCGGACCCGGAGCCGGTCCCGGTCCCGGTCCCGGTCCCGGAGCCGGTCCCGGCCCCTCTCCGCCTCCCCCCGGCCGCCCCCCGGCGCCCAGGACGATGGCCAGGGAGTGCGGGGCGATCTGCAGGCACCGCTCGGCCCTGCGCGGCATGGCCCTGGGGCATGCCCTCCGCACCGGGCACCGCACCGGGCTGCCCCTAGCGCAGCCCCGGCACGGCACGGCTCGGCAAGGCACGGCACGGCACGGCTCGGCAAGGCACGGCCGCTCCGCCCTCGGCACACCTCCGGCACGGCTCGGCACGGCTCGGCTGCTCCGCCCCTGCAAGCGGGCCGGGCCGGGCCGGGCGTTATCCTGCCTCCTCCCGGCCAGAAACAGCGCAGCGCATCCCTCAAGGGGTGCTTCCCTGTCCCAGCGCGGAAAGGGTCCCCAAAAAGCGAAGCAAGCCCGCTGCTCGGCCCTGGGTGGTGTCCGATGGTTTCGGGATGGATCCCAGCAAGTCTCCTGTGCGTGGTCTTTGAGCTCCATCCGGACCCCAACAAGCCCTGCTGAGTCCATCCATCACCGCCTTTGTCACACGTAATAACCCCAGTTTGTGTCTCGGAGGTACTGAAATCTGGTAGTGATGGGGCAAGTACGAGGTCCTTTTTTCCATCAGTTTAATATTTTGCCTCCTCCATGCTCCACATCAATGGCTGCCCGTGCAGAACTCAGCAAAAATGGGCCAGACGTGAGCAGAAATGGGGGGACCCAGGTCCAAAATGCTGCTCGGCTGCAGGCACTGACAGCAAGGTGCCAGTCACGCTTGTCAGAAAACAGATTTAGGAAGCTCACCCCCACCATCTGAAATCCCCAAGACCACAGCAAAACATCATGTTTTAGAGGAGGGGGCAGAAGGGGTGAAAGGGAAGGCAGAGGAAAGGGGGACACAAGGAGAGAGGGGGCAGCAGCCAGCTGAGGAGGCTGCAGCCACCACGCTCTGCATAAACTGTGGTGTTTTACCTGTTTCTCCCGAATTCACTCACAGCAACATCCCTTAGCAATTTTTGCCCCCTAGAGCTATCACCCACTCGGTTCTGACCTCGGTCAGATCCTGTGGCACTCTCCATCTGCTCTCATTCATTGCCTTCCCCGGGGCATTGCCTACCAGCTCAGGCTCCTCTGATATTTCCATTCCTTGCTTTTTGTTCTCTGGCCAGTGCTGCCTAGAAAATCTGTAAATTTGTAAGGCCAAATTTACCAGCATCCCAAAGAGTTTTACAAGGAGACAAGTTGCGTGAACCCATCATTACCAAAGGGGAAATGAGAGGTCAAATAAATTGTCCAGAACCATGGCGGGTCCTTCAGAGTCAGGAGCAGAGCATAACAACACCAGCTCACAATTCTGCAGCCCCTGCTTAAGCAGCCAGCACAGCAAGACCTCGGGACCCCCTCGCCTCAGAACCCACCAATTCTGGTTGTGCTGCTGTCAGCATGTCCCAGGAGCACTTTCAGATGCTCATTCAGCCCTAAGTGTTGAAAAAAGGACCCCCCAGCATCCTTATTGTCCTCCGGGCTGCTTCACAGCATTCACCTGAGCCATCGATTGCCTGTTAAAATAACTAGTCTTAGTGTGTTGAAATGACTGTCATGATCCTGTCATGCTTGTGTTGTTATTACCTGGTGCCTTCCTCCTCTCCCCATTATGCCAGCCTTTTATCTCTCCCATCACACTTCCATTTCAGTTCTGCTGGGCAGGGCTTACCTTTGTGTCGCCTTTGTGCGGAGCACTTCATGCTGACATCTCGGCCGCTGATCAGAGTCAATAGGTAACTTCAGGGCTTGGTTGGGCTCTTCTGTTTCTTTATTCCTACCTGCAAGAACAAAGGAGCCAAATTACACCTCTGGTCTTTTTTTAGATTTCTGCTCCTGATAGGCACTAAGTGCTAACATCAGGGCCGCCATTTTGTCTACACCCCCAAGGCCCAAGTGCCAGCCACATCCACCACCCTCCTCTCCTCACAGGGAGCAGCGCATGCCACCGAATTGGCCTTGCTCTCTCCATTACCTGAGTTTCTTTTCTCACCACCACCACTTTCTGAAGCAACCTGTGTGGTGAAATATGCCACACAGTTGTTTCCCTTGCACTTGCAGCAACGCTTGCCTGCTGTCAATGTCTTCCCTGCCCCTGGCTGGTTCTCCCCTAAAGGCTACTCCTCAGCCTGCTGGCCCGCTCCCACCCTGCTTTTATCACCTCTTCCCTCACCTTGTTTGCAGAGCTGGTCTTCTCTCCATCAGGCACACACCTTTCCCTGCATATCACCCAGTTATCCTGGGCAATAAACACCTGGGCTCATCATGCCCTGAAGTGATATCAGGAGGATGCTGGCGTTTTGTGGGTGCTGGTGACACCCACTCTGCTGGTCTGTGGCACCCGAAAGCGAGAGACGCAGGCAGGACAGGTGGGACGATGCTAGAGGTGGTCCCAATGAGTACGTACTGAGTAAACTTCATCATTCCTCATTCCCCCTTCTTTCACCTCTCGTTACTGATTCAATATTTTTTTTCCTCAGAATTTTGGTGGGGGTTGGTTTAACTTTGGTTTATGTACATTTTGTAGCTTCCTGTTTTGGGGTGGAACAGCATTTCCTTCCTTTCCACGCACTCTCAATTCTAGGGACTTCTTCCTTCCAAGCAAGCAATGAAAGCTGACCTGGTATTTCCCAGTAGGGATACAGGCAAAAAGACAGCCTACAATGTTTTTATAGCCGAGTATTGAAAATGGGTGAAGTGGCACTTCTAAGTGCCCCTGAAGTGTTTGGAAAGGTAGAAGTTTACCTTGCTGGTGGGAAGAAACCTCTGAAGATCTAGACTGGTCTCTTTGAAATGTATCTGCAGTGGCAGGAGGTCCCCAGCAAACAGCATTATTTATGGTGTTTAAGGGCAGAAAGACAAACCAACCTCAGGGAAAAGAATATTCCCCTAGAAATCAGCAGGGCCACAAAATGGAAAAGAAATACTGAGGTAAAATATGGATATTTTAATGGTGGTTGTGCATCCTTCACTTGTTTGCAGTTTTGCAGCATACGAAGTGTGTTAGCCAGGGATCTGTGTGATGATTTGGGGCAATTTGGAGTTGTCTTCTCCTCTTGCCTCAGCGGAGAGCTACACGTGGGCAGCCAGCATGGCCCTGATGCACACGAAGGGTCAATGTAAGCTGGGTCAGGCTGCTGGCTTTGCAGCAGTGGACGTGTGGAGAAGAGAAGGGCCAGGAGGAGATGTGCCCACAACATGAAGGCCTGGTGCTCTTCTTGTCATGCCCTGCAAAAAGACATGAGAACTGTGTTTTTTTCAAGTGAATGCCCTAAAACAGTGGAGATGTGAGCACTGATGGCAACTTCTGCATAAGAAAAGAAAGATCGTGGAAGAGGGCTTCTAGTAGGTGTTTCTTAAAGCTTTTCCCAAACTCGTGACAGCCTTTGTAGGTAAATACAGCTCCATATTCACTTAGTTTGCATCATATGAAAACTGGTTTGCAACCAAGAGTCCACAAGGCAGCACTTTGTTTAGCTTTACCCTTTGGTTTCGGTAACCTGTTTTGTGACATGAAGACAGTAATACTGCTGGCATTTGTGAAGTTCCTTAAAAATCACGACAGGAGTTGCTATTTGATGGTCTCTGCTCTGCCAGGAGCCAAGTGTTTCCACCCTGGGCCCTGGTCTGCCACCCTTCCCAAAAAGCCCTGTGCAGAAGCCCTTACTCAGGCACTAACCCAGTGAAATCCGTGGGAGCCTCCATGTGAGGAGTGATGGGCCAGCCCCAGCCTAAACAGCAGCCAGGAAACAGCTGACTGCTGGCTTTTTAAGCCCTGCACCTCTGTCTGACTCAGCCCTGCTGGCATCACGGATGCCGGGGCAAACCAGGCCGCGGGACACAAGCAGGAAGAGGAATGGAGATTCCCAGCTGTGGCAGCTGTGCCCACCTTCCTCCTCAGGAAAATCCTTGGTGACAGCATTGAGTTTTGGCAATGGGGTAGCTGCCATCTGGGTAGGTGAGCAGGTAGGGTCCAGTTAGCTACTGTCTGCTTAACAATACCCAATGCATACCAGGGAAGTGAGGCTGGCTGGGGTCAGGAAAGTCTTCCTGCTTAGGAAATTACTGGCTGGAAAGGCTAGGGGATTGATAAGAGAGGAGGAGAAGGGCATTGCTGTGTCTTAATCCTCTAAATGTAGTTATCCATAGGAGAGAAACTTGCACATGCTTTCCAGCCTATAATTGTCTCTTACTTGCTGGGAATTTGGGGCCATTCTGATGGTGGCTTTTAGCCAGATTACAGCCAGGCTCAAGGGTGAGGCTTAGACAATGTATTTGACAGAGGTAGGATTACTGCTTCAAACTATGCAGCTCAGCAATATCGCCGTCATAAAGGACTCATACTTGCAGGTAACATGCAATTTTAATTATGAAAATGGCACACCAGTTTGCCTAAAATATCCGCTTGTCGCTTTGCTTTGAAAAAAAAAAAAAAAAAACAACACTAAAAATGCCTTCAGGCAGCTCATGCGCTGATATATCGAAACAACTGTGGTGTGTTGTTATTTTTTTATGATTCCCCTACCAGTAATGCAAAGAAATTGTGAATGAAACAGCCATTAATTTTCATGAGTGCTCTGGAAGAAAGAGCAATAAAATCCATTTCTCTGCCCATTTCCCTATTTCCTTGCTCAGCCTGTGGCCCGCAGCAGGTGGGCTCTTCTGATCCCTGATCCAGTCAAGCAGAGGCGTGGGGCTGGCACCCAACGGCTCTCACATCATTGACTTTGTGGCTCCCAATTCAGGCTGGCTGGAAGAGAAGACCTCAAGCAAATACTGAGCCCACGGAGCTACTCCACACCTCCACAAGGAAATTCCCAAATGTTTATGAGGTGCCCCTGGCACAAGCCTCATGATGTCACCTGTGCCTTCATAAAGTCAGTGAGGTCACTGCCACCTGCACAATGAAGTCCCCAAGGGATCATCGTGACCAGTTCCCACCTTGGGTCTCCACTGCTCCCACTGCAGCCTGCAAAACGCATGGTTTGCTCTGAGGGCCATGCAAAGACCCGCAGATCTCCGGAGGGCCTGCTGTCTCTCATGGGCATTTTTGGCAGCCATCTTGCTTCCTCCCTTTGCCTTGGCTTGTCAGGATTAGACAGTTTAAGCGGTGACCCTAGTTGTCATCAATCTCAATACTGAACGCACCAAGATAATGCAGACAGCTCTCCTCTCTGTGGAGACGGGTGCTTATGAAGTATTTGTGAAACCATTTCAGCTAAAGAAGACAGACAGCTCTATTTGGTGCCTCGTATCGCCTGACAGGCATAGGCACACCCTGGGATAACTCCCTTGTCATCCCGCTCCAAGGTCAAGAGTCTGCACTCGACAGAGAAAATTGCCTTTGGCACTCCGACAGAAATATGAACACACAGCAGCATCCAGGGCGAAAAGAAAAAAAAAAAAAGAAAAGAAAATCTTTGTAAACCAGGTGTGCCAGATTTCAAGCTTCCCAGAGCTTAATGCCTTTTACAGTTTGTAGCTTCTCTTTGAAGATTATCCATGGACCCAGCACCAGGCTAAACCAGAAAGTTCAGCTTTTGTTCTTACTGGGACAATAGCCATTATCAGCTTATTGTTTCACGAATCTCAGGCACGATGAGCAGTGGCTATCAGCGGTGAGCAGAGCACCACAGCACGAACAACCCTTCATAACACACCATCTCTTCATACGGCTTGGTGTGCTGATGGATGTTCACCCTGATGCTGAATTTCTGCCCCCCATTTTGTCCCCACTGTGCTCCCCTTCTCTGCTCTGCCCTCTCCTCTCCCTGACACATCTTCATATACCTTTCCCAGACCCATCAGGATGCACAGGGCTGGCTTAAATGGAAACTTTGCCAAGAGCCCCTAGCTCTCTGCACTGTAAGCCATACCAGGGATTTTCTGAGCCCTCCTGGGTTAGTTCCTGCTCTCTTGCAAATTTCAGCAGCTAAATCTGAGCCCACTTCGCTGGTAAATGTGAAACGCAGGAGGAAATATCTTTTCCTGCTGGGGCAGCAAAGATGACTCTTGCACATGAAATTTCTGTTGATTTTCATGGAAATGTGTTTGTCTATTTGTTTATAAAAATGAAGACACTGCTGCTTCATCTTTGTGCGGAAGAGAGGTGTGTGATAACAGCCAAGAACCAGATAATTTCTTTCAAGGAAGAGACAAGAATGAGTAATTTTTACCATGACTGCTATACAGGAGGAGCTTTGCCAGGGCATGTGGTAGAAGTAGAAAAAAATATTTAGGCTTTTCCTTCTCTTTACTCTTGGAAATCCTGCAAGTTACAGAAACTAACAGGTAGCTTTCACATTTCTGCTCCCTGGAGCTGAAAGAGCATATTGAGAGACACTGCAGCTATCGACTGCTAAACCTGTGCTTGACGTTGCCAGTCCTTTTTGAGGCCAATCCACTGTCGATTTTAAAAGGTGGTACGGCTTCTGGTTGTTCGTACTGGCATGGGCTGGAAGGAGGCGTGAGCTTATTGAAACAGGGAGGAAGGAGGAAACCTCCTTCCAGAAAAAAAAAAAAAAAATCAGGGGAAACTCCAAGGAAGCCAGCGGCAGAGACGCTGCTCCACCAGCGCTGGTTTAGGTGCCCTCGGGGTTGGTCTTCCAGCCCTATATCTCCCCCTTCCTGGGGCCAGAGGATGCTGCCCCACCAGGAGAAGGGGAGGAAGGAGGTGGCACCAAGGCCAGGGCAGAGGTGGGAAGGCTGGGTCACCCCTCTTGTATGGGCACAAAGCTCCAGCTGGGGACCGCTTGGGTGCAGGGCAGAGCCCAGGTGGGTGATCCCTGCAGGGCTGCCCTTGGCTCTCGTCCCTGTGCTGGTCAAGCCGTGCCATAATGCTCACGAAGGGCTCAGAGCACACAGGAAACTAAATACAATGGGGAAGAAGAAAAATTGCAGTTTGAGTTTTATGTAAGTATGAGGGCTTTTTGCCATGCACTGTTTGCTTTTGGCTGTGCAATCATGTCATGACACTAACTGGCTTTTCCAAGGAAAATACCAAGCTGATTTTGAAGCCCAATGTGGTCACCAAAACGTGATTTCATTATTTTGTGAGTTATTTTGTGGGGTCAGTGCAACGCCCACACAGTAGCATGCAGTGGGAAAGGCGTGCGGGGCAAGCCTCAGCTCCACGGGCTGCAGGTTGGCACGACATCAAATACAAACCCAGAGTGCAGATCAAGCGTGCTGGTGCTACAGAGAAAAAGACTTTCTAAAAGCAAGAAAAGGAAGTTTTAACTAAGTATTTACCAAGCGTCAGTAATGCAAATAGAACCGAGAGCTTCTCAGAAAACTGTTTCTCTGAGGCTTAATGATGTCGCTCAGAGCTCAGAGATGTACACCTGAAACCTCCTCCTGGAGTCAGGTGTCTACCCGCTGCCTTTAAAAGAATTTAAATTACAAGGATCAGAAGTTGCCCAGAAGATTTTAGATCTCAGTTCCGGATTTAAGACACGTTTTATTCTACTTTCATTTTGCCATGTATAATTCCTTCCTGGGTCTGCTCTGCGGTCCTGTAGGTAGATTTGGTTGAGGTCCATTCATTGAGGTCCAGCTGCTGGCAGCAGGGAGAGGCACCGGCAGATGCTGTGTGTGCTGCAGTCCTGTCCCTCTATCATCCATCCAAACCCTGAGGCAGACCCATGGAAGCAAAATCTTGGGGGAATGCCAAACCTTTCTTCTTCTTTAGAGGGAGAACTGGAGAAAATTTGCAAGTGGATTTGGGCAGAGTCTCCCTACCTTGGGCACAGCAAGCCTTGTGGAACCCAAGTGGAAAAATACGTCCTTTATTTAACAGTGAAAGCAACGTGAGGAACTGCAGCGCGGCCGGCGGCTGCCCCAGGAAGACGAGCCTGGGGAGCACCCCACACCTCGTTCCCGAGCCACAGCACGTGGTCACGGAGGGAAGCTCCAGCAGATCAAGATCCTGGGTGCAGGAAGCTTTGTGACCGAAGAAGGCAGCTACTCGCAGCAAAGCCATACAGCACTGTTCAAATGGTTTGTTGAACTCCTTACAGAGATAATTAATAAGACATCAGCTTCATTTACCTAGAAGTTGGACAGCAGTCGCAAGCCAAAGCTTACTACCGTGATTAGCATTAGAGTAACAAACGTGAGGGTTGATTGCAGCCATACGTCTACTCATGGCAGGTGCTATGTCCTCTCCGCATGGTGGATAGCTCGTCACTGATAGCCAGGGCCCATCAGTCACCCCGTTTCCCCCAGCAGGGAAATCCCAGGTGTGCTGTGGTTGGCAGCACCCAGCCCAAATTGCATCCCCCCTGACTGCAAGCAGGCACTGCTCCTTCATGGCCAGGGGCATTTGCTCACTCCTGCAAAGATCATGGCCCATGGGGATTCACAGCCCACCTGCGACACACAGAGGCGTTTCTTGTAGCTACCCGTGAGCTCCCAAGTGCCAGGTTAAGGGGGTAACAGCATTCCTGTCTCGGTACCCAAAAACTCCTTCACTGAGCACATTCGTCATCCTTATCAGCATCCCCTTTGGTCTCAGGTATATGCATGTTTGAACTAAAAGCTTCTCAAGTCCAAATCCACTCTGAGCGACCGGCATCTCCAAGGTCATAAACTAACACAGGCGACTGCTACGCTCCTCATGGGAAAGTCCTCATGGAGCAGTGGCCCTGAGAGAGGCCTCTGTAAAAGATGACATTCCTCCGCTCTCCCTGCAACCTCCAGGCCAGATAAAGGGCCTACAAACAGGATACTTTGTAGCAGAGAGAGAATTAATTAATTTTCTCTGTTATAACAAGCCTGGTAGTTGAAAGCTGCACTAAAATACCTTTGTGTTGCTTTTTGGCTTCCTAAAGTTGGCCCACAGACAAACTGTCATACAGAACCAACCAGTAAACATTAGAATATTTTTAAGCACATTTCCAATTTCCTTCCCCCTGTGATTATCACACAGGCTTTGACATTTGCTGCAGCTGTTTGTCCTGTCAACTGTGCAGTACCCTGACGGAGCACAGCCCTCACAGCCCGTTACTGATCAGGTATGTTTGGGTACCAGACAGGCTTCCAGGACAGGCTGAGGCACACTGTGCTCCCCTGACATCGATCACAGAACAGAGAAGGTATATAATATATATGTATATACACATGTATGTGTATGCATGCAGCTCTAGGGTTTTACTTACCTTTTAGGGGTGAAGCAGACATTTTTAATACCCTCTGGTTGAGGCTTCACAAGGAGCTGCCTGCAGCAGCTGCCCACACATTTTCCTCACTGTGCCCTTGGGGTAGGGCTGTCAGCAGCAAACAAGGAGCAACCGGGACACCAGAGCTGGGAGCAGAGTGTTTTACGCTTCAGGAACATCCCTGCACTGCACAGCAACCACAGGGCTTTGCCTTTTCCTCTCCTCCCTTATCATGCCTAATTCTGTAGGCTACAAAGAGAATTTAAGCCCCCTTTTATCACACTACAACACAGCCCCCACTGCTTGGACAACTCAGAAACTGATGGCGATATTTCTAAGATGGCATCACAAAACCTAAATGGTGAAGAGAAATCCAGCTAAGTTCATTCAGTGCTGCAGACTAATGGAGTATTTTCTGTGGAGGTCACGAAATTCAAATACGGTGTGTGCGCATGTTAATCCTCATTTGGGTGTTTATTTCCCTGATGTACATAGGTGTGTGTACACACACAGATAAGAGCTGCATAAAGAGAACCATCTGGATTCAATGTATTACACACAATAACTTATTAAAATAGTTTGGGAAATGAATAATTTAAAAAGGAGGTGGTCAAAATTTTATTCACATAGGGAAAAACAAATATTCTTGTAAAAGAAGCTCAAGCTTTTCCTTTAACTACTTTAAGATATTTGAAAAACACACAGTAATTGCTAAGGAGTGCAGATAAGGTAGAAATGCCAAACATTTATGTGCAAAATGGTTTACAGAGAGAAAGTAGGTGCATGCTCTGGAGCAGGAAGACTGGTAGATGATGAACAGCTGAACTTCTAGAAAGAATAACTGAAATCTCAGCTTGAAGGTCAGGTTGGAATGTCCCAATGGAATCAGATACTTTTCAGCAACTCCTAAACGCAGGAAAAAGAATGCCAGCTACGTGTTTTCACTTACTTTCTAGGGAGAAATTTTTGACTCCCATATTTCCTCATCCTACTGGCAAGTTCAGACTATGGTAAGCAGCACACATAGTTAACATAGTTTTGCATTGATACAACATATCCTATGAGCATTGCTATATAAACTTGATCGCCTTCGCACAGTATCATGTTCTCTAGCAAATCTGGAGATTTGGCATGGAAACCTGACATAATTTTCTTTAAAAAATTAGAATAACATTTACATTCTGTTCAGGTGAGGGAATTTATACTGTCTTGAATAAATCCTTTGGGCATTTTAAAATTGTGTTTAAATACATGAGTGTCTGGTTTTAATTATCCAACACTTGCTATCTCTTTAGAAAAGAAGAAACGGCAACACTGGAAAACAGTTCTGCTTTCCTATATCCCAATCCACCCCCATTTGTATTTGCAGATCTTTTCTCCTCTCCTCCAAAATTAAAACTGCTTCAGGACAGTACGCTTCCTTAAGAAAGTTCCTTCCTACGCTTGCAAAGAAAAAGGACAAACAATCTCGCCTATTCTTCTCATTCAGCTTATCATGCTCAAGTCTACCAATTTCACATCCTGCAACGTGACCTTGCATTTTGTGAAATTTCACTGGCTACAAGACAAAGCCCTCTGCAGTGAGAGGTGAGGAAGACTCCTTACTCCTAACCTGAGGAACTTCCAGATATATGACCAAAGACACACACGCTAACATGGGAGGCTTTCTAAGCTCTACAGCACACACTTTGGGGCGCAAAAGATGAGGGGATTCAGAAACCAGATAATAAATGAGCAGAGCTCTTAGACAATTTGTCTACTTTCCACCTATCCATGGCAGAGTCAGAATTCCTTATGTTTTTTCCTAGGGGAACCTTGAAATAGAGGAGAAAATACAAGCATCCATTAAGTGTCCATGCGAACATGCACATGAATAACACACCTTGATGAAGCTGTGGTTAAATGCTAGGTAACCATGCTCTTCCTGGGAGCTGCTCCCCAGAAGAAAGAAGCGCACTAAGCCAAATGACAGCCATTCAGCATCCAGGCAGAAGTGCACAAAATTAAGGTTTGGGAAGAGTTATTGAGGTGCTGTGAAAAACGGGGTTTGAAGAGAACAAAAGCTCCTAGTTTTCTGAACCAAGAACTGAAACTGCTTTGTCTTCTGACCCTTTAAGAGTTTAAAGCAATAAAAAACAGTGTGTTGAGTACTTGTAGGACACAGGTAGAAATAACTAGAGATTCCTAAGGATTCATGAGCTGTAAGCAGGAAGTAGCTCCCAGAAAAGTTAGAGGACCTTGTGTAGTTCCTCTCTTTGTTCAGACAAATGGGCTGTTTTCTCAAACAATCCGGTAAAGCAGATTGTGATGCACAGCAGGAATGCAGAGCTTGAGAGCTCATAGCCTCAGCGAAATGCAACCTTCTTGGGAACCCAGGAACCTTGCTCCTGCCTACCAGCGAAGGGAAGGAGTTGTCAAATTCCACATGGACAGCACGATTGCTGGTGCAGAGAGATCTCCTGTCTGAGACCTATCTGAGAAGCAGAGCAGAACAGCTGGGATGAGTTTTAACTACTTTGTGTATCTCAGGACCAGTCCATATCTGTATTATCTGAAGTCACCTCTGTGCTTTTCACAAGTGCACATAAATGTAGCCTACCATATGAGCTCTTAATTTAAAATGGATTTGTTACTTCCACCAGGTTTGTTCCTTATCCCCCACTTAAAAAAATAATAATAAAATTCTTAGTGTTTACTTTAGCAGAAGCCTCAAAGTAGTCAAAACTATGCTTCCATTTCTCCCCATCACCAAGGAGAGCTCCAACAAACCAATTTTCTAAAATTATTTTGTAAACTTTTGTTGAACATTTCTTAATCATAACGGCTACTTAGGATACATCTTAATTTTTATTGACCACAAAACTCATTTTCAGCAGCACTTCACAGCTATCAAACAACCTGAGTAAAATGCTTTACCCTTCGGTTAGCCCTGAAGCAGTCAGGCAGGCAGTTGGACATGATGATCTTTGTAGGTCCCTTCCAACTGAACTTTTCTACTCTAACCATGTTCTTCGTGTGGTAAGCAGTGTTATAAATGAAGTATTTTATAAACCAGTGTAGTGAGGCAATGGGACCAACAGATGAAGGTAGTAGAAGCTGCCTCAGTACCCTATCGAGCCAACTGAGCACACCTGATATCCTGAAAGCTGAGAGATGCCAAGTAACCCACATAGATATCCTGAAATTGAGAAAGCTGAACACGCACATCCTGTGCAGGTCTCCATCCTCCATTTCAGTTCCTCAGGTAAAGTGCCTGGTCCTTGAAACAGAGCAGAGATTACTACCCTTGTGGTTCTACCAGGGAAGGTAGGTTGGGGTGAGATACCCACATTCACCATTGCCATCAGCCTGACTTCTTCACTGAAAAGACATGAAGGAGGAGGGGAGGGGTTCTTTGCTTCTTAGAAAACAGCAGCAGAGCAGGCTTAAGGAATGAGGTACCTGAAAAAAATCCATGGTTTGTCTTTTGACAGCTTTGTTCTTCCTACTGTACATGTGGCAACCTCAAACCTGAAGGAGTCAGAGCAATATTTTTACCTAGAAAATCCCAATCTCCCAAACAAAGGCTAAGAAAGCATGAAGACATTTTGTTCATTACGACATACAAGGTAGATCTCCAAAACCTCTCTGTAAATCGAAGATTTGAGAAGACAGTGCAAGACCTTAAAGATTTACAGAGGATTAGAGCCTTTTAATCCTTCACTTTTCCTAAACTTTGCGTATCTAGAGCTTAGTTAGGCCAGAAAGCAAAGAAAAAATGCCAGAGCTCCTTTCTTGGCTCCAGACTTCACTGTAGGCCAGATCTGAGGTGATGGGACATTTTCTTCCCCTCTCATGCAGTTGGTAGCATACAAGGGGAGGAAATAATGTTGCTAGTGCTAAGTTTCCAGTTCAGAAGCAGTCTGAACATGTTGATCTCAGTTTCTTTTTTTCCCTGAAAGTTATTTTTAAACCGTTCTAAAAGTAGCTTTTCTTTGATGCTTAATTAGTTCCAATTAAAATAGACTACATTTAAGTAGTATACATTTAAGTTTAAATAGTGCTCATCAAAATACAGTAAGCAATAAAAAGCTGCACTTATACTTAAGTAAATGCACCCTTTTTATCTCCTCAAGACTTCCAAAGGGATTTGTGTTATGAATCGCAAACATTCCCCCTCAGCATTAGTCCTATGAGTCAGTAAGATACTCATCATTAATCACTTCTCAAGCATTTTTAGCAAGGTGGTTCCTGCTTACTGCATGTTTTCATTCACATCAGTCATTTACATAGCATAAAAGGCGTGCCTAGTACTTTACAGACAACTAAGAAAAATCTTTGCTTTGTAGTGTTCTCAGCTACACTAAGATCACAACAAAAACCAAGAAAAGATTATCTTCGCAAATGGAAAAAGAATAGGAATTACAATTATAGCAGAGTATTAATTTTTCCTCCATGGGGTAAGGTAAGTTTGCATTTCTGCGTTATTTTTATGCAGCTCCTATTTCTATTACTCATGATTTAAAATAAAAATCTATTTATGCAATTCACTCAAGGCTTTACTATCACTGTAACCATGAAAGCATTTATGCCCTCCCCTTTCTCGAAGGAATGCACATTACCGTTTTGCTGTTAAGCTGTTTCAGGAGGTGACGAAAAAGGCACCCTATTTCTCCACTAAGTTCTCTACTGTACACTGACATCACTTGCATCAACACGTCTTTTATGAAAGAGCAGCAAAGATTGCAGCAACTCTAGCACCTAATTGGTTACCTGAAACCAAAAAAAACACTTCTGGAAATGAAATACTTTTTCCATTCTTGTCTTTTCAATAGAGATAAGATGCCTATTCCACGACCGCCACTTCAGCAAAGAATAAGGAAGGTTTCGTATGTTCTTCCCAGCACAGTTTGTCAGTCTTCTTTTCCTCCTCTACACTAATGCTTAACCACCTCATAACACAGCTACATCTGTACTCTACAGAAAAGCTATATATGCTCGTGCATATTTTCTCAGGACTGCCAATGAGCCTGCAGTCTTTTCACTGTGTGTCCTGTGTCCACACTTCTCCCATGCTTTTGTCTTAGAGCTGTTATTTTAGACTTCAGTGCCATAAATGTATGTCAGCGCACAAGACAGATCAAAGTTATGACGACAGCTGTGGAAACAATACAGTTAAGGACACTGTTTCAGAAGTACTCTGTTACAAGCTGTTTATTAGAACTTCGCTTTGACAATAAATAAGGTATTTTCCAAGCAATCAAAATGTAATTATTCAGAAAGTTAAACAACTGAAGTTTTCTGTTTATTTTTAAATATATACATGATTTACTCTATTTTAAACACCAGTTCATCTGCAACTGTACAACAGTAGGACTTTTATTTTTAATTTTTTAAATTCACACACCAGGAGACTATCAAAACACATCTTTAATCTGGAAGCTGTGTGGGTAAAAATAATCCCAAACCACATCAAGTCGAGGTTGGATAGTCCACCTGTTATGAATGAATCTGTTCATGACTAGCTGTTGCTGAGTTCAAATCCAGATGTATGGCTTACCCAGAAGAAACAGTGCCTTTTAGATTTATGGTTTTAAATGACCAGTAAGCCACTCAATTCCAACAGTACGAGTTAATCATTTGTAGTTTACTATGCTACTGCATAACCTGCGTTCTGTCCTCAACACAAGTGGCACAGAACACATTTCTGTAAAGGATAATAATTTTCAATGTTGTAAATCTCAGTAAAAAGTGCAAACTTAGCACTTCAACTTACTGTTAATAATGAAGATGTATTTTGGTTTTGGTCAAATAAATTTGCCTTTCTCCACTTAAACATTCAAGACATTTAATACGCTTATAAAATAATACCTTTAAGAGTTTGACATACAGTTAACTTCAAAAGAATGTTCCTGTTAAATAAAGCACCAATTTTTCTCTATGTTTCTTCCTTAGAGACAGCCTATGAAAGACTAGATTTTTTTAAACATTAGTTCTGTTAGGAGGTGTAATTTAAAAATAAAATTCTTACGGTTTGATCAAAGCCATGTTACCAAAGCAAGTTTTACATATTCTGTGCAGCTTCTCCTTTTCTTTAAGTGCAGAGGTACAAGTCTCGAAGTTACGCAGCTGCAATTGAGTTATCATCTGCTTGACGACCCTGAGGCTTTAAGAAAATAACGATAGAGATTTTTAGACTATGCAGAAGACTAAGGCTGTCATGAAACTCACTTTTCAATATATCACGTGGCTCCAATCTTTTACTTCTAATGCTTTCGAGTAGTAGTACAAACATGGAGGATACCCAACTGAAATATGAGTTTGGCCTAGTGAGTACCTGGTAAAGGGCTCAGCTCCTTACAGCTGTGCCGTTATATATCAAGAACTTCTCCATACACATTTGAGTTACTCAGCACAAGGCCTGGCTGATCAGAGTTCTGAGTATTATTGCAGTACAAAGAAGTTGTTAATCAATGCACAAAACAGGAATGAGACTGAAAGCTTCTTGTAAGAATTTTGAACAGAATCACTAGAGATGGGAGAGAGCAAGGAAGAAGTTTTAAAGAAAAAACATCATCCTTACAGAAAGGTTCTTTGAGGTCCTGACAATTTTAAGGCAAAAAAGCAAAGTATTCTGAATCCTGAGAGGTTCAACAGAAGCATTGAGAACACTACGCTTTTGCGGAAAAAAGCCTTTTGTATTGACTTATGAGGACATCTTGACAACCAATCTAGAAGAGCCACTGATTGACAGCATACATAAAAACTAAGTTCTGCCTATCTCTTCTGGCTGAAATAAAACTGAAAGAATGCCAGGCCTGTGTCCTGGAAGCAGGATTAAATGCGTCTGAACAAGTCCAATTCAAGTCATATAAACAAACTCTTCAGGTTCCTTGCTTGCTCAGAGTCTGACTAAGAAGTGAATGAAATATTCTGGAGACAGCAGCAGAAGAACAATAAAGCACTGTTTTGGTCAACTGGATTTAAATTATTCTAAAAAAAATTTAAAAAGGCACAAGATCTATTCATTGTGATATGATTGAACTGTCTTCAGATCCACACTACTTAAAAAAATCTAGACAGAGTGATTCACAGAGAGCATGTTTTTAGAAGTTATTTAGGGAGTTGTGGGATATTACAGTGTTTCTGAACCTAAACTCAAGAGATGTTCCTCAACCCCTACGACTTCAGCCTTTAAACACAAGACACTTCTCAGTCTTACCTTTACAAAAATGTGTGTAGGTATGAATCTTCTGAGCAGCTGATTAGTGAAGTTTGGGAATCGCAGCAAGTTAATATGAAGAGATGGTAACTGCTGATATCCAGCCATCAGAGGATAGAAGTTGTATAACACTTCCTGCTGTGTGCCAGGAAGGATTCTTAATCGGATCTTAGAAAAGAAAGTAAAAAAAAAAAGCCACAATCACAGACAAGTTCTGTGACCAACTGCAGATTCCTATTTACTTTCTATTTATATTCTTTTTACTTTGAGAAGTTGGAAATAATGTAACTACATTTTCTCTACTGGTTAAAACTATTAATTTATACTGAAACAGTGTGTTACCTACAAACAACATGACACATAGCTCCTAGGCAGGCTTCCATCTGACCCTTCTTTAAAGGGAATCTGCACGCATGTGTCCTTCCAGACAGAAATTACCATACATTTGCAAACAGTGAATTTGTCATCACTGCACATCAGTGCAAGTCTAATCAATACGTTCTTCACTACCAGAGAAGCCAGGATTAGAAAATGTGACATTTTTGTACCTGCTTAAGGCCAGAGAACATGAAGGCATCACTGGGTTCCACTGACATCTCCACATCTTGGACTAAATTAGTCTTATTTTGCAGGTGATATCTGACAGGGAGGGATTCTCGGACTCGACCAAATGAGGGCAGATCTTTGGAAAGAAAGTAAGCCATCTCAAATCAATTGTGTTTTAAAGTTTCATAAATAAAGAAGCAAGTTCAACAAAGAGCACTAAAAAGTTTCAAGAAAAAAGTGACTACGTATTTAAAGCATTTCTGATGAGATTAAAAAGAGACTAAGGAACAGAACATAACTTCATTAAAGTTTTACAATTGTTTCCCTCCCTTTCCAGTTTTTCACTCATTCAATACCTAGTTACAAAACCCCTTGACTGTTCACAGTATGCAGGAAGCTACGAAATCACTTTGTTGCTGGGTATTCTCAGCTTGCCAGCATTTTCAGATATTGTGAGGAAGCTCCTCCAAAATATAACAGGAAAGGATGATGGAAGAATCTCAGTACAAGTGAAAACAAACTGAAGAAAGCATAGGAATTGTGTGTTCAGTGAGCTCTGCACTCCTACTCTGCTCTCGTGCAGGTGAAATGCTAGAAGAGAAACAGTTCACCTGCCCGCGAGCAGCTCCAGTTCTCCAGGCTGTTTCTTTCCTGGGATGTGGCCAGGGCGTGGGTGGATGGAACAATTCTTGCCATAGGCATCTAGAGAAACCTACTGGGAAGGCTGTGTCAGTAGAGGTAACCGTGGTCTCCATGCTGCCACATGCTAACACAGCTCAGTTGCTTTTAAGAGAACACATTCACATACCCACCTTCCAATTCTTTCTAGATCAGGGGAGTGGGAAGAGGGGCAAGGCAGTTTAAGTGATAATGCAGTTTCTTTCACTACCTCCATAATATCCAGCATTAATTTCCTGTCTTTTGTGACAGTAAATGTAAGATCCAGATGCTATAAAATTTATCAGCTATTTACTTTGGAAGATTTAAAAATTCTAGGCAGCACATACATGTAGCCTAACTAACATTACCTGTGTTAACGTGGAGGGGAATGGTCTCTACAACCACATGAGGCAGAGTGATGACTGTACTAACAACAGGTACACTTTCCACAGGTGAGCTTCTGCAGAAAAATATCATAAACATAGCACATTGAGAGTTGCACAGCATTAAGTGAGCATGCCAGAAGAACACCACTTATACGTGACTAAAATAAGATTACAGTAATTTCAATGGTGGGAAAAATTCCCTTATGTTTTTTGTTTGAAGTGAGCACAAAAAGTGTCATAGCACGGAGATAAAGCAGCAATAGGCATGTAAGAACATTAAACAGCTCTACATCACAATAAAAATAATTAAAAAAACGACACATCTGAGCATTTATTTTTGAAAACTGAGTGAATACATAAACCCGTAGCCTAGGGTGATAAAACATTAAGTTTTCCCCATTTTAAAAGTTTTTGTTTGTTTGTTTTTTGCTATCCTAAACTATTCCTTTGACTTGGCTTCAAGGGAAATGTTTTGTGGTTGGAGGAAACAAGAAGAAGGTAAGAGGACAGCTTTGTAACTGACCAAAGATCTTACAAAAAAGAAAGCTTCATGGAATGTTAAGACCATAGCCACATAACATTTACTAAGTAAAATATGTATTTGCTCAAAAGTCTAACCAAGTAATGACTATGATCCAAAGTCTAGACAGTCGTTGTTACAGGAAAACCCAACACCAAAAAAGTCAAAAAACACCATCAGCCCGAAACCAAACCAACTTATTTCCTCTCCCTCTTCAGGCCAAGAGCTGCCTACCTCTTCCATGAAATGACGTAACATCCAGTTGCCACTCCACTAGCATTAGTGACTGGAGGACATCGAAGGCAAAAGCACTCACTGGCACTCTCACCTGTCTGTAAAACAACTATCAGCAAAATTTTGTTTAAAATCAAAGCATAATCGTTACTGCAGAAGGCACCAAGTCTAAAAAGCCAATATTACACAGACACAAATGTTCCAACAGAAAGGTCTTGAAGTACTTTGCAAACTGTATCTACGTAGCACATGAATTCAATACAGACTGTGCGATATCCCAGTACTTGAAAATACAGTTTACTTTCTGAACAGCATTGTGAGGATCTTTCTTGTCTATATAGAACAAGCCATTGCAAATTTAGAGTTTGTATGCAAAAAAGGGCAAAATAACACCAAATCAAATTCTATACTTCTCTTCCACAGAAGATTCCAACACATCAGCATGTTTTAAATTTAAAATAAAATAAAAATTAAAGCCACCACCATGGACATTCCTCCTTTCCCACCCAAGTGGATGAGAGATGGGGAAGAGGGGGAACACAAGAAAGATCTACCATCTTTGAATTCTCACTTTTTATTTAAAGTTATTTCAGGTTTTAAAAAAAGCTAGTATTTTTTTTGATTAAAGAAGGATTTTTGAAGAAAACAGCACTAAGAAAATAATTGCTCAGTCATTCAAAATTAAAGTATCTTTAAGTCTTACAAGGAAAAAAAATTAAATTGACAAAAAAATGGGCAGCTGAATAGCTTGTATTTGAAGTGGTTCATACCTCCTGGCTGTTAGCTCTTTAGAAATAGCAACTGGAAGTCAAGAAGCACAAGGTGCTAAAGATGAAATCTCATACTTTGATGAAAGGACCTGGGAAATCATTGCTTTCTAGAACTATAGCCTTGCAATTCCTTGAATACATAAGGTGGACAGCTGCCCCACAGTCAGGGAGGCATGTCGGCTGCCTTCTTTATATTTCAAGTCTGAATAGAACACTTGTTTTCCTGTCTCTTAACTCAGCAAATACAAAGACAACATTTTGTTCAAAGATTTTGAATCAGATCTACTGTGAAGTACTCCATTTGACTTCAAAGCTGAAGTACTGAATGCAAAGTTTGAGACTTGTAAAATATATCTATTTTTTACATAAGTAATAACCTATTAAGCTTTGTTAATGTTTTAAAAAAACATGTTTACTTTTAATTGATCTTTTTAGCCTACTCTGTCTAGCTTCATATCTTTCAGTTTCATGAACGTGCTATCATGGACGTTCCTTCCATAAAGTGATAACTTGTTTGCAATCAACAAAATATACATAGTTCATAAATACTGGAAATATTGAGTAACTATTCACATGGATACCTAAAAAGCTGTAGGTCAGAAGTACTCTCAGCTGCTTTCCCTTACATCTGTTACATTTAGCATTTTGGTTACCACCTATCAGTCAAGTCTATTTGTTTGATATAGCAAAGCACAACTACATTTGTAGCCTGTTGTTCTAAATTCTGTTCTGGCAAGCAAATAAGGTGTCAAGCAGCTTGCTTCTACAGTTTGATAAGCAAATACCATTTAAAATGTCACCTGCTCTTACTCCCAAATTACACAAAAAGTATCCTCATGATAGAAAGCATAATGTAAGAAAACTCACCGTTCTCCACATAAGATTCCAGCTGATCTACTGGAGTCATGGAAGCCGACAGCTGTAGCTGGCTGGTTACAATAGTGAGGGGCCAAGGAGAGGCACTGAGGATGTCTGTCATCAGTAAAAACGGTATATCTACAAAGACTCTGTCCAAGTGCTCCAGCTGTCAAGACAGAGACAAAATCTGACTATTTCTAACTAAACAGGGTAAGATTATTGAAAGTAATAACTTTTCAAAACACATACCTTTGTGGAGACAAATTTGACAGCAACATCAAAAGGAAACACTGTTTCTATAGTCACAGTTTCATCCTGTATAGGTAATGAAAGGGGTGGGAGGAAGAGGGGAAAAAATTATATTCAGTTTCAGACCTGTCTACTGATGTCAAAGGTTACTAACATAACATTACTCTTAGTCATCATTTTAACTAAGTTCTTCCGAGAGCAGAATATATCTGTGGTTATTGTGTTTTTAAAAGAATAAATATTGAAAACTTTTCTTCCAATTATACTTATGAAGCTGCTCACCCAATATTAGACTATTGTACTGCTGATTTTGCATTTTTTTCTACCTACTAGAAATGCTTTTAAGAGACTTGAAATTACATTAATGAAATGCAAGAAATATTTTCAATCTAAAGGCTGCACCTCCAGCAATTGGTGCATCTTAGTATCTTACCCGGTGGCACTTGCAGAGAATTTCTTTCCCCTCAACAGTAGTGTTGATTAAGTAAGAAACATAGACCAGAAACATTCTTGCGCCAACCGTTCCACAACGAATGTATATTGGTTTTTCCATCTGCAAGATAAAGGAAACAATATGAATCAAGATAGACCTAGAATATATTAATTAGGTCTAGGACTGTCCAAAATCTTGTAGATAATCATCTTACTTGGACCAAGAAAGCGATAGTAGAATGGATATTATTTTGACCATAAACAATCTCCTGAACTGCATAATCTTAATCAAATAGTATAAGATTTTAACGAGAGTAGCACAGCCTTCTTATTTTATGTTTTCTGTCAGCTCTGTCATCAATACCAGAACGTGTCCTATTCCCTTGGCCAAAAAGGGGATCTAGCTGAAGGAATGCTAAACTTCAAGTAAACATTAGGCAAACTATACACCAAGCATTTCATTTAACAGTTCAGATACTGGAAACTAAATATAGGCCCTACTATGAGAGTCTTGTTAGTTGATCCCCATTTTCTTGACTGTGATACAGAAAGAAGGTTGTTAAGCTATTACCTTTTCCCCTGGTTGCAAGTCCCCTACAGGGATATCAGGAAGCAATGCAGGAAAGGAGTCATCACATGTGTCTGTTCCATGAAGAGTCACCTGAGTTTTCTGAGTCAGGTTGGCATCTTGCCCTAGGATTAAAGACAGTCTTTGTATCCACATAGGCTTATACTACCGAAGCATGTAAGCAATAACTAAAAATAATAAAATATTCATCTCAGAAAGCTATACGCTAGGAATTAACATTGTCATTTGGTTGAGAGATGCTTTCAAAAGCATAAGCAAGAAAACGGATTAAATAGCACCTGAAGTTTTCTAAACTGTAGGGTTCACGTGCTGCAGCTTTTTCACTTAATCTATTTAGGCCACAAGAATCTCAACAAGATTAGAAGTCCTATCTAGATATTCCCTACCATATAAAAAACACAATATTGATACACGATTCAAGTTTTTCTTGCTATTCTATGTGAAATAAAATGCAAATTTTACACTTCTGTGATTCTTATGTTCTCAAAAGCACAACTTAATGATTTTAAATCCTTTAAAAATTGTTCTTCCAATTTTCCAATCTTTGTGTTGAAAACAGGTGGAAAAAAAACGTGTAGATGTTAAATGACACTATTCTACAGTCAGGGGTTGACTAGGATAATGACTTTACTGCAATCGCATGGGATAGTTTTCAAAGGAAAACAAGTCACATCTTGCCAAAAAGTTGCAACTGTGGAAAATATATCATCTTTGCTATAAATGAAATGTCAAATTTCAATTGTTTTTACTGTAAAATCAGCAAGCCCAGAATGACCTTGCATATCAAGTGTTAGGACTCATGATCAAGGGGGAGAGGGAAAAAACAAAAACAAACCAACAAACCAAGACCAATTATTCCACACTACTTTAGGAGCTAAGCCCAAACATCCAACTAAAGTTTAAAGAACACTCAACTGACTTTAAATTAGCTGTACAACTGTATAAGAAATGTTGTTCTATTTCAGAGTACATGGCAAACATTGCATCCTATATGCTAGTCGCTTAAAAATATTTTTGCCTTTTAGGGTAATTGCTCCAAATATTATATTCAGTATGCCTATTTGTACTTCACATATGAAAACTGCTATTAATAGCTACATACAGTTAGTTAAAACATAAACTATGTATTTTCATTGTTTCCTTTTCATTCAAAGGAATGTTCTCTGTTCTTCACTGCTCTCCAAATTTCAAGTGGGGAAAATGGGGGGGGGGGGGGGGGGGGGAAGAGGGAGAAAACCCACATAAGATTATCCTTAGAACATGTTTATCAAGATCTGACTGATGCTTACAGTAAGAAAAGTAAATAGGTATATCTTTCGGGAAAAAAGTTTAGTTAATGTGCAAATTAAATAAAAGGTTAAGAAAGAATACAAAAGCTTCCAAGTTTTTTTTCACACTTGTAAACATAAATGCTACTGACAAACAGTGGTTAAGATGACAATAACTAAATGAGACTGTTAATTTCTGTTCTGATCACTACTATCCCATTATTCCCAACCTTCAGCCTTAGTTTGTCTCTTAACTACTGCAGCACAGCCATTTACTATAGTTTTCCTCATTGCATCAAAAACAAAGTCAATTAGGATACTGCTGGATTAAAAGAAAATAACCCCAAATACCTGGCTTTAAACCTGCTGTAAGCTTAACATCTTTGGCCACTGTCTCCTCATGTGACTCGATTGTCACAATCAAACAATACATTTCATTAGTCAGGGCAGGAGGTTCATGACGGAGCTGAACAGAAATGTTTGGCACTCTAGAAATAATCCTTTAAGAAAAAAAGACTGTTATTTTATGTTTCTTAATTAATGAGTTTAAATCTCCTTTAAACTGGACTTAGCTTACTGTTCAAAGAGTTCTGACAACAGCTGGGCCATTCAACTAGGAGAGGTGATATTCTTGAAAAGCAGCATGATGGCAACAACTCCAAAACTACTGTTTGGAAACCCACCAGTAAGCATTAACAGTTCAGATTTTCTGCCAGGAAAGAAAAAAGTGCCCCCACCAACAGCAATCGGATGTAATAATTTTGAATAGATCTAGTTAGCGTTAACCTACTTATTAATGATTATTTTCCAATACAGTTTCTTGGAGGGCGGGGGAGGGGGGGGGAAGTGGGGAGAGGTGGCTTTAACGAAAGAACAATAATACCTCCTAGTTTGCACAAAAATCTGGGAAAACTCTAACAGAGTTAGGTGAAGGGAAAAACTAAGGCATATTTGGCGTGTTTAGAGATCAGTGCAAGGATTTTCTGTACTTCTAGCTATCTGGAAGCTCAGAGGTCACAAAGAATTAAGAAAGGTAACATCTTACCCCAGTTATGGAAAGATATATAAAAACATTCCTATTAAAGTAGTCCTAACATTGTTGTCTTTTAGACAGAGTGTTCAGGAGACTCAATACATCATACACATTTTCAAGTTTTTACTTACATAGTGCTTGCCTGAATAGCCAAGCTATCCCAATGAACTTCATTATCTGGAAGCTTAGGTCTTCGCCTGAAGGAACGTGAGGCCTGCAATGCTTCCTGAGACGAAGCAGCATCTCCGCCTCCTCCACGCCAGTTCAGAATCACGCAACGGCCAGATTCACTTCCCAGGACCAAATCCACAGATGTGATCTGACAAAAAAATAATTTGAACACATACTGAGAACTTCTCATCTTGTGTCTTCAGATCACTCACAGTAAGAGCATAGCTTTCCAACATGAACATCTTTATTGTGCCTGTATATCACCCAAAACCCTCTGGCAGCTTCACAGACAGAAGTCACAACAACTCACTGCCACAGAATTTCATTTAAAACTGCACTGGAAAAAGGATCCAAGCTCGAGAGCATGCAATGCACTATTTTCTAGTTTTCTACTCTCCCATAGTGTTACACCATTTTTTAAAAATGTATCTCACATTTTAAAAAATTGAAGTAATGCAAGTTTTTGTGATAATTCTGAGCTTTGTTATTTTCAATGAAATTTTATGCTCGTTTTTGACATTGTTTCAAAAGTTCAAACATTTGGAACCACACTGTCATAACTGGTGCCAGATCAGAGGTAGCTTTGTAGTTTCAAGTTCTTCATAAACGTCAGTAAGAACGGCGTGAAACAAACTGACAAACCTCAATCTTCTTTCCTACATCTTCAGTTTTTGCAACAAATTTGAAAGTGAACTTTCTTGTTTTACCAGGGACTAAGCACATTGTTCCTTGTGATGACTGTTCTAGAATATCACTTTGTTGATAGGCTTCTTCTACCACACAGTATTGGTTGTAATCCTACAGTGGAAGAGTAGGGAAAAACATTGATAATTTCAGACTTAAGACATCTGTAGAGAGTAATTCTAGTATAACAAATGTTAAGGCTCTGTGCTACTGGATCAAACTACATTGGTTCTTAATGCTTTTCACAGTAATGAAGCTAGACTTAGCTACATTACAATGAAATTTCTTCATAAAAATATCCATTATATTCACTAACATAACTTTATGCAAAAACATCCAGAGAAATAAGACATTAAAGTTTCAGAACATTTTCAGAACATTTCAGTGTACGGTATCTTTGTTCTTCTGTGGAGATCTCTGACTAATCAAACTGGATTTGGGAAGTTATCATAATATCAATACAGTTGTCAAAAGTGATAGATAATTCAAAAAGAAAGAACACCTTTCCAACTGAACTATTCACATAGTTTTTGGAAAAGAACTTTTGAACTATTTTTTTTTTTGTTTGGAAAGGCTAACAGATACTATTCTACTCTTATTATAATCTTGTCACTACGTCAGAAATAGAATGTGGTTACCTGATTATTGAAACTGATGCACAGCTTAGAAAACCTGATAGGATGAGGACAATCAGCTCTCAAGTATATATCAAATTGCACAGGAACATCAACATGAAAACTTGGAGAAAGAAATTTTGCTTTGCACTGCACTACAATTAAAAAAAAGTTAAATTACAATACTAAATTCCAGAAGCATTCTTCTCTAATAAGAACTATAAAAAAGAATTGTTCTGTGTATACACACAAACACAAGTTAAAGAGTACGTGGGACACATTTGGCTACTGGCACTGTCACAGAAAGTTACTTTTCAGCACTTGGTTGAAACCTTTGCAAAGAGGATGAGAGGCAGACGTTCAGCAGAGAAATAAAACCTGGACACTTAACTACACTTCTGTAAGTAATGCTCACTCGTGCCCCCTTTCCAAGGGAGGTACTCCTTTGCATGCTCTGCCTTCTTTCCTCAGAGTTCTATTTCAAAGCACACCAGAGAAGAAGTTTGTCAAAAAACAAAAGTTTACTACTTCTACCATATTTAAAGGCACAGGTGGCCTCAGTAGAAGCCAGGAGGGATTTTTTTTTTTTTTCCCTCAGATATAATGCTCAAATGATTCTTTTCCAGTAATCCACATTGGGGATAAGAGATCACTGGCTTCTCCCATGATTTCTTAGCAACTTAGATGAAGAACAGAGCTGTGCTTACACAACAGTTTGTGTTGCTGGCATTAACATATTCTACATTATATAATGTATATTTTCTCCTAATTATTTATTTGAAAGATACATCAAAATGTTTAGTTTTGTGTAAGTTTGCTTGAAGCTTTATTACTTACCAAATGGTATAAAATCTTGGACTTCTATTGTAAACACATTACTGCCTGCTAAGGAAACACGGTCAGCCCACAATTTTTGTGAAGCTTTCATAGCAGTAGCATCACAATCAGGCTCAGGATCAGGGCTCTCATTCTGTATCCAGATAGAAGGTTACAAACAAAAGTAAGAAATAGATTATCAGACAACAACTCCTTCTGAAAAATATTTAAAGGGTAATAGGAGTTTTATCCACTTACCATTAGAACTTTTATCAGATTTTTTTCTATTCGAGACTTCTGATCATCTTTAAGAGTAGATGCTAGCAAGCAGAAAAAAAGGATTACAACACAGAAACAAATCATTTTACTATTTCTTTTAAACTTAAAAATAGACCTTTCCTTTAGCTTGCATCTTTGAAAAAAACATTCTGACAAAAAACCACCTGATTTAACATCCCTCCGCCAATGAGAAAGTACTTCAATTTTTAGAAGTTCCTCCATTCTGTGTGTTCCCTCTTACTTTCACTGGAACCAAGTAAAATATTGTTTGGATAAGCAAGCATTTCATAACTTATCAGAGGAAAACCCTAAGAGAATGATGTCTCTAGCTTCTTGTTATTGCTGTTTAGAAACAGAAGAAACAGTAGAGAACAGAAAAAGTCTGGAACATGCAAAGAGGCAAACTTGGATAAGATTAGAAACAGCAGCTCAAAATGGTGAAAAGAAAAAAAAAAGACCAATTAAAATAAGGAGTCTTCTCTTGACAATGAAAGGCAGTTTTGTCTCATTGACTATTCCTTAACATAAAGCAGGATAGCCTGGTTAGCTAACAGAAGATGAGAAACCATTTTTACCACGCCTATCCTGATAGAGGTATTATTTAGCAAATTAGGGTGTATAAGGATTATTTCTGCAACGTCAAGTAACAACCATTATGTAAACCAGAGTATTTGCATTTCTACTGTGCAGCTACCTTAAGTCACACTTTGTCTTTAAAAGATACTACTACATGTATATTTCATCAGCAGAGTTCTGGTAAGAAGTTTGAGCTAAGCATATTTGCTATTATAAAGCCTAGGAAAATAGGCGTAGCTTAGTTACTTACTAGGAAAAACATCTTTCCTTTTAACTATACTAGATTTCTTCCCCCCATCCCCAAAGCTCAAGAAATTGTTATATTATTTGAATATTATTATATGCATATTATTATATGCAACTTTCAGTCTGAAATGAAGCTCTGTGCCTCACATATTCTGACCCAGTCTATTTGAATTCAATGAATATTATAATAGGAGAGCATGAAAATTCAACTTCCTGCATGCAATAAGAACTCAGCACAGGCATACAGGGTCTTTTGTAGTCAACTCATATGCGGTACCATAAGCACCGTGGCTGATAATGGTATGTCACACTTCCAAATACACATTAATTTTTTCTACATAGGTTAACTGAGTATGTTTCCTGAAAAGAATACCTCTACCCAGTAGCTCTAAAGAATATGTTATATAATCCTTTATCTGGGCCATCAGATATGAACACTTGAGAGCTGTCGTCAATATGGAAGTGAGAAGAGTCCACCATCCTTCACTCCGATATTCACACATAACGTAATCCAACAGCCTGCAAAGTATGAAAATTGAGAGGAAAAACAAGTTACACACCCCAGTATTTTAAGAAGTTCACATTTTTTTGGTATCGTTAACACAAAAATTTATCTCAACTAAAACAAACACTAGATTAAAACCAAGTTGACTGCTTGTACACATGCGCCCTATATTGGAATCACCAAGAAATTATTGTAAAGAAACATATTTATTCCATTAATTTGCTATTTCAGGCTAGAGAAACTTTCACAAGAAATCAGGGAAACTCACCTGTCTTTACATAGAGAAGTAAAACAACTGGACAGAAAAGTCTTAGTCCAGCACTTAATTAGAAATACGCTTTAGTGTTGAGTATGCTGCAAACTTCAAGGAAAAACTAGAAACCCACAAAAAAAGCCCCTTTCCAAAGTGAAGAATCTTAAGCATCTCAGAAGGGAAAAATGATGTTTTTTATGCTATCTCCTACCTCCTTTTCCCTTCAAGGGTTTCCAAGATCTACATCCAACATATGCAACCACCTATATCAGAGAAACCTGGGCACCTTATTGTGCTTTTTTACACTGAGCAATTTTCACTTAGTAGTAACAATGCACAGAATAATTTTTTCTTTTAAAGACAGCCTACCTAAATATAAGCAAGAAGCGCTTTTTTAAACTCATGCTTGTTCACATAAAAATTAGGCTTGATACGAATCGATCTGCTTATTCTACCCTATTTTCTTCTCTTTGTAGCTTCCAGTCAGATAACAGTAAATCTCTCTCCCAGCTCAAACATGCTGCCTTTAGAACATGTGATCATGGAAACCTAATTAAGCAGTAGTTCCACAATGTTTTCATTAACATGACCTTGACTCTGTTTCCCCTTAAAAAGACAAACTTAAAAAACTAAACACAGGACACCTCCTTCAGAGGAGACAGTAGCTGTACCTCAGGGCTAAACTTTCACAGCTCTGTAGCCATTAGTCATAGAAAACTGTATCAACGGAAGTAATTCCTTTCGCTAATTCCCTTGCAACATAAGTAAAAATTAATTCAGCTACATTTTTTTCCTTCTTTTCTGTCTGCTGCATTTATTTATTTATTTATTTATTTATTTTAAGTTTTGTAACTTCAAAGTCTTTAATTCAATGTAATTATATTCTTACTGCAGTAGCAGGGAAGTTTCAGAAATCAATCTTGGGGAAGAGAGACAACACTCCACCAGTGAGCTAAAAATAAACAGTAAAGATCTGCCCAATAAGGTAATTTCCCACCATGACTTACATTGTAAAGTCTTCTTACTCTAATAACTGACTCATCATATCTGCTTTGCTTTCTTTAATAGAAATTGAATTGATACACTCCAGAGCTTGTACTTTGATTAAATCCAGGTACTAGGAGCATCTTAGATAAGCTTCCAACAGTATTCCATATCAGTAAGACAAGTGGTCTCAGTGAGAACAGTAGTGTGCAAAGGAAACAATCAGGGATGGCACTCACTTCAAAGCTTTGGCGTAATCCTTCGCAAAGTAATATTCTTCACCCATCTGAACCACTGATTTAACAAAAAATAACAAGAAAGATGTATCAGATTAATATTGAAAGTATTTGCAAAGTTAATTTTAAAGATGCATCTCATTATCCGTACTCACTCAGATGACTTTTCATTCTTGGACATTTGTATTTCTTGAACTGTGCAACAGCATTACTCAACAAAGTAATTATTAGCTCCTAACAGAAAAACAGTATTGATTTCATTATACATATAACATTAGGGCAATGTCAGAAAAGATTTTTTGCAGAAAAAAATACTTACTGAGTGAAGAACATTCTTCTCTTTCAACTGAAGGGATAAAATCCCCATCTTCTCCTTTTCAGGATCAGAAAGATCAAAGCCTGCATAAGACAGTGAAAAATCCATGACATTGGAATTTTGTCCATGCCCAAAGGGAACTAATTCTGTGCTGAAATATTGTAATACAAGCTCCAACTCAAGCACACTCAAATTCTTAAACATTCTGTTTCCTAGGAGATGGATACAACCCTTCAAAAACTCATCGGTCTGTTCTGGAAGACAAACTCTGGAACAAATGTTTCTCTAGCAGTTGAGAACACCAACATACGACGAACTGCATACAACTCTAAAAGATTATCTACTCTTGTCTGAACCCAGCTTCATAAACATCGTGACAGGCAGTTTTGCCTCTTTTTAAACTGTTCAACCTCGGGAGTAGATTCTAACTTATTTTAAAACTGTAACACTTGAAGATAAAACAGATGACTCACGTATTTACAGCAAATGAAAGGAAGTCTTTAGAAGAGGACAGAGAGAAAGTTACAATGCTCAAAGGATATATAGAGAATAAAAAATGGGAGACCACATGGAGAGAGGGAAAGGGAAGAAAGTAAAAAAATCAGTCATCCACAAAGATCTCAGATCTCTATGCATATTCATATATATATTCTACAGCTCAGAGCTGTAGATTTTAAGTTCAAATTCCTGATAAAACATCTTTAACAGGAAAAACACAAAACTCCCTTCTTAGAAGAAAATCTAGTCATGGAAACCTCTCAAACCATTTCAAAATCCAAAAAGTTTTCTCAGAAAAATATCATGAGTTCCCATCTATAGCTGACAGGTATGGATGGAAGGATGAACGTATAGCAATTGCATTCAGGGACACTGTTACTTTTGCTGTGTCCAGTTCTCCAACCTCTCTTCCCAGGAATGCATTCACTGCAGCACAATGATTATAGGTAGCTCAGGCAGAAATAGAAATGAAGCAGCAGCAGCAGCGCTTCAGTATGGCCCGTGCACTTTGCTGAAGACCCGATTCTGCGTAGGCCAGATATTCCCTTTTCTATTTGTTATATAAGGACCAAACACACTTCCTGAGCTTCCGGCTGACACCTGTTCAAGTCCTATCACCAACTAACAACAGAGTAAGGTCTCAGCCCTGCATCTGGCTCTGGAAGACTGATTATATGCTTGTGCCTACGAAGTCAGCTGGCAGGGTCAGCAACTAAAAAATTTGTTCAAGCTCCACAAATACAAGACTCAAAAACATACTTAATGTTCCCTGCCGCCATGGTCTTTGCCCATAGAAGTCAAGCACTCCAGTCTGGGTTTCCAGGGGATCCGGATTGGGATATACCACAGAGGACTGTAAATTCAGCAAATATGGTCATAAAAAAGAGTTTATGTTTTATTTTAAACCATTAAAGTGATCTGATGCTCCAATATGCATGCACTCAAAAGAATGAATTTGCTTTAAATTTATAGCCTTTCAGGCCACCTGTATAAAAATAGTATAGTGCAAGTACAGAGAAACATAATGGAAAAATAAAACAGTAAGTTTTCAAGTACCCAGAGGCATAGAAAGTATGCTATTTTAAGAATTTTAAAAACATGTCAGAATTATTTGTAATAAAAAAGCGTTTGTTCAGGGCTAATCTTTTCAATATAAAGTATTACTTTGATTACTTTCAATATAAAGTATTACTTTTATTTCAATATAAAGTATCACTTAATATTGAAATTGTATTTAATATATATTTGAAATTATATTTAATATTTAATTATTAGCAAGCATCAAAAGACACATACTCTTTCCTTATTAATTATTATTTTTAAACATGTAGTAGGGATTTTTACACTACAATTTGAGAATGAAACATCAGCTAATGGTAACCTGGTAACCTGTAAAGCATTTTTTCCCCTCCCAACTTACATCATGGTTACAAAGCATACTTGCTAGTTGTTTCCGCTCCTGTGCGTAGTAGGCTGCTTGCTGGTAATAGAAACCTGGATTCTGAGTTTGAATTGCTGTCAAACCCAGCTTAATTGCTTCATCAAACAAGTCACCAAAAGCCTGAAACCTATAAAACAGGAAAACTTTTTCTGTAATTAAGATTAGATACAGAACAGCAATATGAACTGAAAGGGGCATTTCAGCTAAAATTTCTGATTATTCTTAAGACAGAAAATACTTTTACATTTAAGTTCTATGGCTGCATTTCTGTCATACCTTGTTCTTTCCGAGGGAAAAGGTAACAAAAAATCAACTTAAAACAGAATAACAGCATGCAGCTTTTAGGATCAAGTGCATCTTTTTCTCAAATAAAGAGCTCAAAATTTATCTTACTCAGATAAACAAAATAATGAGCTTCATAAAGCCATATGGGAGGTAAAACAGAAACAATACTAAGTAAAAACATACTGTTTAGACATCCAGGCAGCATGCTCAAAAGCCAGTTCTGCACTTCCTATTTTTTTCTTGCATAAGTCTATATGTTTCCTGAACTGAGCAATTGCATCCAGTGGAGTATTATGTTGAAAACAGAGGCGACAGATCTAGAATGAATCAAAAATAAAAGAAAACCCTCACTAACTTTACATACTTCTGAAAAGCTCAAATAGCATAGAAAATAGAAAAAAGGTGTAAAATGTTAATGCACTACCCTTGAAACCACGTGGTCCTCTGTTTCATCTAATGTTATTTTTCTTTTTTTCTCCCTCAAATAATTAATGCAAGAGTGTAACTCACAGCCAAATTCAGGTTGGAGCCGGAGAGCCACTAGACAGACCATTAACTTTGAAGCCTGCAGTCACTTCAAGAAGGACAATGGAATTTGATGAAGTCCAACTCTGGGATTATTTTAAATGGTACAATAGTATTGTCTCACCTGAAATCCCCCAGAACACCACAAAAGTATGGCCTCATTTTTGAAGCGTTACTTTTCTCCTCCAAACAAGCAGTAATTAAACTATTGTGACATACATTTATGACAAAAATATTCAAGGAACAAGCAACGCTTCTTTTCATTCCCCCTGCACAGAGCAAGAGTTAATGTGTTTAGTCCTCAAGATGACTGCATCTCAAGTTAACTCTAAACCTTCAAGATACACCTGAACTTCAGCTAAGGATCTTTGTGTGGAATTCAGAAGTCTTTTCAAGTCTGAGTGTAACTCGACCCCCATTGATGGCTGTACTAATCTATTTCCTTGAAAGCAAGGCAAAACAGAACATTTAAAACCTTCACACATTAAATATGCGTCAACTAATACATTTATTTACTTATTTTAAGTATATGCTGTCAAAGATAAGGAGCACACTTGTTACCTTGTAGTTTATAAATCCTGCCATTGTCTTGATTTCCAGCATGTTTGTTTCATGAGCCCTCAATTCATGTACAAGATTATACGCAGTTCTGTAATTTCTAGGTATAAACACTTAGAGTTAATACATACAAGATAAAATTTAAGAACAGAATTACTGACAGCAGAAAACAGTCTTCTAACTAGTGTACTTCCCAATTAGGAACACAACCCTTCCATATTCAAATAATTTTGCTTTCAGAAAAATATAATATTCTATGGCTTAGCAATAAATTGGGGTCAAGATGGTGGAAGTTTACACAAGTCTTACTTGAGAGCGTTCTGCGTGTCCTGTTTCAGCTCACTGAAGAATGCTATTTTGAACTGGTGTCTAACAAATAAAAGCTGGAAAACAAAACCAGTACACATCATTTACAAACACCTGAACATGCCTGTTACCCTACAAAGCAGATACAGGTGATAATTTCAGAGCTTTACAGAACAGAGCAGTTGGCTTGTAAGACTGACTATGCAACTATTCTCTCCTAGTTCTCTCTGCCACCGTGACACAGCAGTGATCTTTGACAGACTGAATCTATTCCAAGCCCCTATGACAGGGGAAAGCCTTCGAAATACCCAAGAATTCCTACACCAACAGTGTTGGTTGCTGGTTCAGAGCTTGCCAGTTGGATTCCAGCTTCCAAAAGAGAGGGAAACTGGCAACTGCAACAGAATGTTGTGTGTCTGAGTAAATATTTAATAAATTGAAAAGCAAAAGCTAAGAGTCAAATCAAGTTCAAGTTCAAAGCTTGTAAAAGAAGAACTTCTCATAGCCTATTAACATATTACATTCAAATAGGTCAATACATACAGATAAATAAATAAGAACTTCATTTTTGGGAGCTGTGGTTCTTCCTTCAAGATGTGAAGAAGGCAAACAAACTTTGATTGGTTTTGTTCTAAGTTACAGAAAATAAAAACAGATTTACTTTCTATAACGAGACAGAAGGAATCTCAAGTTGGATGGGGGCAGCAATAAAATTATAAAATAAATAAGACAAATATATATAAATAAATGGAATAAATTTAAGCAACAAACAACCCTTATTTTCATGTTTCAACGTGAACTGTAACTTGCAAAGTATTTCAAAAATGAAGTAACATTACCTGATGAGTGGTTTTGTTCAAAAATTCCTTGTGAGATTTGACTCTTCGTATTTCTGTATAATAGTACGTCTGTGCATGCTCATAGAATGCATTTTCCAACCTGTAACAAAGTTTAACCAAGTTTCCCTCAAACAAGGAATCTGAATAACTTCAGAATAAGTTACTTTTAATCATGCTTATTTTAAGGTTGGCAAAAATAGCTTGAAATATTACTGAAGTCTTCTGTAAGCTACTATACATGGCAAGAGCATGCAGATGAAAACACACAAAGCCTGATGTAGGGGTAGCACAAAGTAGGTTCAAGAGCATTAAGCATTGATTTCTCATACAGCAAATTAATATTTAACTTGAAGTCCAAGGATAAGCTGTCAGAATTTTGCAAGGCAATAGAAAATGCAGGTGCCTCAGTCAAAGCAAGCAAACCTTGCAGAGGCTCCTGGGATGAGTCTGAACAGGTCAAAATTTTATTTGCCAGGGCTAGGCCGGGGAGGGAGGAGTAGAAAGGAAACAGTTGTAATAAGTAAGATGCAAGATTACAAGAGCACAGACTAGGTTTCATCATTCTGCCCAAATATCAACAGCTACCTGGGTTATAGAAGTGACAGTCAAATTTGTGTTTGCAAGATAAATAGCCCAATGGCAAGTCACAGGAGAAGAAGAGAAAGAAAGAGGCCCAGAACACTGATTGCAGCATGAGGCTGAGGAGGATTTAAGTATATGCTGTACAATCAAGTTACAAAGAGTAAAATCAATTAGAGCAAGAAAAGACCAGAGAACAGGAGAGAAATGCATTCAACAGCACAGATGCACACAAAATAAAGGGTGAAGTACCAGTTCCGTGATTTGGCCAAGAAGGGATGACTACAGACTGACTAAGGGAGATCACAACTTGTGTCCTACTTACCCCACAACAGAGAGAATGGGGATAAAAACAAAGGAACAGAGCACTGAACAGCAGTTTTTAACTATGAGCTCAGACAGAGAAGGAAAACATGAGAAGTTCAATGTCCCTAGCATACTTATTTTAGCACTGTATCGCAACTGTATAAGAAAAGAGAAGCCAGTCCATTGAGGATAGGGGAGTGTTTAAAAATATATATATATTTTACTACTATGAAGTCTCAATTAAAAATGTCAAGACTAATATAAGAAATTCTGTACTTGAATATATGCTCAAACTTTTTTCTTTTAAGTGTGCATGAGCAGCTGTAAATCCCTAATGACACAGCCTTATCTACACAAAGTTGGAGACAGTCACAAAACCCATGCCACAATGCAACTATATGTGGTCTGCAAAGGCTTACAGCTGTTAATGTGCAGCAAACACTCTTCAGCATTAAGCATAAGATGAAAAACTGGAAGTAACAATTTATTTTGATCAATTCCAGTAGCTGTTTATGAGCAGCATGGACACAGTAACAGCACTGATTTTATCTTAAGATTTTTACTGTTTACATATAAATACAAGAGCAAGAGAAGGAAGAACTAGGCTCTCAGACCACGACACCCTCCTCCCCATGTTCAGTATGTCTGGAAAAATCAAAATTTATTTTAGTAAACCATGATTTGCCTTAGTTTGAGCCTGTCTTTTTAGCTCTGCACAAGACAGTCTCCCTCTGCTGTTTTTGAAAAGCCTTGCTAATTTATTTGAAGCTGTACTCCCTGTTACATATTAAAACAGAAATAACGTAAAAAGTGACAAGGACAGTATTTGCATCCAGATAAATGCCACTTAGCATAAATAGAAAGACATATCTCTACAGCCAGGAAGCGGAAGGAAAAAATAAGCAAAGACTTGCTAATACAGAGTTGCAGCACCTAACAAAACTTGCAGGGAAAAAATTAGAACCAGCACTGACAAAACCACTGTAGAGGTAGAAAAGCCCACTTTGCCCTTATCCGACTTGAGGAGGGGAACATCACGCAGAACGGGCAGACGTAGGATTGCATCTGGTTGCCGAATAACCTGAAGAATTTCAGCCAACAGATGAAACATTCACTGTTGATCTACAGTGAGCATGCCGGACAGCTGTCATCTCAACCTACCAAATCTCACTATCTCCATTGGCACACAGAGCAAAACAGCATTTTATGGTCACTTACCTTATAATATAACCAACAAGATGATCCGTGTGTGGAAGCACAAAGAGAGATTTTCCAGAAAGGTCACAAGCATTACATAAAGCTGCTGCCCTCTCCGATGCAATAACATCTTCCCCTAGCGAAGGCGAGAAAAGCACAAGTAAGCACTATGTGGTGCTGCAATGTCAAGCTAACTCCAACAGCTGGATCAGTAGGAGGTATGGACAAACTTAATACAAATAAAATTGAGACCACACTCCTTTTTCTTTCTGAATACTACACACTTCATCCAGCTGAACACAAAAGCAGAAAATAGGAGTGGTTTACCTGCCAGCAATGTGTTAGCATGACAATTTTTTTTTCTTTAAATTTCTGATTTCACACAGAATTAAATATCCTCCCATCTTGAAAAATAATACAGCATTCTGAAAAGACATATGTACACCCAATATGCAGAAAATAATAGTAAAAAAAATGGTTTGCCAGACACTAGAAAGTATGTACCTAGAGCTGAAGCAGTGGTTCTAGAGAAAGGTAAGGTTAAAACAGATCACATTTCACAGCTCCACTTGACTCGTGTTTTTCCTCTACATTTCCTAATGAGGATCTTGCCACTAAAAGGTTTCTTCATTCCTTTATAAAGCATTTGCTTTATATAGCAAATATATATATAGCTTTATAAACATAAATTTTTTATTTATTAAAATAGAGTTAAGCTAAACAGTAAGTACAGGTACCCTTCCCTTTAAGTTCTTATTTCTTTTACAGTTTTTCTTCATCTCAACTAAGCTTTAAAATATAACTTACAAAAGGCGCATTATGCGTATTACACTAAGGTACCATTTGTGATGCACAGTATCAAAAAAAAAAAAGGACTGGACCCACAAGTATTTAGTTAAGGGTAAGTTTTAGATACTTAGGGTCGACTGCCCTTAGCACTCTTCTTGTGCAGCTATGACGTACTTTGTGTATGTAGATGACATTGTATTAAGAACTGCAGATAATGAGACAAAAAATAATCAGCTCAATCAGGTTTTCTTAAAAATGAGATCATCACAACTGCATACAAAGATTTCTAGTACCTGGAGGTAATGGTGTTTTTTTCTGAATCAAAACCACCGCGACTTTTGTATTTCTTCCCTGCAAACTTTGCCTAGAATAAAGATAACATGACACAGTGTAAAGATTTCACTTTGTGAATAATCAGAAGAAAATGACACTTCCGTGTAGATGGAAGCGATTAAAGTATAAGAAAATAAACTGAACACAACAATATGCTGTATCATCTACAGAATGCTGTGCTGTCTTTTTTAAAATGGGACTGAATTGTGTTGAGTTTGGCAACACCTCACAAGTGGTTTTCATTAAATGACTTTTCCAAATAAAGTATTCAAAAAAAGTTCCTCTACTGTCAGTTTTATGTTAAAAAACAAAATTCAAGTTCCCCTTTCATTTGTGTCTAAGATACACGTTTACTTATTTTATATGGCAGAAATGCCTCTACAACTTACATTTAACCATTAGCTTGGAGCCCCTAACAAAGCAAAGGGAACAAGGCTACCTGACAATCTCCACCCGAGTGGCACATTCCGACTGTTTCTCTTTCCACTGAGGCTCATCCCAGTCTAGTTCGTAGAACACCACCACAAGCGCGGGAACCAAGTTCAGGTGTTTGTTCATCCAACCAGTCTTCAGGATCCCTTTCGGAATATACCATTCATAGGAGGTCCTCTGAAAATATTGAAGTTGTTAAAGCAAGCTACTACATCAGCTCACAGTCCTCTCGTGACAAAGGCTGCACGAAGGCGAACTGGCTGCCATGGGCAGGGACACCTCCCCCCAGCCCAGGCTGCCCACAGCCCCATCCAGCCTGGCCTTGAGCACCTCCAGGCATGGGGCAGCCACAGCTTCTCTGGGCAGCCTGTGCCAGTGCCTCACCGCCCTCTGAGTGAAGAATTTCTTCCTTTTGCCTAAATTAAACCTACCCTCTTAGTTTAAAGCCATTCCCTGTTGTCCTGCCACCACACCCCCTCACAGGGTCCCTCCCCATCACTCCCGCAGCCCCCATCAGGCACTGGAAGGCCACCATAAGGCGTCCCCGGAGCCTCCTCTTCCCCAGGCCGACCAGCCCCAGCCCCCCCAGCCTGCCCTCACCGCCCCGCGGCTGAAGCCCCCCGGTACCTTGGTGCGGCACTTGGGGTACTCGTGGTCGCCGGGCAGCACCTTGAAGGAGATGGGCACGCGGTCGGCGCGGCGGTTGGCGCAGAAGGCGTCCCACACGGCGCGGTGCACGGCGTTGTACACCACGTCCAGGCCCGTCAGCGTGACGAAGGCCATGGGGCGGCAGCACAGCTCCACCGGGAAGTCCCACTGGCTGGGGGTCATCCTGCGGGGCGGCTCAGCTCGGGGCGGCTCAGCTCGGCGCGGCTCCGCTCCCCCTCCCCCCCGCCTGAGGCGCGGCTCAGGCACCGGTGGGCACGGAGAACTGAAAGGGAGGGGCAGGAGCCGCCCCGGGCAAGAGGTGCCGGCCCTCCCTCTGACGGACGGCGGGAGGAGCCAATCGGCCGCCACGCTGCTGCCCGGCGGGCCAATCAGAGAGAGGCCCGCCCCCCGAGTCAGAGGGGTAGGGGGTCGGGCGGCGCGTGCGTGGCAGCCCCGGCTGAGGCAGGGGCGGGAGAGGTGCGCGCGTGGTGCGCGCCATGGCGGCCAACGAGGACCAGGAGGTGAGGGAGATGGGGGGGGGAGGCTGCCCGCATGCCCCCAGCCGCCATCTTAGGGCCGGGGCACCCCCGTCCCGCCGGTCACCCTGAGGCGGGTGCGGGGAGATGGAGGAGGAGGAGGAAAGGGGGTTTGGGGGTGCTGTGGTCGGTAACGCCGTGCTCTGCCCGCCCCGCAGATGGAGCTGGAGGCGCTGCGCTCCATCTACGAAGGAGACGGCTGCTTCAGGGAGCTCAGCCCCGTGTCCTTCCAGTACCGGGTAAGGCAGCGCGGGGCTCGGGGTCTCCTCACAGCGCTTGTACTAGCGGGGCCGGGGGTGCGGCGGTGCTGGGGGCCGTGACAAGCAGCGGGCGGGTTACCGGTGTCCGCGGGAGCCGGCCCAAAGTGGCGGTAAGGCTCCCAGCCCAGCCCGGTGCTCCCTTACCAGGTGTCTGTCCCCTGCCCAGAGGTGGCTGACGTGCCTCGTCAAGCCACTACGGAGAAAACGCACTGAAAGCTTTGGGTGTCTGCTCAGGAGAGACGTACCGGGGCCTCTGAGCTTGAGATTTGCAGTTAGGTTCTGGCCAGCTTAGAATCGTAGAACCATAGAATATCCTGAGCCGGAAGGGACCCATAAGGCTCATCGAGTCCAACTCCTGGCCCCACACAGGACCGTTCAAAAATCAGTCCATGTGTCGGAGAGCATTGTCCAAATGCTCCTTGAACCCTGACAGGCTCAGTGCCATGACTGCTTCCCTGGGGAGCCTGCCCCACTGCCCAGCCACCCTCCCGGTGAAGAACCTCCTTCCAGCATCCAGCCTGAACCTCCCCTGTTGCAGCTTCATGCTGTTTAAAAATAGAAAACAGAAGTGCTAGATACCAAAATAAAAACTTAAAAATAATTGCACTTCATTTAGAGGAAATGTAGAACAATCTATTCCTATCTTAGAATTCTTCCTTACTAAAATCTCATGAGCTGTAAGGAAAAACCTTGGCATTATGTTGGTCAGGTATTCTGTTGATCAGATATTTACTGTTAGATGCCCTGGAGTACAAAACTCAAGTCCACGTAAATTGCCTTATGAGTATAAACTAATCTCTGGAAGACAACTCTAAAACAGCTTCTGTTTTAAAACAAATTATGTACTCAACTTTCTCAAATTTGAAAACCTGGAAGTTGTTCCGGGCAAGGACAGAGGCAGGTCTTTGTGCTGCCATGGAGCTTTACAGAGATGCCTGAAAATGCTCTGCATTTGTGCTTCCCACTGTAGGGGGGGAGAAAGCATCTAAAGTCACCTTTTTGCAACTCTCAAGTAAATTCAGAATGAAATTGGTAACTGTAGCAAGTTAGGTCGATCTAGTAAACAGCACCTGAATCCCGTTTTGTATAACTGCAGCATTCCTTCACTGATAGGACTGGTCTAAGTAAACTTAATTTTCTCAAAAGAGTGATTGTGACCTGCCTGCAAGTTTACAGGGTATCATTCTACATTTTGCTAGATTTATTTGTTAGTAATTTTTTTAAAAATGTCAAAAATTAGGAGAACTCAATTGAAATACCATAAAGCTTAGTGTCAGGTGAAGGCAGTAGCACATTCCCGTGAAAGAAAACTTGTGTTATGAAAAGGCATAGTGCAAGTAAATGCATGACAAGGTCAAAGAATTAATATGCCATTTTTCTGATCCTTATCTGTCTCAGATATGTCTCACACATAAAGGTGTTTTGTAATCAGTGTGCTAAGAAATTGAGATTAAAGAAAGACTTTTTCAAATACTGGGAAAATGTAGTTACATCATTTGAAGTAAGGCTACTCCGTTTTTAGGTTGTGTTGGCAGGAGGAGCATGAACATGCAGCTTTCTGCATGGATTTGCTCAGTGCGCAGACAGACCTTTCCTGAGAAAGGGAGAACTCTAAACCATACTTCTGGTTTTCTTCTTGATACCAGTGGGAACTGGACAGCAACAGTGTAGGTGATGTCGTGATAAATGTTGCAGATGCCTGACTTAAAGTTTTATTTATTTCACCTCTAAAGTAGGTGCTGCAAAATGTCAATTTAGTTCATTCTGCTGGCACATACATGCGACTGAAATAACTTTAAAATACAGAGAGAGAGAGAGAGCGCGCGCGCTAATTTGCTTTTCCTAGGGTAAAAACTGTAGGTTGGAGACTAATGTTCAAATCGTAAGTGTAATACTTTTTCTGGATGAAAGTTTTATTTTCTGACTGGTAACTTTATGAAAAGAGTTGTTACCTTAAATAATTCGGTTGGTCTTAGAGAAGTGAGAGACTTGTGTATTGGCATTGCAGTCTTTAATGAGTGACTGGAAACTGTTGATTTCTGAATTTTTTTTTCTTTTTCTTTCAGATAGGTGAAAATGGAGATCCGAAAGCCTTTCTAATAGAAGTTTCTTGGCCAGAAACATATCCACAAACAGCACCAATCTTATCAATGGATGCTTTTTTCAACAACACAATGTAAGTACTTACGACAGCTCCACTCCCTAGTCTTTTATGTGAGGGCTCTTTGGTTGATGAGCTTTTCTTCTTCTTTCTAGATCATCATTGAGTTTTATGATTTCTTTCAGATCTTCAGCTATTAAACAAAGCATATTGGATAAATTGATGGTAGAAGTTGAAGCTAATCTTGGAACTGCTATGACTTACACACTTTTTGAATATGCCAAAGATAATAAAGAGCTGTTCATGGAAAATCAGCCTGTTAACACTGTGGTGAGTAAATTTAGATTTTAATCTCTTGCTTTTAAAACTGCAAAAATGGTTATTCCAACTCTGAATGCTTCATTGCACTATCTTTTAAGGTGTTAGTACATCAGGTATAAACATGTTAGGGGATAAACAGTGGCACATAGTGTGGTACGGTGCCACAGTGCTCAGTGGTCATAATTGTTATGCTTAATTGTTACTTTGCTGTCGCAGCAAATGTGTATGAGCTGTAGTTCTGTCTTACAAAGTGACATAAAAATGGAGGCATGGAGCAGAAGGAAATCTAAACAGAGCTGGAGCAGATGAAAGGTGTCCGCCTGGGGGCAAATTATTGAAAGCTTCCTGGGAAGTCATGGATTGCATAAAAGCACCTCTAGGGTCTTCAGTGAGTCAGGCTGAGTCTATTTGTGGCTTCTGTGTTTTCCTTCTCATATTGCTTCCTGATGTGTAAGGACATTATTTGCCATTGTGGTGCTGCAGACTTGCTTTGAGGAAGAAGGAATGGTTTTCCTATTTTGGAAATCTGAATCCATTCATATCAAGCTCCATCATCAAATTTACAAAGTGTAAGAAGTGCCCCTTGCAGCTGTGAAAGGGAATAATTCCAGTCTCCTCCACGTGGTTCTGACTGTCATGATTGTGTGTTGATTAAAAGCTGCTGACAGCGGATGGCATTGCTTCTTTTTTGACAGTCAAGACATTTCAGTATGTCAGATTCAGTAATTGCACACACACAGAGGAATCTGTGTTCGTACTCTGTATTATTACTGGCTTCTGAAGTATGATAGGTGAACTAACGTACAGAATACTAACAACAATTTTCATCCTTCTCAGACTTCAGTAAGCAATAGTATTGCAATTGGAACTCCCGATGTGCCAGCAAGTAAGAAAAAGGACAAAAAGGAGCAGTTATCCAAAACACAGAAACGAAAGCTAGCTGACAAAACAGGTTTGTCTGCTATAGTATTGTTTTGTTTGAGCAGTATGAGAGTCCAAATTTTATAGCAGTGGCATCTTCGTAGAGTCAGAATCGGTATTTATTTGCATATAGGATTAACTGCTTTAAATCTGTGGTCTCTGTTTTGTTTGTTTTAGATTAATTATTCTTGCCCAAGATGTTTGTTCTGGGTAAAGCAACTTCCTCTACAGTAGGGACTTGAAGATGTTGTTGAATAATTTTATTTTTTATTTCAATTTGTGACAAAAGTGAAATTTTCAAATGTTTGCTTTGTAACTCAATATCTTTAGCTTGTTATCTTCAAAATAGAGGTGTTTTTGTAGACACTTTCTGCTTTCAGTGAAACTTTGCATTTCTGACAGAAAAATGTTTGGTATTTTGACAAGTCCTGCTGATGACTTTTATGTGTTCAAACTTAATTTTTGATAATGATTGGGATAATGTTATATTACTGCAGCAATAAATTATACCCCATGATAGTCATTTCTGTGTATCATTTACCTAATGTGAATGCATAATTGGCATTTTAAAAATTGACCTTATAAGGGAAGATCTTTGTAAAATTTTGTTCTTTTTCAGAACGTATCACCGGTAGTTAACCCAGCTCATTTTAGAGTTGCCTTATAAATCAGGTGGACTGCCTTGAGTCATTTTTATTTAAACAGAATTACTTTGAAAAGCAAGATATGTTCAAGACATTAACATGTTTTTTTTTTTTGTCTTCATGGCTTTGTAATGGAGAAATTAAGATTTCTGGCTCTTTAGAATTTTGTGTTGATTTTAAAGAAAGACGAAGATTATCTTTAGCTTGTGTGTTGAAAATAAAACCTTCTTGTTCTGCAGATCACAAAGGGGAGCTTCCTCGAGGATGGAACTGGGTGGATGTAATTAAGGTAATGTGACTTTATGGTATGCAGTATTATGAAAATACTGCCTATGTATATTAAAAATTATGTATACTTATATCTGAAGAAAACTTATCTGATTTTTTTCTTGCTTTTCTTCATAACTTTGTTGGGATTTGACTGTGGTGTCTGATTTGTTTCTATATACATCCAGCATGTAAGTATTTTCAAGTTATCTTTTTAATATTAAAAAGATTTACAAGAAACAGTAAGAACTGCTGCCCGTTTTAGGTTCTAATTCATGTATTTCTCATGCTCTATATTGGTTTTCCTTGTTCATTGGAAACCAGTGTAGCTTCTTGACAATTTTGATAACAAACTATTTTATTTCGTACAATTATAATTAATTGTCAGCATAAAGGCCTAACACCAATTCTAGTTGTTAAATAACATCGAGCAAATGATGATGGTGGTTTTAGGTAGAGTTCTCCCAAGTTAAAAGAGGCTATTTGTAGTGAGTGTTTTGGATTCCAGATACATTTCTCGATAGGTGCACTACATTTAGTAATTATAAACTTTGATTTAAAAAAAAAAAAGAAAAGTTTGCGTTTGTATTGTGCAAATCACCATATGGAATCTCTTCTGGAGATGCGTGGAGATACTTTTTCAGTTACTGCATCTGTTGTATTTTGGAGAAGAGATGACCAAGTCTTCAAAGTAAATAGATACAGTGCCCTAAAGCTTTTGTATTGTGGTTTAGATTTTTTTTTTGTTTGGTGTGTGTTGGGTTTGTTTTTGTTTGTTTTTCTTTTAAATCACTTGCAGCACTTCATTTTGTATTTTTGGAAGTAATTTGCAAAATACACGAAGATAGTTTCAGGTTCAGGAAATAAGCTTATTTGGTGCTTAAGCTTAAGAAATAATTCGATGCATTTCAATCTCTTAATACAGTAGCACAATCAGTCTGTATTATTAATTAAAAATACATGTGGTCTATGTAAGGTGGAAATGTTCTTGTTTCCTAATAAATGGAATGGCAATCTAAACTTTGAACACTTTCTTTTTGTGTCTCTTTTATAGTTAAGCAAAACTGGTTCTAAAGATGATGAATAAAGGACTTTGGTACAAGGAAACTCCACCTTTTAATACAGTGCAATTTTGGGTCACCATCTTTCTCTTAATAACTTTCTTATTTGTTGAAGTAAATATTTTATAAAGCTCAATTTCCTAACTCGTAAACCTAGTCATATAAGTTTATCTAGAGACTGTGGTCGTCTTTGAAAACAAAACTTGCCTTAAACAAAGGTAAAAATGTGACAAAGGATATAGAGAATGAATGTGCTGAAGTGAATAGTGCTATATGCAGTGTTTAATAACTTATATTTTACTCTGTAGTAAAATCCTGTTATAGTGAACCCAGAGATACTGTAAACATTTCCTGATGTTCTTATTCCAATGGAAGAAAAAAGCACTATAACAGTTAGTTGCTTGACAGCATAATTCGTCAAAATAAATTATTCCATGGAAAGAAAACCTTTGTCATTTGTTTATCTAACACAAATGTAGAAGGAGAACATAAAAATCGTTGCATCGCAATACTAACTAGAATTTGCAGTTCTGTTTTCACTAGTTATTAGCTGAAATAGCAAATACTATTGAAAGCAAAGACAAATACTCTAATCCACTCAAAAATGAGTGGTTACAACATGAATGTTTTATCCTCTGCAGCATGCATCTGTAAGTCTTTCTCCAGTGTGCATTGTTATAGAAGGTCGTGTGTCTTAGGGGAGGGAAGAGTGCTATCTTGTGTGTGTCTCAGTGAGTGTTGGGATTTTGTAGCTCTTTCGTTGAAGAAGTGATTATTCTTTGAAGAGGTTTGCTGACAGAATGGTAAAACAGTGGGTCAAGTCAGCACTCTGACAAATGTGTTAGGAAAACTTTTTTTTTCCTAGTCTGCTCTCTTGTATCAGAAAGAGACGTCATCTTTACCATATGAATGGTTATTGAATACAAGATGCCTTAATGTTCTTTATTATTTTTGTTTGATTTGAGATGAACTTTAATAAATACCTATTTATCTGCTGTGGTATGTGTTTATTTTTTCCTGCTGTACATATTGTACTTCTAAGGCTGCACTTGAATTTGCAAAGGATTTTCTCTTACCAAGAAAGTGTTCCTAACAATTGACAGAACATTTTCCCTCTTACAGGGTATGTTTGTGTTCTTCAGGGCAGCTGTGTTTGTTACTAATAAGAGAATAGTTATTCCACTGAGAAACACAGGAAAACAGCCATCGCACCAAGTCCAGCGGCTTTTTGAAATAGTGCAATCCACTGCATGCGCTGTGTTACAGCACTTCGTGAAAGGAATGTCGGGCTGGATGCTCCGATCCGTGGTGCTGAGACAAGAGCCTGTGCAGCCAATACAGGATAGTTTACACAGCTGTCAAGTTAGGACTTCAGCTGATGGAGAGGAAGTGTTTTTCCTCCTGCTTAGGTCAAGAGAGCTTATACACAACGTACACTCCTACAGCTCTCTTATTCTCTTAAATTCCTTCCTTTTATCAGAGGAGGATAGAGTAAATATAGTGCAAAATTACCGCTTGTAATTTATATATGATATAAAGAAAAATTCTATGAGATGTTGTGACTGCAGATGAAGGAAAAAAAATTAATTTCTTATATGTTTTCACTCTTCTGAAGAAACCGTGAAGAGGTCTGGAAGAAATATGGTCTGCGCTGCTATTGTCCAATAAGAAAGGGTAGTTTTTACTGAAACTGTAGAGTTACAGTGAGATGTGTGCTTTTTTTAATAAAGAAAACTATTGATTCTTAAAAAATGCTTGATTTTTGGAATATCTGGTTACTTTTTGAACTCCAAGCACATTTAGTAAAGTACACAAAGTAGGACTTTTTCCAAATGTTGTGGTTTTGTGTTTGACCTAGACCGGAGGCTCATGGCTGCAACCCAAACAAGAGTGTTTGGGAGTAACACTGCAGGGAGAAGTTGGTGTGGCTTGTGATCAGGTAACAGGGAAGGGCGTGTAGGTTTTGTCTCCACCAGCATCAGAATGGGTACGGCTTTCATATTCAAATTCTCTCCAAGGGGAATTGACTTGTCTTTGCTAGTATCCTTGGTGTCTAAATGGAGTTGCCATGACAATTTGTCTGAATAGATTAGTTAGGGAGCATGGGGGAAGGACAAAACAAGAACCATATCTTGCTTTTACAAAGCTACTGTGTGTATCAGTAAACTTGTTAACCTTGTGGAATGCCTGATATTTCAGCTTTTTCTCTGCTTTTAAATCACGTGCTCTTAGGAAGATGCCATAGCAATCTCCTTTGGTTCTGTTAGCAGGGATTTAGAACGTGTGTTCGGAAGTCTACTTTCAGGCCAGTCATTTTGCATTGGGAATATTTGTATCAGTTCTTCCTTTCTGTGTAAAATTTGAAAGGTAATTTTTGTTTAACTGTTTTATATTACGACATGATAGCTGGAAGTGGGCCACAAAAAAATCTAGGTACTTGGTGTTATGGAGAAGCGTGTGCACTGGAAACTGAGGGGAGGGAAAATGATGATTTTTATCAAGAAAGACACATCAGTGTCTCTTAAAGTGAGACACCTATAAATAGAGAACGTGACTAGGGAGTGACCGAGTTTTAAACACTGTTGGAAAATACCTTGTTCCCCTTTTTAAAGTAAATTAATGTCGCTGGCAGTGGAAAAACAGTGATTTGTACTTCATTTCTGTAGGGCAAGAGTCGCTTAGGTTATAGGGTTACACCATTTATTTAAATTTTTTGGTTTTGTAGTAGAGCTTTGGTTGGAGTGGGAAAATGAATGTCAATACTAGTAGCAGTAAAGTAGAAGTAGTAGGGTCCAAGGCACAGGATGATTAAAAAGGAATTTGTCAGTTTGGAAATTTTCCATAACGCACGTACACTACTTGTTTTACTGACGCGTTAGAGGCGTTAGTTGAAGGGACTTCAAAAATAATAGTAATTCTTATGCGTGGTGGTATTGCAGTAAGCATTTGGCAAAGCCCTTCTGCTTAAGCAAAGGAAAAAAAAAAAGTAAGCTTCTCACCCCTTTCTCAAATAAATCTCAAAGTTTTTCCTCAGAAAGACTTGGTGCAGAAAATGGAGATGGTGCTTAAATGAAGTTTTTAATCTTTTAAACTGAAATTTAACTTAAAATATCGCTTTCCCTCTCAAGCCTTTCAGCATATATTTGAATTGGCTAATATTCCTAATGCTTTGGAAAGCTGTTGTTTTGTGATCAATTCATTCCCTGTTGAACAAGGATTATATTTTAAGAATTTACTGTTATAGTTCTGTCTTAACACCTAAAATGATTTAAATGAATTTGCTAAGTTTTCCAACTCAAATGTTCTGGTTCTTAGAGTTTAAACTACGTATACTTCTAAAACCTTTCAAACCCCATCATTTTGTGGTTTGTTTGCTTGTTATTTAGAAGGGGGATGTCCCTTCTTAAATGTCATTTCCCCCCACCCATTTCTTTTTGTTTTTCTGTCAGTTCCTACAGAAGGTAGTGCATGTAGCAGTCTCAAGTTGAAGGAGCTGTTAGCATAGGGCGTTATGCAGTTTTTGTTATAGTATGATCAGTGCCTCTGAAACACGGTGACCGCTTTTCTAAAATTTCACCAGCTTTTCCTGTTTATGGTTAAGGGCATTTGAAAAACAAGAAGTCCACGGTAGGGATACAAGAGCTGTCACTGTCACACTGGAACCTTATCTTTGTCTCTTTGGGTGAAACTTCAAAGTGATCTTTAGTCTTACTTGTGTGATGTTAAATATAAGTTCATTCAGTGCTGCCAGTACCAAAACCAAAGCATGCACTGTAATGCATGCACTGTAATGCAAATCCCCTGTAATAATGCAGGCTGCCTTTAAGTAGGTTGGGTGGAATGCTGACAGCTGTGGTTAATCATCAGGATGTAGCCAGCAAATCCTGCTCACCCCTGTAGGCTTACAGAGCTGGTAGTGAGATCAAGGCTCCTGCCGTCTGCGGTACCACTGCAGGGATGTGGGGTGGGTAGTTAGAGCATACCCAGCTGATGAGCGGTGAGATTTTGGTGACTAAAAGAAGGATAAGGGGAAAAAATAATAAAAAATAATAAAAAAAAAAACCCACGATTTCGTGATGCCCAATGTTTGGTAGAAAAGCAGAGGGAGGAGGCTATCCTCCTTTTAGCTGAGGCAACACAAGTGGTTCCAGATTGTTCGGTGAACTTCGTGCAGTGAAAATCATGTGAGCTGGTCTGCACCAAGAGTAGTTCTCTTCTGGAAATTGTTTCCTTCAGCTACGCTCCGTGGCTTATGGTATGGCACCCTCAGCGCTTGTGCTTAGCGGTAGGATGAAGGGGGAAGGAGATGTTGATTCAACAGATAAAATAACAGAGGTGTGAGAACTCTGGAAGGATTAGAGGAGGAAATGGAGAAGGAAGCAAGCACACAGGAGATAAATCTTTTTAGTGCTGCAGGGCAATAAAACACAACAAAAGCAAAGCTTACAGTTGTGGAGCTGTACACTTCAGAAGTTTGGGATATGGCAGAAGACAAGAGGTTCATAGATTTTCTATTATTGTCACCTATTCTTTCACCAACGTAGCTTTGGCTTTGTCTCAGAATGGGGCTGTTAAATGGTTGCGAGAAGAATTTCTCTTCATCTCACTGCTACGCTTCCTGTTACTCTTTCAAGACCATCGAAGTAACCTCTGAAAATCTGTTGTGCTCTTAGTTAAGACAAAACATGTTGACCAGCACTGTAAAAACATGTTAGAATGTTTGACAAGAATGAAAGAATTAACTGTTTTCTCTCTCGTTTTCATTAAGAGCAAAGTGAGGAGTGACTCCAAATAGCTGAATTACACAAGACACATGAGAATGCAAATGCTGATACCAGCGTCCTATGTTAGACTGAAAGTTCATCCATCTACTTTGAAGTTTTATGTAGGTATTCCTTGCCACGGTGTCTGAGTGTTCATGCCAGTTGTTCGTAGTATGTGTTTTAAGTATTCACACTTACAATATGGCAGAAATTTGAAAACCCTGTGATTGCATACTGCAAGTTTCTAGCTGTGGGATCTGATAAAGTCACACCAGTGACAGACACAGCCGAACTCTATCTGCACAACCTTAGTGGAGAGCATTGGGGTTGTGTGGGTATCTCTGAGGGCATAATTTCACCCCCAGTATCTTTATTACTGGTAATGACCAGTAAAAGGAGTCATTCTGGGATGAGTTTGGAAGATATCTTTCAAGAAAAGATAATCTTTCCTTCTAAAACAAGTGCCTGTTATAGTGCCACCAAAAGGCAATAACCATAGTCTTGTATGGAGTCAATGTTCAGAGCAGGATCTTACTTTAAGTCATATAAGTGTCGTCAGTAATGCATTTTATGATTTCCTGGAGTAAAAACAAGTGCAATGAAAGCATTACTATCTAAAGAGCTGCTCTCTCCACCACAGGGAACCATTTGATCTCTACTTACAGAAAAGTATGGTTCAGTTGACCTTGAAGAGAGATTTTTATAATAGTATGGGGAAATTGTAGCTTCCCGTTCATAAAAGTCTAATGGAAAGTATACAGCTTCAGTAGATGGGTAATACATTTTCACAGCATTATCAGTTTTATATTCTTCTCTGAAGATCAGCGCTAGACTATTACCAAGTTTCAGTTAACTGGCATACAGCATACGGTGATTTTTTCCCCTCATTCCATGTCTTTAGATGATAAAAGTATAGCATGTAGTATAGAAGTTTACTTCCTAGATTAAAATAGTGCTAAAGTTACAAATTCACTCAAAGCGAGGAAATCAGTTTCATTCAGAGGTAAGGACATGCCAAAATTAAAGCTACCTTCGTGACATTTATGTGAAAAAGAATGGACAGAAAGATTTCCTTACATGACTACATGCTTCCCACTGCCAGTAGTTTCCAAGCAGATGCTTCATGCTTTGCTTCCTAGTGTTCCTGCTAGTAGGAAAGTATTGCAAAGACCTGAGGTATTTTATGCTTCTAAATTGGAAAAGGAAACAAGACTTTCACTTTGCAGAAGTAAATAAATTAGCAAAACTGTCCCTGGAAGAAAGTGGACATTTGAAAAAGGATGACCAGGTACAGAGGCAAATAAGTCTGATTTAATAAATCTGAGTGGACCTGAACAGCATTAGTGTCTGCTTCAGTCCACGTCCATGCAGTGAATCTGTGGCATATAAATGCTTATGGATAATTTTAGGTTGCTAAATAGGTAGCTATAATCCATGTGATTAAGCATTGCTTTCAGTAAAATTCATGTTACAGCAGTCAGTGTGGATTCAGTATATTCTGTTAATGAGCTCTAGTGGTATCCTTTACTTTTCATCGGGTGGAAGGAAATACACTGCTTACCTCTGCAAAGAAAGAAAGGTATATGTAAGCTGTCCACAAAGGCTACCTGGACGTGGTTAACAGCCATTGCAATCAGTATGAAAAAGTTAAAAGGGAGAAATTCTACAAGATGATTGTGGATCCACTATTTTTGGATGTTCCCTTCTTGCTTATTTTGATATTTTAAATGTTTTGGGTACAAGCAGACATATTAGCCTATTAGCCAATGTGCATGCATGTGTTGAGTACCTGTTCAGTCAGATGATTTGAAGAGCTGATGAGGAAGAACTTTTCTTCCTTTCCTTTGGTTTCTAGCCTACATTTTTCTATCCTACAGTAGCAAGACTTGTAGAGATTGTATACACTCTTCCTCATGGTTCAAAAGTCTTCTCCCTCTTTGGGAGCAGAGTAGCATTAATGAGATATATGAATATTTGAATCTCTTCTATAATTCACAGTGATATACATACACTTGGGCTTTATTTCAGGTTCTGCTCAATGTTTTTTTTTTTAGTTTCGTATTAATTGGTTCTTTCACCTCCTTGTTTTCTTAGTGAGAATTTACTCAGCCTGGAGGACAGACAGTTTTACGGTACTGCCTTCTTCAAACACCTATAGGCAAAGCACTGCTGGACAATATTTAAACCACAGCAGCCTTTGATAAGCATGTGATAACCTGTAACCTCGCTGATGTTTTTTAAATGTGTTGACAGCTGGTAAGGACAGAGTCTGGTTCAACCCACCCGCCTCAGGCTGCTTTCACCGCCTCTCAGCAGAATACCTGTGTCTGTGGAAGTTGCACAAATTTTGGTGAGAGTTAGCAGAGGCCCTTGGGTGGATGCCTCCCTCCTTCACTAACAGCAGCCATTACTGGAGCAGAATGCCTGTTATTGGTGTCAGCAAAGAGACAATGTCTATAAACCAGCAATAGTGGAATCTGTGCGGGTCGTCGTTCCAAGAAAAAGCAATGGTTGCTTATCTGTATACGACTGGTGGATTTTGTTTGTTTTCACAGCAACTGTTCCTTTTGGCAGAGAACCTCAGAAGTCTGCACATAACACAGAGCGCTGCTGTGTCCGGATCTCAGTTAGCTCTGGGCATTTAGTGTCTGGATTTTTGAGCCCAGACGTATGTGTAGCTACCTGGGGAGTGGATGAATAGAATAGACGTGTTCTTTGGTGCAGGCATTTCGTAGAGTGCTCTGGGATGTATCTACAGTGATTAGCAAACCACGTACTGGGTAACTGTGCTCTGTACAGCTCTCAGGTGCTGGACAGACAAAGCTGGGGGAAGGCTGAGGAAGGTCAGCCCTTCTTAGTTACTGGGGGAGGTTAAAAGTTGGAGTATCCAGAATGCAAGCACAGCCACAACATACACCATTGCCCAAAATATGCCAGTCTGTGCAGTATGGAGGACCAAAAGTGTATGTAATTGATGTGGATAGCATCTTTTTCACAAAACATTGTTGGAGAGTATACAACCATCATTTATACCTTCTTTGCTTGATTGTCATAACCAGAGGCATCGAGTTCAACTCCTTGAACTTTTGATCTCCCCTGTGAGCTCTCTGTATGCTGGAAGAGATTCAAAGCTGCCTGATGTGAGAGAAACTGTCAGTAGCCAGAAAATTTGCTCCCGTTGATGTGTGCAATTAGTTGTACACATTAGTTGTCCTTGTCCTACAAGTAGGGGCTCCAACCTGAAGTGAAATTAGGATTAAAAACCAAATTATTTCCAAAAGGTGGGAAACGGTTAATGGTTGTTAACCACAAATGAAGGGTAAAATTTTGCATATGATTTTTTTTTTTTTTTTTTTCGGTGAATAGCCTAGTAACTGCATACTGAATCACAGAGGTGCAGGCTGGAAAGAACCTCTGGAAGTCACCTGGTTCGACCTTCCTTTTACAGCAGGGCTGGGGGCAGTGCTGCAGCAGGTCACCAGTGCCTTTTCTTTGCCATGTGTTGACATCCTCAAAGAACAGAGATTGCACAACTGCTCAGGGCAGCTTGTTTCCTTGTTGCTGCTGCCAGGTGGTACTATTAGGAAGTGAACAGCAACACTGCAGGGAACTCCCAGGGCAGGAACCAATCTTGCATTTTCAGTACCACTCCCTAAGAGCGTGAAAGTATTTTGAAAAAAACAGTTACTGTTTTTCTGCTTAATCTGAACAAATGTGCCAAGACCCATTAAACCAAACAATTACTTTCCTGCTTTGAGGTACAGCCTGTTACAAAATAGACGGTAATGTCTATAAATGCAAAGTTCATTTGGGGTAATACAATCTTTGCTGAGTAGAATTTAGTTATCTTTAGAACCCTGCTCATCAAGAAGTTACAATTAAGAATTAAAGAAATTATATTTTGGGTACTATGTTTCAGTCATGTCCCCCAAGCCGCCTCCCCCCAAAGCACTGTAAGCTTCTAGCTGCCTTGTTGCTGCAAAACTGATGTAATAAGCTGGTATAACAGCATGTTGCTAATGAAGATAGTTTCCCTCTAGAAATACAAGACTTGAAAACAGTTTAGACCAGAGAAAAAGATGATGTGCTGGAAAACAAAATACTTCTTTTCTATTCTGCTCCCTCCTGTAGGAAAAAATAAATATATATATATATATTTTTCCTGCTGTACTTCTAATTTTTTTTTTGCTTTTTTCAAATATTGGTTGCAATAATTCTTGCTTTTGAGCTCAGTATGTTGAAATCTGGTGTATATTTACCAGAGAAGCCCATGTGTATCAGTGGAGGTGAGAGAGGAAGTGTGAAAGAAATGCTGCAACCTAAGCAAGCGGAGCAAATGAATGTTGCAATGGTATGGAGGTGTTTGAGAACCATTAATTGCAAAATTCAAGAATCACAACTAAATAGCGGGTGTGTAGATACTTTTCTTTGCTGTTTGAAGATTGTTGAGAAGCCAGCATAAATATGCCCTCATCTCATGGACTCTATATAAATATTTTTCTTCTGTTTTCTGCACAGAATTCAGGACTCTGCATCCTTGGAAGGCTGTAACTAGCTGATACCCACAGAAGAGTAACTTGCATATTTGTGAACAACCCCTACTGTTGTCATTCTATTGATTTATTTTTAATCTTTTTTTCTAAAAAGTGCTGCAAGAAATTGTAGAGAGTGTCTCACGTGGAATTTTGTGGTTTCACAATGACAAAAGGGAAAGCAGTAACATAGGGGAAAACAATGTCAATTAAAAGAAAATGGAAGATTCGAAACTTCTACGTAATTCATCTGCATTGTCATTAAACTCTTCCACAAAAGAAAAAAGTGGGCAGCTTATGGAGAAGTAATTTTTACTCAGAAACTTCTAAGCATGGTAAGAATCTTTAATCTGAGCATTGGAATCACATATGATAATATTTGTAAATTCTAGTATACAAAACCGCTCATTCTTAGCTTGGTTACAGGATAGCGTCTGTATGTATACTCATTGTATAAAGTAGGTCATATTGCAGTCACAAAACAGTCAAAATAATTTTTAAGTAGGTGGAGTGCTGTCAAAGAGAATTATAGACTTTACTATGAAGAAAGTTGTTTACCTGATATGAATATAATTTTAGAGTATTATGATATTCTGTACTCTAGTCTTGTTCTTCAAGAATATAGAGGAACAGCTTTGACTTCAATTTCCAGAAAGTTTCTGGAAAATCTAGTCATAGTAAGGATTCAAACGACATATTAATGAGGCTTTTGCCAAAAGCTATTTGTCATTTATATATATATATATAAGTACATATATAAATATATATATTTGTAACTAAAAATAAACTATGCAACACACAGTGAGAAATGGAGTGATTAACGTGGTTCAAAACCTGTGTTGTTGTGTTCTTCCTTTATTTCAGTTCCGTAGGCTGAAATTGTCTCTGCAGTGCTGTCTGCATAACAAATCCACAGCATAATATCAAGGTTGCTCATCAAGTTCTAATATGTGTTTTCACAGTCCAGTTCTATTATACACCCATTTTATGGATGGCATTTCTTAGGGGAGTGAAATCTGCTTGCTTACTGCTATGCAAACAACATTGTCTGTCATCTCTAAGGCTGCTGTACTGCTCACTAGAGCAGACCACTAACAAATTTGATCTTTTTATGTAACAACGTATTAGCCAGCACCTGAAAGCTGCTTTTAAATTCATCGTGATACATCGAACATGATTGAAATAACCATTTTCAACTATATTTCTGTTATTATACAAAGTGCAGCAACTGGCCAGGTACATAAAATATATCATGATTTTATTACAAATTGGTCATGTTGGAAATAGATTTGAGCTCCAGATGTCAACCTGAAATAAATTTTTTAAGAGTCTCCAGAACAATTTTTTTTTGGATGTGGCAAGACGTGTATTCTCTTTTGATGGAAGAAAGTTTAATGCGGATAAATAGGGATTTATTTTCTATGTGGGAGCTGTGAGTGCTGCAGTTTTTAAAAACATGCAGCTTTTTTAATAGCAAAATATATAGGGGAATTATTTATGTTCCTGTATAGAGGAATATAAATATATTTATATTCCTTTTTTTAAAATAAGTGGCAATAAATTAAAGAATTCAAATCGTATATTGTGGGACACAATTCCATTGCAGGAGTAGTAGTATCCTCAAGAAATTGTGATCTACAGCCTATATAGAACTCTGGCGCATGGTTTGATATTTATGCACCATAGGGTAATAAAGAAGAAAATATACATCATTTTTAAGTCATCACTTCGTACTAAATTTACAGTAGCATGCTTTCAGGACATTCACAGACTAATAGACAATGAGCATCAGAAGAGTAGTGAGAGCCATTCTTGATTGCTTTATTCCTCTTTCATTTCCTGTTGATCAAGGGAATAGTGAACTGTTGGAACATTTTGTTCATTCATGCTAATGATTGTATTTATGCCAATCAGATTATGCATGAAGGGAACAATCAGGAGTTAGTTAACCAATACAAATTCACAGTAGGGGCACCTATTTGGGCAATGGGTTTCTGTAGAACAGTTCAATTTTTATGATTTCAGGATTAAATGTCAGCATTAATGTCTTCAGTCTTCATGAGGATACAATGCACATATCTTCAGAAATTATAATTAGACTTCAGATTAGAGTGAATTTAGTTCAGTTAGAATTTTTGTAGGTTTGTTATTAATATATTACTTGCAGAAAATATGACCAGCAACTCCTCGAGTAGCATAAATGAGGGAGTTTCTGACTTTTGTTGATTATCACTACCTCTACAGACATAATTGCTATTGGCATGTGCCCTGCTATAAATGACAAGACAGATGCATATATGAACACCTATTAAATATATTTACATATTTATTTAAATGTATTATTTAATGTTTATTCAATTTATTTATTTATTTAAATATCTATTCAATAAAATAAATATATTTTAATATAAATTAATGTTTTATATATTTATTTAAATACCTATTTAAATATATATATATATTATCCACAATAAGCAACAGTTGTATATTTATCTCCTGTGCATTTTTAAACATCAGATGCAACATTGTCTTGGTCAAAGATTGAACTAACTGATTGAAATGCAAAAATTTCTGGGGTATAAAAATCAGTCAGTGCTGAGACGTAAACTACTACAAAGGTAAGAAATCAGCCCTAAAAAATCATCCTGCAGCTCAAATTTAGTAGAGCCATTCATTAATTGTTTGCAAATAATGTTTAACATGAAATTTGAATTTATCAGGTGGATTAATTATAAAAGCTCAAAAATTGAGCTTTTATATATATATAAAAGCTTTTAACTATGGTTATCTTCTTTATCCTAATTTCATGGCATGATGAAAGTTCTCCAACTCCAAAAGTTGTAAGGTTTGGGGAATCTTTTTTATTTAATGTAGGGGTTCCATTTTTTTCTTTTTTGTGTGAGGGTACAGTAAGTGCTGGCTTTACTGTATAAAGAAAGTAAATGTTTTAAACCTAGAATATGAAAGAAGAAGGGGGTAATGAAATAAATTCTTAACTGATACACACTCTAAGAAACCTGTTGGATTGGCTTTTGTACTGTATGAAAATCAGGGTTGTATTTGTTCCCTTTGCATATGCGTTCCTTTTTTTTTCATTACTCAAATTTTTTTGTTGGGCAAAAACCTGATGATCCTGTCATCACAGGGAGATCATAAAAGGATAATTTATATTAAAGGTATAATTGAAAGAATACAACTAACTGAAATAAAGAGAATAAAGTGCTAAGTGTTACATCTCGTGGGGAGTCAAAAGAGGCACTTTTGACTGAAGAAGCAGTACAGATGGATGACTAGCAGGCAGATGTTGCTTAACACTTTTTGGGAACTGGCAAATCCTCAAAAGAAAATATAACTGAAATGTACTCTAACAAAGAATCAAACTCCAACAGATCCTGCTCACATGAAATGTTTAATGTGTCATCCTCATTCCTCGAGCATAAACCTGCTCGAATATGATAAATAGCTGCAGCTTCTCAACCACCTGTACAGACTGGATAAAACTTTGTTTCAAGTATTTATAAGCTGCAGTACTTAGTTCCTTTAGTTCTGAAGTTGTTTGGTAGAGGAATAAATGCTTTTCCTTCCAATCCATTAAGGAGATTATTTTTCATTAGTCTGAAATTGCTTCACTCCTTTAATCATTGGAAGCTTTATTGCTAAGCCCTTGCATGAAAGAAATACTAAGTCTGAAAACTTTCTTTCAACATTACTGCCTGCAAATGAATAGTGACTTTATTTAAATGAGAAGTAGCACTTTTCTCTTTATATTATGAAGTGCAGTATTAGAAGGTATCATTTAAAGGAAAACTTCTCTTGAATCTTTATTAATAACACCCATAACAAGATCATGAAATAGCCACGTGAGATTTTATCTCACATTTTAGAGATGAGGCCCAGGTGAGATATATACTTATCAAAACAGAGGCAGTAGGACTCTATTGCCTATCTGCCAAACTGTGCAGCACCTACCTGAAGTAACTGCGTTCTTTAATTATGTTTTATGACTAGAGCAGCTTCTTAATTTTCTGGTATGTTCTCCAGCTTGTCTTTTACTCATCTTCATGGCACTTTTTACAGGGATGTTTTCAGCAATGATCCTACACACAGGCAGCAAGCTTAGAGCAATCTCAGACAGGAAGCATCCACTGAACTTCTTACACAGGTGAGACTAGAAACCCAAAATGAGGAGAAGGTCACAGCTGGAATGTTTAGCAATAGATTATTTCCTAAAAGGTGGAGAAATTTTAATTTCAGTGATAAAATGAATTAGGGACATAACTTGTTTTGGCACTCTGCAGAAACTTGTGATGGGATAAGCAATACCTAAGTGAGCGTGTTACTGCTGTAATAAATACGTAAAGTAGAACTTCAAAGATGTTAATTCTCCATAACCCTAAATGCCTTTTCCTGTTCAATGTACTGTTCAGTCTATTAAGCGTATGTAACTCCTACAATCTGCAGGCTTCTATTTAGGCCCTACTACGGGAGCAAAGTGCCTGGACTTTGGCCAAGCAAAATAAAATACATGCTGTGAAATTCTGTTTAACTGCAGAGAATGAAATTACTGCATTATTAAGCTTATTCTGCAGTAGTAATAATCTACCAGCAAAAGCTACACTGGGGAGAATCGATGTCATTTTAAATCCTTGAGGAGGCATGATGAGTTAGAGTGATGTTGAAGGCTGAAATCATGTCATCCCTAATTTGTGCTGGATACCCCACTTCACCAGCGATTTCATCAGAAACAGTGGCACTGGCATGAAATTAAGACAATACGAATCGAGAATCAAAATCATATAAGCAGTTGTTCATTTATGTTTAATTAAGATCTGTTTCTGATCATTTATTGCTATTAATTCTTTGCATTAGTAACAAACTCAGCTATGTCTGACAAATCTGAAGAAACCAAGGAAAGTATTAGGTATGGCCTAGAGCAACTTATAACTGCAGAATGAGATCTGAGTGGACTCATTGGGGTTTCAGGCATGATTTTCTATTATCTGAACTCACAGACAAAACACTATATTAATCTGTTGAGAAAAGGTGTAACACAAGATACCATGCATCTAGTTTTGGCTTCGCTTTACGTTAATTCTTTCCTTCAATCTTCATCTTAGATCAACTTTCTTGTCTGTGTTATGTGCTCCGGACTTCACAACATAATTTGTAAAACAATATTATTGAGCACAAACCTGCTCTGTGCTTCTGCCTATCCCACCCCCTTCATCTCCTCTATCTCAGTGAAATGGGTTTGCTCATTACTTGTCTCATCCTTCAACTTATTCAAAGTATGTGTGAAGAGATGTTATTTTCTTTTCTTGTTGCAAACCTAAAGCTGTCTGGTAGAAACAGCAATACTCAAGGTATTGTCTAGGGTTGTTAGAAATTAATTTAGTACAACTTGTGCAGAAAGTCTTATTTATCAGTGTACTGGATATAATGCTGACGTTACTTTGTTGTAGCAAGAGTTATCACTGGTTGCCTTTCAGTATATGGTGATTCAGCTAATTTCCATGCATGAAAGGTTTGTTCTCTCATTGTATCTTCATTGCACCGGTGTCTATAAGAAAAATGTAAGCTAGAGCAAAGATGGAATCGACCCTATCAACAGCAGATTCCATTCCTCCTACCTTGAATGCCTTTGCAGTGACTTTCTGGCAAAATTGAAATCACACGATTCCTCTGGTCAGCTCTTGCCAAGAACCTTATTTGAGGGAAAGTAGCAAAGATCAGAAGATACAGGAGCTGCAGACAAACGGCTATGCTATAAAGTACTGAAGTACTTCAAAAGTACTGAAAAGTTATACTGGAAAAAAACCCTTTGTATTTAAGTGCATCTAAAAATGGTCTTGAGGCTACCAAAAGCATGAGCAATTTGCCTAGTATCAGGTGAGGGGGGTCGACTCAGCTGGCACAGACAGCAAACTGCTTACTGCTGAGCGAGGATAGCATTTACGACATTTTTTTTTAATTAATAAAGAATTGGAGAAGAATTAGAAAATCAGATTGGTAGATTCTGGGAATAATAAACCTTTGTATTGAATTTTGCCCTTTCTATTAATTTTGATGTTCCTTTGTCCACACATGATACCTTATACAAGAATTACAAGAATATTTTTTGATTTGCACCTACACAGGTCTGTTGGGACCTCCACTAAGTTTGAGACTTTGACCTCTATCTTTGAAAGTGGTTAATGTTAACTAATGCAGTTGAAGATAATGGCATTTTTTCTGCATATTTATGAAGGCCTCTGTCTGCAATTTTATGAAAAATTTGCACATAAAGCAGCTGGTTTAAGAACTTAGTTCGCATTTTAGGTAACTTTCATGTGTACTTCCAGTGTCATTATGAAATAATGGTGTTTGGTTTGCTGCTCACAAGTCATGAAGTGCTATGTATTTACTTGTAAGACTGCTGATAATTTTGCAAATAATGAAAAGGAAAATGTGTTTAGCTAAGTCTTTCTCTCTTTCTGTTTACCTAGAAATATCAGTTCCAAGTTTTTCTCCCAGAAACTCTACGTGTCAGGAGGAAAAGGCAAGTGTTAACAACTGGGATGGGGAAATTCTGGCACATTTGGCAGTGTCAAGCTCTGTGAGTTCAGCAGCAAGCTGCTGTTTATTTTATGTTTGTCAGCATGAACCTATGTAGAACATGGCATGGTAGAGAGAACTTGGGATGTCTCACCTGTCTGTAAAACTGATGTGTTCTTTTCCTTTTGAGTAATGGTTTCCTGTAATGTTTTAGATCAAGTGCAAATTCCCTTCCCCACTCAGCCCCTACTGCCATCATAACTGTTTTTCTGGATCAGGCAGAGTTATACCAGTGTGCTGCTTAATTGGAAGTGATCAGTTCAGACAAGCTCTGGGGCCATAAGTGACATCTGAGCCTGAATGAGGCTTTAACATGGCTTCATTTCACCACGGATATTTGTTTACCTTTACTGTCCTTAGCTTTACTAATTTTGCTTCCTTTTTTGTGCACCCAGCTAAAACCTAGCTGTCCTTCCAGGCACAAAGACCTGCAAATCAGCTGTCCTATTAAACTGATATTGTCAAATATATTGTGAGCAAACGAGTCACACTCTTCTTACCAGACAGGGATGCTGATCACTATGCTAGTGCTGTTCCCAGGCAAAGGAAGGGGCAGGCATTGTTGCCTGTAGAGCTTTGTGGTTTTTTTATCTGCTAGTCAGGGCTCCAAACCAGACTTCTGGGACCAAAGGAAATCAATATTCATATTATTTCAGCTTTTGCAGCTATCATATCTGAGAGACATTCTTCATGTAGGAATTCTGGCTACAGTGTATTGTGTGCTGTGCCTCCGAGAAACCCACACAAGCACGTATTTCCAATCTGCCATGTTTTGCACGTGATATGCACAGCCAACAGTGCTGAAAGCAGTCTCAGGTCAAGAGTGCAGGAGTTGTCAGAAAGCACTATTTTTCTGTCAAGTGAGCAAGGACGTTTTGTGGAAAGCAAATGAAACCACGGTATTTTTTTCATTTGTAAGCGTCCTTTCCAGTGTTCTTCCATGCGGCTGACCCGAAGGAACCAGGTGGTCTCTCAGATCCCATGCGTGGGAAATGGATGAAAATTGCAAAAGTAATGTACTGCATTTATTCACCAGGAAAACCTCAAAACTTTAAATGTAAAGAGATGCCATTTCGCAGCTGCTCTGTATTATCACTGGAGTAAGGGTTTTGGTTAGTTTGGTTCAGCAACAATTAGTCAAAATCAGTTGCGTAGAAAGGTAGTTATATGAACCTACAATTAACGGGCTAGCCTAGAAAAATGTTCATCCCACTTGGCATAGTTTTTCGTGGGGGATTAAACCCCCCAATACATTTGAAGTGAAGTTACAACAAAGAAAGGATATAAAGGGAAATTATGAAGAAGCCTTATTTCAGTGCATGTGGAGCTCTTTCTCTAATTACTCCCTATATTATTTTGGCTCTGTTGTGTCAGATATTTAGAGCAAGTTTAACTCTGTTTGATGGCAGATTAATCTTTGTTTTTTGACAGAGGAATGACATTTTTCACAATGTGAAAATAAACTAATTTGGATTTCTTTATACCCTGAGTATGACAGCCTTGTTTCTCAAAGTAGCAGAGGACTTCCCCAAAGACTTGTGACACTCATTCCCGGCCACATCAATTTTCACTCTTCTGCATGTTTCCCCTTTTTCCTTTCTCATACAGGATTAAATGTTTCATTGGAAGAAAAAAAAAATTGGATGACCTAAATAATCAGATAAAAGGTTGATTGTAGAGTAAGCAGAGGTAGTATGGAGTTTACAAATTACTTGGAAAAAGTGGCAAAGGCAACCTCTCTCTAGCTTGTGATTGGATTCCTAGGTAAGTTAATTCAGATAAGTTGAAACAGAAATGTTTAAAAGAAAAAAAAATTACATTGTTGTAACACTTTTTTTTTTTTAAATTATTGTTTACCCAGTCAATTTTGCACTTGTCTTGGTTTTGGCTAGGGTAGAGATAATTTTCTTAATAGTGGCTGGTATGGTGCCATGTTTTGGATTTAGGACAATAATAATGTTGATAACACACGGATGTTTTAGTTGTTACAGGGCAGTGTGAGTCAAGGACTTTTCAGCTTCTTGTGCTTCCCTGCCAGCGAGGAGGCTGGGGGTGCTCAAGGAGCTGGGAGGGGACACAGCCAGGGCAGCTGGCCTAGAGGGATGTCCATCTTGTCCTATGGTGTCACCCTGAACAATGAAACAGGGGGGGTTGGCAGGGAGGGTGGGCAACTGCTCAGGGGCAGGCTGGGCATCAGTTGGCTGACGGTAAGCAGTTGCATTATGCGTCACTTTTAAAAAAGTATTATTATTACTGTTTTCTTCCTCTCCTTAGTAAACTCTCCTTATATTAACCTGTGAGTTCCCACACTTTTACCTTTTTTTGATTGTATCCCCCACCCCACTGGGGACGAGTGGGCAAACGGCTGTGTGGTGCTGAGCTGCCTGCTGGGCTAAACCACAACAGCACTCCTAACATTAAATTATTAGTGCTGGGGGTTTGAGGCATGGATAGTGAAGTTAGCAAGGACCACTAGATATATCAGATTGTATGACCCCCCATTTATTATGGGACACTACATTCACAAGGAGACCCGATGTTAAATTTAGTAAGATAAGAGCATTTCCATCCTTGAGAGACTGCGCTGTGTGCTGGCAGGAAGAGATACCCGGTGTCACCTGTAGCACCTTATGGCCAAGAGGTGCAGAGATAATCCTGGCCTGGTCTCACAGCTGGCCCTCCTTCCAGCAGGAGGTTGGACTAGAGACTTTCTGAGGTCCTTGCCAACCTGAGGTTACCTATGATCATAAGAAGGGATGCTGTTTTCAGTGCTGCAGGAGCAAAGGAAAATCCTCCAAAATAATAGCCAGTCTGACATGGGAGAATGATTTCCTAATATCTAATATTTGTCCCTATAGACAAACGTTGTCTATATGCACAAATTCATTGATGGAGTCAGTTATGTACGTGAAGGAGAAGCAGCTTTCTCCTCACCTCTGTAGATGAATGCCAGGACCATGAGTTTTGTGTGTCTTATTACAGTACTATGAGTGTTATAAGCAGGTTAATAACAATTCCATTCAGTCTCCAGTCCACCCACAAGCAGAGGATTCATAAATTCACTGATTAATTAGCCTGCAGAGACCACAAGGAGGATGCAGTCCCACATGCCTACAAACAAGCCAGTCTGTACTGTACATAACTCACACCCTAAGAACCTTATGCTAGTTAATGTAAGAGGCAAACGTGAAGCACCATAAGGGGAGAGGGAAATAATTAAATTAACTCTAGGGGAGGTTTCTAGTGTATTTTATTCATTGCTTTGAATTCCAATTAAAACTGTGTATCTAGTGAAGAGCTTCTGAGGACAAGTTCTTTATTTGGATCTGGCAGTTGGATGTTTTCCTTTTCTTAAAAGGAGAAAATAATAGGATTGTCTTTTATAGATTCTGCAAGGTTTTTTTTGTTTTTGTTTTTTAATCCAGAATGAAAGTTGATGTAAAAGGTATGCCTACAGCTTAGGTTTTTTTAGGTATGATGCAACTCCATAACTAATTTAATGAACAGACTTTGCAGTTGATTCAATTGGTACTATGCCTGAACAAAACAGGCTTGGTCAATTGAAGACCATCAGTGTACATTGACAGTCATGAGTTCATGTGACTGTTCTTACTCCAAATGCTCTCATGCTTGATTACTGTTTTCTGATGGGAATGTTGTTTTTCTCCCAGCAAAACATCTGTTAATAACAAAACATCTGAACTTGTTTCAGATCAACAAGTAAGCTTCTGAAAGGAAAAAAATGTATATGTGTTTTAACATAGGGGTGCAAAAGTTATTTGATTTATTGATGCCAGTGGTGTGAGCAGAAACGTGCAATTAATTCCGTTAAGCCTCTGCTACCAGATTGCTGATATCTGTAAAATCTCCATGCATTTTTCTGAGGTAACCAAAATTTCAGTACTGTTTTGTAGCACAGGGGTTACTCGTGTTTATTTTAATATTACAGTTATTACAAATAACCATTATCATAACCCAAGTATTGAACAAAATGCAATACAGTGTTTGCATCATTCTTGTAGAATGACTTAGAATTGCATCCAAGAATATAAATGATAAAATTCGCTTTAATTTTCAGTTGATTCACCTTGTAAATGTGTAGATATGTCTGTTGCAGGTAAAATATCTCAGACTTAAAAAGATATTTTCCTTTTCCACTGGAGCTAAGACTTTTGTAACAAATAAAGAATGTTTGTGGTATGAAATTCATGAAACAATTAGTATTTTCTGAATCCTGAGAACAAAGTGTTTTTAAGAAAGGACATCAAACTTTAGCCTTCAAAATATCGGTCAGGAATGGAAATCCATGAAAATGTTCTTGTCAGAAAATAAGTGCTTAACAAGCTTCTTATTTTATTTTAATGGACATTAGATGCTGAAAACAGATTTCCACCTGGGACAAACCTTCAATCTCTTTGTTTTTTTCCTCTGAATTTGAAGAGAGTTCAATGCTAACAAGAATCTTGCATCTCCTCTTTTCAACGCAAATGTCTTGAGTCATAGTTTAAAGCTCAGATCTCAGATCATTGCTCTGTTGGTGTATTTCTGTGTATTTGAAGACGACTTTGGCAACCTGAATGTTACTTTGTTCTGTTTCAGGGCTGTCACCTGGACCAGTACTACTATGCTGTTCTCTGCAGTAAGCATTACCCACCAGAGGGAGCCGAAGCCAAGAACTGTCAGATTTTGATCTGCCTTCCAGTTCTCAAGAGCGTTCCCTACTGCAGGTATTCTCTTCCACTTTGCAGGAGTTTGGATTCAGGTCTCTGTCCTCAGGTTAGCTTGGGAGCAGGCGAGAACTGTGTGGGAAATCAGAACTCAGGTTGCTCTTTGACACAACCATGCTCCCTCAATATCGGGACAACAGAAAAGCAGGGCTATACTTGACTCCTACTGAGAGGTCCAGCTGCTGCTAGTGATCTCTAGCAAGAGAAGAAAACCAGCAGCCAGTCTGCTTTGCTCACATTTGCAGAAAGGAGCTGGATTTAGTCCATGGTACACTTTATTTTGATTTATAAAAATGAGGCCTGTGAGTGTTCTTCAAATCAACAAAGATAAACCATGATCAAAAAAATAACGTAACTAAGGTATTCATTCAGTGCCTGCCATCATGGAAAATAATGCCAGCAAAACATTTGTAAAAAGCAGCAAAAATCTTCCCATTTGCCTTCCCTGAATCATTCCAGATGCTCGACAATTCTCTGAACTCTACTTTCAGTACATATGAGTTTGCAGAAAGATTTCATAGCAGTGTGTGGTTGAACTCTGGACTCTGGTAGCTGTCACAAGATTCACAGTGGTTTGTAACTCTGTTGGTACATGCAAGTTAATCCTTTGTAAGAACATCACATAGTTCTTACAACTCCTGATTAATTTCCCTAAAACTGTTTTAACTCATTGTCATAATGTAAAATGAAAAGTAAGTACAATGGGATAAGCCACAACTAAATACAGAGTACTAAAAACAAAGTGTTAGATAGATACCTACAATACCTGAAGTGTCTTCTTTTTTCTTTACCTAAAGATTTTAGAGCATGATTTCAAGAGATTTCCTAGTTGCTGGAATTGCTTATAAAGAATACAATGCTGCTGATAAGTCTGGATGGCTTAGATGAGCATTCAGAAGAGTATAGAGCTAATTTTTCCTGGATCTCTCTTGAACTGACAATATAAACATCATTGTTTCTACATCTACAGGACCAAACAGTAAATCCTGTAGAATGGTGACAATAAAATTTGCATGTCATTATAGTGTATACACTACTAATTGCCATCCGACAGGATGACTCATTTGAATTTTTATTCACTAAAAATGGTGGGCTAAGGCTAGAATTAAGAAAAAAATCAGTTTAAAAAGGCATGATATGCTGACGCTTAGAATTACAGTGGTATATTGTCATTATGATTCCCTTGCCACAAAAAAAAAAGAAAAAGTGCTGTATTTTAACCATCTTAATGTTCGAAATTAAAGTCTTCTGGCTTGTTCATATCATTACTTAGAGCATTACATCCATTAGCTTCAGTGGAACTCTGCCTTGAGCAGTATTTTACAGAATAAAGTCTTTTATCAAGGAATGTCCAATCTCACAGCAGTTTAGGCGAGTATCTTCCATGCTTTATAACTTGGGCCCTAGTATTGCAATTAAAATGTTGTGGATCAGTGATACCTGCTCAGATTCCCTGGAATCAATGGAGATCTGTTCAAGAGATCTATTCAGGTAGATCCAGACAAGTTTGGAATGATGAACAGATAACAGTTCCATGTGTTTTCTGCACGACTGATTGTGGGTAGACAGCCTGTTAGACCTCCTATGAGATTATTTTTCAAACTCAAAATCTTGTCATACAAAAGCAGTAACAATCAAAATAAATAACCTCAATTTCAACTCATGTTTCTGTTCCTTGACAGCTTTTCAAGCCCCTCAGAGGACGATATAAGAAAGTTGATATCAAATTGCTGTCTAATAGAGTTTGCTTTATGGCTTTCTCAGTTAGAAATTGCCATATATACTTAAACATGAAGTTTTAATAGATTTTTTTGTTTTATTCTGTCTGGATTCTATCTAACTTACAAAGGGCTCATTATCCATATTTCAGCATTACAGAAAGGATGACTCATTTATGTGTTTATTTTGCCATCAATTTAGTTAAAAAATGACATAACTTCTTGGGATTTTTTTATAGGCATTTTCCAACATTTCAACGGGAATTGATCTGTCAAATGTAGTAAATAGAAAGACAAAAGTAAAGATTTCAGAAAGATTAGCAGAAGACTCCTAAATTTGAAAAACAAAGCAATCCTTCAATTATATAGTTTACAATGGTTCCTCCTCAGCAATGGCTATTGAATAAATAATAGAGCTATATGACACTTTGAATGTACATTTTAGGATTTTCTTAATTAAAGAAAATAGAAGGAGAGAAAATCTTACAACTATTTTTGGAAGAGAAGATAGGTTGTATTATGCCTTTCAGATACAGTTACCTAGCTATGAAGTGACCCTTCACTTCTTTTAGTTTTCTTAGATTGCTTTTTGCTCTTCTAATTAATTTTGACAGCTTTTTTCCTTTGTTTCTGCATTTCATTCACACTGACATTTCAGTTCTCTCATTTGTTTTACTCTTCTCTCTTGCTTTTTGTGGGGGCGATACTTTCATATTCTCTGTTTTCACATTTCGCTTCCTTTCCCCTCAGAGTTTCATTGTCTCATATTTTATTCTGAGGTCAGGGAAGAGAAAGGAATATATGGCAGCTGCATGCACAGGAAATATGCTCAGTTCTGTGTTTGAACCTGTACTTTTTTTTTGGTTGCTATTTCAGGTTTTTGATCAGACTGTCTCATGCCAGTTACTGTATGAAATACACATTTATTCATTAGATACTCCTATATGCAGGGATTGCTTCATACTTACATTGAGGAATTCAAGGAAAGATTATATTCTGTGTGCACACAGGTTAGTTGAAAATGTTTTCCCCCACTGAAAACTTAGGACAAAAAAAATCCCTTTTCAGAATTCAATTAAATATGGGACTTCTGTCATCATATTTTTGTTATTTTTTTTTTGTTAGATCTGTTCATAATTTCTTTATACTTCCTCCATTGGTCTGTATTTACTGTTTTGTTATTATATAATCCAAATGTTAAAAGGGAATATTATTAAGAGAACATTTTGTAGGTATGAATTCCCTCATCTCCTTATATCATCTGCTCAACAGTCTACTATGTCTTCTACTAATAAAGTGCTAATACAGATACTTCTTCTGAACATAAGTTGAAGGGCATTCTTTCCTGGTTTGATGTGCCAATCCAGCATGCAGTGTTTGTTGAGATTGTCAAACTGAAATTTCTGAGAAACGGATTTGTGCTAATGCATGGCAGGAAGTGTTCTCTCAGCTGGTGTCCTACTGTTATTCATCATTGCTCTGTGTAAACATTGTAGACACTGACAAATTATAGGTTTTTCCAACTATGACTAGTCCACTTCTCAACATACAACAGTAGAAAAGGGTCATCATAATTCCTTCTGCAGTGTGTTTGACAGGATTAGAATGAGGAAGTCCAGTGTCTGCCACTCATAATTTGATTTTCATTTGCATTGGAAATTTTCTATATTAAAGATAGAAATAGTTTCCAAGGACAAATTCAGTCTCAGGGAAGTAAGACAAAGTGTTAGAAAAATTCCATGGAAGAGGATGGAAGAAATACAAAATGGCCATATTTTCAAGATATTATAAAGAGAATAATCCAAAATGCATATTGATGTATTAAATCCCATATTTTGTCACTGGTACATCTGAAGGGTTTAAATGCTAGATTTGCAGGTGATAATGACTTTGGGAGCATAGCAAATCATAATACATGCTGCATGAAGGTTAAGTACAGGGGCAAAACATTTCAAAAGAAGGAAAATCAAACCACAGTAATCCCAGCTACTGTTCATGGTGTTCTTTTTTAGCATTACAATGTGTGGTTAATTAGTATATATGGCAATCCGACTGAATAAAAACCAGATTTTTTATTCATGAACAGTCACTGCAGGAATAGTAACATTGCCCTTCCCCTCCTCGTCATGTCATAACTGGCATGAAAAGTCCAATCAGGCTGCATTAGAGCTTCTGGGTTTTATTCTGTAATGTGCTCGTCTAGTTGATTCTGACAATAGAGACCTGATATTGTCACATACCTCTTGCACTGTGTTGCACATATACATCTGGAATTTGGTCTGCCTTGTATATGTGCTTAGTCTTCAGGTTTTATTTGGTGATGTGACAAAACAAGGCTACAGATAACTTTTCTGTCTTAATAGACTCTTCTTTTATTTTGGAATGGAGAAGAAGCCATGGTGTTCAGTGCTAGCAAAAGTGATGTGCTTGCTAAGCTTGGTATGCCAAGACTCTGTGACTGCTGTTCAGGGAACAGCAGGGAACTAATGACTACTTCCATGTGATTTTCAGGAAATGAAGTTTAGAAACTATATTCTTCTGTAGAAAATGAACCTGTGCCCAATTTGGTGGCCTATGATGTCTTCAAGAGCACCTTTTCTAAATTCTTTAGGAGCTTTTTGAAAATCATACTGGCTGCTTTCCAGCAACTTTAGGTACCTAATTCCTTGTAAAAATCTGTGTTTTTATCCCTTTTTTACCCAGCCAAGTTCCAACTGAAGGCAGAAAATTTCAGCAATGACCTTATTTGCACCTGCTTCATGAATCATCTGGGCTCTCATCTCATAGTATTCAGCCATATTCCAAACACTGATACCGCTGAGATAATGTTCAGGAATGTGAAGACCGTAGGCATTTGACCAAGTTACCTTCAGTTCCTCTTGGAGGTGAATGGTTTAATTTCTGTTACCATTCGTTCAATAAAGGAGAACTGTTTCTATGGATCGATTCACTTCTGATAGAATCATGTAGATGGAAATCTCAAATGACCAATATTGTCATTCCATATTCTTCAGTTATTGCACAGTCTGTGCTAATGTATTTCAATAATCTCTTCTACTTTACCATGATACATTATGTCATTTCCTGCGGTTTCGCATGAACATCTCTAACAAGATTGCAATGAAAAAAACACAAATGGAACTGAAGAAATCGTGGCAATATGCAATTGTCCCAGGCAAGTTCAAAATAGGCAGCTCTCTGATGTCTAAACATTCTTTCAGATTAGACAAGACATCATGATAGGCACAGTGCTGCATTTGAAAATGACTGAAGCCTTCAAAAGGTGGTTCTGCCATGAAGAACCGACAAAGTGTACTAATTCTGTAATTTGTGCCTGAATTGTCTTGCCTGTTTCTGAAGTTGTTTACACATTGCAAAGGGCTAACCCTTTGCAATGGTGCATTCACCACTAGCATAACTGTACACAATGCTAAGCACTGCTGGAATCATCCAACTAAAAACAAGTTTTGGCTAAAGAGCCAAAAGAATCATCCTCACAATGTCTTCCTGTGGAGACTTTTTAGAATCTCTCAGTCAAGTTAAAAAAAAAAAAAACTGAAGAAGAATGTTTTTGTTTGTTTTTGTTTTGTTTTTTTTATGTTGGAAGCTTAGAACTGCAAGAATGAACTCCTGATTTCAGTGAGACCAGGATTTCAGCCTTGTGTTGCAACCAAATGCATATTTATCTGTGCTAGAGAATTAAAGATCAGTGTGATAGGAGTGTTCAGAAGATACACAAATCAAGCCACTTTAAAGTTGAAAACATAATAGGGACAACTACGTAAGATGAATAATCACCAGTCATAGATTGGTGCGTGGGTTGCTTTTTTTCTTGAAGGTAATGTTATATTCAGGAATAGCAGTGCCATAGTTATTACAGTGTGGAACATAGTAAAATCACAATGCAGTAGTGTTAGAATGAATAAGGGACTTGTAGAAAGCACTGAAATAGTGCTGAGGAGGAATACAAACTCTTTGCCTTTACAGATGAAGAATTGGCCTCTTTTTACAGATTCTCCAAGGCTCATTTTACAGGTACAAAATGCAAGTTTATTCAGTAAACTGGGGGAGGAGGGTGTGCATGCTTATGGATTTTTTCTCATTTACGTAAAACCTAATTAAACAGGACATTTAATTAGATAATTTATTATACAAAACAGGCAACATGCTTTCATTTAAATTTTTACTGGATTCTATTAATTTATCAGCTTTTGAAAAAGAAGTATGCGAAGAAGCAGATGGGTCATTACATTGTTATTTGCCAAAGGAAAGAGTCGACAATTCTTGAGGGAGAACTGCTGCTTGGCCTTCCTGAGACTAGGTAGCACTTTGCGTCTGACACTGCCTCATCCCTGAATATAAGTATAGAAAAATCATATGTTAATTCCCAGTGCAACTAAGTGCTAAATAATTTTAATAGAATAATAGAATATTCTAAATAATAGAATGATTGTTTGGTCAACTGTCAATTTTATTGTTTTTGGAGCCATGATAATCATTAACATCAAAGACATTCTATTAAAATCTATTAGATACTCATGGAAGTGTCTCTAAGCAAAATTAAAAACTGAAAATAAGCAATTCTTTACGGTATATTGTGCATCTGAGTAGAAACTTCAAAGTCTAGTTAAGGTCAACTGCATTTGTTAGTTTCAAAGCTACTGTGGGACCCAAACTGTGAGCTAAGGCTGCCTTCCTTCTCCTTTGAAAATGTCACTTTCTGGGGATAAAACCCTCAAGCAGTAATAAAGACTTCACTGGAGCAGGAAGATGCGACTCATTCTTCCCTGTGCCAATTGGAGTGAATTGGTTTTCCCTAGTGTTTGTGAGGTCTGTGAGAAATGTTTGGATAAGATCTCTTGGTGCTGTTCCCAGAACATGGTTCATGTGATATCAAAGAATCCTATTGTTTTGCCAGAGACCTTTTTGTCATTGGGAATTTGGAGACTGGGTTTGCAAAGGGTCAGCTGAGGCCAGAATACGAAGACAAAGCTCCTGTGCAGTCTGTTCTGGCAGGCCATCTTCTGTCAAGGGCCACTGTATTTCTTCATCTACGAGAATTAGTGACCATAGCTGCCTAAGAAGTGAGAAGTAGGAATTGTGACTATGCTCACTGTGATACCAAGTAGCATCATTGTCTTTCTAGACATCACTCTAGACCAATGGTCTCCAAACATTTTTTCATCTGTAGACCATAATTTTTCTCTACTGGCAAGACAGTCCTGGGTGAACTGAAGGTAAGCACACCGACAGTTTATCTCACTACTTTTCATGGACCTCATAAAGTCTAGAGCTGTAAACAGTCTGACTTCTGAGTAAGTGCAAGAAATTTATCTTGAATCTACCATTGCTGTTCATTGTAATTTAAGATGCAAGCTATCATCATCACTTGCTTATAATATACAAAAGATGAAAAATAAGCAGGTTTTCCAGAAACCTTACAATTGTAGTGACCAACTGGTAAATGATTTGTGTATCCTTCCTTCCAAGGAATTTTGTTTCAATGAATGTGGTCAGAAGGTTGTATCAAGTGACAAAAGGCAATATTTAATTTTTTTTTAGAACCTTGGAGACTGGAGAAGGAGGTAAAACAGGAAATGGAAAGACTGCAACTTGCTAGTGAAAAACATAATGCCATTGCTCAGTACTTGCTTAGTGGAGATGAAAAGGTGAGAAACAACATCCTAATATGTCAGGTTTTGCTTTAATTACAATGTATATGCCTTTTCTTGCAAGTTTGATTAATTTATATGAGATGAGGTAAGTGGGATTACTCTGTCTTCTATTTCCATGTATTTATAATTACATTTTTTGAAACGTGTTGCATTCTATGTGCTATAATACAAATAACCAAATGCCATGTCATTATACAATGTGATAAGAAATTATATCACATAATGAAACAAATTATTTCAGCATTGGGTATGATGCAGATCTTTTTTTAAAACAAGACACAAAATTCACGGCATGACAGTTTCTCTCAAATCCCAAGATACTGTTCGGCTTACTGACAGGTATGTTATGCAACACCTGTTAGAATGCTGAGAAACTGTTTTGTCCTACATGATGTTCTTTTTTTTTTTTTTTTTTAAATGTCACTCCTTTCTATCTTGCTCTCAATCCATGGTTTCCATTATGATCTGGTATCAGGAAGTTCTTGATACCAGATTCTTGATTAGGCAAGTGTTTGACAGTCATGGTCATAATTAAGTCCACACCTTGATTGCTTAATTTTCTAAGTGGAAATTCTATTTTTTTTCTTTCTAAATATCAAATTTTACATTGTAATAAGAACTTTACAGTCTCATGGTCTTGTAAGCAGAATGACATTTTTCACAAGATTGCAAAGTTTATTAATCATCTTTGCTATTTACCCTCATCTGTCTGTTTAAAGTATCCGTGGCGGACTGTGATTGTCTTTAGTATGAACAGTTTTTCATCTGACTGCGTATAGTCTTAGCCCTATGTTCATTTAACATGTTTTACTCTAATTTTCTTGGTCGTTGCTGCAGTACGTCAACAGATCAGCTGGTGAAGTTACACACATGTACGTATGTGTACACGTACACTAATTCATATGTACACATATGGAGACATGAAAGGCTTTATGCCTGGCACTGCACTTTAAGGTTCGTTCACCAACACCAATGCCACTTAATTACTCATATAAATAAATACACTAAGAATTGAGAAAAGGGTACATATATTTAGTTAGATATCAAATAAAAATGAAAAGTATTGATACAAATCTGCAGAAAAGGTCTTGAACTTGTGACTGACTTATCAGAGATCTCATACCATGTACACTGTCTCACTGTGTTCAGTTTGCAAGCCCATATTCTTGAAACTAGCACATCCATCCTCTTTCAATACACTACTGTCTTGACTTACATTGGCCACTGTCTGGTGTTTCTCAACTACAGCGACGAAGAGAAAATTGACTGTATCACACTGTTCAACTTAGAAACTGGAATGGTGGGTATTGTGTTTTGTAAGCTTAAATGCACTGTTCACATTGAAAAGCGGCTGCTAGATGTGATATTTATAAAAATAACTGAGAGTTTAGAGTGCAGATATTTGCATGAAAGTGCTCAGAATTGATCAGCAAAGTGAGAAGTACTTACTGAACATGTTCTCTTGCTGCTAAAAATTCATGAAGTCATTTTGCCACTCATTTTCCCTTCCACCAAAAATTAGCACTTATCAAAGAAAATACTGCGAAACATTCTTCCTGTGTTTTTTGAATGAGTAGAAACCAAAGCATAGTACCCAGGTTTGCTTCTTAAAATATCTGAACATCTTTCACATCTTCTGTGAGCGTGAAGAATATTACTACTTTGTGATTAGTTAATTACATATGCAACAAGAGTTCAGAACTGGAAATCCCTTTAAGAGGTTGTTTATTTCAGCAGATCTCAAATTTATTGTTATAATATCATTTCCCTGGGAAGATAAAGGACAGCCTTCCACATAGACTTTGTACCACTATGGTAACATAACCTCCAACACCGTACAGCTTTTCCCACTGAAAGTTCCCACTTTCAGACGGGGAATGTGAGGAACATGCAACAACCGTCCACCCAGCTGGCTACTGGTGATGCTCAAAATGTGTCCTTATGTAGGAGGTATGTATTGGCTCTGCTCCCCTCCTGTACACAGGCAGAGAGCAAATACATTCTTCGAATAGCTTTCAGAGAGAAGTTTTAGGGGAAAAGGTAGGAAGAAGGAGAAAGATAAGATTAAATTCTCCTGGAACCTTGTCTAGGTCTCCAGCAGGGTGTCAGTGCCTTCCCACAACTCAAGAACTGCAAATCCAATCCATTTCCCATGCCCATAGGCAGGGTCGTATATAATTAAACCAACGCTGACATGTTTGTTTAGCCTGTCTTGTAGCATCTTTGTCACCAGAGACCTTTAGTTTCCAAAGTAATATATTCCAGTGCTTCACTGTCATTATGGTTGGTCAGTTCTTTTTTTTTTATTATTATTATTTTTTTCCTAAAGCCTTATTTAAACCTTCAGTGCTCAATCTGAAGGACATGAATTGTTGTACTTCTCACTTAGGCTATTCATTTCCTCTCACAAGTAAACTTTCACTTAACTGAGGGCTATCATTCACTTCAGTCTTCTTGCTTCTAGGCTTTGTTCTGTTTCATTAGAAGTCATTGTCTTCTACACCTCTTCTCTTGTTGCTTATTTGAACTCCATCCACCATTAAGTGTGGTTTCCAAAACTTAGAATAGAATGTCTTAAAACAACTTTCCTATTTATTCTTACAAGATTTTGTCTTATTTTTGCAATGGCGCAAAATTAATGCCATGTTTATCCTGTCCTCCTAAAAATATCTTTTTTTTAATTATAATTGATTATTGTACTATACTAAATAATCCTTAAAGTGCTATTCCTTAGACTAATATCAAATTGAGGATAATGTTTATCTGACGTACTTAAAAAGACTGTTTTTCTAAATTTCAGGTTAAAAAATGATTGAAAAACTAACCAACTGTGTACTTCGTGGCAATTACAGATGATCCCATTGGAATTGTTTTTGGAGTCATGATGGAAATCAGGTAGATTCCTGAATATGTTCCTGTTTTGTTATTACATGTATGGCACACTATAATCATTAGTTCAAGTTCCTCTAATGAATGACTTGCTGAGACAGGAAAAATGAGGAAGCTGGCTAATGCTGACAAAGTAATTTCACAAAACACAAAAAATAAGTGAATAGATCTTGTGTTTCTGCTGGTGAATCAGAGATCAGCGATCTCTAATGGTTTTTGTTTAAACAGAAATCTGCTTGAAATGATAGACTGAAAGAAAACTATGCCAAAGCTATACAGTCTATAGTTTAACGAAGTTGCTTGTATCAGTACCATGTTCAACTGAAACTCATAATACCCTGTTATATAACATTAATGTAATATAATAAAGGTATGATATTTATTATATCTTCCTATGTTGTTCAAAAGCATGGGGAAAATTGCAATACCACAGTCATTGCTTCGGTTCCTTACCATTGAGTATAAAAACCCTGACCCAGCAGAAGGTTAGCCCTGTTTTAGAGCCTGGCGTTAGATGACTTCAACTTGGATACCTTAGTTAGATGCTTTCAGTCGATGCACTTAAGCTAAACCTTCAGTGGAAACCTGGGCACTATGCTGAAAGCACAAACACTATCTTAATGGACCGAGCTTAGTGCCATCTCATTAATCAGTGTTTGCATGGCTGGCTTTAGTTCAGGAGCATTTACCTAGCACCTCTCCTCAATTTTGCTATGCAAGGCAAAAATAAAGTTTCGGCATCATTGTGTGTCCGTGGGCTTTTTTTTTTGTTTTTGTTTTTTTTTTTAAATATTGAACCTGTTTTTGAACAGTTTGCTTTGTGTAGATTCCATATTGTACTGGTGCACAGTTTAAAATTGAATCCCGTTCAGTTATTTGTGCTGTTGAATAGGAGCATACGCTGTTGAAAAAGTGTGTAACTACACAACGCTTTAGGAGAAATGGCTGGAGTGGAAAGACACAAGCTGTTAGAAAATGATTATCTGTTTGGAAGTAAAAGGTATTTGAAAGCAGTCAGCCTAGGAGAACTTAGCTTCAGCTATAAAGTCTTGAATGAAAGTATGTCTGTCATTATTATGCTCATTAGATAATTGCATTTAGAAGCTGTGCTTAATTTAGTGAGAAGGAAAAATAGGACTAGAATCTGGGCACATTCTGCTTATCTTTACGGGGATTTACATTAGCCATAAGGTTTGAGAAAGAGCCTTACTAAGTGATCTGTTGTTCTGGCAAGCATACAAACCCAATCTTAATTTAATAACAACTTTTTTTTCCTATTGAATTTTTTTAATCAACTTCTGCTTAGAGGCTGTATTCCAAAATACTAAATTTTTTTTTTTTTAAATACTTCATCTGGAGACTGAATAGATACAGGAATATTTCTGGTTACAGTCAGCAAGATCCTCCTGTGATGCACTTGCAGGATTTGAAGTATTAGGAAAAGTTCTAAGCTGCTTTTTTGTTCATTTAATTCTTGTAAGTTTTAGTAGCCTTTTATAGTTGGCAGTTAGTGAAGCTGCAGCTGAATCACTCTAGTGCACTCCGCAAAATCAAGCCTTTGAAATTTGTGGGTGCTTTCTTCTCTGCTGTTGTGCCTCATGCCAACAAGTGCAGATGACAAGTCATTAAATACAAGCGAGAGAGTTATCAAAAAAAATTATTAAATAAGAGACTTATGTCTGACCTGCTTCCCCAAATCAATTCTATCTCCATGGCAACAGTCACAAGTGTGGGACAAAATATTCAGGATTTCTCTAAAGAAAAATTAAAATACTTAAAATGTCACTTTTCATGGAAGCATCGTATTTTATCCTTGAACAGGTTTCCAAAGTGCATACATAGCACGCTTACAGGAAGAAGAGCCTTTTGGCTCAGTAGAGCTTCATCAGCTAATGCATCAGAGTACATCTCCTCGTGACAAACAGGGCCCACTGCAGTGCAGATGTAAGAATTAACACATGCTCTGGTAACTTACCTGATCTGGCGGTGCTTTGAGAATAGGTAGGTATTTCTTCTGAAGTCAACTTTAGAGTACCTCTGGTATGGTAATCATCACGGTTTAGACTACAATTTCATTATGATGTTCTTTATAGTGAAATCACCCAGAACTACCTTCACAGTTTACCATGAATATTTTAATAGCATAAGAGGGGAAGGACTCAAAATTATTCTCACCTTCTATCACTAAATAAAATGCAATTGTAACATAGATAAATTTGTCACTCTGGTGTATGCTGTCATGAGATTACAGATTACTGCATTGGAAATCATAGCCAACAAAAGTAGGTATTTTTATTTAGAAATTGTTCAAGGGTCTGTTTGGGTATGATTTCATTTATCACTATTTGACATTTCCAAGTTTTACAAAATTAATACGATGTTTCTTCACAGATGCAGAAAATCCAGTGATCTAAACGATATTCAGAAATCCAAGTTGTTTGCCATTTCTAAACTTCTTTAAAAGTCTCCCAAAAGCTGTTTGCAGCCACTGTCTCCGCTCCAGTGGCTAACTTATACAAGTTAATGTGTTCAACTGACAACACGCTTATTTGTTAGCATCTCCTTAGCACATTATATCAATATTAAATCTTTGGGGAAAAAAATAAAAATTAGGTTTTGCTTTTCTGATAGAATTTACCATTTATACATATTTGAGTACTTTTTACTTTTTTGTTATCTGTTCCTAGCATTGAAGTTTTGAATCCATTTGAACACCAGCACAAAGTTATTCCAAGTTATGAAGGCCAAACCAGCCTTCAGCCAAATTATCAGTTATCAAATTATCAAGTTATCAGCCAAATCCAGCTACTGGAAGAAGGAGCAAAAGCAGTCCTGCTTGCAGGTCTGTAAAACTGGTTATTGTACTGGTAATGCTTCTACAATTCTATTTCTCACACTTCTCCAGGAAGTGAAGAAAGATTGTCTGTTAGTGTTAAACATTTAAAAGGCAAAATTTCTAAGTAGGCAATAATGTAGTTATGAAGTGGGCTGCAAATTTAGTTTTATTATCTCGGTTTTATTTTTTGAGAAACGATGGGCTCTCTCATTTAAAATGGGATATTGAAGACTTAACCTTTGCTATCTGATGAGGCCAAAAGAAGCGTTACAATAATTTCAGGTCTGCACAGCTCCAGAAAAGGAGCAGTAGGTGACAGACCAGGGAGCATGCAGCCACTCCAATAAAGGGGTCCACAGACAACTAAGACACTCTTCAAGGCCTGAAAAGCATGTAGTCCAGAAAGGACAGGGTCAAAACCAGTCAAGGAGCAGAAAAGTCAAACTAAAGAAATAGCAGTACTAGACAATCTCTGTGTAAATAGGCAGAAATTTGTTTTTGCTCATTGTTTACCGCAGTTTCCCTTCACTCTAGACTTTTAATGTCCTTTTATATTCATTTCCACCGCTCAAATAACCTATTTGTAGTTATAAATACCTCAAGCAGCAAGTAAACAGCGTTTCCATACAAGCCCTGAAGGAGCGCACAGCTTCTGTGGCACATTGTACAAACATGAATGATGGGATGGGGCACCTGTGGGCAAGCGAATGAATTGTGCAACTTTCGTCCATCTTGCTCCCCATTAAAAAAAAAAACAAAAAAAAAACAGGCAATAGTGTCCTTCCTGCCAGCAAATGTAGCTGCAGTGTTAACCTTGCTAGTACCCATGTACCCATCTGAGCTGTTGCCTCCCAGGTGAACCTCGTTGTATTTTTCATTGGAAGGCTACAGTAGCAAGTAAATTCCAGTCTTTTCCCCAAAAGTATGAAACGAATTTGTACACTTAAAACTTGACAGATTTTTGAACTTGTACTGCATGGAGTTAGATAGCATCCTGTTTGCCTCCCACAAAAATCTCCGCCTCACTGAGACCCTGCAGGGGCAGAATAAAGTTTGGGGTGGCATCTGTAATCCTACCGTTTCCTAGCATGACTGGTGACCTAAATAAAACTTTCAGTATTAGGTTTTTCCAAGATGTAATTTATACTATGGCTGTCAGGAGTTAAGATAGCAGTTGCCATGGAGCTTTAATCTTTTTTTAGGCCTTAGTCAAAGGAAGCTGGAAGTCTGCATGGTGGGTAGAACCCAGCTCAACCGAATTTTATTTAAATTGGGCCAGGATTTTATCCTAATTTCTCTACTGAAAGTTACTCTCAAGTATTCTCAAATTCTTTTTAGTCTATTCTACTTTTCAGCAGGAGATGAGAGAGTTTCCTTTTAGGCTTCCTAACTCATGTTACATTCGAACATAGAAGTACCCTGTTGCTCCCCCCCGCTCCAACTACGAACTGTAACTTTCTCCTAGTTCTGTGCACACTTACCGTAGTGAATTCATTTACTAGTTTTACCATTTCAGTGGTAACAGCAGAACTATAGGGAGGATTTCATTTTCTGTGCTAAGCACTGATTTCTATGCTGTAAAATAAGCCTTTAGTAAAAGTAATTAAAATTTGAATCTTTGCAAATGCTACTTGTAACTTCCATGATGTATATGTAAGAAAAAAGAAGTGTGCAGTGCGTGAAGCGCGTCTCTGAGAAGTATGGAATCGGCTGCAGTAAAGTGTTCTGCTGGAACAGCACCATCTCCTTCCTTGCTGTTTGCAGCAGAACGGAGATGGTCTCCTGTCTAACATTTGCAGTTAAATTCAAAACATTGCTGACTTTCTTAAATCTGAACTTGCCCTACCAAGTAAACCAAAAGGACACGGGAAAAAAAAAATGTAGAATTTGTCAAAACAAGTTTCTAAAACCCCTTTCCCTACCAAAAATTAGAAAGGATTCAGATGTAATATGAACTTGATTTTAAAAAGAGACTTGGATTTAAAGATAAATGACAGCTTCATTTAATGAAGAAATTGTAAAAGCTTCCACAGAATAGAAAGGTCTACCAGCCAGTTCTAGTGGAAATCCATAATTCTGTAGCAGTTCCAAGGACTGCAGGATAATCAGAACATCATTACAAAGGAGATGACTCTTTTGTGACATACCATGCCTCTTTTACAACAAAACAAGAAATGAAACATTTTTTTCTTCTAGGAGATATAAGTCTGTGGAACTTGATCAGTTGTATCATCTGTTTTTACCACTGACAGCAAAATCTGTCTAACTAGCACTGGACAGAAAAACAATTCTTGTGGGTTTGAGTTACAACCTCTCTCTCAGCATCTTAAGAAGATCAGATGCAAAACCAACCGTCAATTCCACTGAAAAAAGACTTCTTTGAACAAGAATCCACTAGCAGTGAGGAAGACCTTAAGAAGAATTAGACTGTCCAATGATTTAAAAACATAAGGAGTATCTCAGATCTCTTAAGACCAGCTATTCAAAGAGACTTAACTGTTCGCTATGCCCAAGAAAAGCTATGCATTGTAAATAGGATTTAGAAAGCCATTTCTCAAGGAAACAGCTTAAAGTAACTCAGAAGTTTTGAGAAGGGAGGTGAACAGGCTATGAGGTGCTTATCTTCAAGATCAGATGCTTTACTCTGAATTGCAGAGCGATACGCACCTCCATTCGAGGTTTTTTAACCTTTCTTCAGTTAGGCTTCTATAAAAAAAAGTCTAAAGAAAAACAGCAAGTGCAACTACTTTTGTAACCTCACCTCGCTAGTCTAGTGGGAACTTCCCAACATACATCTCAGTTAGTTTCTCCAGACTGTTGCATTTCCACGGGTGAAAACACCCTTGCCCTGCCTGATTTCTTCCACAGGGACTAACCAGACTTGCTAGTCCTGATGGAGAAAGATATAGATATTCTGCTTCTAAACTATAGCATAGACAAGTTGTTTTTTCATTGCCTGCCCACGATACTGTATTTTTTTTTTCCTGACTACATAGGTACCTTTCAGGACTAACATACCAGACACTTGAGTTTAACGCAGGACTTTAAGCAGATAGTATTAGCTTTGACATATGCAATAGAAGGATTTCAGACATACTGCCTGACATGATAAAAGTATCTTCGTGAGCTGGAGGAGCTTTTATCATTGCTCTGTTAGATCCAGGTATGCAAGGATAAAGAAATGGGGGGGGAAGACGAAGAAGGGTGGGAGTCTACATGAAATTGCATTTAAAGCAATAAAGGTTTTTATATGGAACCTACAATATTTTCTTCAACCTGAGGTGCCAATATCAAAAACTTGCTGAACTCCCGGAGATGAAGACCTCTTAATAAAAGACATCTGTATGCAGGTGAGAGGAAGAAAGAACCCAAAGCCCTTCGCTTTGCTGATGGGGCAGTTTTATCAAGATAGACTGGTTGGACTTCAGGGGAAACTGAACAGTGTGGGGTTCAGCCCCGCTGAAATCTGCGGAACAAAAAGCCAGATTGGCTTTAAAAATCTAATCTGTTGCAGTCAGAAGTGGTACAGCTACAGAAGTACCAAACCGCTCATTTTTAAGTATGCATTCAGGCAAATGGTAGTCGTTTCTTTCAAGCTGAAACTACGGGCTTTAAATGGAGAAAAGGTCTTCAAAATTAGAAAATGCCACCTTCTTTGCAAAGGCCCTTTCTTTGCTTAGATAAATTCAGGGAAGAATAGAGCATTTCACTTACCACTCTCCTGTACCACTCTCCAGTAGCACATTACCATTTCAGGATGCGTAGATTATTTAATGTTTGGCAGAGAAATACAGTTAAAATTAGTTTGAATACAGAGGAATCATCATTGTGCTTTTTAGCAATCAACAGGTATGAACATATGGCAGCATGCAAAAGACTACCTTTAAGGTATTTGTACCCGTTGCAACTGCTAGGTTACCATATTTGAATTCAGGCAGCTCACGCAATAAAGTAAGACACGGCAACTGGAGGAAACTTTTACTGATCTTGCATAGTATTCAAGACCTGTCCAGAAAAATGCAGTAACTGCTGGAGATACCAAGACAGCCTTACAAATATAGGCAGGAAGTATTATTAAATCGTTTGTTTTGCTTTCAAAATACTAAGCTTTCTATTAGGTCTATTTTTTTTGTTTGTTTTGGTTTAACGGTTGGTTGGTTGAAATTGTTATTTTTGTCAAGTTTAATGAAACTGGTCCATGGGACAGTGCTCGAGAAAAGATCTTGCTCTGATGCCATTCTTTTAAAATAGTTATAAAGACCTTTCACCGCTGATGAACTTGCATTACTTCAAAACTGAAAGGCAAAAAGCAGGAACTTAAAAATAAACCGTATTTTCATAGGCTTAAAGAAAACAAAACATAAGCTTGACATTTGATCCATGCTGAATTAAGATGAAGTACGAATTTCCAGAGAGGAAGCAGTTTCCTCTTCAGTTACATATACTTCTATCAACTTCCCAACACAGTTTGTTGCCCAGATTTTATTTTAAGAATCTAGTTTTGTTTCATGATAGCCAATGCCTATCTTCAAGATGAATTGACTAGAAGTTTGTATTTTCTTTTCACTTTGCAAGCGAGGTTCATTCCTTTCAGAGTAGGAGCTCAACATTAAGAAGCAACATAAGAGTTCTCTACTTACCTTTGATTTCATAGTAGCATCTCACATGCGTCTTCAGTAATTACCATTGATCTGGCATGAAAACAGATGCAAAACCACAAAATCTGGGTTTGGTTAGAAAGGTGTGAAATGCTGTCTAACAGATTGTATCAGGTCTTTCCTCATACAGGTTTTAGCAACAACTTACAAGTATTTAAAAGTGGTAATTTTAGATGCACCCATCTACGTTTGAGGCACACTGCTTATCTGCTTATAAACTAGTGCTGAATTATTCCTGCATTTGAGTGATTTCAGGTATTGGGCAAAGCAAATGCTGCTTCCCCAGCAGTATCTTCACTGGGAACCTTGAGAATTCATATTCCCTACCAGAAGGGCCATTACAATGAAAGAAAGCACCCCTTTGTTAGAGATATTTGAGCCACTGTCAGAATCTAAACTTTTCTGTACCGCCACAGCATACGCTAGTCCTACTTCAGCGATTACTCCAGGTGATTATACAAGGCCCACAAGCCCCCTTCTTCTCTGTCTTGGAAAAACACATTCTTGATCTAGCTAGCAGAAATACAAATGTACTTTCCAAGATAAATTAGTAATGTTAATAGTTACAATTTCACTTGCATTTTGTTACTGCAACTTCAGTGTTTACTTAAATGGGTGTGGTTTTTTTTGTTTTCTTTTTAACACTAGGAAGCATCACCATTTTATGGGCATATTACACGTTGATACAATCCCCAGCCCAAGCCTTCCAGTCTGCCCAGGAAGGAAATTTAAGGATTACTAAGCTGTAACAAATAGAAAAAGGAGTAATATGCACCAAGGAGAACTTGAGACACTCATCTGCATCGTTCTCTGGACAAAGTCCCTAACAATGATCCCCTCTTTGCAACCTTATCACGCAATAGCCTGGAAAGCAAGTCAGGGCCTTAGAGTAAGGTTTACATTCCCGCCTACCCTGCTGATGGTCAAAGGCCTTGGGGCAGTTTCCCACAAGTGCAGTTTACTTACTGCAGCGTGGATCTCCCCAGTGAAGCTGGTTCACTTAAACTAAAACTTTAAAGCTCACAATATTGGCTCCACACTCCCCTGCCATATGTTAACTAATATTACTTGCAAATGCTAAAATCCCGTTAAGGAATCAGATCCTAATTGTAGAAGTAGGCTCAGTGTTTTATGTAGCTAATAATATTCGGAGACCTGCACGTTGATTCATACCATCTGGCCCAGCAGCGCTGAGGCTTTCGTTACGCTACGTGCAGCACACCTAGCCCTCCAGCCCCAGCCAGCACAGCCCTCTAGTGGAGATGGAGGATTGAGTTGGGAGGGTATTCATCCACAGCAGCTTGCTTTTGCTCCTCTGCCTTCCACGCTGTTCTCAACTCAGCAGTGCATTTCAATTGTACTTGGCCACAGATGGTGTCACTTCTTCATCTGTGCCCTCACGAAAGACCTTAGCAGCAAAGAACAGAGACCTACGTGGACTTCAGAGCACTTCCAGCCCACCTAGAGATAACCTGCACGCCTGCTCTATCTGCCCTGCCAGGGCACTGGCAATCTCTCACGGAAGAACACTCAAGCATAACCCTAGGTATAAGCTTTGGTATACCATTTATTTCTCCTCTGTTAGTGTCTCCCATTGCAAAGGAGCAGAAGCAGCTGTTTCCATCTTTTTTCTACCTCCTCTAGGGGGTGGAGGAAGTTAAAAAATAAACTTTTAACAACCAGCTAAGTTTAGACACTATCAGCATACTTCAGAAAAAGTAATGTTTAATGTTAAAGCCCATCAGAAATCTGCTAGGATTTGTCTACTGGCTGTATGCCAGCCACACTTTTTTTTTTATTATTATCATTATCATCAGTACTTTAAGTGAAAGCTTTTGCTTTCAGGCTTTTTGGATAGTTGCCCAAGTTCAAGGGCTATTGTGCTATACTTAAACCCTGGTGTGGCCACACACGTATCAAAATACTACTGAAGGAAAGCAAAGTTGATGTCCCAAAGAATATCAATCATATTCCAGATCTCTAGAGTTTATGATGAAGATTTCATCACACTTGCAGTTTCTGTTCCCAGAAATGTCAATATCCCCTTCTCAAGGGATCCTCCTACAGCTTCAAGGCTTGTATAGGCAGTGGCAAAATACAAATGATCAAGGAAATGGTTTCATCGCTAGGGAGACCATCTTAAACAATAAAGACCATATCAAGATGCTCAACAGAACCCCAATAAAACCCCACTAAGAAAATCCAAAACTGCTTATACACCACAAGTCTGTCAAATCCAAAAATTGACTCTCATGTGTAAAGTCACAAAGACAAGAGTTTAATATTGACAAAAAAAGCTTAAGTTAGTGGTATTTTCTTCCTTGAAATAACGTACTGGTCATACGAAAGTCACTGAAGAGGTCTGCTTTTAGCCTGGAAGACTTTAACAGTTACAGCTGAATTCAAAAACCCTATTTCCAAATGTGTGATGTTAACACAAAAACTGGAAACTTAAGACCTGGGATAAAGAACAAATTCAGTTGTTAAGGTTCTAGCAGTTAGGTGAGGCATTTCAGTGCCTTCCCCATAACATGAAAGAGTTCTTCAGTATCTTTCCTACCACCATTATTTCAAGACTCACAAGGTTTTTTGTTTGTTTTTGCCTTTTTTTTTTAAATACTAATGGGGTTAAATTGAAATCAAGCGCCATATGCTTGTGATGTCTTCTGTGAAGGTCTGAAGCCACCCTGTTTCAACTATTTGGTTATTCAGTGCAGAAAGTTAAAGATTCACAGAAGGTATAACAGCTTTTAATACGCCATTAATATTATAGATTAAAAATTATTGCATAGTCTTATGCATTTCCTAAAACAGCGCTCTCTGGAAATTAAACATTTTAATATAAAAGGACCAACTCTTTAAAACACAAATTGCGTTCACTACCTCGATCTTCTATCCTTTTTTGATTTGTCAGTACATTTGTCCATAGTTTTCTCATTATCTCCTCTGCACTTCGGGCAGTACCATTTCCCCTTTGGCTTATAGGTGAGTCCAACACACGAGAAGTGGAACCACTCGATAGGACACTGTTCGTTATCACACCCTATCATTTCGCCGTAAGACACTTGGTTGCATAAGCAATAAGTTGGTTCATTGGGGTCAATTGCAAATTCTACAGGTGAAACTTCTCTCTCTTGTTTGGCTTTGGAGCGTTTTTTCTTCTTAGAAGATTTAGATCTCTTCTCTTTAGGTGGCTGATCATCGCAGTCATCAATCCCGTTTGCTATATGGCACAGGTCACGGCTTTCGCTGGTTCGCTGGCGACGAGGTCTCCGTGAAGACCTCTCCGGTTGGCAGGACTCCATCTTGGCCTTTTCCAGAGGCTTTTCATTCTCAGACAGATCTTGAAAACACTGAGAGTGTGTTTCCATTTGCCGGGCTCTATTCTCTACCAGTTCTAGCATCTGAGTAACTATTTGAATTTTTTCATCTCCAAGTTCCTGGCTGTTGATTAACGCACGCTGAAGATGCTGCTGCAAGCGTTTCTTCTGAACGGGATCATTTTCCGACTTGTATTTTTCATAGACTTCATCTATTTCTTTTAGCGCTTCTACAAAATGAAGATAATAGAAACAATTACACGAGATTGAACACACTCAAGAAAATATAAAAACGTATTTCTAACAAAAAAAATAGTGCAAGTGTTAATTATAGTATACCCTAGTGGGCTAGATCCGATATTTAATTCAAGTTGCACGTGAACGTCAAATCAGTGTTTAAGATTGCAATCTGTTGCGAGAAAAGTTTCTCATGTTCTACAGAAAAGCAAGCTTATTAAAGCCGTTGGAAAAAGAAAGGCGACCACTGCTGCTGAAGTGTGGATAGTCCAGATGCTGCCTCAGCACCTGACAAAGCAGGAATTTTTTGTTGAGGTTCCTTTCTCCAGTAGTTCCAACGCCTACAAACCGAAGTGATAGCTTATCATATCATACGAAGAAGCTGAGAATTCATTATAATCACGTGTCATTCATGTAGCCATCATATATCACAGACATCACTCCAGATATTCAGGCCTTCTTCCTTCCCCTTCTTATTCACCTAAAGGTCTGGTATTACATTTTCAACCACGCTTAGTTATAAAGATGTATGGCGCTTCAAGTCACACATTAGCAAATGTACAATTGGGATTTAAGTCAACGTAAACCACTCAAACTGGTGCGTTCACGTTACAAAGAAGCTACAGCAAGTTTCATTTTAAATAAAGGCTGAACTTTTCAGAATAGGTGACCTACAGTTTAGTGCATCACAGGATATTTTTAAGCTACTAGTAACGAATGTTTCGGTTTCACTCCTAGGCTTTTTTCTTTCACAAGTCATGCAAAATACCTGCAGGGATTGCTGCGAATCTTTCACGACATTTAGTTCCTAGAAACAAGTTTATTGAACCCAAAAAGGAGATGAACAAATGCTTCATCAAACAGCCTTTGCCTGTTCTCTACTCTACTATTTTGCTGGATTTTAAAATAATATTTTCTAGACCAAAAGTTACACTAGATCTATTCATAAAAGAGAGGAACTGCTGCAGTGGAAGGAACTAGATCAGTAGAACTGACAGTGAGATCTGATGCAGTGTTAGATACAGCACCGGTTCCTTTGGAAACAGCTTGAAGATTTTAACAGGCAAGGGAATTTATGTACGATACTCAACTGTGTACTTCTGTGACCAGAACACGTGTAGTACAATCCTTCTCTTTCTGCAGACCCTTGTTTTACAAACTGGCTTTCGTTTTTAAAGAATATTGCCTGCTTTGTACAGCTGTGAAATAATTCAAGCTCCCACTGAGTGGAAGCCACAGATATTATCACAACTTTGTTCACCGTGATTTTTTTCCCTGCTGACATCTTGAAATGGCAGCTTAAGTGCGAACAGCCCCTTTTTACTATAAATTCTGCAACCTGCGTGACAGGAGAAGCCAACAGCACTTTGTTCTAACTCGAGACCTTCACAAGGGGAAGATAAAAATCAGTACTCTGCCTGTCTAATAAGTCACGCAGCCTATTTTTCCTCAGTGCTAGCATTCCGGCTACCATTAAAAGCACAAGCTCTGTTTGCCTACAAGCGCAGCCACATCTGTTGCCTTGACATGGAAAGAAATTTTACTCTGTTCCTGAAGAGCGCGGAGTACGGTACTCCCCCCACGTTATCTCCCACCTTGCCTTCTTTTGCGAGGTAAAAAAATAGGTGGTATAGGTGTAGTTATAGATTTCCCAGGTAGGAAATGCCCTGCCTGGGAGAATGCACGAGCAATAACTGTTTGTTTTTCCATAGTGACGGGGAAAAAAACAAACGCTCTGCATTGCAGACACCTTTTTAAGCTGATCGTTCCCTGGAGCAGCCTGTCCTGACCACCACGGGACCCGCTCTCCAAAGGGCAGCCAAATTTCTCACATGTGGAAGAAGGGACTTCAGGAGCGGCAGAGATGCGAGCGCACCAAACCATCTCCGTGTTCACCCCCAGGACTGGAGGAGGTACCTGTACACACCCTGCTACACAGCTCTGAAACCTCTGTTTTAAACAAAACTGAGCCACGACCCAGTGCTCCTCACAGACAACACGATTAAGCCTGGCGGAGCTAATGAAAACCTGAAGGGTTTCAGTTTTCCAAGCCCAGGAGCGGCGTTGCTCCTCCCACACGAGCTATCACTGCCTTCCACACCAGCCAAAACCGTACGAGCAGTACTTTCAGATGATCCGCAGGCCCGGGCCTAAGATATAGGTATTTTTTATCGAGTTTTTAGCCTGTTTTCCTCGCTCTTTTCAACCGGCTGAGGAGCGCGGTGGCGCGCGAGCGGCTGAAAGGATTTGTGGAAGCGATGCGCGGGGTAAGCGGAGGCTCGGACCCGCCCCGCGCAGGTTTCGGGTCACCGCGGACCGCCCAGAAGCGCTGACAGAGACCCCAGAGCAGCGCGGAGCCTTCACCCTCCGGCCCCGAAGACCCGGACGGCTTCCAGCAGCTACCTCCCAGGGCCGTCAGGGGGACGGCCGCGGTGAGCCCCTGCCCCGTCCCCACACCCCGGGGGGCGCCGCCACCCCCTGGGGGCACCGGGCTCCCCGCATAAAGCCCCGGCCCGGCCCGGCCCGGCCTCCCCTCCCCTCCCTGCCTCCCTCCGCCCCGCCGGGCGCATGTGCGGCGCTGCCGGGCGGTTACCCCCCCCCCCCCGGCCCGGGCTGCCGTCCCGGCGCCCACCTTGGCAGCGGGTGTCCACCTCGCGCAGCAGCGACACGTTGCGCTGGATGTCGAGCGGCAGCGACTCCACGCACTCCAGGTACTCCTGCACGTACAGCGACAGCAGCCGCGACCGCTCGCCGCCGCCCGCCGCCGGCCCCGCCACCAGCTGCGGCCCCGCCAGCATCATCCCCCCGCGGCCACCCGCTCCCGACCCCCGCCGCCGCCGGAGCCGCAGCGAGACCCGCTCGCAGCCCCCGCCCCTCGCCGCCGTGCTGCGCGCATGCGCGACGCCCTGCCCTTATAAGGCGCGGCCGGCGGCGCCGCCAGGGGTTCGCATTCTCCCGCCTTCCCCCGCCGCGCGCTCCCATTGGCGCGGAGGGCGGAGGGGGGCGGGAGGAGAGCGGGGGCGGGGCTTCGCTTAAAGGACCGCGGGCTCGCCCTGCCGCGCCGGGAGGGGCGGGCTGAGGGGCGGGGCGGGGCGGGGTGGGGGTGGGATGCCCCAACGGCCGCCCCAACGGCCGCCCCAACGGCCGCCCCCGTCACAGCCCCTTTGATTCCGTGAGGAAATAGTGGCCCGAAACCCGCAGGAATTGGGGATTTGGTGTCGCAGCCCCCCTCCCTGCCACCCTCACGCAGCGTCCCCGCGGGGCGCTCCGGCGCCCCAAACAACCCGTCACAAATCCCCCCCAGAGCCCCCCTCCCAGGGCAGCGTGCCCGAGCTGGGGGGACGGGTAAGTCTGATCGCGGTAACGTTCATATTATATTATATTATATTATATTACATCCCCTTTAAACAGTTTGCTTGCAGACGGCTCGCGTCAGCCTCCCCCACGCCGCCCTGAGGTGAGCCTGCTTGCTGTAGCAATTTGTTTCTGAGGAGCTTCTTCATCGTGAGGTAAGGCTTGCACCGACGGCACGGCCACAGATGCGTTTCACTCTGTTACACCGGAGGGTGCCTGAAAGGCAAGCTCTTCCTCACGCATCTGCTTAATTCATATCCTCGAACTGTCACAGCGGTAACTTAGGCAGCTTTTCCCGTAAGATAGAGCTGCTTTATTTAGCTCTAAAGGAGAGCAAAATGATTCACGATAAACCATTACTTAGGGAAGCGCAGTGACATTTTATCCCGAGGAATCTTTTCAGAGGATTCTAAATAGGGTGTCAAAGAAGTTTAGTCTCTTAAAACCCACTCGCCTGCCAACAAATCTCCTGATTTTGACAGAGTATCCTGTCTCCCCCAAGGCTGCTGCAGGATTTGTATCAAATGCTGGCCACAACACCTATAGTAGGCAACAAAAGTAGAAATACATATACTTTTCAGTTATAGTACTACTGGGAGAGTGATACCAAGCACTTAGAATTATTTAAAAAAAAATACCAAGAATTGCTTCTCTTTCAGAAGTTTTCCTGTGATCTTTACTACATGAAAAAAATCATAAGCATTAGGGAAAAAAAAAAAAAAACACAACTTGTGGTGTCTGGCAATATTACCAGGAGACCTGTACATCTTGCAGTATGTTGCATTTATATTTCAGGCACCTGAAAAAAAAAAAAGTGGGAAAAAATATGAGATCCTGTAAACTTGGGGGAGGAAAAAAAAGCATCAGAGATGACTGCATTCAAGAGTGAAGTAGATATTTATTATGTTACATATTCCTACCTGTAGGTAAATGGCCAGCACTAAAACGGTGGCCATACTAATGCTGTAGATAACATCATTTCTGGATGGAACGATCTAGAGTGGTGGATAAGCAGCAGCATGGCTTGTGCAGAGGGGTTTCGTGGTCTCCATCCTTGGATATTTTTGGAGCCTGGCTGGATGAGGCCTGGCACGACCTGATCTGGCTGTGAAGCTGGCTCTGCTTTGAGCAGGGGGCTGAACTAGATGGCCTCCAGAGGATCCCTTACAGCCTGCTTTTTTTCCTGCAATTCTGTGAGTGTGTTGACTGCGTGAGATGGCCCCACGGCTATCCCCATGACAAAAGCAGCGTGTTGAACCTCACTGATTCATCTAACCAGCAGGGAGATCTGTATCTTACATGATGGCAGTATCCAAGTATCATTTCCTCAACACCCAGTTCAGGAAGGTCTTTAAACACATTCTAAACTTTCAGCTCATGCAGCTGCTAAACTGGTATCCTGTCACGGTGTTTTTCTGAGTCTACAGCTAAGGTGTTGAGCAATAGCTGTAGACAGATGTCTTAGCCCTAGTCATCAGTGTGCTGGCAAGCTCATAAAATAAATGAAAACAAAGTTGTAGGCAGTACTTTCAAAACATTGTGTGTTACACTGATGTCACTCTGGCCATAAAAGCAGGAAGTCTGCAAGTCAGTAAGTTCCTCAGAGGACGTTGCAACGTTAAAATCCATTCACCAGTAAAACCAGCTCCTTTGTGTGTTGTGACAGCTCAGATTAACGAAGCAAAATCTCAGATCATTTTATGCCCTTTGTCTCATTTTTGCACAAATAGATTTAGAAAATGAAAACAATCTAGCTACTTTCACTTCCAGTGACAGTACAGTGCTGAAACTTTATTGCGTGGTGCTCGTTGCTGTCAATTCTGAGTAACTGAAATCCAAGCAATTGAATTCTTTCATATAACATTAACAAATAATGCTTACTGTGCAGGCAGAAAGCCCAACTTACACACCAGTGCAAAAGGAACAGGATCAACACCAATGATACTAAATTCTTTAGAAAGATGTCGACTGTTTTGAGGGTTTGTGTTTCTGCTTGCAGTAAGTGTGAACAGCTGCATCATTCTGCTACCTCATAAAGAAATAAAACTGAGAAATAGATATTTCCGCTACACAGCAGAAAAATAAAGCAAAAATGGTAATTAAAAATTAATACATTGTTTAAAAATAAATGTTAATTGCAATTAAATGTTAATGAAAAATAACATTTTGACTTCACTTTTGACATTGCTTTTTCTGACAAATTGTATATGTAGCATCAGTAAGAAGAAAAAAACTGAGAAAGTCATTGTAGCATAATTCATAAGGCATGCTACAGGTGGTTTCTGTGCTAAAAACTTGCTGTTTGTCACTGTGTGGGAGGCAGTATCTAAGGTACAGCAGAGATCAGCTAACATTCCCTGAATTTCAATGTTGTCTGCTGCTTTTGAACACTGAAGGAAATATTTCAATTTTGAGCAGTCTAGGAATGCATCAGTAATGTTAGACCAGATTTCCCTAGGAAGATGAAGCCTTAGCTTGCTGCATGCTGGAAGCCCTGGGGGAAAGGAAATCCAGAACAGCAGGCTGAATTCTCCGGCTTGGTAATGCCCCGGAGTGCCTGGGAGCAAGCACTGGAGAATTTCAATGCATTGGACTATTTGCAGCTCGGTAGCTTCCGTGACCCAGCTATGTCTATACTTTTGATGACTGTGAGAATAATCTGGAGATAAGAGGAGGCATGGTAGAGCAAAACCTTGCTATCTGTAGAGATGGTAGAGATGGACAGGCAGAAAGACCATAAATTTCACTCTAACCCTCTCCACTGAGTGGAGAATTGTCAAAGCGAGCTTGATATTCACAGTGGTATCAGAGGTACATTACTACAAAGTAGTAAATCTTCACTGCATTTATATGTCTATACCCCACTTCCCATGGAGAAAACAACATTTTTGTTCCTTTGTCATGTCCTAGTATATTTTTAAGAGTCCCAACCAGAGTATTCCTCTTCTTGTGAAAGATTATTTCATCACATTATAGATTTTACTATGATAAAATATTTCCAGATATTTAATCTAAATTTGATTTCCCCCATTCGTAGTTTTGCCTGTCTTCCATCTGTTGTAATCCTGATTTTACGTCCATGAATCATAGCTGGTTCCTGTCCCGTTTCACCTAATAGTGCACAAGCTGTTTACATCTTTTCAATTTTTCATTGATAGCCTAGGAAGAATTTCAGCGTGTGGAAAAAAAATAACGAAAAGCAGCATTATTGAGGAGAAAAAGCGTAAAAAGGGGCCGTCACTGTGAAAGAGGTACCTCGCATTTAGTAGAAATGCTCAAAGGATGATAGCAGGGTGCTTCTTTTAGGCAAATGGAGCAGCATTGATAACAGAATTGATTTTTGACTACGTGTATGTGTTGGCAGGTATGCTTATTTGGTTTCCATGGGATGAAGAAGATGAAGAATTCTACAGGATACGGAGAAAAGAAATGCAAAGAAAAGAACGAATGAGCACAAGCCAGTTGGGCTTTTTTAAAAGTCAGCTGCAGAGAGCTGTAGGCTGTAGGTGGCCACCATATAACTGGTATTTGGGGAAGAGGATGGCTTTTCCAGGGCTGCAGAGGTAGTGTGTTCATTAAGGTAGGTTACTCTCGAACAAATTCCCTAACGCCAGGTCATCCAAAAAAAGATACTTCCCTGTAATGTCAGATTTGTCGCTTTTGATTTTCCTTAAAAAATTAGGCTTGATTTGTCTGGTAGATTACAGATCATACTGAAGCAACCACTACTACTTTTCTCTTTCGTTTATGCGAGTGTAAGACACCTAAACATTAGATATTGACTAAACATGAGATTATTTTGATAAGGTGATAAATTAAACCAGTACATTTCTTAAAAATATTAGCATGTGTTTTTTTTTTCCCAGCTAGCCTCATTCTCAGCTGTATCAAAGAGCTCTCTAACACCAAGTAACAAACATCCCACACTGATCAGGAGATGTATGTGCTTCCTCATCTGAATGCAAACATCTGTTTGAAAACTGGAGAAATTCCAAGCTTTCTGCCAATATGCTCTGAAAGAAAATTTCTTCCTCAGCCCAAAGTAGCGATCAGTTGAGTTGTATTAACAGAAGAAGCCAGCTGCAATATCCAGTTCCTCTCTTTGCTTTGGACCAGTGGGTTCTGTTTATTTCATGATGAGCAAAGTTAAAAATGGAGTAAAGTGTGCAACCTAGGTTTATGTCATGCTGTGCTTTGCAGTAACTGTTTATTTTTACAATTCTTCCCATTCAACTTCCATACCCTATGGCAGCATCTGATTAAATATAGTTTGTCTCTCAGACAGCAGTTAAAATCTAGAACGCCAGAGGATTTGGAAAACCGACAAACGTGGGTTAGATCTACTTTCCTACCAGAGATAAAGTGTCCTTTGCTCAGTGTGAATTCTGACAGCGGACAGGGGCATTTAAAACACGCAGTTCCGCAGCCCACCTGGGCCTAACAATTTGTGTCACTTAACCATCAATGGCAAATCAAACTTTAAAGTTCTTTAGGTGCAGACATCAGAGCTGTACGAGTCATTTTCAGTTGCAGGAATGTTACTGGTAGAAGAAATAGTGGCAAAGGTGTCTGACTAAATATTTTCTTAAAAACACGTAGCCTTGCTAATGGAAGTACTGTTGTTGGGGTTGCGGCAACTAGCCGAACCATCTAGAAGGTGCACAACTACAAGGCAATTGTTACGTGGACAAAGAGTGCGCCATGTTATACAATATGCAAACCTTGCAGAAATGCACATTTTAGCAGAAAGAAAAGCTTAAAAGACGTATTTTACTGAGCAGCTACTGCTGTTATTTTCCCTGCAGTTTGCAACCTAGTAAATGGGAACAGATCTGGTTAGGGTAAGAGGGAGGCAGTATCAAAGAAGAAGACCGACACTGACCATAATTTACAAGCGAGAGAGTAAAATGTGTTCCCACAGAGAAAAACAGCCCAAGTTGATGAGATTCTGTAGAGCAACATTTAGGGTCCAAAAATAAAAAAATAAAAAGTTGGTCACTGCACAGGGTTCAAACGCAGGTTTGTCTGCAGTCTTCAGGCTGCCCTTCAGGTGCCACCTCTACGGAGGGATGCCAGCTAACGAAACATTAGCTCTATAGCTTTAGACAGATCCTTTTCAGCAACCGAGACTGGGACACTGGGATTCCATTCCAGCCCCTCAAAACCAAAGCAAAGCTATGCAGAGCTGCGCCCCAGCTCGGTTCTTTCTTGTCATGTGTGAAAGCAGCGGGTTTGCGGACTGTGCCGTACCTACAAATGGGTCGTGTGCCTAGAGTTTAAAAATAACGGTAAACTAAGACTTCTCGGTAGTTTAGCGGCCCCGGACCTGCCGCGGAGGATTCATAAGCACTTCGGTGTGAACTCGAGGCGAGGGGGGAGGGAGCGGCGCGGTGCCGGGCGCCCAAAAGGCTTCGGACGCCCTGAGAGTGAGCCCCGTGCTGTTGGTGCGCATGCGCGTTGCCTGCGCACTACCTGCGTGCCTGTGGCCGTGACGAGGGCCCGCCCCGCGCCCGCCCGCTCTGCCCGGGGGCGTCTCGGCGGCTCCGCGCGGGCCGCGAGGCGGGGGCTGGCGCCGGCGGCGCCCGGCACTCTCTGCCCGCCGTCCGGGGACTTTCCCCTAGGCGGGCGCGCGGCCCTTGAGGAACGGCGTCCCCCGTGCGTGGCCTAGAGAGCAGGTCTTCAGGGCGCCCTGCCGCCTAACCGCCGCCGCGCCTTTATATGGCGCCACGGCAGCGGCCGCCTCCAGGTTAGGGCGAGTGCCGCTCGCCGCCCGCTCGCCCCCTCGCCGGCCCCGGGAGGCCGTACACAGGCAGCACAGCCGCCCCGCTGCGCCCCGGGGCCGCGTCACGCCCGCGGGCGGCCGTGGTACCGGCCCCACCGGGGTGATGCGCCGCGGCCCCGCCCACCGTGAATACATTATGCAAATCGCGCCGCGAGGCCCCGCCCCCCGCCTGACAGAGCCGGCAGCTGCCGCCCGCGCTGCGTCCCCCCGCCTGCAGCAAAAATAACGCGCTTCGGCCTCCGGGCTCTGCTAAGAGAAGCTTCAGGCTCGTCCTTCAATGGGTCACCACCAAACACCTCCGAGTAACACGCAAACGCTAACGACAGACCCCGTCAGGGCTTGTCAGGCAGGACAAGGCATCCCACACCCCAGCCGCTTACCGCAGCTCTCCTAACACCCCCAGGTCAGGGCACACCGCCAGCTCCCTCTCACAGGTAGCGAACAGGTTTTGGAATCCCAACACCTGCTGCAGTTCCCAACCGGAGGTCCGGAGGCACCCAAAGGAACTAACAGAAAAGCTGCACTTCGGAGAGCAAAGTCCTGCCTCTGCGCCTCCACCCGAACGGGGACCTGAGGAGACCTCACGCTTCCTGGCACAGGTACAACTCCCCATTACAAAACAAGAGCACGAAGTTCTCAGCGCTACAGGCATGCACCAATTCTTACGCTATGGAAGAAGCAATTTTGCGTGTTGCAAACCAAACCTTGGGTCATGCTCAAGCAACACCCGGGGGCTCCTGAGGAAGGACCAGAGTTAAGGACGATCCAAGGGGACAGGGATGAGGTGCAGGTTCTGACCCGGCCGTCCCAAAGCATGAGAAACTCACAGGCTTCAGGTGCTACCACCCAGCCAGCCCCTGCTGTTCAAAGTCACACCAGGAACAGTGTACCAACACCACTGTGGTTTCGTCCCAGAAATCACAGAACTCAAAGCCTTTAAGTGGATGAATATGCTAGTGAGATCCCAGGGATTCCTACTCACTCCCACAGTACTCCATCAATGGATCTGTCAATCAAGTGCCAGGCCTCCATTAAATGATACTAACTACTGTAATTAGACGAGATTAATTCCAAACAACGCTGAAGACATCATGTTTTTACAATTACATGTCATTATCCAATATATCAGAACATGCAATTTGTGCAGGTATTTCCAGAACATCAAAAACAAGGTAATCTCCCGCTTCCTTCGCTTCAGACCACTGCGAACATCATGTAAAAAAGTAACAAAGGGCTCGACTCGTGTGAACGCTTTACAATACGCTCGCTGTCCCTAGGAGACAGCGACAGCTTGATTTTGCTCATCTACCTCTTAGTAAGTGTTAGAAAAGCAGAAATATTTTACAGGTCCACTCAGCATTACAGTATTGCAACTAGGCATCCCAAGAAAACAACTCAGCCTAGTGGGATTACATCTTGAAACCACTCAAAGTAAAGCTTTCCTTAAGGTGTTGCAAAGTTACTGAAATGGTTGGAATAGTTAATGGCTAAAAACAAAGTACTATAAACACATATCCCAGAGGTTTTATTGTTCTAGTAGCAGTCAAAATATGCTTCGTATAGAAACCCACGTTTATTTGAAAAAACTGTAAAGGATTTTTCACAATATAAATTAGATCCACTTACGGAGTTTTGGTGGCTGAAGTAGCTGTGACTCGACTGCTAAATGGCAACTTGCTAGTCTAATGTTAAATGGGATCTAACTGCTAGTATAACATTCAATGGGATCACGATGTCATTTATATTGCAAGTATTACAAGGTCTCGTAGAAATAGTCAACCAACTATTTTCTCTCCTAGTAAGAGGAACGGTGAACATTATGAGCAACACGTCTGAAACGGATGATTCAACTTTTTGATCGAAGTTCCTAAACAACTTTCAATCATTCAAGTATTATGGTCCCTATATACATACATCTACGTGGCTAAAAAAACGACATGGTAGACAATTGAGCACACCGCCATCAAATCGTAAGAATTACAAAATCGTCAGGTTTTAAACAGCAAATTGTACCTTAATCGTTTAATTAAAAATAGAAGAATTAGGTAGACTATTTTGCAAATAAAACAGCACACTAGTGTGCCATGTATTAAGGCATACCTTTAAATGCACACTTGTCATCTCTAACAAGTTTTATACAATTGCTACCAAGTGAAAGGAAGAGAATCGTCTTGCAAAACCGAGAAAGAAATACAAAATACCTGGAAGCCTACATTTTTAAAGTACAAAATTAACCTTCAGTCCTTGTACTGAAATACTATACGTGGTACAAACAGCGACTCTTGCCTACATGATCTCCCGAGGATTTCTTAAAGCTGGAGGTAAATTTGAGGGTTTTGATTCTTCATCCAGAAGTACCAAATCTTCGATTTCCCTACCTTTGTACTTCCTTTTACATATCTTCACAATAACTTTCTTCTTGAGGAACAATTTCAGAGCTTCTCTTGAAGCAACTGCTTTGGCATTTTCCATACTTTTACCACAGCCAGTACCCAAATAGACAGACTTGCACCTCAGTTCACAAACGATATTTTCTAGAGAGCTCTTGTTTTGAGGTAAGTCTGCAAGCTCCTTCAGGGGAACAAAAGCAACATCTAAGGTAGCTTTTACAGACTGAATAGACGAGTTAAGAAGTTCGGCATGATTTACACTAGGGCTGAAGCCTCCCACAGCAACCAGTTTCCAGGCTACAGCTTTGTAGAGTCTGTTGAAAAAAGGTTGTCTTTCCTTTGCATCTTCACTGGTTAACGGTTTGCACAAAGCCTTAGCGGGACTTTCACCTGCCTGCGAGCTACTCTTGGAGGCAAGCTGCTGCGAACCGGCCTGCGTGCCGCCCTTGGAGGGTGCCCCAGCCCGCGAGGGACCTTGCTGAGAGCCGCTCCGAGCGGCCAGCAGCGAAGCAGCTACCTGAGCACTGCTCTTAGAGGTGAGCAGCGAGGCACCCTGCTGAGTGCCGCTCCGAGCGGCCAGCAGCGAGGCAGCCACCTCCGCACTGCTCTTGGAGGCCAGGAGCGAGGATCCCGCCTTACCACTGCCCTTGGAGGCCAGCAGCAGTGAGGTGCCGGCCTGGGCGCCGCTCTTGGGCGCCAGCAGCAGCGAGGTGCCCGGCTGAGCGACGCTCTTAGGGGCGAGCAGCAGCGAGGCGCCCGCCTGGGCGACGCTCTTGGACACCGATGGCGTGGCACTCGCTTGGTTTTTGGAAGACAGCAAGGTAGCGCTCGTTTGCATGGCGCTCTTGGCAGTAGTCGCTGGCACCGCTGCCGCCTGCGGGGCACTCTTGGCAGCCGGTGGCACCGCTCCTGCCTGCGGGGCGCTCTTGGCAGCAGCGGGTGGCACTGCCTCCGCCTGTGGAGCGCTCTTGGCAGCCGCCGGTGGCACTGCTCCTGCCTGCGGGGCGCTCTTGGCAGCAGCCGGTGGACCGGAACTTAACGTAGTTTTTTCAGGTGACGGCTCATTTTCACACTTGCCTTCCTTAGGTGGATTCTCTCCCGACTCCTTTTCGGATGAAGACGGGGTTGGACTTTGCTCAGTAGTATTTTCAGCGTTAACAGGTTTTTCTTCTGCTTCTATGCTCAGTGCTGCGACTGCCGCTTGATTTGAACTGCAAGCTGACTGGGAACTTTCTGATTCTTTGCTACTATCTTTTTCCTGCTTTTTTGGCAATGTGCTCTCTGTTTCCTTAGGAGATTCTGCCTCGGTTGTTTTCACATCCTTCTCGGTATCCTTAGCATCTTTGCTTTTCTCAACAGCTCGTTTCTTGGAGGGCTCCTCTACCCCTTCTGCAAAACAAAGTAAGTGCGTTATTCTCTTCAATTTCTGCACTGTGAAATATCCATCTAGAAGCAATTTATCTAAAAACTTCTAACAGACATCCCTCTGAAGTTAAAGGGTATATATTAGGATTACACCTTGAACCATAATTTCAGGAATTAAGTTATTACTTCAGAATATTTTAGTAATTTTTGACAAAAAAACGAAAAGTGCAACCTACCATTTCAGAACATTTTAGTATTTGTTTGGCAAAAAAAAAAAATAAATCTAAAAGTGCCCATATGCTAGACTTCTGGTTTTGGTTTGGGATCTGAAGGCCAAGTATGTACTTGTATTCTTGCAGGCCAGAACAAAAGTGACCAAAGCACATTAAATAGATTGTCTGACCTAAAAAAAAAGAAAAAGTGCATTTTGTCTACTAATATCATAAAAAAACATTTAAAATACCAATTTAGGAATTTCTTTACAAAACAAAACTCTAAGTTTCTTACAAAGCAGCAGCGTCTGAATAAAAAGCAAAAAGCAAAGCAACAAGAATTCCATTAAGCTGGAGAACAATCATCTACATCGCATTAAAAAGTTGGCTTAAGGTGTGCACAGGCTGTAGGTTTACAAACATTGTCTTCAAAACAAGAGCTCTAAATCACCAGCAGAGTAGGTACACATTGTGTCTACTTCAAAAGCATTAACGAGGGAAAAAATAGCATAAAGAGGGGAGACGGTTAGGGATTGTGGAGAGTAAATTAACTGGATTACATTAAACCCGAGGTAAAGCTCGAACATTCACAGGCAAGCATTGTCTAACTCCTATGTATTGTCACAGCTATGATCTGCTAACCATTGCTACTTGATATGCCTCTTTTCTTCACCTTGGCAACCAGTTCGTCTCTCGTGGTGCGGACGGGCGCGTCGCTCACTTGGATGCCTTCGGCCATTTCCAGCGCCTTCTCCATGACCTGCGGCGGGTACCTGCAGGGGCGATAGGGGGGGAGGAGGAGGAGGAGGAGGAGGAGGAGGAGGAGGAGGAGGAGGAGGAGGAGGAAGGCCGTCAGACGGCCTCCATCACCCCCCCGCCCGCCGCCCGCCCCACCCGGCCCGCACTCACCGGCAGCCCAGGAAGACGTGGTTGGCCCACACCATGGAGAGCGACACGAGGCGCTGCAGCTCGGCGCTGCCGGCCGCCGGCGGCCGCCCGACGTTGCGCAGCAGGAACTCCCGCCGGTGCCGCCAGTGCTGCTCGGGCTCGCAGGCCCCGCGCAGCGCCTCCGCCCACGCCACCTCCTCCGCCGTGCGCCCCAGCGGCTCGCCGCGCGCCGCCTTGCCCGCCATGGCCCGCCGCGCCCCCCCCCCGCCCCCCCGCCTCAGCCAGGCCCCGCAACGGCCCTAACGGCCCCGCCGCGGCGCTCCCCGCCCCGCCCGGCCCGGCCCCGCTCCGCGCCGCTCCTTCCGGCCGCCGGCGATGACCTCACGGCCGCCGCCGCCCGCCCCAGCCTGCCTTGCGGCGCGAGGCGGCGGCAGGCGCGAGGGGGCGCTCGCGCCGCCAACGGCCGCGGGGAGGGGCGGACGCGTGAGGGGAGGGGAATGGGGGGGGGGGGGGCGGTGTCCTGTCCTGTCCTGTCCTGTCCTGTCCTGTCATGTCCTGGAGGGAGCGTTAATAAAGGAGACCGGCTAAGAACGGAAACTGCCGCCTGTGAGGGGCTCGCGTATCGGCTTGTGCTCCTCTGCAGGCGGGCTTTGCGTTGGAAAAGTTCGTCCTTGGGCTTTATTCTAAAAGCGCGCCGAGAATTCTGTGTGGAAAAAGTCGTGAGCGCGCTGTGACGGTATCCCCAGCGCCAGCCTGCTGAGGTGCTGCTTGTGGAATTAACACTAGGGAAGCCAATGCTCTTTTTCTCGGTATCCGTTGGTAGAGTGGAAGGGTTTTTCCTTCCCCTGTGTAGTTAACTCACCCAGTGTTCTCTCTCGCATTGGTAAGGATAACTGGGGACTTAGAGAGAGGACAGTAACAAGCATGATGGGATCTGACAAACTCACTGCTCTGTATTTGCAACTAGGGCAAGAAAATGAGAGAAGGTCTGTGTGCTGCCTGGCGGGGGGGTCTGGGAGCAATGGGTTTGTCCAGAAGAGGTGTCAGAGTGTTCAGAAACAGCACTGTGGTCATCACCGGGGTGGTGTCACCCATCTGTATCCAGATGGTAATCAGTGCTGTGTGTCGTTATCTGGTAATACAGCCTGAAACATTGGAAAGATGTGATCTGTCACACGAGGTTTTCCAGGTAGAGATGGGGCGGGCCTGTCTCCCAGACCTCTGACTCCGTGATACCAGGATTCTGGACTAGGGGGTCGATACAGACACTGAAAGGCAATGGTGAATGGAATCCCTGGCAAACAGGTCTGAGTCTGGGCTGGAGATGAGGTGATACATGCTGCCAGCCTCCTTGTTTGCAGCCCCAAATGAACCAGGTCTCTCTCTAACAAAGACAGCTGAGGCTTGGCCCAGACTTGGCACCTGCCCCTAAGGGCCAGCAGGAATTCGGGCAGGCCTGGATAACTGGCTGAACTGCCAGTAACCTAGTGAAGGTAGCAGAGCACACAGCACAGCCTTGAACACTCCGTCTTCCTCTGCAACCACCTGAGCTGCCAAGTGAAAGTGCTAAGGACCAGCCCATGCTGAACTGGTAATTTACCAGTTAAGAGTAGGAGCTGGGCGGGGTTGGACTTGAGGGAGTGAGAGTGGCAATGCCGTATGCTCAGAGGGATCCCAGAAGGTGTATGTGCAGTGTTGAGATCTGGGGATCATCTGTGAGACCTGGGCTCCTCTAAAAGCATTGTCTTAGGGAGTGTTGATGGCTCAATACAGCTACAAAGCCTAACGCATGATCTGGAACTAGAGTGGCTCGAGAGCTGATTGCAACTCTTCCTTGCCCAGTTTTATAGGACAAATGAACTGGGAGTCGTTTCACCTCTTTGACCACTGACCATATGGGTGAGTGCAAACATAGGTGACAGCTGGAGAAAGGTCAGAGTCATCACGCTCCTGGCATGCCACGCAACAGTTTTTGGCTGCGGTGAGCAACTTCTGTGGTTTGGCACCTTTCTGGCACGTTGTGCTGTTAGCTTGGGGTTATTTAGTGCTTCTTTTGAATCAACATAGCCTTTTTGTTGGGACAAAGGTGACTGTGTGCTCGCACCATACTGGAAACAGGCTCGATGCCAGCCCCAGAGCGTGTGATGTCACGCACGGGCTCGCAGACACACGTAGATGTACGCCCGCAGTGCTCGCTGAGCGCTAGGGACATACTGTGTCTCAGGTTGATTAAAAAAGTGCGTTTGGTAGAAAAGAGAGAAAAACACTGCTGTTAATTTTAAAAAAGGAAACAAGTAGTGTTTTCATTCTCACCAGGAGAGGCAATTTTGAAGTTAAACACCTCATTGATGGTGCTAATACTGTGCATTTAATTTTCCAGATTGGAAGAAAAGAGATGTTTTTGTTCCCACTAGGGAAGGAACTTCTAAATACCACATTGATAGTAGTGTTGTTAGAGTCATTTGGGGCTTGATAATAGCTTCTTTTGGCAAGATACAACTAAAATCTCAAGGTGAATCATACCAGTGTCTATAATCACAGTATTGCACCTGCACTCGCTGTATAATAAAGAAAGTTTATTTCTGCCTTTGTAAACTAGTGAATTATTATTTCTCCAGACTCGAGTCCCGCTGAAACACAGGGCAGCAGCTCCATTGAGTTCAATTATGTTCTGTGCAGTTAAGGTTAATATATAGTGACACTCTTTATTCAGCTTAATACGGGAAGTGTGCCCTTAACATCACAGCCATGCAAAAGATAAAGCTTGGAGTTATTGTCGCAGAAGGGTAATAGCGGTGGGATCTGACTGGCCTGGCACAATGAATCCTCTGAGCACCATCCGTAGGTTGGTGCCTGCAATAAGTAATGAGCAAGCACTCGCGAGCCCTGGGTTGTGTTTGTTAGGAATGCAGCTTGACGCTGGAAGAGAAGGAGACCTTTTGCTGTTTCCCAAGGTAATGTTCTGGTTCTGCTGGAGCAGAGCCTTGAATGAAGGTCTCCTAGCTGGGCAAGAGACAGCACTTCAGGGGGATGTGTCTGCGTGGGCCAAGGTAGCCGGTCACTGCTGTTCAGTAACCCAGAGGTGCAAATGTGCGTTTGCTTTCTGACCTCATTACCTGAGGTTGTGGAATCGTATTAGATGCCATCATTTCTTCGAATGACAGAAAATACTTGCTGAAAGAGCATTAATGACTATGTAAGCCTGCCAATGGAAGGAAGGTTAAAGTGAATCTGTGTTTTTATTCCACCGCAGGTATGCTACTGTTATGCTACTGTAAGCAGCTCTGGATTATAAAGTCACCCCCTCTCCTGAGACTTCTCAACTGAGGAAAACATACTGTGTAGTTGCAGTGGATAAAACTAAAGGTAAAAATGAAGAGCTGAGTTGATAATTATTTTCATTTACTCGTGCTCTTACTACTAGCTTAAAATATGGCTTTGCATTTATTACTATGTTATACTTGGAACAATGCCTAGAATAGGGTTGTCAGTTATTTCCTTTCATATGAGTTAGTTAAAATAAAGCATCCAACTTGCTAAACATCCGTTGTCCGGCATATAATTTTCCATGCTACAGGTGGGAGTTTAGGATGACTTTCCTGCTACCAACTGTGATCTAAGAAAAAAAGCAGGGGAAAAAAGGGCTTTGTCTAGGGTGAAATATTGTGGAGATCTTATCTTTGAAGTGCCTTTATGCTCTAGAGCTGATTTGGAATTTGCCATGAAAACCTGAATTTGGGGCAGGTGTTTTCTGATCTTCTGACTATACTTGGCCAAATTTATAAGCATTTGAAGAAATTAATTTTCCACACTCCTGACTTAGCATGTGTCCCGGTCCTCCCCCCCCCCACCCCCAGCCTCCACTACTGCTGCAGTCGAGCCTACTCTGCTTATGAGCTGCAGCTCTGTTTGCCACACCGGACTAGGATGGAACTGGGGACTGGAAGTGAGGTTACAGAGACCATTCCCTGTGCTCCCGAAAAGCTGCTGATTCCTGTTTTTTCACTGGTGCTTGAGTATGTCTGATAGGAATAGTAAGGGGACATGTACCTGACTGAGGGGAGGGAAGCAGTAAGAATTGAGGCAGGGGACATGGTGAGACTGAAACTACTAGGCGGGGAAAATAAGTTAACCTGGGATAGGATACTGGAATTAGGTGAGGGAGGAAATTAAATTCTTGAGGAGAAATCAATGAGGTAGAGTTTAAGGCAAAAGAACGAGTACATACAGATGAGGGGGACTGTATGCCGGGAGCCTAGGACTAAGAGGAATGAGAGGATAGATCTGGAAGGCTGTTTATATTGGTAGAGCAGAAAAAGTTGCACAGAATCAAGTCTCAGCCCTGAGCCAAGGGACAAGCAGTGATGGAAGGGGGAGCATTGACAGAGGAACCTCTGGGATTTAAACAGAGACTTAGGGAAGGGAAAGTGAAAACTCTGTGAGCACAGAGACATTAGCATTTCAATAGATTTTTCCTTTGCAGTAAGCATCTGCTAGGGTAAGTAACACCAAGAAAATATTCTGCCCTTCTAATTTTGTATAAGATGTCTTCTTGTCTTTTTTTGTGTGCCAGAAAGGAACAAAAGAGGTAGAAATCCATTTGTTTGCAGAAATCCATCTTGCAGAGCCACCTTTTAAGAGTTTTTAGGTAGGAAGCCTTAGGCCTTTGGCAGACAGCTCTACCCTTGAGTTGGAGAAAGCAAGGAAACAGTATTAAGAGTCTTAATGCAAATATTGGCTTGAGTTCATTGTAATTCAAGAGGATTCGGGAAAGCACTAAAAGGGCAAGAAGACCTTATCTGAAAAAAAAGAATCTCTAATGAGGCTGTGACACACTGAACTTTTGTGTGTAGATGTGTATGCATGTCCACACACACATATCTAGTACCGTATATATATGTGAATACGTTTTAAATATACTTGCATTACTGAGAGTGTAAGAACCTGTAAATCTAGATACCCGAGCTCCTTCAGTCAAACTATTCATGCCTTGGAGAAAGAGAAAAATTACAACTAATATTTTATTGGCTTGGGTTGCGGATAGCTGCATTACGCAAATGGATGCTATTAAATCTTTATATCGTGCTGTACCAGTATGAATTTTGTATGTGCTACATATTTTGCAGACACAAATAACTATTTTAGAAATGATATAAGGAGCTTTCCTGAGACTCCAGGCAACAATGTCAAATCTAATTTGAATTATTGCTATTGAAAATCATGGCTCTGTTTTTCATTATTGTTACACCAATATCCCTGACAACCTGCAATTTACCTGGTATGAACAGCACCTCCTGAAAATACAGAGCTGTTTTGTGTGCTCTGGTGTTTTTGTATATCCTCTCGGATATTTCGCATTAACGCCACTGGATGGCACTGAAGGAGACAAGATCGCATGGAAATATCTCTAGAAGTTCAGTGTAACCTCAAAAAGTGCGAATGGCTTACTTTTTCACTCCATTACTGAAATAGACAAATGTGGATTCATTTTCCATCCCGATGTAATACTTTGTCATCAAAACCAGCTCTTAAACACTCCTAGATGTACTTCTAGTTTTTGACAGTAGCAAAATTACAGGGGAGGCAAAGTATAGGCTTCTGAATCTAAATACTTCTTCTCCCGTCAAAAAGGTGAAAATTAAAGATGCAGCTTTGGCTCATTCTGGATTCTCATGTGAAGGTTTGCAAAGCATCCCAACAATTTTTGGTCTCTGTCCTCCATGGCAATGCTGTCCATATCGGCCATTTTTAATATTGCAAACAGGTACACTTTTCGGTATGCTAGCTTTTAAGCTCATTTTAAAAAAATGCATAGGAATTCATTCAGAATTAAGAGCTTCCACCTGTTGAGGAACTGTTGTATAGTGTTTCAGAGATCCTCCCAACTTGAAATTCCATCTGCAGTCCCTACACAAGGAGCCCTGTTTTTTTCTGGGTAGGGACTTTGATCCTGCCTGGAAGGCACACAACTGCTCACTGTCAATCAGACCTATAACTTGGGAGTCCTCTTTGACTCCAGTCTGTTTTTTTAAACCTGTTTATCTTGATGGATATGAATTCTGTTTCCTTTTCTTCTCCAAAGTCTTGTTATCTCTGTCCATATCACAGATGGGCTTTTTTAGGCTTTTATTATGTCTCATCCTGCTTATGACTTTTTTTTTTCCTATGCTTGTTGTGACCTGTCAAAGAGGTTCCTTGAAACACTATTGTTACACTTATCTCCCTGGACTCTTTTGTAGTTCCTTTTTGTACTTCCCTCTCTAGTGTACCTCCATAGATTTCCCTGTGTCTGCAAGCCCTCTAGCCCTCTGAGAGCGCAGTCTGACAATTTTTTTTGGCAGCAGTGCTGGCCTAAGACAGTCTCTGCTCACAGCCATTCACTCCTGTCCCTTTGATATCCCTGCTAGTTTGCTGGCACAGTCATTTTGCTCGGCTGCGTGGTAATCCAGATTAGGAACCTGATTTGGCTGAAAAGCAACAGGGGGGAGGGAGGAGAGGCACCTTTTCCAGCTGCCTGTTTCTGTGGTGTGGTCTGTCAAACAGCATTTTGGCTGGTGCCACGGAGGGGTTAGGTCAGGGGCAGATCGAAGCGCTGAGAGATGAGCAGCTGCAGGCTGCAATGGCTTGTGCTGGTTTAGGTGGTACTGTTGCTAGCTGTTGAGCCGTGACCTGATTTTGACGATAGAGGTAAGCCAGCTAATAGCTAGCTGCTTCCGAAGGAGTAGTGCTGTGCCTCCTTCTTCTCCCCTCCTCCTGGATTCCTGTGACTTCCCCTGTGCCAACACCGATGCTTACCTAGCTCCCCAGCAAGCCAGATGTGGGAGCCAGCCGATCGCAGAAGTATTCGCCGCTTCTTGTAAGGGTTTGCCTGGCTGTTGTGCTGCATGTCCATGGAGCCTGCCCTCTCAGCAGCAGCTGGGTGCTCTGTCAGCTCAGCTGCATTCTCAGTTGCACAAAAACACTTCACAAACTTTGTCTTTTCCTGTCATCTGCTGTCCTCTTCTCTCACAGTCTCCTTATCTAGTCCATCTGCTTTTCTTGTAATTGTGTTAATGATGTCCTTTTGGTCACCCTCAACATACGGAATATCTTCCCTGAGGCAATCACTGCATCCTTCAAATCTCTCAAGATTTGAAGATGCCACAGTAAACTGCTAGCTGATAATGCCCAGTTTAGTTGCTTGTAGGAATTACGGATTTCATTACTGGACTTAATGTGTCTGTGTATTAGCTTGAAATAGGTATGCTCTGCCAGTTTATCTGAGAAACTAAAAGGGTTTAAACTGCTACAGAATCTTTTTTTTTTTTGAAAAAAATCAAAAACACCACACAACCTCCCCCCAAAATACTCTCAAAGCTATGCCCTGAAGCAGATGTAATTCCCTAAGGTCACATATAAATAGCAGAGACTGATTTGCTGTTGCTTCGCACCTTGGATCATCATTCATGCTTGTGCAAATGGACACAGCATTGCTACTAAGCAGTTTACAGTAACATCTAACAGAATTGTAAATTGCTGCCCCAGAGACAAGATAGCAGGGAGTCAGCGCTTAAATGAGCAGCTGAGCATAGAGACCTGGGGAGTTCTTTTCACCTAGCTGTTCTTAGTGTTTGGGTTCTTTTTAGACACCTGTATAAGCATACCCTAAACATATTTTATTCTAGTATTTTGGCATGGTAAGCGTTTTTTTTTTCCTATTCATTTAAATAGAAAAGGTATGGAAAAATAGCAATGAGTGAAGTTTCACATTGCCTTGGAAACAATAAAATAAAATGACTTGAATTTGTTATCATAAAAACACTTGTCAGGGCACCTCTAAACCGTGCAACAGAGCACAGGAAGCAGCGTCTGTAGAGTTGCATAGTGTTGGAATAGACTTGCAAGTCTGTAGACTTGCTGAGTGTTGCTGCACCCAAAGCACTTAACGCTGTTGGTGGGTGGTGCTAATTAGGCTGGACACAGTGCTAATTAGGTTGGACACAACACGGTGGTCATGCAAATACACCTGTGACTTTTTGGCTCAGACCTGGCTGGAGGATTCCGCACATAGTGCTGCATCGAGCCATATGTGCACGTCCAGCGAGAGAAATCGTTGGCTCGTGGCCTTTTATTCATTACCCCTGTAGGGTTTAGCTGCAGCAGCAGATGCATTTTTCATGTACAGGTGTCAGAAGTGGCTTTGTGCCAGCATTTACCTCCCTTTTGGTAAAAATAGAAGATGCCCTTTTAAGTGTATATTTCAGGCTGTGCGTTGTTGCTGTGAAATAACGGACGTCCAACCTAGCTGCTGCTTGAAACAGGTCTGTTTTACATCTTAATTAGAGCGGTAAGTATTGGTGGAGAGCAGGAAAGACACCAGGATGGTAATTTTTTCAGCCACCATAACTTTATAGAAATTGTGAGTCTACTGCAAGGTCACAGTGGCAGACAGCAGTGTGGCAAAGAGCAAAGCACAGTCTCCTCCACTACATTTATCAGGAGACCTACCTTTTCCCTCCAGTGAGACAAAGCAATGTTTCAGGTTAGAGATACAATCACAACTAAAGCATAAATTCCCTGTCTGGGTGGCAAGTATGCTCCCAAAGCACTGACGACTGAATTACCGTATTCTGAAATAACTGGTGAATATATCCATAAATATAACATTCTTTCAAAATAATTTAAAGGTTCAAGTTGATGTTTGCATGAAGGCAGGTGCTTATTTGGCATCCCTGCCCATGGCAGGGGGTAGGAACTAGATGATCTTTAAGGTCCCTTCTAACCCAAGCCGTTCTATGATTCTATGATTGTTAGTAAGAAAAAGTGAAACTGAAGAAGCAAAGCAAAAACATTATTCAACCGGCAGTATTCAGAATGGCCTGTGGGATGGAAGCAATGGAACATCTCTTCTATTTTTTTTTTAATGGCCTCAAGTAGTCGTTTTGGCAACTTCTCTGTGTTATTTCATTTCCATTTGACAGACAGATGAAATAAAGGTTTTATTAGAATGTAGTGAACCATCAATAATTAGCCCATGGCAAGTCAGCAAGGAACTGTGCAGCATAATATGCTTGGGCATAATGGATTAAGATTTGACACCTGTGAAATTATGAAAATGATGAAAATTAATAGCTTCTTGCTATTGGAATGGTTGTTCCTGGTGTTTTGTAAATTGTTTAATGTCACAGGGAGGGATCCGGTTCCCTGAAGATTTGAGCAATCATTGCAAACTTTATAAAGTCATCAACTTATCTTTTTTTATCCAGGCTATGACAGTGATAGTGAACACACAATAGCAGAAACATAGAATTTTAGAAATAATATTGCTAAAAGAAAGATTAAATAGTCATGAAAACAAAGTTTTTTTCCTTTTTTTTATCCTTTTTGTTGCTATCTTCAATTTTCTTTATTTTTTTTTCCACTGTGTCTGCCAGGAAAATTTATGCATGCACAGCTAGATATCTCTGACTTCTAAAGTCACGGCACTTAGCAAAATGCTACTAAAGAGAAACACACAAAAGCCAACATTAACCATGAAAATTTTGTAAATATTTATAGGCAGTGTATGTTTGATTTCTGATTTTTTTTCTATTTTAAAAATCCATCTGCTGCTAGCAGATGATAAATATTTAGATCAAATTTGTGCCTGGGATATGAGGGCACGTTTTCTTCCAGAAGGGACATTATAAATTTGATACTGTAGGCCCAGCCCCAGTTCCCCAATTCAAACTGCATAGCTGGCACTCTGGTGGGCTGTATTCATGGGATTGTATGAAAAGGTTTCTTGGCTGTAAGCAACCTTAGGGATTTTTTTGCCTAATCTCCTTCAGTTTTCCTAGAGGCTGGACTGAAGTATGTCTCTTGGGAAAATACCTAATTTTGCCTTAAAGACTCCAATCAATGGTGACTCTACCACCTCCCCTGGTAAGTTGTTCCAGTGTTAATTACCCCAGCTGCTAAGAAATTGCATCTTATTTCAATCTTGAATTTGTCTCATTTCATTTTCCAGTCATTAGATCTTGTTATGTTCTTGTCTGCAAAACTGAAAAGCCCCCCACTGTCAGGTATCTTTTAACAGATGTCTTAAACCATATACGATAAAGATTCTTTTTCAACCTCTGGATCGTTTTGCTGCCCTCTGTCTGAATTTTCTCTTGGGTTTATGCATCCTTGAGTCACAGGCACTGGCTTTTCTGGTGCGGTGTTCAGAGCAAGGCGACACCCTAGCAGTTACTTCCTTTTTTCATACAGCCAATGAACAGTTACTATATATTGCAGCTGTTGTTTGCTGAATATGTTGCGTGTATTGATAGATTGGTAAATGTAGACCCTAGAACTACAGGTGTGACACTTGCACTCTGAATGCGTGCTGTAAATTAAAAGAATAACACTGGATCTTCTGACATATTATGTCCCTTTGTGCTACTCAGATTATCCATAAATCCCACTAATACAGCTAAATTGCAATCCCAAATTTTCTAAATAAAGGCTAGGTTGTAAAGAGAGAATTCTGCCCTTTTCATGTGAGAGGTCCTGTATTACGAAGAGAAGCAGAAGAGCTATTCTATTGCTGGCCTCAGAGTAGAAGAAACAAGGGAAGAAAAGGGCAAAAAGGCATTCAGAGAGCACATTAGCTGTCTTCTGAGGAAGCTCTGAGTGACTGCTTTCCTGGGCAGCAAGAGTGGAAATCGCAGCCAGACAGGAGTTTTCCCCAGGAAGAGCTGAAATTTAACAGAGCTGGCTGGCTTAAGTCTGGACATATGAAAACTGCTAAGAAAAACATCGTAATTAATAGCTTGTGCAGGTTTAAAATATACTTATTAGCACAGTTCATTTAGCACATCGTACTAAAACTGCTGTGAGTACTGGGTTACGGCTTTTTGTTCCTGTAGTAAGAAAATATAAAAACACAGAAATGCAGTTTTGGAAAGGGTGTCTGGAAGTCATCGTGGCCAGCTCTGTGTGTGAAGCAGGCTGTCACCAACGCTCCTCATGGGAAAATTTTGTCAACAGGTTCTTCAGCTCCTTATCTGCTACGCATATCTACTTTTTGTTGATCTGCCAGCATGCAGGCAAATCTTTTTCGGTTCTAACAGGAACGTAACCAGGGAACATCCCTGGCTGAAAAAAAATGATTCTTTTTTTTTCTCCAGTCTTCTTTAGTTTGATTGGGTCCTTAATCCTGTCCATCACAAGCCTTCATGACCGTGTATGCTGGCCCACAAATATATTATTATTATTATTATAGTATTATGAGCATTTAAAGGCAGAGCTACACTGCATAAGCGGTTCCAATGCAACCACGTGACTCTAGCAGTTTGCCAGTCCAAAGTGAGGTGGTTCTACTTCTTCCCTCCTCCTTGGCCATGCATTTCCATTTCTCTAGTGGCCATGGTGAGCTGAACTAGAAGAAAACAAACTCCAGCTCAAAAGTGAGTAGTTGTTGAATGGTTCACTGAGCAGAACTGCCAGTTGGGGCAGAATTGCATGGAACTGCTCCGTTTGGCAGCAGCTGGTCATTCGGTTGGCGTTGCTGCTAAGAGAAATTTCATCTCCAGAGTGCAGTTCTCTAGCAGTTTATCCTCATCTAAGTCAGAGCTACCGTGGTCCCTCCTGGTATTTGTGCAGCTGAGCAGTGGGTTGGTCCAGGAAGCTTAGCAGCCAAGAGCTAAGCTTGCCAAAAAAAGAAGCTGGTCGTTCTCGACTGGTTTCAGGAAGTTGATGTGGCTGAAAATTAATCACTATTTCGTACAGCGAGTTTTCAGCCAAACCTGCAATCTGCTCTAGTGCAGCGTTCTGCTTCATGTGGTGAAAAGAAGGGAGAAAGGCTGGATCATGAATCCACGTCCTTGGACTCTGGCAGTGTCCATGATTTCACTAGTTCGTTTCCTGATGCTCGCTATCAATGTCACTTTTTTGTGTTCATAGTAGGTCTTAAGATTATTGTAAGATGTTGAAAGAGGCCTGTTGTGTATGAAGGCATGTGGAGTCAATATTTTGTGGATCGTTCTGGACTCAATGATTATTGAAGGGCAGCTTGTGTTTGCAGGGACTGACTCAGCGACCCAGCTGGTGTCTTCCAGACAAATGTTTCTAGAGCTATCCTTCCCAAGAGCACCCTACTGTTAAAACTGTTGAAAACTAATTTTTTCTTTACCCTGTATTTTACTTTAGCCAGCTTCTAATTGGTGGCATTTGCTACCATTCAGTTTTATATTTCCTTAACAGCAGAGTGAGAGAGAATGAGATTTTGCTCTTAGCTATGCTACAGATTTTCCTCAAATGCAGCCATTAGAGACCAGCTGCAGACAAAACAGCACAGGCATTTGATGTTTTCAACAATGTTACATTTTGAGCTCCTGTCTGCAGTAATTAATTAGTATCATTGTTGAGCTGACTCCCTGCGGGACTGCATGATCATTACTGCCAGTGCAAGGAAGGGAACAGGAACTCCCAAACCCCCGAGTAGGCTACTGAAGCAATGCTGGCATCTATAGTGCATTTCAAGAACATTTCAAGTGACGCTGGTGGAAAAGATTCATTTTCTCATCTCTATGAGGGGCTTGCCCAGATTCAGTTAGGCTGCTGGCTAGGATCAGACAAACTCACTTCCTGGGCAAGGTTTTGTCAAAGGCTATCTAAAACCCAAAGGGTTGCTGTCAGCTAGTTCATCTTCAGAGCCATCAGGGTACAAATTGATGATGATATACAGTACTGGGGTTGCAGTGCCAAAAGCTAGCCCAGAATCAAAATTCTGTCAGCTCAAAATCAAACCTGACTCCAGCAGAGACACAACTGAATCCAAACAGGCCAAAATGAAGGTCTTGGCATGAAATTAAACAACTCCTTCAGGTGCAGAAAAACAGCAGACACTGAGAGTATTTACAAGGCACTTTTATGAAATATTTTTGCAGGCTTAGGCTGCAGTGTAATATAGTTTAATCTCTTCTCTTATCCTCTATGCCTGTTTCAGAAGAGAACACGAAATTTAATCCAAACAAAGGATTAGGAAATTTCAATAACTGGACTGTTGCCATTATCCGTACAATGGGCCAGCTCTTTAAATGCTTGTTCTTGATTGAATTGAAGTCAATGACTACATCAGAGGGAGCAGAATTGGAATGCAGGGAAGAGGAAATGAAAAGTCTAGAAGAGCTACACAATTATTTCACCTATTACGCCCTCCCAGCAATGTATCCCATAAACAAAGCAGTTCTGACTAAGGATCTCTCCTCACTGGAGAATAAGACTAGGGGCAACTTCTCAGAGATGGACAGAGGAAAGTGAAATGAGATTTAATATAGATAAATGTAAGGTAATACACCTGGGAAGAAATAATAATCATTATATATACAAAATCAGGCACTGCTGTCTAGAAAACAGTAATAGAGAGGGCCCGAAAGCAATGGTTTATAATTAATTACTGCAGACAGGAACTCAAAATATAACACAGGCAAAAATCAAATGTATTCTAATTCTGGGCCAGCAATAGAGGTTGTTTTTTTGTGTGTTTTTTGTCTGTATTTATTTTTTTCCCTACAGTGACTGCACAGAGATCATTTACACAAACAAGAGAACTGGCAACAACACAAGCAAAATACTAAGCTTATGGCTACCATGTTATTTGTTTTATTTGTAAGCTAGAGCCTTGACTGCTGATACCATGAGCACAAGCTTGTGGTTTTCTGTTTGCTGAGTACAGGAAAACAGTAAGATAATGATCTCCAAGATGCAAACTTCCGATGAGTTTGTAGAAGGGTACTTTCTCTTTCCTTCTCTTCGTATTTAAATGCAGAACAGTGGCTTAAAAGTGATCAGATTTAATCTTGCCAAGATTGAGGGAACAAAACCCCTTTCTTAAAGAAACACGCTACAGCTGGAAACAGTATTGAGAGAATTAAGGCAATTCCACAACTGAATATGAGGGAATCTGTCGGTAAGAAGCGAACGCCAAATGTAAGGCTCCGCTTTTATTTAGGTAAGAAGTGTTGCTCAATAAATGCATTTAGCAGATAATGCACAAAGATATAAAAACTATCTGTATTCTACCAAATACCAGATGAAACATTACTATGCTAAGAAGACAGTATCATGTGAAAGTCTGCCAGACAACCCAGACAGTGTGTCATAAATAACTGTCTAATTGCAAGACCTGATGGCTCTGTATTTAGAAGTTCATAGACTTGTAGATCAGAACAAAACACAAATTGGTTCCAACCCTAGAAGCGGGAAGGGGGAGAGCACTAGCAAGGCACAGGATACAGAATATTAAAAATTTACAGGACTATTTCATCTTGCTAATGCTGCAAGCTACCACCACAGGGTAGTCATGTCTTTGATTCCTTACAGGCCATGCTGTAAAGGTGCATGTTTCTCCACTGTAAGGCAACCTCGGGGAGGTACCACTTCTTCCCAGGCTGGATACAGCTTGGGCTCAAAACACCAGCCTGTATGCAGGCACAGAAAGAGGCATTGATTATACCAAGGCAACTTTTTCTCCTCCTAGGAAAGGGTGATAGACCATTTCTCAGAGGCATATATTTCAAACAGCATTTGTTTAGAGAAGTGCAAAATTGAGTAACTATTTTTCTAAGGCAGGAAAAAGTACAGCGAGAGTGTATAACAGCCTTTGAAACTGAAATTTCTTTCAGGTTCCTCCTCAGAAGTCTCCATCTGAGAAGGCACATAAAGCTACATAATTAGTCAGGGAAGGGTCGCTCCCCTTCTCCCCACAGCCTCTGGAGGATAAACTCCAGATAAGCTTTTCAGAGACTGCAGAGCTTCAACTGCCGAGGGTTTTAGTCTGTGAGAAGACGTTTGGAGCACATGATAATTAGCAGCTCATAGCTGAAGTTTCCTAGCTGTCAGAGTATTCCTTGCTATTGCTGCATGAAAGTACTCTTTAGACTCTCCTGAGTCTCCCTAAATGTTGTAGTCTGATTTGTCCACATGGAACTTTTTAATATAGGATTGGTCGGTGTACTGCTCTTACAGGTTTATAGCAAATCCCTTTTCCCTGACAGAATGACACCTGGCCAGAATAAGAAAAAAACAAGGTTTGTTTCTTGGACAAACCAAGAATTTCATTACTGTTTATACTACACCCAGACCTTTATCATCCAGGGGAATTTAGTATGCTGGGAGAATCTCCGGGTAGCCTGCTAATACAAATATACTTCTTTGTATCCCCAGATCAGTTCTCAAGAGCTCTGGCAGGAGACAGGCCTTTTCTTAAGGCTCTCATTTTTGCTTGCTCACAGTTTTTGGGTCTCAGTGGGAAAACTAGAGACACTGGAAGAAAGACAGTAACTGGAATGAAATTGCTTTAAGCTTAATTGAGGTTCACATCTGTTTTAAGAAAGACCAAGGATGTCCAGCTTCCCTGAAGTTCAGCATGTGCTTACGTGTTTCAGGACTGGTACTGTTTCTGAGTTACAGTCTTCATTATTGCTGCTTTCCAGACTGCAGTCTCATATTTATGTGAATTTCTTACAAAATATTTCTAACCTTTAATTACGGGACATGTAATGGTAGAATGCATTTGTGCTGCCTCATCTCACCCAAACCAGCTGTTCAAGTTGTTAATCTGTGGGCTCTAGTCTGTTTTCAACAGTTGATTTCCATCCAGTTACTGCTTTTTATCTTTTTCAGGCATGTCTTGCTTACCTTCTCAGCTCTTGTGGCCTTCTACCCTCTTCTTCCCCAAAATAACCTGCTGGGAGTTATGTGTGCTTAACAACACTTCCATTGTCTTTCAGTCCATTTGCAAAGGTTATTTTCTTGGCTCTTTGTCCCAGCCCTGTCACTCCTCTGTTTTGCACAATGCCATTGGCTCCCTTTCCTTCAATGTATGAAATACGACCGACTTCTCTTTACTTTTCAAGCCGTCTGTTCTACAATACCAAGAAGTAGTCTGTCGCTGCCATTATATAAATCATGTCAGTCTTTTAAAGCACTGTTGTACACATACTTTTCAGGCTTCCACCCATGCTGCTGATTACGCATAGCACAAAATCTCTGTAAATACCCATAAGCCCATCTTCCTGTGCTTTGTCAAACATCTCTTCTCTGCCCCTAGGTTTGTCAGAGCCTAAGCGTAGAAACACAACTGTTTTGCTAGACACTTTCATATGAACCAGCATCACATTCTCTTATTGCTCATCTTCTCTCTGTGAGCCAAATAATAAATAATAAGCACTTCCGAGACAAAAGAGCCTCACTGTTTTGTCTGTAAAGTGCAAGCTAAAATGTGGGTAGTTTTTAGGTGCAGGAATTTTAAATTTTAAAAATTAATAATAAAACCAAAGCAAATTAAATTGTCTTGGTTGCAAATCTGTCGATAACTTCCAAAAATAGCTCCAACATAGGATGTTTAATTTGCCTTATTGAAGTCTCTTACGTCTGTTGATTCCAGGAACAAATCTGCCATAGGGGCTAAGAGAGAAAAAGGGAGGCTGGACTGTGCCTTTTGTGGCATATGACCATTACTGACTTAGTAGTATCACCAGGCTGCACCCTGAGGTCTCACAGTCACCCCGTTTGTCTCACTCAGTGAGGATCATGCCGAGGATGGTGGGATAGGAGCACAGTGGTGGTTTTTATAGGTCCCCCACCAGCATCACAGTTGTATTCATCCACAATGCTGACTGGACAAACAGTGGCCACATCTGCTTTTAATTTTTGTCTTCAGAATGGGGTTGCATGCTGTTCTGCATAATTCTGTTTTATGAAGAGCTAATATGAAGTGGTTGGTTGTTTCTGTTCGTTTTGGAAATGTTTCAATTTTATTATCTCTCGTGTAGGTAAAGTGAATATTGTGTTGTAAGCTATACCTTCTGAAAAGCAACTGCAAGTGATGAGAGTGGAGCAGAATATAGGTTAATAACCAGGGTATGCCATTCAAGATTTTTAGAGACTTAAGTCATCACTGAGAGGTGACCAGAGAGCTAGGGAACTGGGAGATCTACACGTTTTCAATATTTAGGAGCTAGAATATCACATTTTCATTCATGACCATGAAATGCCTGTTTTATTCAGAAAAAGCAGGTCTTGTCAAACAACTTTCATATTGTTCTTTGGCAAGATTACGAGTACAGTTGATAAAGATGGCTCTATTGATGTAACACACTAGAGTTTATGAAGGACATTTGTTTTGTTCTGTATGGCAGCCTACATAAAAGAGATGTTGTGTGGGAAGCAAACAAATGAAACCTGGTTTCTGTATAGTTGTTTGTTACGTCACAGCTCCCTGCAGTAAGCCTGCCTTCTTTCTATGATTTCTATGACTTTATTCCCTCCTAATGCCTTCAGCTGAAAGATATCTAGTCTTTGCATAGTACCTAACATACTGAGGTATCCATAATACCAAATATTATGAATATTATATTGGGTGCACGAACGAAATCAGTTGGTCAAGTATCTGTCCTTTTCTAGTTACACTGCAGGAGTATGTTAGATGTGCCTTTTTAATAAGTAAGTAGTCAGATTCCTACTTGAATAAAAACACACATGACTCAGTGACGCGACCATAGGATAAAGCTCACGGACTGTTAATTGAGAACGAGCCCAGTGCAGGGCCTAACTCAGTCCAGTTCACAATGAACAGCATCTGCTGGTGCCTGGGGCTGTTCCTCCCCAGGCACAGGTCTCTGCACTTCCCTTTGCTGAACTACATGAGCTTCCTGCCAGCCCACTTCTTCTGTCTGTCCAGGTCCCTCTGGATGGCAGCACGAGCTTCTGGTGTATCAGCCCCTCCTTCCAGTTACATGTTGTCTGCAGACTTACCGAGGATACACCGCCCCAACATCCAGGTCACTAATGAAGATGTTCAACGTGACTGGACCCAGTATTGACCTGGAACACACCGCCGGTTACTGGGCTCCAGCTAGACTTTGCACCACTGACCAACCACTCTGTGGTCCCATCCATTCAGAGAGTTTTTGATCCACTTCAGTGTTTGCTCATCCAGCCCATACTTCATCAGCTTCTTTGTGAGGATGTTATGGGATACAGTGTCAAAAGCCTGATTCTCAGTGATTGCAGTACAATTCTCAGCACAATTCTCAGTACAATTGTTAATACAGTGCTAAGTGATATCTCCACACATGTAATGAAAGGCAAAATTGTCTTTAACACCCAGGAACAAAAGTTCTGATAAAAAAATGTCTCTTTAGTTGTCTACTAAGTTTGGTTAATTATTGTGGTAGGCCATGAAGTTTCAGGATATTTATGCTTTTAAAGGGTGGGTTATACACCCAATAACCACTACTATATATTTAGTCTTCGTTATTCAGGAAGACTTGATTTGCTAGCTGCAAACCTTGTTAATTATCCGGATCTGAAGTATTGATTCTAGTAGGTTCATAATAAAAGGGCTTTGACTTGAACCATTCAAATAATACATGCTCTATATGAATAAACCATACACAGACAAAACCTCTCTGACTAAAGGTAAGGAAGGCTCCCTCCTTCTTTATGTGCAAAAGTCTCAGAGGCATGAATGTTTAGCAAGCTGGGGCCCTGAACAATTATCTATTGTGTGTAGAAAACAAGGCAGCACAGAAATTATTTTGTATAAAATCAGTTCAATTGTCAGCAATCAAAACATTTTGTATTCTTCAAAATTATATTTCAACTGAGACAGTGCTGTAAGGAGACAGACTGATTCTTTCTTTGGCTTTATTAAACTAAAATTTGTGCAATTTGCTATGAAAGAGAGAAAAATAATAATTTTTGTTGCTTTTAATCACCTGATCTCTCCTAAAGCAACAAGTGCAACTTGTATTGTTCTTAAGACAGTTTCTTGGGATTATGAATATGGCTCTAACAAATGACTGGTGTTATCAACAGAGATTTTGAGTGAAGACTGTGCTGTGATAGACCTGTCTGACTGGGATAACAAATTCTTTAATATTGCAACCTGCACATCCTGAAGAGAAAGATACTGTTCTCTTAGTTTACTGGCAAACTAAAAGAGAATCTTTGTTTGCAGAGCTCCACAGAGTTAACGTGGTACTAGTTAATGATTTCACCATGGTAATTACATTGTAGGACCTGTCAGTCAAGCAATTTTTATGCATTCAGCATGGGGCACGTTAATTTTGTGCAATACAGCTATTTTACCTGGTTTCAAGTCTTGGTCTATCAATTTGTTCATAACAAGTTTTGAATCTATGGACTGTTTTCAGCCAAGCTTGAGAGGAAAATTGTTTTTACATATCAAAGACACTTGAAACCCTACAAGTTTTGTGAATATTGACAGGTGGGGAGAGAAAAATTGACATGAGTGCTCCCATGGTGAAGAGGTTTTAGAACAAGCTCAGCTGTTACCATTTCCGTAAGGTGTGCTAGATGCCTAATTCAGAAGCTGCACGTCATGTGCTACCTCTTGTCAAGCTCACAGGTAGGAGATGAGATGGACTAAGGAGTACTTGCAAATGATTGTTGTGTATTTTTACAGGTTCACTTGTCCACTGTGAACTGGATTGAGTCATGCCCTGCCCTGGGTTCATTCTCAATTAACAGTTCGTGAGCTTTATCCTATGTTTGCATCATTGAGTTATGCGTGTTTTATACAAGCAGGCATCTAATAATACCACTGTTCTAAAATAGAGAGGGCAGTTCCATTCTTATAGTTTTGGGGTATAACTAGGAAGGGACAGCTCCCTGACAAACTGCTTTGGCTCCCATGCCTATTATTTTGGTATTCTGACTACCTCAAGGCATTCAAAATTATGCAAAGACTGGACTTTTAAAAATTTGAGTTTACTGGGTATGCTTGCCAATGTTTGTAAAGGACTCTGGCACCCAGTTGGAGTGCTGACATTGGTTTCAATTAGTGTGTGATGAGTCCCTTTGTCGTTGAAAGCTTCATGTTTAATAGTATAAATAGACAGAGCAACTGGCTAATAAAATGTAAGGCGAAATAAAATCAGTTTTAATATGTTTGTAGGAGCTGGGTCATGACTTTTTTCAGCACAACAGTTGGAGTCACAGCTTGGAGAAACTTGAGAACATCTGTTATTTCTGTTGAAAAATACAAGTGCATTGAGTAACTCACACCTTTGAAATTCCTTTGTGGGGGAGGAAGACAACTCATCTCAACACAAAGCCGATTTACTCAGGATTTGGAAAACATTTGACTAGTTCATCTTTTAGGTCTGTCATAATTCAGACACAAATGTTCTTTGGAGGGAAGCTTTGAAAAGGTTTTTGTCCTGTGTGACTAATCAGTGAGGTTAGTTGATTCCAGAAGGAAAGGCTAAAAAGTCTTACAAATTTGTGACACATAGCAATTAATTTTGCATATAAGCTTATTTATTCTGTAAAATACATAAAGTTGATGTCTTTAAAGAAGCCAGAAGAACTGTAGTTACAATTGAACTGTGATACAAGATTGAATTGCTTTTGTACTTCTTAAATGCCTGTTACCAAAACTACTATCTTGCTGTATTTTTTGTAATATATTTTTGGAAATATGTTTTCTTCTATAACAAGTCCTAGGGGTAAGGAAAAGATCAGCAAGAACTGAAAACATTTCTTAGCATCAGCACACCTATCACATACACACACATATGTGTTAAACCCCTGGGCATACACATCACAACACGTAATTGAAAAATGTTCTCTTTTATATGCTTGAGTCTTTGTTGGTGCTGTCTTTGTGTATGTGTGTGTGACTTATAAATATGTATTTCTTGTGCCAGCACACACCAAGAGCTTCATGTATTACAAGCACACTCACATCCTCAGCTGACCCCTTAACTAGCACTGGCTAAGAAACTTGTTTTCTGGGCTCATGGAAAGCGTCTGAGTGACAGCCACCTGAGAATGAAGATACCTGGACAGGCAGATGTGCCCAAAATAACAAGGGGAGCATATAACCTTTCACAGCAGACATTCTAGTCTTCGTAGCAGGCAGAGTGTCTAGTAAATAAAGATTGGGTGGGAGAGCAAAAGGGGTGATGTGGAAAGAGATGTGGAAGTAATGGTAAGAGATAAAGCATGGAGCTTAGAAGTAACTTTGGATGTGAGAGGAGGTGAGGACTGGAAATTGAAAGACAATCATGAGAGTGCAAAAAATGAGTACAAATGGGAAGAGGGAGCTCTATGCAAGAAACACTTCTGTGCCTCCTTCCCATTTTTGTCTTTAGACTAGGTGCCTGTTTAGGCCAAGTGTCCCATGACATAATGTTTTTCCTGCAAATAGTGTCTAATCTAACAGTTTTAGCAGATGGGAGGCTGCAGGATTGCAGCCTCCTGGAAAGTTAGTTCATTGAAAAGAATGTGATAGTTGAACAATAACTTCCCAGAAACCCTACAACAATTCATACAGGAAAAGTTTAGTTACAGATTAACCCATAAGGAGTCTTTTTGATTGGTTAGGCAAACTTAACACCAATTCAGTGTAACTCAGAATAACACATTTTGTTCTGCTTTTCCTAACAGAATAGGAACATTTCAGGAAAAGTGAGTTGGACATTCACTTTCCAGGGAAAGAAAATATTTTGTAGAGCTTTCCTGACTTCCTCTAAGTCAAACAGAAGTGTTGTAGTTTAAATTAGATTTAATACAAATGAAGAAATAACAAAGAGCCTGATTTTTTTTTCTCATGTTTTTGTTTTCCGTTTCTATCTCCTGTTTTGTGGTACAGTCTAGTGATTTTTTCCTGGTAATTTTCATTTCTTCTGCATCTGCAGCATCAGTAATTATCATGGTTTTCCTTCTCACTGAACAATTTGTATTTCTTTCTCATGTCTACTTCATGCTTTTCCCTTGCTCCCTTCCTTTACCTCCCTGTGACATCTGGTCAGTCACCCTCATTTCTATACACCTTTTCTTATCATCATTCTACCACATTCTATTCGTTCATCCTTCTCTTTCCTCCTCACCAAATTTACCGAAAGCACTCTGCTGTGCTTTTCTTACTTTAAACTGTAGTTCTCTTCCACCATTAATTTCTCCTTCTCTCCCTCAGTTGCATACTGGGTTGTTTTCTCTCACGTTATTAGAAAGTATGTCCTTAATTTTCCTTCCCTCTTCACTCCACTCAGCAGAACCATGATATAATTTTTCTAGATCAAGACTTCTTTTTTTTGTTCTCACTTATTTTAATTCCAACTTCAGCTTTGTCTGTAGGAGAAAGAGTAAGATGGTATTTGAATGGCATTCCTCTCAAAATGAGGAAGGTTACTTCTGTTCATGCTGGTGTTTAGTCATTAACAAACAGAGTTTGCTTTGCAAATATTTGTCAGTAGTTTAGTTAATTAGTAACAAAAGGTAAACTGTTTGATTACAAATCCAAAATTCCTTCTTCTGTGGTGGTTCAGGTGTTTTAGGTCATTCTTGAAAGGGAAGATCAGGATATAGGGTAAAATGTATAGAACAAGGCTGGTTAGCATCAATAAGTGTATATGCTGCAAGAACAATTACAAAAATATTCCTATTAAAAATACATGTAAAGATGAGAAAATAAAAGTGAGAAGTTACCTTATTAATACTTTAAAATATATTAAAACTAACTGAAAGAATACACACATTAAACTTAAGACAACACAAAGCTTATTTTTCCCCAGAGAAACAGAAATCATGGCCGGAGTACAAGAGTAGAGATAATTAGAGATTTGTTTCTTCTCTATCTCCCAAGGTAAGGCTTAATCCTACAGTAATCTCTTTATTGACAGTCAAATGTTAGTCAAGGAGCCTGCTGCACATATTTGAAACTAACATTTAGCCCATATTTTCAGTGTCTGAGAAGCTATGCTATGAATATATAGATTGCATTGTTTTAAAGATGTATCTTGGTATGGTTTTGATTTAACCTGCATTATAATGTAAGGGTATGGCTTCATGACACATTTACTAGCTTATATGGTGACATACAGCAAGAATTCGCTTTCGTGACCAGTAAACCTCCACAGCCCTTCTGTCTTCTAGCACAGAGAAGGGGTTTGTATTAGGCATACAATGAACAGCACACTGTGCATGTGCATAAACCGATTATACCAGAACAGGTTTGCCTTTGAGCATTTCAGCATCTTGTTGCCCTATTGTTGAATGTGCTTTAAGGATAAATGCACAACAAACTTGGGGTTCATTTGACTAGGGTAGGTGTTAAGCAAATTGACTTTCTGTCTTTTTTATTTCCAGACTGGTTTGTGGCCTTGCTGTGAGCTTATTGTCTCTTTTATTCCCAGGTTAGATGGGAAAGAGAAAGTAGGTTCTATGGTTAATTTTGTTTTTGAAAGGACTAAAGGTTAGATCCACAAATGGATTTAATCGGTATGTATGTTTGTAACGTTAAAATGTACACCCTGATGCAATTTTGCATGAAAGGATCTGTAATCACTTCTCTGCTAATAGAGTTCCCTCCAGCCATGTGGTATGCCCAGGGGCGTCTCAGACTTGATGGTGCTGGAGAGCTCAGTTTAAACTGGACACCAGCCCAGGAAGAGAAGTGGGTAGCCCAGCGCCGGGTGTCTCTGGAAGGGACAGTTATTCAGTGGGTGTTGGTGTCCAGGTGACCATACGTGGTAGTGGCCCATTCCACAGTCCAGCCTGAAGGGTCAGGTAGAGAACGTTTTGCTCCTTGGTGGGTTGACATGTTATGGGTATTTTTTGTTTGTGTTTAAAAGGACATTGAGATAGAAAAGTTTTATTTATCTTAGGCTGGTAAGAGGTAAGAGTGGCCTATACCCTCTCCTCGTTTATCCGAGAGCTTAATGATTAGAGCATTCATGCAGGCAATAGGTACACAAAGTCCATTTATTCACTGCTTGCAGGAATTTGAAAGGCAGTGCCCTAATTGCCAGCCTATAAAGTGTTCCAGTCTCCTGCTCACTGAATTCCCTTTAGTGAAGTTTTGCATGGAATAATTAAATATGCTTTGGATCAAGAACCATGAGTGTCATTTTCTGGTGAGAGCACTCCCAAAGAAAAGGGAAGACGGGGATTCTAGTTCTTATGAATTATTAGTGTAGGATAGTTGCCAAAAGAGGGGCTGAAATCCACATCTTCCCTTGTGCAGATCTAACAACCAGGCTGTAGAGGTTACTTTCTTTACATGCAAAAACTAAAAATGGGGCTATTCAGTTGAGTTCTTTCATGCTGGGCTGAGGAGCAGCTCCTCACTTTGCTCCTGAGCCTGCTGAAGTGTGGTGTTGAGAATGCTCTATGTTCACCTTTGCTGCAGTAAAGGCAAGAATCTCTCTCTCTTTTTTTTTTTTTTTTTTTTTTTTTTTTTTTTGGTGGGGAAGGAAATTGTTTGTCTCTCTCTTTCTTTGTAGAAAGTGCTGGTTTGGTAACCCAGCAGTTTCTGCAAGAACATAACCCCTTCACTGTAAACTTCTCCCACGTGAATGGAATTCCTAGTCAAGACCAAGTACCCACATGCGAGTGTACCCAGGTGACCAGGACACTCATTTGCAATCTCAGGGACAGAGGTCACAGTCAGTTTAACTTGAATAGTGTCTCTTTGATCTCAGCAAAACAGCCTAAATTTTGAACTGTTTGCTCTTCTGGAGCGAGCAAGTCTATCTCAGTTTATCCCTGTAGATTTTTAAAACATATGGATCCATCTCAAAGCAAAGCTAAATGTCTTTCTTAAACTGCCGCAGATATTTGCAGTGGTGAAAAGCAGTCTGTTTCCTGCTTTGTTCAAGTGAAAAAGCAACCCAAAAGCTCCTGAATGTCTTCTGTACATAACAGGGATTTAAATCTGCCCTCTTTTCCCCATAGGGATGGCAAGTTGTGGTGGAATTTCAGACTTAGCAGAAAGGAGCCCAAATACCTAATTAGCCCTCAGCTACACCTGGGGGTGAGGAGTGATTGCAGCTGGGTGCTGCGGCAGGAGAGGTAAGGTAGGGGAGCAGGGAGGAGAAAAATCTCAATGTGGTGACAGACAGTTGGTGCTTGGCTTCAGGAAAATAACAAGATCTTTGTGAACAGCGACCTGAAGGAGAAACAAAGCTGGAGGAAGCCAGGTGAGAGCAGAAACTGCTGTTTATAGCCTGTGGTTTGAAAGCTGGAAGGCTGGGGTTAAGGAGGGGTTGTGCTGTGAGAAGTTGAGACCTACTTGCTCTGCAGTGGGCTTTAGCAAGGGATGCAAGAGCTGAGGGGGTTGCACTTCAGAGCGAGAAGTGCTGCAGCAAGGCCTTGCTCCACTCTGTGAAGGAGGCTGTGTTTTTTGTTGTGCTCGTGCTAGCTCCTGACGGGGGCTCCTCTTTGCGCAGCCCGGCAGGAGTTGTATGGCAGTACTGGTGTGGAAAGTTGCTGTTTGCAGATAGAGATTAGATTGAACAAAGGCAAGTGTGGAGTGCTCCTTGGCTGAGGTTTTCGATGGCCTTTCCTGCAAATTAACCTTTTCCCTCCCTGAAGAAAGATGTAGCAAGATCTGTGCATGCCTACAGCCGGGCAGTTGGTGCTGCATAATTTTGGTATTTCTGTTTCTGAGACAGTGTTTTTCCAGTTGTTTCCTGGTTTTCATAAATAGTGCCCTGTCTGTCCCTTCATGAGAATGGCTGGTGATAGGCAGGTATATTGAATGAGTGCTTATGGATTTCTTTCTTTCCTATAATGGCTGTGTTGGAGGCTCTTGAAAATGCTTTCCAGAGAGGTTACAGGCAGCACAGTTGCAAAGCTGGCTGTTACTGCTGAGGTGCTTCACTGTAGAGCCTGCTTGCTTTGGAGGCCTACCTGACTCTGGACTGGAGGATTTAAAAGGGCTGTTGGTATATACCCCATCAATCAATGTGAGCAAGGAAGTTTGTTTGTTTGTTTGTTTTTTGTTTCCCCTGTAGAATTCCAACTAGCTTCACCCCTCAAAAAGAGACCCAAATGGTGCAAGATTTTATTTCTTAATCCAATTAATTGTATTTATACTGAAATTATGAGGAAATCTATACATTACCTGAGGCCTTTTAGTATCAGTATGGTTCTCTGATGGTGACCCAGAACACGTCTTGCAGACTTACATTATACTGTGTGGTGGTAAGAGCTGAATTTTGTTGTGGAACTCTTCCACAGGACAGGGTTAACTTGAGGAATGCCCTTAGGTCAGCTCAGGAGCTACCGTTTTGAACATGTGCATGATCCAGCAGAGCTCTAGTAGGTTGTCCTGTTTCCACTGAGAAGTTTCTTTGCTTAAAGTGGAAGCATTTAACTCATTTAGAGAATGATTGGGATAGATGTCTATTTTGCAAAACCAGAATAGTCTCTCTGTAGCTATTACATATTTTTGTCTCAATGTAAAAATGTTCTGAGCTGCTGCTCTCCTAATAACTTGTAAGTGTGAGTTTTATCTCTTGTCACCCTCAGCATTTTTAAGTGGCATGTATCAGAAAGTGGTTAGTTTCCGTCGCAAAATGGGCTGAAGGAAGAAGCAGTGTTGCTTATCTTCGAAACATTCAGAGCTTTCATTTTCTGCAGTGACAGTGTTCAATATTAAAACATTAGCTTCTGCTAATTGGAGAAACAGATATTCTAACAAGAAATCCTTCTAAAACTGTTTTATTACATCTATTCCTGTTAAACGTTAACTTTCAGTTTGAATTACATGCTGGAAACAATTGCAGTAGAAGCACTTCTGTGATTAAGAAGTTATTAAAAAAGTCACTAAAATCCTCCTTAAGCATATTGATGTCATCTTACACTTTTATCTGTGTGTCTTAAGGCTGTAATGGCACTAGAAATAATATCTCAAAATGCATCTCCCCATAATTCCCATTGGTGTGCTGAAAGGTACTATTAAGATCATTAAGAGCATAGTCTCCTTATGTTCCCATAAGCTTTCCATTAATTTACAGTTAGAGTTCTAAACTACAGCAAAGTCAATATTTACAGCAAGATAATACATTACTAATAGAAATGTGAGGCATGCTTATTCTTCTTGGCCATGAATATTACTGTCTCGGCGGCACACGTTGTGTGCTCATAGGATTTACTTGCTTGTTAGACATGTGCAGACAACAAGCGCACTCAGAATCCTTGCTGGACATGCTCAAATTTATCAGACTGTGCTGTCCTAAAAACTTGGTTATATACCAAGCACTGAGCCCCCGCTGTGTTTCCAGATGTTCCCTCAGAGAGCTGCTAGGAACAATAGCAAGTAGGCTTTATGGTAGATAAGCATGATATACAGACTGTATAGCAACTGTCTGGGGGGAGCCCACTGTGTCTGTACAGCTGGGGGTTGAGAGGCACACGAGTTGTGTGTGTCTAGCAATGAGTTGTGAGGTTACAACCCATGAACAGTCAAGAAGTGAATTGTGTTTGCCAGAGCAATTGAATTAGGCTTTCTGCAGATTCAGGCCTGCACTGATGTATTTGATGATGGAAAACTGGAAGCTCAGGTTTGGATGCAATTCTAGGACTCCAGAAGCTGGTACTTCAGGCATGAATTTGGTCTACCTGTACTACCAGGCTGCTTCCTTTATTTGCGGGTTGGGAAAGGGACAATTCTATATTCTTTCCAGATGTGACAAAATAAACTTTTTGTTGGACTAAAGCATATTTTCATGCATTTGTTACTGTCTGAGAAGATGTGTTAGCTTCCATCAGATGGGGAGGTAGTAAATTTCATTGACAACTTGTTTCTCACTGCTGGCAGTCTTCTGTGTCTAACTCACAGATCTGTCTTTGCTGGGGCCATTTTTAATGTTCCAAAATTGAAAGCAGTTTCAAACAACTGTCTGTTTAAAAGCTGTCATAAAGCTGAGGAGAATGAGTGCATTTTTTTATCTAGCCCCAGGCTTCCCATCTGATGATTGGCTGTGCTCCTGGGAAGGATGGGGACCCTGGTTAAGAGCAGAGAAAGAAAGTTGAGGCAAGTGCTGTTACTTAGTACAGCATCTAGTTTTATTTTGCATTGGTCGGAGTCTCAGTGAACTTCTGCAATAATATTACTTAGATGTGGCTCTTTTCATCAGGCCTGCAGGGTAACTATTACTGAAAGTTTTAAACTTTTTTTTTTTTTTTTGTCTGAAAGTCCTTCAGGACCAGGCACTAGAATTTTGTACGCTGTCATAGCATGTCTCCCAGCACTGCTCCATTTGTCCCTAGGATCAGAGTAGTTGTATAATGAACGGAGAAACAAATGGCAAATGACTCTCAATTGCTTTTGCGTTGTGCTAACTGCACTAAGGTATTTGTTTAAATGAAAGCTTTTAGCATAAATAGCTATGCATACAGAAACCAATTAAGGTTTGGAGAGGTCTACCTAAAATTTCTATTTGCTTCCACAACAGCTGTAAGAATGAAATAAACAGAATAGTCTGTCAGGAACCATATGCTGTTTCTTATGTTAGAGCAATAACAATCAAGTTGTAGTACATTATTGCAGTAGTGTTAAAATGTTTGTAAGCTGTGTAATAAGGATGTTTTGCAGCACGTCACTTGGAGGCTGAAGAACTCAAGCTGCATTTAATTGAAAACTCAATCTTTGAAAACACTTGTCAGCTCAGGTCATAACACAAGAGAAGTAACATAAGAGTTAAGTATAATGTTAATCAATAGTCTGTTGTAACTTTCTCTGAGGTATGTAACCAAGTGGTTTGCTTTACGAATACACTTAAACCATCTGGAAATAACCCCCTTAAATGTCTCACGTTTAAGTGGAGAGGGAATTTATCCATGGGGAAACTGTCTGGAACTGTTGTTCATCCCTTTCTGCAAACCTGTGGTCAGGTAGTAATACACTTTTATATTTTACTTGTTTCAAAATTGTATTCGTATTAAAAGATATTAGTATATGGAACAACAGAAAACATTGTATATGTGAATAACTTTTTATGTGATTTGTTTAAAAGAACAAATCTTACTTAAATAGAGGTAAATCTAGCAAGTCAGGGATAGTTTATGTTACAGTAAATGATTCTGGCCTTCTAGAAATTGAATACTTTGACACAATAGCAGCATAAGCATAAAAAAGTCCTCTCTTGCACAGATAAAGTAATTTTTAAAATGCCACCACAACCTTGTACAACATGCACCTTGTTATTGTTGAGCCCCTAACATAATTTTGATGACTGTCCGGTTTGACTTTTAAAAATGTAAATAATATGGCAATGGAAATTAGAATTTGCTATACTTGCCATATGTAAGCCCATGCCTCAGGTTGAAGACTTGCTAGAATCTGAGAATTTTTACATTTGAATACTTATGTGATGTCCTTAAAAGAACAGAGCTCTGCTACAGCCTTCCAAAACTAAGAAAGAGAAATAGAATATAGAGGCTTAAGGGGAGAAGGTTTAGTTCTGCTTCACTCGCGTTTCGTTTTGTTCCTCAGGTTTAAGTTTCCCATTTTTTCTGTCTTTCCAGTTATGCCTGACATCATAGCATAAGGAAGGTTTATATCAATCTCAGATCTTGTTCCTAAATAATTTCTTTGAGATCAGGGATTTTTTTTAATTGATTTTTTTTTCCACAATTAGTGTAATGTTAGTGTAACGAAATGAAGGCTGCTATTCTTCACCTGAAGGCATATCAAACTGAGTGGCATTTGCCTTCATATTAGGAATATAAAGCAGCAGGAGATTGCAAGGAAACAAGATCCTGCTTTAATCAAAAACGTTACTACTATCATGTCCTGCTAGATAGTGGCTTGGGTTGATAGTGGCTTGGGTTGATAGTGGCTTGGGTTGATAGTGGCTTGGGTTGATAGTGGCTTGGGTTGATAGTGGCTTGGGTTGATAGTGGCTTGGGTTGATAGTGGCTTGGGTTGATAGTGGCTTGGGTTGATAGTGGCTTGGGTTGATAGTGGCTTGGGTTGATAGTGGCTTGGGTTGATAGTGGCTTGGGTTGATAGTGGCTTGGGTTGATAGTGGCTTGGGTTGATAGTGGCTTGGGTTGATAGTGGCTTGGGTTGATAGTGGCTTGGGTTGATAGTGGCTTGGGTTGATAGTGGCTTGGGTTGATAGTGGCTTGGGTTGATAGTGGCTTGGGTTGATAGTGGCTTGGGTTGATAGTGGCTTGGGTTGATAGTGGCTTGGGTTGATAGTGGCTTGGGTTGATAGTGGCTTGGGTTGATAGTGGCTTGGGTTGATAGTGGCTTGGGTTGATAGTGGCTTGGGTGCCTCAGAGATACCTGGGTCAAGAAGAAAGGTGGAAGTGTGTGTGTGCGTGTGTGTGTGTGTATATATATATATTATAATATATAATATTATATATATATATTAAAATCAATTCCTGCTGAGAAGCATCTTGGGCAAATTGTGGTGTGTTCTGAGGGGGCTGTCAGGACCATCTGTAGTATAATAGTTATTGGGAGACTGGGGGAGGAGATAAGGCAGGAATAACAACAGGTGGGAATATTACTTCCTGGGAAGGAAGAAGAGGCAAGGTACTTGGCCTTCCACATCTGGTTGTGATGTTGTCACTGTAATAACAGATCCTGAAGCTGAGATTTTTTTCCTTCTCTAAACAAGACATCCAGGTAGAAAGTGGTGATAGATGACAGAGTTACAGCTGAAGTTGATAAAAGGTGTCACTCAGTTTAGAATTGCTTATTTTGGCACAAAATAACATAAAAAATAGCTAATGCAATTAACAAAATATATTTTTGGATTCAAAGATTGGGGATAGGTAGCCCTGACTGTGATTATAGGCCTTGAGATTTATAGCTCACTCATTATTCACTCTCTAGGATGCTAATGGGATCCCAGAGCTGTGTATTATTGGAATTTATGGGCAAATGGCGATGTAGCAACATGCTGAGTTGTTGGAAATTTCCATATTTGCTGTGTTTTGATGGAAGACTCTTCATGGAAATGTGTTTCCTAATTTGGTTTGGCCTCCTTGCTGCCAGCAGATGCTTGTGAGGTTATATAAAATAATTTTGTACTACTTGCTAGAAAATACAGAATGGCAAGTTGAGTTGGGGTTGTGGGAACATAAGAAGTTAGTATTTTCATCCTTTTGTATCTGAGACTAATTGAAGGCAGCTTGAAGGGGAAATAAGGTGTCCCTGAAGCCAAGTCCAACAGAAATTCTGGAAATCTAATCCTGTTGTTCCCCATACTTGGGAGTACTGAGTCCTCCTATCTTTCTCTGAAGAAAAGGTAAATCTTATTCTTGGGATTAAATTCTTCTGGATTTGTGCATAACAGAGTTTTGATTAAGTAGTAGACACTGGGGTATCTAACTGACCTGACAGTACTTGTTCTGGGATAAGAGGGAAAGATCTAAGAAACAAAACACATACCATCAGTCGTACTTTTCCTTTTTTATCTTTGCCTCACCTGGAAGCATGAAAAAAAATCTGGTGTCAATGGTTGATCAAAAAGCCAGAGTAGTGCATGTCTGTTAGTAAAAACACTGGAGCTGCTGTGTAATTTTCATCTATTGAATCTCACAGGATGAGAGCGTTACAGTAGGGTCACTTTTCAGATCCAAGACTCCGTGCTGATTTCCACCCCAGGTGACTTAATTCACTAGGGTTAAATAGTGAGCTATATGCTTCCTAAATTACAGATACTTGCTATCCTTGTGTTTGTTTTTTATTCATTACTGGATTGTACTCATGACACGTTCTTACTCTTTCCTGATTTATAATGGAACTCTTTATTGAATTATTGAGCACAACTTTTAAATAAAACATCAAAGAATTCTCTTCTACCATCAATTCTCCTACAGTCATAAGATGCATCAACCCTTAGGACCACTTTCTTCGTCAGAATACTAACACTTCTAGACTTATTCCTAAATGTGCTGTGCACTAAAATCCACTATAGCCTTTTTTTTTCCCTTTTGAAAGTGAGATGATTTGCCTAATAATTATGCAAAAGTAGATTGCTTTTTGTACAAGTATCTTACATAGGATCTCTTTGCACATCTGAGGTGGCCAATAAGAACCCATGGTTTTGTCTGCTCTGAATCCCATTTTACAGGTGAGAGAGAACAAAGTACTTACAGAAAATGTATGTAAATTGCTTCTTTAAAAATTAGTCCATAATGAGTTTAGAAAAAGACCAGAGTCTGACTTCCAGCCTATGGTCCTCTTCCTTGTTCTGCGTGTTATTCCTTGCTTTGGGTACTGCTTTGCTTAGGCTACCTAGAGAGCTGCAGTGAATCCAGACTCAGTTATGAAACTGAACTGCGATCATTTGTCTGCCATACAGTTTGTGTGGAAATCAAACCTTGAATTCAGGTCTTCTCATGGCCACTTGTGTTAAGCTCTACATGTGAATGCTTTATTGGGATTTGTCTGCTTGTTTCAATGCATTAACGCTGGCTTTATGGTTCTGATCACTGTTGTAGAACTTTATGCTTATGTAGCTTTATGCTACCTTTGAGGTCCCTGTCACTTCTGTAGAACCAGTAAGTCTGATTTGTGCCTGGAGGAGATGAGTGTTTAGTGTGCACATAACAAAGACAGGGAGCGAAGCACTATTCGGTTCTTCCAGAACCCCAAGAAATAGTTTGCACTGTGAGTGTTATGCTTTAAGGACGGATGAGATGAGGCTACTGGGAACAGCATTCAATTTTTGAAAGTAAAGCATAAGCTTTGATTCACAGAAAATGAAACTTGGAACAGCTTGGCACTTTTTTTTAAATTAAATACCAGAAGGAATACATTACTGGTATATGTTTAATTTGTGTGGACACTTACTAAATATATATTTTTGTGATCTGGCTATTTTTCTAAAGGCTAGAAAAGGCCTGCTAGGATATCTGAACTGGAAAACCTTTCTATTATATTTTGTCTATTACATCGTACTCCCTCAAAAGGGAATAGGCTATACGAGCAAAACAACTTATTTCAGTACTGATTTTGAAAAAGGGGGGAAGGGAACAAAGCTAACATTACTTCACTGGCAAGAGTTTTCTGTTTTTTGAGAGTTTTCTGAGTTTTTTGGCCCAATATCATTGTTTTGAAGCTGAGCAAGATTTCGGTAAGTGCTTGGGCAAAGTGATGAAAGAAGAGTCAGGGAAAAGCTTTGAATGCAAAGACACTGCCTCTAGACTTAGGAAGGCCCTGACCTGCCTTTAGGTGGAGGCTGGTAAATATGTTGAGGAAGCTGAGCTATCTGCTTGCCCCAGTTTTCGGCTGTTCCCTAGCTTCTATTGCCGGTCACTGACAGAAATAGCATACAGGCTAAGCAGCACTTTGGTGCCTGCCACGCAGTGGCCATGATCTGTGCTTACTCGTGTGGATTTGGCAAGATTTATGAGTGTCTGGGCAACAGAAGATTTTTCTTATTGTTTGGGGCTAATAGTACGCTTTCAGTTGGAGCTCTCTGAGCTCTCCTAAAAGACTGATTCCCCTGCCCCCTCATTTAAAAGCAAAGCAAGGTAGTCAAAGATGGTTCTCAATGTATTTAGGTATAAAACTGCCTTTTGAATCCTGCATCAACCCACCTCCTTGACAGCTTCTCATACAAATCCTAACAATGGAGTTTCTTTGCTTTATGATCTGAATTATTTTCCCTTTTGCCTTCAGGGCCCTAGCAATGTCTTTATAAATTAGTTTTTTATACATATATATCAGGTGCTCATGGCAGTGCAGGGTCAAATATTCTGTAATCATTATCTAGTACTGAATATACATATATAGCATTTCAAAGATCTGCTTTAGTTTGCAGCATTTCTGTGAGGCACACTATCAAAGAAAGCTTCTTGTCCCAGTTTCCCCAGCTGACTGTAAATCTTTCTTGTCTTTACTGCTCAAACGTTAGTAGGCATCTCTTGTGCAGCTCTCGGCTTTCTATCAACTACTGCTTCTTCCCTGAGCTGTTGGAAACTCCCAAATTACACATCTGTAGTTCATGTTTCATTTGCAAGAATCATTCATTTCTGCCCTTAATTCCTGTTCCAGCTGGCAGTGGGGATTGTGGCAGTCCCAGACTGTGCTGCAGTACTTGACACTGCAGATCCTTCTACTGAAACTTGAGCGTCTTCCTTTCATCACGCTGCAAGGTCTTTTCGTCTGTTATTGGTTGTTTAGGTTGCTCACTAGGCTCCAACAGCATATTTTCACTCCTACTGTGCTCTGATACAAAAAGCTAAATTGCATAAAAGACAAAGGAGCCAGGATTTTCGTTATCTTTTTGCCTAAACTTTTCCCTGACCCACCTCTCCTGCCCTTGCACAAATAATGTAGCTCCACAGTCACGAGTGGGTTGGAAGATGCTGTTGTCGTGGGAGCTCAGCGTGGTAGTACAGCACTGCTGCTGTGTATGGGACTCCTACTTTGGTCATAGCTGGCTTCCTCGGATCCATGAGGATCGCTGGCTTTGCAGTTTGGGCTCCCCCAGGTCTGGAGACCGAGCTGGGCTTTCCTGCACAAGTCTGAGAAGCCAGTTTAATTGTTAGGTTTTGTGGAACATGCTCTGAAGGCAAGAAAGGTAAATGTTCAGTGTAGTAGCAGTGAGATGATCTGAGCATGCTAATGTCTTCTGTGCCCTCAAAAATAATCCAAGAGTTCCGTAATTAAGAGGGAGAAAGTGCCAAAGCTGTAAACCTACTTGCATTCTTTTCTGATACATACTACACCCCAGGTGGACTTGGTATTTATGAACTGTGCTTCCAATTTCAAACGAGATGCTCCCAAGCTATATCCTTTCCCTTTCCTTTTCTCAAGCCACCTCACTTCCAGCCTTTCACAGTTTGGTGGTAGTTTCATTTTTTGACTCCTAGCAGAAATATGAAATAGGCTGCTTTTGTCTTGCATTTGTGGAGATGTGATAAGGATCCAGCAGGGAGCTCAGCGATCAAACATTTCTGAAAGCAAACTGTGTGTGGAGGTGGGAGACGGGTGTCTGTGTTGGCGTTTCATGGAGGGATACCTGCATGCTCTCCGTCATGCCTAGCAGGGAGTAGTGGAAGGGGAATGCTCCATCTTCTTCCGTGGCTGTGCTGGGAGCCGGGATAGGTCCTTGTCTTTGACATTGGTAGAAGACCAAGTGTGTGTGCACTGCAAGGAACACGTAGTTCATACCAGAATTAAAAATTGAAGTAAATCATAAATTGAATCAGATTTTTATGATGGTGTCGATAACAAGAAAAAACACTACTGTTTAGGGACTGTGCCATCAAGAATGTTGTATGCAAGATGGCAGACAATGCCAACCTCTGTGACATTGCTTAAGAGAAGAGAACAAAAGGGGAGAACAAGAACAATGGCCTTAGGAGATCTGATCTGTATTCTAATGCTTCAGTAGAATAGGTTGCTTAAGAATGCTGGAGGTTTTTTTTCTGTCATTGGAGGCTTTTAAAGAAAATCTAAATAAGTGTCTGTTAGTTTGCTTTACTTTGTTTTGTAAGAAGAAGATGGGCAAAAATGACTTGTAATGATTCTTTCAACTTATATGAAAACTATACATAACTTTATCCCACTTTTGTGGGGAGACTCCCCAGGTTAAGCACGTTTCTACACCCTGCTGTCAGCAGTGTTCATGTGAGCGGTGGTTCTTGCAGACATGGGTCAGGTACAGAACTTGCACTCCTTGAGGGATGTAATGCCCCATTTTTCTCTCTAGCACAACAGCAGCAAATTCTGTGATCACTGTCCTGCAGAGAAGTGATAATTAGGTAAAGAGAAAGCATGATAATATGATGTAGCATAAAGGGTTTTCACATGAATACAGATGCATTACTCCCAACCACTGAACCTACACTTTATGAAAATCATCATGCGTTTGGTGCCAGGAGCTCTTTCCTAATCTCATGCCATCTGTGCATCTGGCAGAATATTACAGGAAATTCATTTGTATATCCACTTGGGAGTGTACCCTTCCTATTTAAAAACAAAAACAAAAAGACCCCACTATTTTTAGATCATATGATGAAAGATACTAGTTTTTAAGCAGAATACTGTTGAGAGGATTAATTCTTTTCCATTTTTATTTCTTGGGCTAGAGGAGTTTTTTTCTCAAAATGGCAAAATGGTGTTACCAACTCACAAATATACCAACACAGTGCTGTTCACAATATTTCCATCTTCAGGAGACATTTCAACAAGAAATTGGTTTCTGTCCTAAAGTGTATGGTCAACAGAAAAATAACTCTGACAATTATAATAATAGTGGTGTGAAAGAAGAGAGGTTTACTTTCCCAGATGAATTCTCTTGCAGTGTGGTAGCTGGCAGTGTGTGTGCTTTATTGAGCTCGTGACAGTAGGCAGGTGGGTTCGCCACAAGAGATCGCCACTCTTTCATCTATTTTGAGGTGACTATTTAATAAGGTAGGACTCCTCAGCATGGAGAAGACCTCTGTGTAAGCATATTAAAGAAGTATGAAGTATGAAAACAAATGAATTGTTTTGAGGTAATGAGTTACGTTAGGAAGCAGACTGAACAGGCATTCATAAGAATGAGGTGCTAGCGAATAAAACGATCCAGCAGTGAGTTTACAATTAAAGGGGGAAAATACGATGCAAGGCAAAACTAAACTGTGGAAGTTACTGTTGTAAGATGCTCTGGATGCAGTAAATATGTACTTTTCAGGCAAATTCACTGGGGGAAGGTCCATCAAAGGTATTAAACATAAAGATGTTGACTTGAAGTCCAAGTTCAGGAGATCTTTACACTGTAGGAGGAAGACAGTATCAGTCTATCCTTATCACATTCTTGTCTTCTCTTCCTTCCTGGTTATCTGCTGCTCGGCTAGATAGACCTTTGGCTTGGCCTGCTGTCCTATAGCCTTGTATCCACTTGTGTACGTTTGCAGAGCTACATTTACTAATACTAAGCTCAGTGATGTGTACATCTGCACTTTATTTATATGTTTCTTTAACTCGTGTAGCTGCTATCTTTTGTGCGAAATAATACAAAGATTTGAGTACACTGCAGATTGGTCACTTTATCAGTATCACTTGCTGTGTACTGTGTAAAAGAAAAAGTAGATTCTTCTGTGTGACCAACGAATAAGAATTCAAAGCAGATGTCTGCTCAAGTGAACACAGCTTGTCTTTATGTTGGGAAATATGAATTGTAATAATTTCCACAATCATTTTCTTGCAGTCAGAACCTAAGCCCCTTCACTGTCCTTCATTTGTGGTATAGCATTTTCTGTTTAAGTGTTTGAATCTGTGGTACAGAGGTAGCCCTTGCCTCTGTGCAAGTAGTGTTTAGAAAGTGTGTGATACTCTGCAAAAGATGCTTAGCACTTTTGCAGGATTATTTCCAACATGTAGCAATCATCAGTTAGGTAAAAGGAAAATAATTATCACGTAACTGTTGCTGAGGCAAGATAGAGGTCTTCAGCAGTTCCCTCTCTCTGGGTTCCTACTGGACAGAGCCAGGCATTATCTCAATCTACTGATGCAGATTTAACCAGGACTCCTGCAGTCTCACCTGTCTCAGCTATACAGTATTTTGCAGTACATGGTGCATTGGGTGTGTTAGTGGATTCTCCACATCATCCTTCTCACCTCTGCAGGCAGTATTTGACATCAGAGGATGCTGCTGAGTGGCAGCAGTCAGTGAGAGGGCCAGGGGAAAGTGAAGGGAGGAAACTGCTCTTGTTTCTTCACTCCCTGCACCCATTTCTTCCTCAGGGAGCCCATTTGGCCCTGTAGAAGTCTGTGTTTGACCCTTTTCTCACTGTCCTCCTGAAGGAAGCTGAATGAATAGACAGAGGGCTTTGGGCTTTTTGTGTGTAATGGGTGGAAGGTGAGAGGAAGCAGAGGGAAGGTGTGGGAACGAACGTTACAGAAGATGAGAGTAAGAGGTGTATGAATAAGTTTTAAATAATACTGATAAATATTAGTGGTTTAGTTTGTTAATGATGTGATGTCACAAACTCTTTCAAGTATAAACTTGCTAAGATTCCATTTGTGGGGGAAGAAAAACTACTTTTTGTAGCAAAAAGCTCTGCAGCATTAGAGAGAACAGTTATTTGCTAGGAAAGACCTTCCCTTTCTGCATCTCGTAGCTCCCAGCACCTTGAGAGGTACAACACTTAAACTGTTTAGCCAGTAGAATCTAATGGAAAAAAAATCATATTTCAAACTACTACAGAATTTATTTAGCTTCTTTTCTCTCTTCCCCCCAAATCCCAATTATGGCAGATGAACAAAACGCCACAGGTGTCCCTCGCCTCCTTCACTTGTCAGACACTCTCATGTCTCATTTCACACCCCGGCTAGCTCAGTGTTAAAAGATACGTGCAATCTTCTAATTTATGGTTAACAAGTCTATATTATCTTTGAAATCCCTGTTGTCATGCAGTAACAATTCCCAGTGCAGGTTCAACTAAGTGCTACAAATTTCTCATAAGTTTACTGAAAATATGAAACAAGTCTTAAGGAAAGAGAGAAAGCTTATTATAAAAATTGTTTGCGGGTGTCAAATGAAGAGCGCTGTAGAAATACATGTGTGTAACACTTAAACCAGAGTCTCGTAATAAGAGATGGATAATGATAAGCCTATACATTTCACAGCTCAGAAATTAATTTCTTAGACCTCCGTCATTCAAGGAAATCACATTCCAATCACTGCAAGTGACCTGAGTTTTCATACTTATAGTAATCTCCTGTATTAACAGTGTATCAGAACTAGTTCCCTGAAGGATAAGGCTAATTTCCTTACCCAGTCAGCCCTCACTTTGAAGTCTGGATTGGGATGGTGATGGAAAAGTTCCTGCAAAGGTTGAAGTACTGAGCCTTAAAGCATTCTTTATTCTTCCAGTATAATGATGGCAAATCCACCCTCTCTCATTTCAATCTTTTAAGCAAGTTCCTAAAGCAGAGAGAGGCAGTTTCACCTTGCTGTGCTTAACCCTTTTAGTTCCTTTGCCTTCTAGATCTTGTCCAACTGCCGTTAATCCTGCAGGACATCTTATTTCAAGATTTTGATTAATCTTGCAAAAGTGAAACTGTTAGCAAGGCTTTTCACTTCTACAAGTGCATTTCTTTTGCATATGTAATACACTCTTGTTAAAATTGCTTAATTAATTACATCTGGCATTTGAAGAGGGAAGATGTGCAGGGTTGGGCAGCCCTTGCAATACTGAAAAGTTGGGAATATGCCTGTTTGAGGAGGGAGGCCCTTTTCAGAAGGGCCAGCCATGGCTATGCCTTTTCTCCATGTCTGAAGGCTCCGCTGCCCCTTGCTGCCTCTCCTGAAGATGTTAAGGGGCTGTGTGCGTGCTGAGCGCTCACCTGCTGCTGCTGCCCTCGCCCCAGCTCTGCCTCGTGCTCTGTGTGCCAGCCCTGGTGCAGCAGTGCTGTAAAACTGTCTGCAGCGGCTGCACACCAATTGCTGGGGTGCGCTCTCTGCCAGCATCAGGGAGGGCGGATCAGAAGAGGTGATATGGCCTTCGTGATGATTTGCTTTGCCTCTGTTGACCCGTCCCCTTCTGCTGTAACTTCTCCACAAAACATTTGGCTGTGTGTGTCATGGCTTCTTTGCTCTAGCAGCATCCAAGCACTCACTGAGGGAAGCTCTCTTTAGATGTAATATAGAAAGAAGTACTGTAGTCTCAAGTCATCACCTCTAAATATTAAGTCAGATATTTTATCAAAGTGTAACGACACCATGAGCCAACTCTGTATTTCAAAGCATAGCCTCTCTTCCCCTTCTAAAATGGAAATGCTCATTAGCTGCATCACTGGCATAACCCCCTCCCTGCTGCCTCTCTTCAGTGCTTTCCTGACAGCTTCTGAGTGTTCAAAATGAAGTATTGCTGTTGTGGATCAGATGTGTATGTAGCAACTAATGCCGTTCATACGCTGGATTATCTGTGTGAGGGTGTATCTAACTTGGTAGTGTTAATTTCAGTGGGGGAGACAAGGAGGAAATTAAAAGAAGAATAGTAACAACTTGAGTAATAAATAAAATTCAGATCAGTCTGCTTCACTTCATTAGAAGGCTATAATATACCTGCTATCACTCTTGCAAAGTTGATGACTGTCAGTGTTTGAAAGCACATAGTTAATTTTTCAGGGAGAAGTCAGTCTCTTTTTCTACTGTGGTGCTCTGCGAAGCCCCCTGTAATTTTAAGATCCTCCAATACAAATAATTATTTTTGGCCCTAATGTCAAAGTTCACTTAAATGCGGACTGGAGTAAGTCAGTCTGGCTGGCAGCATGGGCTGTGTTCTTTGCTTGATGTTTGTTTGCTTCCCTGAAGGGCACCAAAACCAAAAGATGCTCCAGCATCACAAAGTGCGATCTTAGCTGGGTAAGGAAATGCTAACTCCCAAAACTTGCAGTTCAAGCAGTAAGGTGGGAGGCAAAAGACTGCCAAGCTGAATGAACTAACTCACTTGTAACAAGATGCTGAAGGCACTACCATGCCAGCTTCTGACAGTAGCTGTCTTTCGCTGGCTTATATAAGATTTAGCTATAGAAAAAAATCTACACACTGGCTCTTATTTCCATCTTTTGCATATGCATTTATAAGATGGAAATCCAAAGATAAGAGACACCCATAAATGATTCATGAAAATACTAGATATTTAAATGAGCCATGGAAAATATTTAGGGAACTCAGTTCCCTATTTTCAGTTCAGTCTTCAGAATTAGAAAAAATTATGGCAGTGTCTGGGGAATGCTACTGGAGATGCTTTCACTTCATAGATGAGCACACTTTGGGACTGCTGGAGGAGAATAAACAAACCCTCAATGTGAACATGCTTATGTCTTACGTAAGAACTGAAAATGTAGGAAAGAGTCAGTCTTTTACAATGCACTGACTGCTTTTGTGGGATTCAATTTCTAATCTGCTCCCAAAGTGCTGCACCTGATATTTCTTTCTGCTTATGCTGAACGGAAAACTTTAGTTAACTGTGTGGGCTGCAGAGCTGTGTACAGACAACAATTCCCCAATGCTCTTTGCAGGGGGTAAAGTATCAGTGTACCTAGTGTACAAGTGTACTCTCTGGCTGTGAGGTTCCCAGAAGAGCTAAGGTAGCGCTAAAGCTTTTAAAGGAAATACCTATTTGCAATATGATTCAGAATCCTCGTCTTCAGCCTGAAATGGTTTGTGGGGAGAAAAAAGTGTAATGCGCTCACCTGCACAAAATGATATACATGCTGATCATCCTCATTCTGCTTTAATCTAGCCAAAATCTAGTCTAGTCTACTTTGCAAACGATGCTTGGAGGTGATGAGAATGAATGATGTGATTTATAGCACTTAAAACAGCGTTACGGAAATTGTAGGAACCCAGTTGTGCCCTGTGCTTTATGTTCATGGGCATCAACTGTAATGGGAGCTACGAAAGCTTCATGTCTCACGGAACTGGCTGCTGAAACAGTCAAATGGCAACCGCAGCACATGTGAAATGTACCGATGTGGGCGTCTGTGGCGAGTGCCGGGCTTTGGGAGGGTGTGATGCTACGGTGAGCCTGCTGCCTCAGTTCTTCACACTGAGATTATTTCAGCTGCTTAAGATGTTGTAGGATGGTACCCCTGAACGCTGCATACAATTGGGCTTTATTTAAAGCCTAGAGAAAAAGGTGCTCCAAGACCAAGCAATCAGAAGCCCCTCTAAATGCATCCTCTCCCTTTGTACCTGACAGCATGCTGTTCGCTGACAGCTATACCACGTTCCTTCCTGGCAGCCTTGCATTAGACAAACACCGTCCTTGCTGCAGGGGCTGGCAGGGGAAGCAGAAGGGGCTTGTCCTGGAGCAGCTCACCAGTGTGCGGCCCCGTGGCCTCAGCTGCGGGGATCCCCCAGGGGCGGCGACCCTGCCTGGCTGGCTCGGGGGGCAGTGGCCATCTCCACCAAAACCCCTTGAGATGAAAGGGCTGGTGCAGCCCGCGGTGCTTTGGGCCACGCGGCTGTCAGCATCTGGTTTATGTCATTCTGAGCACAGCTGGGGCACAGCCCCACGTGCTGCGTGTCTTGTGGCTGCTGTGTGTCGCCCGATTCTAACCCCTAGGGTCAGCAGTAGCTCCTTCTGTGTAGGCACAAGTTGACCAAAATAAATTTTTTCCAAGAATGAGACATTTTTAGATGCAAGAAAAAGAAAGAAGTAATGGTGGGGAGGAAAAGTGTGGAAGAATCACAAGGGAGATAGGACTAAGACAGTTACCAACCTGAGAATTCACCTAATCTAGGTTCAGCTAGAAGCCCTTTTGTGTCTTCATGGGCTTGCTGAGGTTTTCGTAAGATTGGTAAGTTCCAAGTGAAGGCATTTCAGACCTTGTTACTAGCATAGCAACAAGGCAAATCTTAGCTGTTTTTTCTTCCACTGGAAAAACAGAGATCCTTTTATAATCTCGCACAGGATAGTATAAGGAAGCTTTTGCTTGCCCCAAGTTACTGTGCGGTTAACAGTAAGCTGCAGAACGGAATTGGCAGCTCTTACTGATGCTGCAGTCTCAGGGCTTCTGACTGCTACAATTTGAAGGCTGGCATACTGCTGCTGCTATGGTCGGCGTTAGCAGAATGAATGGCCTTCACGTGCCTGATCTTGTGCTTTCACACTGCATCGACTGTTGGAATTAGCAGCCGGGAAGGAAATGTTAAAGGTGCATAGACAAGGGAAGTGCAACTGGCTGCTGGTAATAGTCTGGCAGTGACCATGATTTAAAAGTCAAATAAGCATGTAGCCCCTGAATGAGCAGAAGCACTCCTGAAGCGTAGCTGTTTATCTGAAAAATTATTCAAAGGACATTATGGAGTTTCTCATTGAATGTCACGATGATTTCCAGAACTAGTTTCCTTGCTCTGAAAACAGAAAGGGGAGAGAAACAACACTGCCAAATCTGAAAGTGCAATCTGGAGTCTGAATGAATTTTTATTTCTTATGCCTAGTGGGTGGCCAAAGTTAGAGCCTTGCTTGCATCAATTTGTTCCCAGTGTTGTCTGTAATATCCTTGGTGATATCCTGCTCTTGTACGTGGTAATTTTTTGACCAGGTGTAGGTTGTTTGCCTGAGTTGGCACTCAAGCATAGGGGAAACAGATCATCTTTCTTTGTCTTGGCTCTTCACAACTTGTGGCAGTAAAAACACGAGGGTTAGAAAGTTCTGGAGACTTTCAGAAGCAGTGCCATGCTCTTCCATCACCCAATAACCCATTTTGAACAACTGCAAATGAAAATACACGGATTTGTCAGACTTGGTGCTGTATCACATCCAGCAAATGAAGCCAAGGAAGGCTGGAGAGAACCTCAGGGTTGTACATGCGTGCATGTTTGCTCTGCTCAGCTTTCTCCCATACAGGGTGTGCTGTTGCCTGTGGGGGGCAATAACAGACAAGCGTTCTCCCTGCTGACCCGGCAGACAAGCACCAATACAGCTAACATGACAGCAGGAAAAAGCAGGGGTTCCTAACGGGGTAATGTCATAGTGGCATTTTGCTTTGATCAGAAAGGTACTAGACATCCCCCGGCCCTCAGGGCTCGGAGTGCCAAAAGCTGTTAGACACTAGCAGATGCTCTGTGCCATCTGGGACATGGGCTGTAGGAAAGGGGACACTGGGCTGGTGTAAGCTGCTACCGTGGTGTTGCTGAGGTCCTGGGGCAGGTACAGCTTACCCCGTCTGATGAGCTGCCTAAGTTCATTATGGTGGTGGGATGTCTAGGATTTCATTCTCTACGGTACTTTGACCATACCCGTCTCCTTTTCCCCTTAAGAGTCGGTCAAAACAAAGCCCATTTTAAAAGAAGTGAATGTAGAAAATGTGAAACGTAAGGATCTTTTACAAAGCGTCTTTTACAGTGCTGGGGACATAAAACAGGGCAGTGGAAGATAAGCCGTTATGTATGTTGAGGAAGTCTAAGAATAAAGATTATAGGCAAACAGTCTACCTTTCTTTACAAGGCCTTGATTTACATCCCTGAAATCTCAAATTTAGCCATTACAATGAAGTCCTGTTGCACACAGAGCTGACTTTTTATCACCACTTATAATCTAATTAATCCGTATTGAAGCACAAAGATTTCCGTTGTGTTTTAGGGTGAGGGGTCATAGAGCCTTCTTTGTTCATCCTCAGGCTTGTAATTATCAGCCATTGGGATATAATTTTACCAAGCAAATTGGAAGGTAACAGATCAAATCCTTATCAGAAAGCCTAACTCATGGTTTAGCGAAGTTCTTCGTCCTTTATGTGAAACATTATATTCGTGAAGAACAAAACAGTGCTTGAGAGCTCACAAGGGGTTAACAGCAAAGGCTTATATTCGGGGCAGCAGAGAACTAAAATCATCATAGCGTCCACCACGGCTCAAGGTAGCAGTTGTTACAGAGCGGCTGGGGAGACCTTCCTCCTCGAGCCTCAAGGACTGCGCTCTTACAATGGCCTTGGTCTATCGGCCAGTGATGCAGTTAGGTGGCATGTTGTTATCTCTGTTGGGATGGGTCCTGTCCTGCCTCACTACCTACCTACCCCAGTGGAAAAATCTTAACTTGGAACTGAATGAACTGGAGATCTGGACCATGGGACTCTGGCAAGCTTGTGTTGTCCAGGAAGAAGGGGGAATGCAATGCAAGGACTTTGATTCTTTCTTAGCTTTGCCTCCAGAACTCAGGATTTCTAGGATTTTGATGTTTTTCTCCAATGGATTGGGGCTTTTGGGCCTCTTGCTCTCGGGATTTGGGTTGGACTGTTTGAAAATTGGTGAAAGACAACAGGATCAGAAGAAACGGCTGTTGCAGTTTGGAGGAATGCTCTTCTGGATATCGGGGATTACAGCTATTGTCCCAGTTTCTTGGGTTGCCCACTCCACAGTCCAGGAATTTTGGGATGAGAACATACCAGATATTGTTCCCAGGTGGGATTTGGGGGAAGCGTTATTTGTTGGCTGGCTTGCTGGATTTTGCCTTATATTAGGAGGATTCCTACTTAATTGCACAATCTGTTCAACTGAAGTCCATCCATCTTCAGCCCATTACGCAGTAGCAGAACAGCAAGATCAGTGTCAACACTTGGAAACTGAAACCAGGCCTTAAAACCAGGGGTTTCAAGTAGTACAGAAAGACTGCCCTATCTTTTCCAAACTCCAGTGCAAGCCAGAAGCTTGTTCCGTAGTAATTCAAAGGACTCTTTGTTACTTAGCTGATTCCTAAACTTTTATGTTTTCTTCATAACTGGTATTTGAAAGTGGTGTATTTTCTCACCTGTAGAACTATTTAAAATGTTGTTTTACAGGAGAATGCTGAAGTTTTTCATAGACTGTGTAGAAAAGGTGCCTTTATTTTCTCAACTGCACTGTAAAATCCTCAAGATGAATATGCATGTTCTATTACGTCTTGGCTTTTAACCAAAATACGTACGCTTCCTTTTCATACGAACCCAATTAACTGAGCCGCAAAGCTTGATTCCCTGTCGCAATTTTCCACTTGCCTAATGCAGTGACATATGAGCTCGAGTGTTTTTTTCTCATCCTGAACAGTCTACGTAAATTCATTGCCTCAAATTGTTTTTCAGTGTACTAGCAAATCGCTGTGCTAAGAAAACTGTAGATTTCTGACATGCTACCAAGAGTTGCGGATGTCTTTTTGTGGATGGGGTGTTACGGTGTGGGTACTTCATACCCAAGAAGTTGTTTACCCAATCTAGCACATAAAATTGCCCATACAAGTTATTCTAAGATCCGCATACCTGATGCACCAAAAAGAAGCTGAGATACACAGCTTTCAAAATACCTACCTGTGTCAGAAGATAGTGAGGTTTTATGTGCTCTGTCAAAGGCTTCTTGGTATCTATTCACCTACAGCAACATGTTGCTCTCAACATGTACCCGTCAACTTTAAGCAAATGATACTTAACCGGCCTCAAAGCAGACAGCCTCACTTAAGTAGGAATATACCAATGTGGTATTAAAATACCTTGTATTTGTGGTTCTTAGTTTAATTTAAAAACAAACTATGAAATGCCAAAGTTAGCAGAACTGCTGTAATGCTCTAGCAGATCGATGCACAGCAAAGTATATAATTAAAAAAATTAAATAACTTACAAATGCAAACTAATGAAAGATGAGCCTGGCTGTGGTCACACCCTTCAATTACTGGTTTACCACACTACTTCCCAATCCCCCAAACACTGCACATAGGCTGGAGGGGGAGGAGTATTTCATGCTTTACAAAGCATTGTTTTAACTTTTGCCAACGTTCAGTATATATTGTCTGCAAAAGCAAGCAGTTCGGTACTGCTACAACTGCTAAAAATGAACTTGGTCCACAGACACAGGCTACAGTTAGTTGGATTGCTGTTGTCTACACTAGGATGGATTTTAACCGGTACCTGTAACTATTTACCAGACTGGAAAAATCTCAACTTAGACTTAAACGAACTGGAGCTTTGGACTATGGGACTCTGGCAAACGTGTATAGTCCAAGATGTAGGAGGAACACAGTGTAAAGACTTTGATTCTTTCCTAGCTTTGCCTCTAGAATTCAGGATTTCCAGGATTTTAGTATCTTCATCAAATGGACTAGGCTTTCTGAGCCTTGTGATCTCTAGTCTTGGTTTGGACTGCCTAATGATGGAGAACACAGAGCAGAAGCTAAAGAAACAGCTATTACTTCTTGGAGGAATACTCCTGTGGGTATCTGGAGTTCTGGTCCTAGTCCCTGTTTCTTGGGTTGCCCATAATATAATCCAGGAATTTTGGGATGAAGAGATCCCGGAGATTGTACCCAGATGGGAAATAGGGGATGCACTGTTCAGTGGCTGGTTTGGTGGATTTTTCGTAATTCTAGGAGGCTCCCTACTCCTCTCCACAGTCTTCTTGTCATCTGAGCATCAATTACCAGAACAGTATACAATGGCAGATATGCAAGACACCTGTTAGTATGTGGAAACTGGCAACAGAAGACATTGAAAAGGGTAGATGCTGGGTTTTCAGATTTTACTCCTGCATTACAGTAAGGAAAGGCTGCTGAACGGACAGGTTATTGTTTACAAGACTGAGGGCAGGGATTGTTTCTTACTGTGTAGTTCCTTTAATTACACTAATGCATGAGCTCTGCAGATCCAAGTCACCATTGTTTTTTCTCCAAAATCTGATCAATTGCAGTGTTTGTGTGTGTTTTTCTGTGTGTGTGTTTTTAAATGATAAATGAGTATAAAATCTTGGATCTCTAGGTATGCATGGAGACTTGACCATATTTTGCATGGCAGAAGCTGTACTGATGTAATGGGGCTGCTTTAAAGAATGTCTTTCTTACAAAAAATACTCAAGTCCTGAAACAGTTTGTAGTGCTAGTTCAACACGCAATACAGAAATCTAATACAAGGTATAACCTTAAATGAAATTCCATGGATTTGTATTCATTTATACCAGTGTAAACTAAATGTTCTCAATGTCATGAAGTACAAGATTCTCCATCCAGACTGTGTGTATGTGCACATACGTGATCAAATATATTCCAGCACACACACACACACACACACGATCTCTGGTAAGCCAGCAGTTTTGAATAATGGTAAGATGCTGCCTGGTGGAGAGTTGACTGTGCTCATCACTACTGAAGTTCTTATTTAATGAATGTAAAGAACTAACTTAAGTGTATGAATAATTTTCTTTATAACTTATCCTAAGACTTGTCAGTGATTGATGTGAACTTTCTATAAATTGCAATGATTTTACATTGACAAACCTGTAGCAGCCATCTGTTTCTGCAAAGAGCATATGAACACACAGAACAGCAATAAAAGAAATAAAACACTGGTCTGGAAAAGAGCTTTGTTTAAAAAAAAAAAAAAAGTATTTTCCAATCACTGAAACACATGGAAAGTGCAGAGACAAGTTAATCTATGTGATGTATTTGCATACTCTTACAGACAAAATTAGAACAGAAACACATTCAGAATATAACCTGATTAAATATTTAGTTCAGTCCTGAGCATTTGATATTTAATACAGTATAAACATAGCAATAGTTTTAAAAAGATGATTTGTTCTATTAAAATTTCTGCTAACCTTTGCTCATTTGGCTAAATATTCTTGTACCAGTAATATTTAGATTTTGATATATGTAACTGCATGATATTGGTACCTGGAAACAGAACTAATTACACTTGTTATACCCTGCTGTGCAGAGTAAATTCTACTTGGAGTAATATTTATAATTTTAAACTCATGGGGGGTTATTTGTATGTATTATTTTAGCTTATTCTATTGAGTGTTTTGAGTGTGCATAATTTGAATTAGTTAAAAACAAAACAAACGGAACTGTTAAAAGCTGCCTATAAATATGTTCAGCCTTATCAATGTGGAAAGGGAGGAGCACAAATATATTTTAAGTCTCTCATTTTTAAATGAGTTTTGCAAGCTAAAGCCATCAATACTTACTTTTTGGCCTTACCCCATGCTTACAAATCAGATAATACTTTTTGAAAATTATTCAACGTGTGAGGAAAAAACAGCTAAGCTGGCAAGAATTTAGACAGCTCTAAATACTTTTCACAACAGCATCCTTATTTTTATGGCCAGAACTGAACTATATTAAACAGAACATAAATAAGACTGTAAATAAATAAAAGAAAAATCATAAAGTATACCTCTAAACATTATTCTACAAACATTTTATATAATCATATTGAGAAGTTGAAACTGCCAACCTTCATTTCACCTCTACATTAAATAATTCCAGACTTTTTTTAAAATTGACCTTTCAAATATGAATGTTATCTCAAACCCAAGAAACAAAAAACAAATGGGGCATTCATAAAGGATGTTCAACCAGTCATAATGCCCAAAATAGCATGTTTTGCTATACATTGAAGTGGACTGATGTGTTTGTGCATAAGAAAACCCTTGGGTGAGGCTTATACAGACCTCTCATGACAGAATTGTCACTTTGAACTTCAGACAGCTGCCATATTGTGGTTATAGGCACTTCCATTTTCTCACCAATTACAGCCTTTTTGAAAGATTAAGACCATGCATATGCGGCTTGTTGCTTGGGGAAGAAAACTTCAGCCACTGCATTAAACACATCTGAGTGCAACACACTAAGTAGAAAACGAACTAATTCTGTCTACGATGTCTGCCTACTTGTACAGTCCAAACAAGGTAAAACCCCAACTGCTTTTACCCAGACAGGGCTGTGTAAACATCTGATGTTCTGGACTTCTAACAGAATGAATACAAGTTGATGTTTCTTCCTAGGAGGCTTCTTCATATAAAACAAGTTTGAAATGTTTTCTTCATATCTACTTATTAAACCTGTGCACGCTCAACTGCATACAGGGTCAATTGTGTATTTTTCACAATGTTTTGTACCGAAATATGCAAAGCCTTCTAGTCAGGATCTTTTCAGATCGGAGAGTGTTTACTTTACCAACAGACTGAGTTACTGTCTGACAGATTTTTCTATTGGTACAAATACTTTAATAAAAATCTCTTTGTATTTGTAAGCCTAGTGAACGTTGTTATATTCTCCTAGTCAGCAATAAGAGCCTTTAAGACAAAAGATTCGTATAGAGGAAACCCCCATTAAGTGTACAGTGGCTATAACTACTCTCACGTCAATGCTGGTGTTACAAATTTTATTCAGCTTCCAGTTCAGAAAGCAGCTGCCCTTTTGGTAGTCTCATAATAAGTTTTTAGGGTTACTTGTCTGCTTTGTCTTTCCTCACTCTCCCGCAGATGCAAGAAACCTTTTAGTGCAGGTTAAAGTACTGTACATTCACAAAACTAAACTCTGGACTCTGTTTCTTCCTATAAAGTATTAAAAACAAAAACAGAAGAAATTTGTTTTCAGAAACAAAATTCCAATGTGGGTGATTGAATCTAATTAGCAGCTGTTGTGAGGCAGCCTTGATGTTTTGGAAAGGAGTTTACAGTTGTAGTTAACTTCAAACTATGAAAGTCACACTCTTATACAAAAATATTGCATGGCAAAACAGCCATCTTCACAGTCTGCTCACATGAAAATAGTGAAAAGATAAACAGTCTTCTGTTGAACGTAATATTTCTTAACACAGTGTGGTTCAACAGGATACATGCTTAGTACTGCCTTTGTTCCTTTGTTCCATCTTTACAAAATAAAAACACACATGCAATACATACAAACTGTACAAAATCAGCATCAGTATACCAAAATTAATCTACTTTGGTTTTCTGGTTGTTGTTTTTTTTTCTTTTTCAGGCATACAACAATTCAATTCACTGTATTTTACAAATAAACATATCAATAGTGAATGTAAAATAGAAGATATTTAAAGCAGGTCACTAGAACTAAAAAGTTCATCTAAAAAAGAGATGAGCAAGTGGGAAAACGCTTCAATGAAAATGCATAATTATACGTCATCAGCTGGAAGGGCTGGTATACTGATCTTTGCTCTTGTGAAATATGCTATCTTCTCCCTGAAATTAGAAACAAAACCAAGTTGTTATTTCACCATTTATGGCATGACTCTAATATCATCTACTGTAGAGTTGCTAATGTCACAGCATAGTTCTTTAAAATACAGGCTTGGAAAAATACACAGTGAGGAAAATACACAGTGAATTTATTTACAAGTGCATTTGCCAGAATATCTTCTTTTAATTCCTTTCTTAGGCAGATTTATGTAAAAAGCAGCTCCAATATTGAACAAGAAAAAGTCAATGTTTCAGTAATAACTACAATGACAAGACTAAAATATTGATACAGTCACCGCATTTCCTATGATGATATCGGGGGGGGGAGGCAGTGAAGAAAAGGCAAAACATTTGATTCTGACTTTGGAAAAGGGAAAGAAGACTTAAGAACTAGGTTTGGGCAAGCAGCAGAATTGTCATCCCAGTCTCCAGTTGTTTCCCCTGTGCTGTTACCATTTCTGTCTCTTACAAACTGAGAGATTACTGAAGCATAACAAGTTTATACGTGCTTGTCTGCCAGAAGGCTAGAAAGCAGATGATAAATATTGGGGGCATAAAAATCAAAGCTCAGAAGAGACACTCTTCTTGAGAGTTTCAAAATGCCTCTGTGTGATTAGTCTGAGGCCACACATCATCGTACCAAGTCCAACTAGCAGGATGACTACAATTCAGCCTTAGGAAGTAACTACTTGTCCAAGAGACTAAACCATCTTTTTCACTGGTAAGCTTGAGTTCTGTTCAAAAATAGTAGCCCAGAGCAAAATCAACTATATAAATGGGATTCCTGGGCTAATTATGTTGTGATTAGGAGATAAAGGAGAAGGGAGGCTTACTATACCCTTCTTGCAGAGGAATGATAGTGTCTTAAGCACTATCACGAGTTTCTGTAAACTTATGCAGCAGCGTTTCTGTGATGACTGTTAAATTACCATCACTGCCCCCCCCCTTTTCAAAAAGAGTTGCTGAGAAAATGAAAACTCTTTGAAGATGCTCTGAACTTCAAACTGAAGTTAAATAGCGCAACTGTAACGCTTCTTTGCTGAGGAACCCATTCTGCTCCTCTCACCCCACTTTCTTACCACCACCACAGCTCAGCTTCTGTCATGTGAGCAAGTTACCCAGTCCTCTGAAACTCCAACTTTTAGCTGCATTAGAAAGGGATGATGTATCTTGCAATTCAAAGGTGCGTGGACTTTTATTGCTGGTCATGTTTAGTTATATTTAGAAAAAAAAATACGTTACTTAACTACACTAAAAAAATGTGAAAAAGCATAATAGGCCATACCTGAATGACTGCACCTGCAGTGGCACTTTCTGGCTTTGCTCCCGTAACCGGCATACATCCTTAGAAGCTTTCCTCATCAGTTTCTCAGCACTTAAACCTTGTTTCTGCTCTTCTTTTGACTGTTCAGCCTGTAAAATAACTATAAAATAACTATATTTTGCTAATAATGAGCAACTGCTTATTTCACAGAAATGACAAATTCTTCTGTCAACCAATATCTCTACACAAAGGGCCTGCAAGACAGAAGACATTACGAAGTCTAAGCAATGAGCACTCAGGAAGGTAACAGAGCATTTTCTAAAAATATAATAAAAACAAAAAAACACGTGCCATCACAGGTAGTTACTAAGTGCTGTTAAGTTTGATATTTCTTAGGGCAATACCTAGACAGTTAAACAATTCTTAAATTTGTATAAACAAATGCTGTCTATCCAAATGTCTTTTTAGAACTGAGAAACAGTAATTCTCTTTCTGGGTAAAATATTTTTATTTCCTAATGTCAGCTGTTACGAAAATTGTCTATACCTAATCTGAAATGACTAAATGATGAAATTATTAAAAAAAAAAAAAAGTTCTCAAAATACACATTCAAGTTCTGCTAACCTTCTTTGCAAAGTTAATATTCATGAATTCTTACACTTTTATTCATGACACAACACTATGTTTCTATTTATATACAAACCATATTTACCGTTACTCAAATGCATGTCAATTCTAATACTTGCAATAACGCTGTATTTTTTTGTTAAAAATGCTAAGATGCACCAGTCTGAAAGAAATGTGAGACTAAAGACATATCCTTTCAAATTGCTTTCACCCAGCTGAAAGTCTAGCTTTAGTATCCACTTCAGCTTAGAGGTGTTCTGTAATTTTATGTAAGAATATACCTGTTTTTGAAAAATGCTTACTATATACTGAACTGGTTAGTGGGAAGAACAAAGCTGTAAAATAATTGTTTTCTTCTGCAATATATTTTTCACATCACCATCTTCTACTATTAAAACGCTTTATAGGCACTGAGGGCATAAACCAAAATGAGGTTAAGCTGATGCTAAATGCATTGGAATCAAGTTCCTCGTACCACACAAGCAAGTATGAGTGGGAAATACAGTCACTTATCATTAACAAACGTATTCAGTTTACTACATCCAAATTTTCTAGTGAAATCTACTGTAAGTCCTTGTTTTATGATGTTACTAAGGGATTAAAAACAAACTGGTAGAAGGGTAGATACAAGACAAAGGCATTTTGTATAAAACAGATGTGTTTAGCATTTTCTGTGAGGTAGCCCCTTCCTTATTCTATGAATCCCTTACTAGAGACCGCAAATAAAAGCTCAAGGGAACAGAAGCTTTGGAATAAACAACAGGCGAAAGATGAGAACTCCCAAGGGGTGTCTTTGCTCCATGGACACTGATTTCCATCTCAGCAGCCCTCCCTGACTTGCTTCTCCCTAGAGCTGGTGATACCCATCAATGCTCTCTCAGTCCTAATGGTAGTGAAATCATAGACCTAGTGGAAAGGTTCACGTAAGCCGCTTAAAAAACACAGATTTTACATGTGGATAAAGACTCATTCTTTCATTTGCATTGTAGCAGTATCAAAGCCAAGGCAAGAACACCAGCCTGGTACCAAGGTATCTGGCCTGGTTTCAAGGACCTTTCTTGATATGAATGCAGTTCAGTAAATACCTACCCACCAGTAAGCTTGTGCTGCTGTTAACTTCAGTTCCCAACTCCAAAAGAGCAAAGATTTTAAAGTGAAATTAACCTGTAAACATTGTTTCCCCTATTAGTTAGTGAACATAAGTTTGCAATCTACAGCTGGTAGTGTATTAATTAATTTTACGTATGTCACTGGCCATATGTTTTTATCAGATCCCCCAGCTAATATTTATCTCATCAATGCACTAAACACACAATTTTTCAAAATTTACTAATCTTATCTTTTCCCTAATTATATGCAAGATTTTTGTGACTACTGCATTTCAGGCTAACAGCATAAATACAATGACTTCGTTCTTACTGCTGTCCATTCACCTTGCTGATATTGCACTCCTTATATTTTTATCAGAAAAATCCTTTAATTTTTTATATGCATGATATTACTCTGAGCCAACAACACATAGTGAGAGACCAAAGGTCTACACACTTGTGATCTCTGTCAGACAGGTGTCAAATTTATTTTGAACTAGCGTGTCAGGCTGCAGGAAGCTAAGAGACATTCCCTGCTAGTGCAGAGCAGCGATCTCCAGCAGAAGGAAGGAGCAGACAACCAAGGGAAGTAATCTCTGCCATTTGCCACAGCTACCTCGAACATGGATTGGGACTCAGAACTTGACAGTTTCAGGATGCTCTCAGGTAGACTTTGATTTCAGTCTAGTATGAGAACATGCACATGAGAAGGTATGTACAAGACTGGGACTGTATTAATATCATGTTTCTTGACTGATTTATAGCCAGTTAATCCTCCATCCATCTAAAACACAAAGGCACACGAATACTTTGGCTGTGCATTCCTTAAGCGCCAAAAATCTGACCTCAGCCAGAGAGGAATCTCGGTACCCGTGCTTAACTTAAGCATGAGATAACAAAGAATAAGGAAAGACAAGCAAAATTAAAGCTGAAATGTTAACTCCTGTCACGTTCATTTTTTTGTATAGAAGACTGAAAGTGAGCCTAAAGAAAAACTGTTAACTGTGCTGAACACCAAAACACTGGCAACAAGGACATGCTTGTGTTATTAATGACACAATTAAAGGTTACTTTTACATAGAACGTGTATTGGGAAAAAAAAAAAGATATTTGTGGCTATACACAGGAATCTTTTTTGGACACATGCGAAGAGGAGGTACTTCAAAGGACGCTAGGTATCTGAAAACTTACTTGTATGAGGATTTAAGACAAACTTTGAAATCCTGGATGATTTCTCACAGAAATGCGACCTAAACAAGAAACAATGTTTGTGCTGCACAGAATTACCTACTGTTTTTGATCTGAAGTTATTAGTGGGCTTTACATTCTTGCTATACTTAGGAATGTGTGGTGGGCAGGGAAGGAATGGAGTCTGGGCATTGGGCTTCAAGCAGAGTAACTGCGTGCTAGCAAGCAGCTACTGATTTTCAATATCCCCTACATCTGCAGTTTCTTTTTCCTCTTGAGACTCTCTCAGTTGTTCTGGCACTTCTAGCTGCTGCATTAGTCTGTGCCATTATAATGCCTGCAGGATCTCAAAAATAATGTATGATGATGTTCTGTGGACTGCTGTGTTCTGCTAACCCAAGAGGAAACACTGACAGCAGAGTACAGCATTCTCAGGGTTGTTTCCTTCCGCAGGGGAAGGTTTCAATGATACTAAGGGCAGAAATATATCTAGAAACTTGGTAAGCACTGTTCAAAGAGGTGGAGTGGCTGTGATCATTGATCTCACTTTTAGCTTGGAAAGAGGGACTTAAATGCTGTGCTGCAGCCTGCATGTATTTTAAGAATGTATATTACTGCCCTTATTCCTCATCGCAGCGTGTGTCACGGGGCTGATAACTGACTCCAGAAATATATCAGGCACCTATCTCCTTGGAAGAGATGGCTGAAATATGAATGCACAAATCCAAAGGATTTGTAATATTAAACAGTTCTCTATTCTAATGGGAATAAGCTTGTGGGTTTTGTTTTAAATTAAACAAACAATTTAAAATGATTATCCTGCATTGAGCATTAGATACAACCTATAAACTTCTAAACAAATGTAGATAAATTTCTTTTATATAAACCACTATTCTTTTGGGTTAAATTTTTCAAAGATCAAATACATCCAATGAATTCAAATAATAATAATAAAACTTGGATACAAGGTGTGATATTTAAATGTTGTGATGTCTTACTCCATTTTAATCAAGGGTCTTTCAAAATACTTTTCAACACTGAGCCTGAACTGTGCTAGTTTTTATAGCCATTTTAAAACTTAGCTAAGTATGGCCAAAAGCAGAAGCCAAGGAAAGAGACAGACAGAGAGGACAGCACTGGTCAAGAACAGACTTGGGAGAACATACTGGGAAAAAGCTTTGTTTTCTAAGCTGATGGTCAAGGCCTTCTTGAAGTAGGTGATATCACTCTGGTTAATGACGTCTGCTGGATTTTTCTTCCATGAACTTATCAAACTGCTTTTTGAGTCTACGTAAACTTGCGCTATTCACAATGTTCGGTCAAAAGTATTGTTACAGCTTTTAAACAAACATGTTTATTTAACTATGTTTGTTTAACTTGCTACCCCTTCAGTTCCCTATTTCTCATATTATAAAAGATGATGAATATATAAGTGCTTGCCTCCACATCACTCGTGATTTTACAGTTGTTGCTTTAGTTGTAGGTACTTGGCGATTCCTAACACAGAATGTTTCCTTCCTTTGACCGTACCTGTTCACCCTCCGTAGTCTTATTATCTACTTTGAGATGGGGAACCATACTGAACAATGTTTAAGTTGCAGGTAGAACATGTATTTATATCATTAAAGAATGATGACTTGTTTTGTTCCAGCTTTCTAATTCCCAATGTCTTATTTGCTTTTTGACATCAGAGCACTGTGAAGTTTTTGTTTCTTGTATCTGCGATATCTCATTCCTAATTCAGATAATTCAGAGCCCATCTTTGCATGTGTAAATATTAGGATTATCCCTTCCCTGCCCTACACAAGGCTATTTACTGACATTAACTTTTTTTAAAACTGTTACTTACATATTAAGAGGTCCTCTGCAGCTTGTTAAAATTGGCTTCCATTTTTACTACTTTGAATAACTTGGTGTCATCAAAAACACTCATCTATCAACTATGAACAGCTAAAGAATGCTAATCCCTCCTGAATGTCACCACCAACCTCCCCCCTCATCGAGAACTGATGTTTACAGACTGACATAGAGAGGAAGGGGGCTCCAGGGGGCACCTGCTCCAACTGCCTCTTCAGAGCAGAGCAAGTGAGAGCTGTGTGCTCAGGGTATTGTCCAGTTAAGTTTTCAATATCTCCAACAGGGGAAAGAGTAGAGGTTGTTGTTTTTTTGTTGTTGTTGTTTGTTTCTGTCTTTGTTTGTTTACAACCTTTCTATGCCCTTATTTCAATGCATGATCATAGAGTGGCTTGGGTTGGAAGGGACCTTAAAGGCCATCCAAGTTCCAACCCCCTGCCATGTGCAGGGACACCTCCCATGAGACCAGGTTGCCCAAAGCCCCATCCAGCCTGGCCTTGAGCACCTCCAGGGATGGGGCATCCACAGCTTCCCTGGGCAACTTCTTCCAGCACCTCACCACCCTCTGAGAAGAATTTCTTCCTTGTACCTAATCTAAATCTCCCCTCGTTTTGTTTAAAGCCATTATCCCTTGTCCTATCAATATCTGCCTGTGTCAAAAGTCACTCTCCAGAAGAGGATGATCGCCCTCACAGTTTAGAAAACACAACCAAACGCACCCCTAAAACAAAACAAAAAACGCTTAACATCCTACTTTTTTCATGTATTGAGTCAGAATTTCCCATGGTCCAGCTTGTCACTGCTGCCTCTCATCCCTTCTATACTTCTTCTTGTCTTTTCCCACATGAGGGCATCCCATCTTAATTTGTTAAATTAGAGACTGAATATATATTTGTATTCTTTTAGAGACAATCCCATGGAGAGCAGAATTTGGCTTTAATCTGCCAAAATTAGAACAAGTATGTCCTGCCTAAGGAACTAAGCCACAGTGGAAGTACCACCCTTCCCGTACACCCCCACTACTGTAAGTAATGGCCATTGCCTCTCTCTACCTGTTAAAATGGTCTTTTGGCTACCAGTTCTGTGAAGGCTGCAAATCAGCTAATGCTGGAGGACAAAAAGCGTACGAAACTCTGTAGACATATGGCTGGGATGCAAGCGTTAAATGAACTTTCAAGTAGACTCCTCTGCTATTTTACTACACCAACCACACCTATTACCTCAAATAATAGAGTTTCTACTCTGAATTACTACAGCATTTAGGTAGGGGCGCTACAAAAATGCTACTTCAAATTCTAGGTGTAAATGCTGTAGTATTGACTAATAGAGGAAATAGTGTTTACACATCTGAATTACATAGCATAAGTAGTCAACTCTGAGCTTCTATAAAAAATCTGTAAACGCATTTGTAGAAAAGGTAAGGGCATATATCTGTTCAATCACACAAAATCTGTATGCTGCTCATACCTGTTTTTCAGCTTGTTTCAGGAGTTTCTGAAATCGTTCATCCTCGAGCACACACAGGGGAAGGTCTGTCTCTCCTCTACCTTTCATTTCCTCGAGCTTCTGTTTAAGATCCCGCAAGGCCTGAAGCTCATCATTCAGCCGATTCTGTCGTGTGCGTGACGCCTGGAGGTCCAGCTCCAAGTCAAGGGAAGTGCGGATAGGGCACTCTTGCATAGCTCTTCGCATGATCGGTTGGCAAACAGGCTGAATCATTTGGGAAAGAGAAAAATAAAAATTAATATCCAGAAAGGCTAGTGCAGAATTTGACAGAATACATTCAGAAAAGCTCAACTGTTTTCTGTTAGCAGAAAGTTGCTATGATAAGATCCACATCCAAACATCCATCTATTCTGCAATTATTCTTTGGTCAGTAATTAAAAATAAGTGCAAAAGTTTCACCAACCAGTTGTAGAATGATATATTGACAGGTTAAAACCAAAAAACCCTGGTCTGATCCTCAGGACAGCACAATACCAGTAGTCCAAAACTACACAGACTTCCCCACAGATTTCAACTATATAATTTATTTATTATTTATTTTATTATTTATTTATACTCAAAATTTGCTTTTTCAAGGACCAAGCAAACAATGTTATGAACTCTGTAAACAGGCACTTTTTTCGTATACTTCACATTTATTTACTATCCTTTCACTGTGCATTTTCACATGAATAAATTGGGCAGTACAAGCTGTCCTAGGCTATTTTATACATCTTTCTTATGCCAAATGTAATCCTGCTACCTGGTAACAACCCTTCTGGGGAAGCATATTTTTAGTTACAATCAAGATTAAAATACACCTCACAACTTATAAGAATGAACTCTATGTAAAATAAATATAATCTTACTTTCTTCTCCTTCAGTCACTTTGTTACTCATACACTCTTGGAGAAGAGTAAATCAACTTTAAAAGCATGTCTGAATCCTTGAAATTTCCATCAAAATTTGCTCGAGATGCATGCTGCTGATGTTCACATCTGTGCAGCTTAAGCTGCCTTGGGTCTCTTTGTAACAGTACGGTTCTTTAACTCAGACTGCTTTGACAGTAACACGTTAAAATCCAATAGTAGATGTTGCAATGCTGAGCACCAGCTGGCTCCAGCCACAACTGGAGCAACATAAGCTTTGTCAGTGGAGGATGGTGAAGGATGAAGACCATTGTGGGGAGGTCTCAACCTGAAACTTAAGTCTACATCTGGTAACTTGCATCACTTTTCCTCAAATACTTGAAATAAAGCATATGGCTTAAGTTATTTGCTATTCCTCATCTCCAAACTCTTAGCCTTAAACCATCCAGGTAACGCAGCACTCACCCGTTTAACTCTTAGGCTCCTCCTTTCTGTGGCGTTTCTCACAAAGAGAGACTTTTTGGCTAGTGTTGAGCTGTCACTGTCACTTCGATTCAACTGTCAAAATGTACATAATGAACAGAGATATAAAGCATCTTCACATACAGATACATCTGTATTGATAAAGCCAGTCCGAAAACCTCAGTGTTGATCATACAGATAGGTCATTCTTACTATAAAATACAAAAAAAGAGAACTAGAGCGTCTACTCTAAATTTCTGTTCCTATGCCAAGACAATCATTGATCTTACTGAACAGTAAGTAGACTATTCAGAAATCAAGGAAGATAACTGGCTATTAAGTACCACCAAATCACTGGGTGGCTTCTGTATGACTGCAGACTATACTATGGAGTTCATTTATTATGGATTTCATTTACCTGGGGCAGGCTTTAACAAATTTACCACAGGGAAGGAAAATTTCTGTAGACATGCACCTGTTTTTTTGTATTACTATTTGTAACAAGTACAGGTGTGCGTACAGCTTCATTCAGAAGTACTTTTTCCTTCTCAAATATGCACCACAGAACAACAGTAGTTTTTTTCTTAGTTATAGCATTAGTCCCATATACATCAATGCAGGCTGATTGTTAGATGCATCAACATGCGTGGTGGTAAATCTTCAAAGAAAACAGAAGCATCTATCTAAATATTTATTTTCACCTCCTCAGAGAAGGACAGATAAAAAGAATCACTCCGCTAACGTTTCAATAACCAACTTGCCAGAGCCCTAAATCATGTTTATACAGGACTGACTGGGAGTTGGGGGTGAGAAATAAAATACTTTTGCAATATGAATACACTTCTCTAGAGAGAAGTCTGTCTTTTCACCACGGAGATGCTGCTGGGAACTCACCCCTGGATACGCACAGGTGGTGGTCATCACTGACCACCACTTTAAGCACTTTTCAAGGAAGATTTTTCAAAGGTGCCAACAGACTTTGGGTCTGTGCTTTAGGCCTCAAAAATAGTTTTATTTGTTTGCCGTAACATCATATGAGAACAGGTGCTTTCTTAAGCTGGGCTACTTCTTCTGAAAAGAGACCAGCTGGCAGCTAGCCAGAGCACACCCTTCACGTGCTTTCGAGTACGGTACCACAGAGCAAGGAAGGCCGGCTATGCTGGTGGTGTTCACTGGGGACTAGGACCGCGGAGACACGAGTGCTCAGCCCTATCCACAGAGTCGGATGCAGCTACAGTGCCCACTCTTGAGCCCAGGCAACGGACCACGAGTATTTCTGAAGCTGCAAAAGATGGATTTGTGCAAACGTGGTTTTTTTCTTGGTTACTTTGCTTCCAGGACATACTGTACGTGATGACAGAGACTGTGTTTTGGTCACAGCTTGTTATTTCAGGTTCTGGCTTCAGGCAGCAGGTATGTGGCAAGTTTCTAAGCTACAAAAGTGCAGAACTTTATGGATGCAGAAACCTCAGGGGTTTATACTAACTAAACCATCAGAGCACCTAGCGTTACTTCCTGTAAAAGACCTCCACAGGCGCTAAGTTAATGGTCCCCCCCCCCTTTTTTTTTTGCCACTACAGACAGTTGCCAGTATACAGGAATTAAAATGAAGGCTAAGTTCTGAATTCAGCCAATGATCTATCCAAATCATGTACAGATTGTTACAATGCTATCCACTACTTTTCATTCATATGTATGAATAGTTATTTAAATATTTACATACTGACTATAGATTTTTAGGTCAATGAGAATCGTAGAGAGGCAACCAACATTACCATTTCCAAATGATAAACACAACCACCTCTAACTGAACTGGAGAAGAATTAAAGCATCAAGTATTTTAAGAAGTCATACTTGTGTGAGTAGCCTGTAGAAACTGAAGATCAAAATAACCTGCATTTTCTAGGGTGTCTGTAAGTGACAATCTATAGAGCTGGTAGTCCATGCTTTAAATCTTCAAATACATGATTTTCTCAGTTAGCTTAGCAGCAACAGGGTTGATAATTTAAATATTCTTTTTTTTTTTTCCTTCCCATACTACCATCAATAGAGACTGGAGAACTTTGTCGTCATAGCCATGTTTAAAACTTAGCCCCTAGGCTGTGCTCACACATCCTTCAAATAGGTAATTACAGCAGGATTTGGGTTGCCCAGGTTTAAAACCAGTTACGATACAAAGTGATATTTACAACTGATGACTGAGCTCTTTCCACACTGTTACATTTAAATGGTTATATTATTAAAATATGTTAATGTAATGGCAATTTACAGTGAACTCTATTTTGTTTTAACAAATTATTTTGCCGTGTGAGAGCCGTAGCTGCTCATGTGCAGCAAAACACTTTTTGCAGACAACCAGCACAGGACAGGATTTTGTTACTTCTCTTCAGTAGGATCTATTTTTGCCCTAGTAAAGGAGTTTTGCAAGAGCACAAAACTTTGCTGAAGCCAGTTCTACTACACATCAGGTCAGTTAGAGAAAGAACAAACTGAGAGAAAGCACAGGCTCTGCCTCTTGCAGGGAAAATTGGTACATGACTCACTGTCATTAATGCATCATTCCCAAGAAGTTAAATGACTCTTTAGTTAATAGCTCTTCATTCCAAGTGTTTTTCCTCTTACCCTACAGATGTATTGGTTCCGCTCGCCTGGAGAGAAGGTTTGTGAGCGCACTATCATGCTGTTCCTGACAAAGGGACGCTGTCTGGAGCTCCAGCTGGCCCTGTCCTTGGGTCGGACTGTTGCATTCTCATTAACTGGTTCCTCAGTGTTAGTCTCTTTATCAACCTATCAAAAGAAATGTGGTTTATAAGAACTACTGTATCAAGACACATGCCACTGCATAGTTTCTCTGTCTTTGGATTCTACAGGCATTCTTGTCTCCTTACAGGGGATGGAAAAATACCAGTAGCAAAAATCATCTTGCACATAACAGAGAAGCTGCGGCAAGTAAAGAAAAGCAAAACTCCCAAATGTGTAGAGGCACTGGGGGGAGTCTTTGAAGGTACCCTGTGTATCCTACAGAACGAAGGCTTCTGCCTTTGCTGCCCTGCAGATGGTCTGATACTGCCATGGTACAAGTGTTTTGGTTTGCCATTTGCAGAGATTATTATTATTGTTGTTATGACTATGCATTTTGGCTTTGTTCTGCATTTGCAGAAAAACGAGGTTCTGCCATGCCCGAGATGGTGCTCGGGCACCCTGCAAGCAGCAGCTGGGAAAGTTGCATTGCCCTGGCCCTTCCATACAGTCACACAGCCCCAGCGGCCCAGCAGCAGGACTTCTATGTGACAATCTACAGAGCTTTGCCAGCCTTGTGAAACCCAGGCAGAAGACATTTCTAGCTGCTGTCCCTCAAAAGGGGCCACTGCCTAGTATGGTTGCCCCAAGAGTGTCACGGGGAGCCTCAGGTGCAACATCCCCATAGGTGGCGCAGTGTGTGCTAACACGCAGCAATCACCTTGACAGCAGGGCTACAACAAGCACTGCAGCAGCTGGCACGTTTGATATTACTGATGTGCATTGGGGCATTTTCTCCAACTCGGGTAGTTTAATGAGGTCCATGGTTTTGAACGCGTAGGTGATAAATACAAGGGCCTAAATAGCACAACTGCAACCCTGAGAGGCTCTGGCACAAGATCATCTGTGCTGTGGCTGGTTTGTAATGAGGTCTGCTATGTCTCTCACTCACTGTCCGGGTCCAGCCCTGGCTTAGCAAAAGACTTACGTGTGTGTCTAACCTTCAGATGGTCTCCTTGATGTCTCCCCTTGCTGAGTTAGAGCTTTGATCTATATTTGTCTGCTACCCAGAAGACTGTCAGTCCTTTTATACCACAGCCTCAGTTCATTTGGCATCTTTCCACATTAATTGGAAGTTAATTACAGTTTCCAGCAAGTCCACCGAGGTGTCAAACTTTTGTATTGTCACAAACTTGAAGGATCAAGCTGTCATTCTTGTCTTTTTACCTTGCTATTTTACAGAATCTGTATGTCTAATATCTGCACCAGTACTTTCAATAAAATGCTAAAAAGCATTCTTAAAATTTTATTTCTAGAGTTTGTGCTACCACATCAAGCACATCTGTATGAAAGGTTTTCTAAAGGTGCTCTCCAAATGGTGGAGTATAATTTTAGGTAAACAGTTAACAAGAACGTGGAATTTGTTATGTGCAGTGTGTGAGTGGTTCAACAGTACACAGTTTAATGTACATTTTGGAATTTTATGTTAAATTAGTCTTTCTGCATCTGCCCTGCAAAGCAGTTTTTGTATTTCATGCCCTAATATAAAGAGAAGAAATAATGAAATCCCCTCATTGGTTTAGAGATCTTGACCCCTGTTCTGTTTCTCCCCCTATTTATTAGAAGGGAAACAGAGCACATAAATCAGAAGAAAATAGGCAACAATGAATGGGCATGCAGAAATATTTTAACTACTGAACTGCACCTGTACCTTAAATATTCTCACTGTGCAACAAAAAAAGAAAAGGTGAAGATTGACATTTTTAATTAATCGTCTTTAACTTAAAAGCTCTGGGTAGCATATCTGTTAAATGCCTTCTGTATGGTTCAGAAGAGACCACACCAGTTTTGTTAAAAGTACATACAAGTCCTACAGCAAATGCCACATCAAATTGTGAATGCTCAGGTGTGACAGATTTCTAGATTAACTGCTCAGAAACAGGTCTACAGACATAGCAAGATACCACAGGAATGCATATTCCAAGATACTCACCAGTGTTAGTATTACCGCAGCTTGCTGGCTTTCATGGCCCTCATCATTGTTCTCTCTGTCCTTGTCTTCCTCCGTTTCTGCTGCATCAATGAATAACCCCATGTCATCAGCACAGCTGCCTTCTACTGCCAGCTTAATGCCATCTTCCTCTTCGTCAACAATTTCATCAGATGCTTCTACGAGCATTTCTAACCTGTACAAACAAAAGTAGCCCAGGTTTATTCTTGAAGTGATAAAGCCCACCATATCCACCATAAAGATATTGGAAGGCCTTCACCCATGTATAATGTATGCGTTTTCCTGACAGGGAAAATGAGTATCACTGAAATGGTTCCAAGAAGTTCACATGAAAGCACTTTTCATTATATGCACCAGTAAAACCCAGCAAGCTCTACTACAGGTCACCTTCAGGATCATTACGATAACACTGTGCCATATACTATAGCTGCATGCTGGTAACATTGAAGGACTTTGGTCACAAAAAGTTCACAGCTTATTCGAAAAGAAGATGATCGGTGGAAGCACCTACACGCTGACTCTGTTGGGCAGCAGGTCTCCCTTCAAATCCTATTACTGCAACTAACACTTAATATGACACATTTAGTACACCTCCAGTGGCTTAGACACCCCAGATGGGTTCACAGGAAGACGTGCACGGAGGGGCACTGGCAATGGGAGTTAACAGAGCAGCCAAGACGCTGTAAACCTAAAAGAAGGTGAATGAATTGATCACAAAGGAGAATGAGGGTCCCCTCACTGACATCTCCTCTGGAAGTACAGCCCTTTTGTTTGTCTAAGGATAGGGAGAAGGAGCAGATGCAGGCCTGAACAGTAAGGGGAAAAAAGTGGCTTTACCAGTCTTCCTCAGAGCCCCTTTGCTCCTGTTCATCCTCCTCCTCCTCATCTTCAGCCAGCTCTTGTTCTACTGCTTCCAGCTCAGCAGATGTCCTCTCCAGGAGAGCTGACACAGCATCCTGCTTACAAGGAACGAGAGGAAAAAACAGAACTGAGTGATATATAACATAAGCAAAAATTAATATCACAACTCCCACAAGAGCTGTATTACCCTGGTGCTCCCTGGTGCCAGCAAAAATGCAACTTAGATCACAAATACAAGGGGTTTGAATTGTCATTGTATAGCACATTAACTAATAAATCTCAATCAAAAGTAGATTATTTGTAAAATGGTCATGGAATCAAATATATTTCTGTCATCCTGTAATACCTTGTCTCTCTTTTCCCCTCATACTTGTAATATCACTAGGTAAAAAAAAAACACATTGCTCTTTAGAGTCACATTTTAAATGTAGTTCTTTTAAGGAGGCATTGAAGCAGAAAAGCTTATTTAACTAGAAAAAATTGGCAAGTGTTTTGCATAAATGGTTTTTTTTAAGCACACAAATTCAAATAATAAATAGCAATTTTTAATACACGCATATGAAAGTCAATGGTAAAGTTAATAAAAGCTTTGTTAAGATTATTTTCAAGAAGAAACGGCTCAAGTGTTGTGAACTGGAGTGCAATTTTGTAATCCACTACGAAGCCTCATCCCTAGCCACACTTAGCAGCAGGTTTGTAACACCATATAAGACTCACTCACACAAAAAGTCAATATGAACAAAACTGCAAGACTGGGTCTTGGGGGAGGACAATTAATACGCACATAATCATAGCGCAATGACAAGTAGAGTCTCTGGCTTTTTTCCTTGTTATTACAGTAATAGCCAACACATCACTCACCAAGTCCAATGAGTCCGAAGGCTGCTTGCTTAACAGAAACATGGATTCTTCATTCTGTTCCTTGTTTTTTTTGCCAGGAATTTGCTTGCAAGGCAAAAGGTTGTACCACAGAGTACAAGTCTCATCAGAAAACGATAAATCTGCCAGACTGATCTGAGTTCCAGCCTGCACAAAAATAAAGGGAAAGAAAGAAGTTTAAATCTGTCATTTTCCTGCAAGACAGCTGAAAATAAATTCTACAGAATTTATCAGGTAAATTAGGCAGCACAAATTTGACATGGATCTTAATTTTCTTTTTAACTGTACAATTTTTCTATTTCCCTCCCTTTCTAATTAAACAAAATAAAGAGAAGTACATGGGAAGGCCCACACTGTCCATTTTGCTGTCTTTTGTTTCAGTATATGGAATTTCTCCCCACATGCATGCACACAAATCCCTTTCTATCAACATAACACACGCCTGCTTCCTATAGCATTCAATAAAGGAAAACTGTGTCAGTGAAACCTGCAGCGTCAACTCGTGGAGCAGCAAGTTTCAGTCAATTTTTTTCAGTTATTTCACCACAAAAATCATCAATACAGCAAACAATAATGGATGACCTTGTTTGCTCTAACCAGTGAGGAAGCAGATGAAAAGACACTATATAAAGGAGATTAAGAAACCCTTTCATTTGGACAAGCACTAACATCCACTGAGTTGGCACTCTGGGAAATTATAAAATACTTGGTTTGGGTCTGTGCCTTGGAGATTACAACCCTTCGTTCTTTGGCAAAACAAATCATCCTCACAGCTACTGGGCTAAGTACATAGCTCTTGCCAAGACTCTGGTCATGTTGCCCGGGGCTTTCTGCTAGGAGTCATATTCCCAAGTCTTTCATTTGATCCTGTGATTAGCCCTTGTGTCTTTTGGTTCGTTGTTTTTTATTGTTGGTTTTTTTTCCTTCACCTTTGAATCCTCCATTCTGTTGCATTTTTGTTCTTTGACTGTTCCTTCACCTGAGGGGAAACCTCTTGGTTTTCTTCACATCAGTCAAGCTGATGAGTTCAGTCTGCTAACACACTGAGAAAGGCCAAAGCATCCCCCAGGAGCTAAGTTAACTTCTGCATTTTTGAAAGTGAGAGGCCATTCCCAGTAATCTGGTCTGATGAACCCTTACAGAAATCCAGCATCTCTTCAGGGTGTTTTAACTAAAAATCTCACTGTGCTACTAAGACAGACTTGTGGTGAAAAAGTAAGCTGATTTGCACCAGAAAGTGCAAAAGCAATCTGAAAGTAAATGAAGCTTCACTGATCAGGCAATGACCACAATTAACAACAGAATACAAGAAAGCCAGTTTGAAATAGGCTGTTCTATGAATGTTATGCCTTATTATTATTTCTACAGATCACAAAGGCTAAAAAAGTGGACTTAATATAACCTACAACAATGTGCAAAACTTTATTTAGCTTAATTTTGTTCTTTGTGACAAGTTTTGATAAGTAGGGTTCACAATGATTTTTTTGGATTTATTGTGCCTCTCATTCAGCTTTTTACAATCTAGTGTTAAAGTAATGTTGCATTAAATTTGTGATTATTTTAATATCTAAAACTGCAAAGCTGCAGTACCAGTCTATAGCTAAAGGCTTAAGGTAATGCAGTGTTAGAATTATCAAAACACCTCCTAAAACACCCATCCAGGCTTAGATCGTGTATCTGGAATTTCAGAGAAAGGCAGTATTTCAAGTATTAAATCAATAAGCATGAATAGGAAAAAAAAATCTGAAGCAAGTACTGTGAAATTTCAGTGGCCCTGACCATCAAAAATTAGAGGAGACACAATAAACAAATGCATGCCAAAAAAAGCCAGAAGTAAACCTGCATACCAAGCACTCCTCCCGACGACTTCTACTGACAGCACAAACGTCTATTCTCAGCGTCTTCTGGAGCAGTGTTACTTGGGAAATGGCCACTCTGAATATCTCGTTGAATAAAATGGTCTCCATGGCCGGATGAACTTTTGTGCGGAACAGACAGCTGATATCGGTTGAGGATGGAAGTACTGCTACTCTAATATACCTGCCGGAAACAAAACAAAACCTTTACCTGTATTTAAACTAGCACTTGCTGGCGATGTGTGATAGAAGTTGACCCCACTATCTAAAGGACTGCATGCCAAGAAAATCAAACAGCAGCAAATCAGAGGTGGAATCAAATAGGTGAAAAAGAGAGAAGGGGCCGAAAAACTACCCCCCCACCCCATGCCTTGCACAAGCATTTCCCCAAAAGGAATGTCTGCAACTGGGATGGTAGTAGCAAAAGAGGTAGCTATTTCTGGCTCTATCCAAATTTATCCTCTGGTGTAGTACTGGGAACAGTGAAGACCATGCCCCAGACAGGAGGAAACATGATCTTAACGTTAGTTACAAAAAAAAAAAAAAAATGTAGAGGTAAAAACTAAAGTCTTAGAACAATGTGAGCAGCACTGAAAAGCAGCAACATGTCCTTTAATCTTTTAAAAAAGCAAACGATACAAAAACTTCAAAGAAAATAGAAAACTAAGAAAAATGAGGAAGAAAATAGTTAGGGCCATAGCTGCTTAAGACTAATTCGTAAGACGTGAAGTGAGACTTAAAAGAATGCGGCCTGAAAGCCTGAACTTCAGTTCAGGAAATGTCTTGAAATTGTTAGGCAGCCACATTCTATTTATTTAACAAATATGGATGGATACTGTGTGAATAAAGGTAGTTAACACCTAACTTGAAAGTCTCACTTTAATGGTGATTTGATGGAGTGAAGACATTCCTAATGCAATTTGTTGATGTTATTTACCTAGTGCACAGCACCTCATACACATGAATAGAGCACCAGTAATTGTTTTGCATCTTCTCTGTGCCTACTAACCTGTTTCTGGTATTGGCTTTAAATATTATTAATACTCACTGTAGAATAGAATGCAATGAAGCTAGCTAAAGCAAGAAGAACAAGTGGGCCAAGGAAAAGTATTCTGCAAAAAACTTTCTGAGAAAAAAAAATCTCCCCAGAGTTACAGCAGTATTACTGTATCTTTTGGTAGTGATTTTATACATACTGTTAGTATTATTAAAAATTTAGTTTTACATGAAGTGAAACAGAAGAAATTAGGTCTGGGAAAAGTTTGATTTTGCTTTCTGAATTTAGGCATATCTTTTATTCCCCAATTATGTTCAGCTTCTTGGGGTAAAGAGTAAGATCTAAGTTGTTTGGCTATCAAGCCTGGAGAGCAGGCGTACAGCCTTTTGACAAACCAATCCCAAAGTTAAGTGGCAGTGTAATGTAATTTCAGTAATGCTGCTGTGGTATTCACGTAAGTGTAGCTGAGCAATTTGTATGGTCTACTGAAAGTAGCCGTTTTAGTAGATTAAGTAATACAGTTAGGAAACGTTCAGAAAAGAAGTAGGAATAGTAGATAGAGTATATTAAAATTGTGTTTAAAAGATGGTTCACTGGAGCATTCTTTCAATATTTGTTAGCCAATTTATTGGCATCAGGCCAAAATGATGGGTAAACAGACAAATAAAAGATGAAGTGCTCACTGGCTTTGTTGAGTGCTTACTTTCATTTTAATTTAAAAAAAAAGTTTAAATGTCAATCAATGCCTCAGATTTTGCTGTGACAAACCTCTATCTTCCCAGGTGATCATAAATGCCCCTGACACAAATATTAATTATTCCACTTTAATGTGCAAATTTTCTGGTAACTTCTTTTTCCTGCAGCATTGATACAATCTGTAAAAGCTAAGTACTACTATGGTTAGAAATGTTTTATACGTATTTTAGTGTTCTTAAGCAGTAAATCAATCCATTCCTTTGGAAAATGTACACAGTGTATTATTATACTCTCATATTTCAACACTACTGCTCAGTGATTGTTTGACTTACACTTTAGAGCCAAGGGGGACAGAAAACGCTGGAAGATTTCTGAGCTGGACTATGATTATCACAAAACTTGAATTGCTGTGGTCATATCTGTTAAAGAAAGGACAATATGAGGAAAGCTCAACATTTACATTTACATAGGAAGAGAAATAATCCCTTTGCTGGTCACTCACCTGAGTCCTATTTGTACCTGGGCAGCCTCGAGAGTTGCTGCATCATCTTCACTATATACAATGTCCTCGGTTTCGTTTGGTCTAGGGCAAACAAGCAAATACTCAATTGTTAGGAAAACTGTACTTAGATTTCAGCAATAATTGACGTACGCACACACAGAACGTGTATATATTCTCCTAAACAGGCTGATTTAATTGCAGCATGCACTCCAAATGAGAATTTCATGGCCTACATAATAGCAACTCCTGTTTTAAGATAGTTGGTGCCTGGATGTTTTGACAACTCCAGTAATGAGCTGGAAAGGCCTTATGCTGATTACTGAGGCAGGCCAGACTAAAAGGCAAGAGAAAAACTGATGACTTTTTATATATGTTTAGTACTTCTTTATCCCCCTGAACACAAAATTGGAAATTAAGGTTTCTAATAAGCACCAGACCACATGTATGCTGCATATGAAATACTGCTTCAGAGAACATTTAAGAGGAACTCTATAATGAAGAGGTTTCTGTGCAAACAAGAAAGATCTTTCTTCTGAGCCTGTTTTCAAAGCCATTCAAAGAACCAAAAGGACTCAATCCTTGTAGCTGAAGAGCAACTAGTACAGAATGGAATTACAGAGAATCAGTGTGGCAAAAAAAATCCAGTCATTTTCTGTGAGGTTTCAATGAGGATGTGGTATTAATATGTTTCAATTATTTTTAAAAACAGACCGTTGGGATCACTAAACGGTAGTCAAAATAGGAAATGTGGAGAATGATACAGATATCCCATATGTTACCAAGACATGACAGGGTTATTTTAAGACTCTGCATTTAGAGGTTTCCCTTTACTAGTCATTTCCTAGCAGCTGGCTAATATGATAGGGTGTATTTATTTCCTCCCCTGCCTTAAATGACTCAACACAAAGGACTGGTCTATACAAAGGAAATCACTGTACTGTAACTTCAGGAGCACACCGAGAAATTTTAAGTTATTCCATACAGAGTGCTCATAAAGATACTTCTACTAAACATAAGCGAATCACACAGAGGCACTTATTACCTCTTCACTACTTCCTACTCAGTAAGAATTAAGAACGTCCACACCTGGAGCTATCACAGAAAACCTAGTGTCTGTAAATCTTAGCGTGCACAAATGGCAATGGTTTGCTTTTGTGTACAGGCTTAGTGGATGCAACCGTCTCTTCTTCTCTCTTCCTGAGTAATAGCAGGGAAAAAACAAGAATTGGTTCTGTTTTCAGCTATCCTTCCAGTCACTGGAGAGGACAACTAAAGAGCTTCACAGAACATCCATGGCTTTTGGTCCAGTGGTTGTTCATTTCTACCCACTGTGCTTATAACCAGAGCAGAAGGCAAATTCTGATCACAGTGGCTCAGAACTGGAAGTGGAAAGACACCAATGACTAGTGAATCAAACCAAACAATTGCAGTCGCTTTGTCAAGTGAAGGCTGAATTTTCACAGAGTGGTTGAGGCTGGAAGGGCCCTCAAGGTCATCTGGTCCAATCCCCCTGCTCAGGCACCTACAGCAGACAGCCCAGGACCATATCCAGGCAGCTTTGAAGATCTCCAAGATCTTCAAAGAAGGAAGCAAGTCTCCACTACCACTTCGAAGGAAGAACTCTGCTACCTCTCTGGGCAACCTATTCCAGTGCTCCATCACCCGTACAGCAAGGAAATGCTTTCTGAAAGAAGTAGTGCTGTCCTTTTTATACACAGAACTTTACTTCAGTGTACGAAATTGCTTTAGGTCGAACTGAACAGAGGGAGCAAACTAATACTAGGATTCAGAATTCAAGGTGAAGTATGGGTCCATGATCTACGCTGAGATGGAATGGCCATTGTAATACTTCATGTCAAATCCTTTTTTTATTTGTGCTTTTCTGTTTAGTGAAATCCATTTTTGTTACCTTTTAATTTGTGAAAGACTGCACAAGTAGAAATACCTTTACCAGAGGCCAATAAAGCCCATTTATGATACCATAATGCACCTTCATCTGTCCTAATAAAAAAGCATTTAGCCTGGCAACAGAAGACATGCATCTACATCTTTGTAAGCATCATGCAAAAATAGCCCTCAGAATACTCAAAGGACAAAAAATTCATAATGTCAAGAACTTGCCAACACTGAGATAGAAAATAAAGATTTTAGTTTCTCTCACAGTTCGCAACAGTCTTCTGTTATCCAGTCTAAAGTTTATTCTTCTTGCTGCTAGAAGAGTGAAAATACCATATAAACAAGTGTGAAGAATCCCATGGAAGTCATGTCTTGTCAAAAAGCACTGATAGCAAATACTTTTCTTCTTGCATGCTGTCCACCACAGTGAAGCGTGAATATTAAACCCTAGCTTGGATTATTTTTATACTAATGTTTCAACTAGGGATCTTCTCATCTTTCCAATCCCCACTTTTTTAACAAAGAAAATATTCCAGCAAAATGCTTTGCAGTCATAAGAGTTATACAAAACAGTAAGTAACAAAAGTCACTCTGAGCAGTGCCAATACAGCCACATGGCAGAACCTGTACAGAATGTCTGAACTCCCTACGCTGATATTACATAACTGCTTATAGGTATGTGTAATTTTTTGGTGGGAAGGCTTGCATTATTTCTCAAACCTACTGTTTCACAGAAGCTTCATATACACCACTATCTCCAGCTACAGACTCGTCAGACACGGCAGCAGATACACAAGCTGTTTTCTCTGCAAGCAGGTGACCAGCTGCTCTTCTTGGTAAGTCAACACCTATGAAAAGAAAGAAGAAGGAAAATTAGTCCAAGAGATTAACAGTCAGGAAAAGAGAAGTGCATAGCTTAGAAAGCCGTCAAGTTGCAAGCAGTGACCCTTAACTGAGTATCACAGACTAGTTTTGTTCCACATCATTAAACATTCTGAGACTTTATTACTGTTACTGCATATTCTGTCTAGGGGATATTTCCAAACTGATGAACTTCAAAATGTACAACTATTATTCCTTTCCAAAGATACATGCTTCTATCATCACCTGTATCAGTTGAGCTAGTTATTATCCTTCATTATCTTCATTATTAACTCCCATTATCCTGATCTTCGAACCTGCATTTACCATGTTCACATTCTGCACTGTTGTAACACTTCAGCTACATGCAAAGTGACTGAGTGCCGACTGTTTATTAAATATTCAGAAGTCAGACAGAAGCCCTCTTCCCAGCAATTTAACTACTAGAAATGAAAAACACCCTCTAGTTTACTATCATCAATTTTTTATTTTATTTTATGAAGTCTTTACTATCAGCTACTGCTCACCTTTAATCTTCAGCTCCTACTCAAGTGCCAGTCTCACAGAGCGAGGCAGCAGCACTCACTGAAAGCCACGTTCTGCAGTGTGGTACGGTAAGGACCTGTGCAGTACTTTTATCTGCCGAGCGGTGAGGATGTTGGTATGCATTATCGTCCCCACCTGAATCATGACTTTACATCTTGTTAAAATGTTTAAAATTTAAGGCTTCAGATTAGACGATTGATTGCTGCATTTGTGCTTTTATTTATGGCAGTAGGAATGCTTTTTCCTTGATGATGAAGTGCTCTTCCCCTTCCCCCCCACCACAAGGGGTGAAGGTGATGACATGATTTATTGATTACCCTTAGGAATTACCACAGCAGTCTGAATTGACTTTGACAATGACAGAGACTGACTGTGGAAGAACTACATGATATTCCAACTTGGTTTCTGACAGCAGGGACATGTACAGAGGGGCAAATGTGTGTATGGTTCACCTGTGGAGAAAAGTCAGGGACAGACAGCAGGTGGTGAGCGCTGCATCTAAATAGCCACAGTAGCTTACGACATGAAAATACTACCTACACCGTCTTCAGCTGTTGGTCTACCCCCAAATTCAGATTCTGTAGTATTCAGACTCGTAGTCTTGTAAAACTTGTACTATCACGCTGAAATTTTCCGTGCAGGTTTTATGCCTCAAGCTGAGTTTGCTGAAAACCTTCCCATTCACCACTGCAGCAGCTCCAAGAGGGAAATTAGAGTAGGAACACTGAACCTACCCCAGCTCCACACCTCACTTCTGTTGTATTGAAGCCTCACCATGAGGCCCATTTTACTGTGGAAACCTGTGGTATAGGAAGCTTAATTAATTAATTTCTGGCTTTTCAGAATCTGAGTGCTCGTTTTGGCAGTCTTAATGCAGATTTTAAAATAATTTACATCATATATGTGACCCTACGTAAGAAAGTATCAGTGTGAAGAATACCAGGATGAATTTATACTTTAAAATCATAACTGCCTGTAGACTTAAAAGATACCCTGACATTATCCGGAATTACAGGTCCTCAAAAACCTCAAAAAGACAACCACATAATGCCTTTGAAAAATGTATTTCTTTAAATCATTATTTTTCCAAAAAAAATGATTCCTCACAGCCCTGTGTTCCCAAATTCCAAACAGTCTTAAATTCAGCTTTCAGACCAGATGGATTGCAGCCAGATTGCAAAGACAGACAGAAAGTTGGTAGTTTGGAAAGGATATGCTGCTGAAATATGGGCAGGGAAATTAACTATTTTTTCCATGTTCTGTAAGATAGCTCAAAAACAAAATAACTACTGTGTTCTACTATATTGAAAAGACAAAGGACAAAATGGCACTCCCTCTCCCTCCCCACCTCCAATTTCTTTCCATGTTTCCATGTTTTCTGCATGGTCAATATGGAAATTGCACTGGTCAATATGGAAATTACTAAAATATTGCACTAAGCTAAGCTAATAAACCACCAGTTGTGACAACAATTCCTTGATATTAAAAAATAATAATAATTTGCTCATTAAAATGTGTCTGTATCTATACGTCCTGGTACTTTTTTTTTCCAAACTGGCAAATTCCCGGCACAAGAGTTCAAACTTGGTAACATATCTGGACAATGCACTCTCTAGCTACGCCATATTTTAATTCTAAGACACCCAAACTTCTCTGTTAGCTACTTCACTATTAGCTCAGCCCCAAAAATGCAGAACTGGGAATATCGGGTGCTGATGAGATGCATTTCATGTGTTTTTTTTCATGCTTTGTGCTAGAGGAAATCTGGCTCCTTCGGTTCGTCATTGGCAAAATGGATCCGCTGCATGACACTAGGAAACGTCAATAAATAAACGTGCAGAGAAAGCACAACACACTGTCAACCTCAACAACTGGCAGCAAAGTCAGTGCTCTAAGGACAAGCCTTTGATTCCTGGCAGCTGGGATTTTTGAAGTTCTGACTCTGCCAAAGGCTGTGACAATATGAGAACCCTGTGTTGCACTGCCTTTACTACAGACTAGGAGCGGAATTCATTACACCTAATTCTGCCATCTCAAAGTTAATATTACCTAGTTACCTCAATAACTCACAGGATAATTCATCCATCTTCCTTACAGGGAAGCAAGTTTTGGGATCGGACGACTCATCCTTCTGGAAGTTACCCACAGACTGTAGGGGGAACCTAGACTAGCTTAGGTGCTCTGTTCTAACTCGCAGGTGGATAAAAAGCTGAAAGCTATGAAATCCATGTTAAAAACAGGCAGAGAGTTTCACTGTAACTTACATGGCACGTGGTAACTTGTCCTGTCCCTCAGCTCACATCCAAAATGAACTGCAGATCTTTTGGTGACAGTAGGTTCAAATGCACATAAAAATTCTAAGTCTAAGTCCAGAAATCTCTTTTACTGAGGATGCCAGCTTGTAACTTACCCTTCAGTGAGAAACAAAGCATCTGATTTCAAGTTACCAAGAAATAGCACAAGGTATTTTTGCCCTATCCCCACACGTTCTGTCAATACCTAGGGACACCTTGCCTCCAAGATCCAGCTTTCATTTTTTCTGTTATTTTTCAGGCTATAAAGTCTGTAACACATGAATTTCCCTTCTGAGACAGCTGTTGAACAAATGTAGATGGAATTGGGGTGATCACAGCTCTCTGCACCTGAAGCTAGAAGTTATGTAGTGTCCCTCCGAACTACTGCCCACAACGACAAACTACTACTAGTTCAAGCTACTCCTCAGTTACAGGAGATATCTCTCTATTCAAAAGCCATCTGTTAGTTCGAAATCTTCACGTTACGTATACATTTGACATTACATTTTTTTTTAATTACCTAAACTTCCTTCATGTAGAGAAGGCAGAGGCTGCCTAATGCTTTCATTAAGATCTTTGTCGTCTGTAGGAATCTGAGATCCTGCTCTGGCTTCAGAGTCCAATAACATTTGGTTCTCACAGAGACTAATGCCTGCAAAATCACCTGAAAGGTCACAGTCTTCAAAGTCTGTAGTGAGGTGATGCAGAGGGGAATTTTGAGCCGAGACAGAAAATGCAGCTTCTAAAACCAAAGGGGAGCCTGGGGGGGACAACGAGGACAGCGAGGACCTGGAAGACAGCGATGTCACGGATTTGGGAGGCTCACTCAGTTTGGGATGGTCTGCAGCTGAAGGAGAGTCACTGTAACCCAGTCTCCCATGGGAGCTGACCACTTCATTTTCATGAATAGTAGTGATAGGCCCCGAAGGAATATAACCACTTTTTTCTTGCAATATGAAGTCAAGTTTATACTGATAGTCCAAGTCTGTTATCTGATCGCCTGGGTTATAGTAGAGATCCGTGGAGCTGAGTGAGTTTAGCGACCCTCTGCTTGATGTGTTCAGAGACCCCCGGCTGGATGCCAGCGATCCCAAACTGCTCCCTGAAGACACAGACAACGTGCTAGCTGAGAGGCTGCAAAGAAGGAACAAAAACGTACACTGATGTTACTAAACTGAACCAGCAGAAACAGTAGGAGCAGAGATAAGACTGACTGGGAGCTGCACCATAACAATTTTTTACACTGAATGCTGCTCAGGGCATTTTTTTAATGCGATCATACGTGGTTTAGCTCAGCATGCCCAACCTGCACACCATCAGTGCACTTTAAACAGCTTATGGCCTGTTCCCAAGGCCCCTTTTCTTCCGGGGAAGGCTGAGCGTTTGACAAACTGGTCTGGCAGTGACAGCAGCTTTCTCAGCTGCTCTGCTCCCTCAAATGACCCTGGTGTGGGTGCTCATGGGGGTCAATGTCACAGCAAAAGAAAGCTTATGACAGCAGAAGACTGCTGCCACCTCCAGAGAAATTTATGCGGCCTGCTCTCTGCCGAAGCACATGGGAGAAATGGCAGCTTTCAGAAGCAGAGGACTCACAGCAGAACTACTTTCGCGTCTGTAAGATACTCCACACGCACAGGAAATACATAAGCTTGGCACAGGCCATAACACGCAATCTTTTCCTCTTAATAAGTGAAGACAAGGAACCCTGCCAAGCCAGAGAAACTGGGTGCCACTGCCTTGGCTCAGGAGGACTCTGATGGGGAAAAAACAGCAGGAAAAATAATTCAAGGCAGCCCCTTTTAAAGAAACAAGATTACAAACTACATTAAAAAAGGGTGGTAGTGGTGGATTTTTAGAAGACTAGAAGACTGTTTCTCTAACTGATCACCAATCAAGATGCAATTTACAGGATCTGGCTGAGATGTTTGAAACAGTTAAGCCAACCTAGACCGCCAAAATAGGATGGTATGGCTTATTGTGAGGGGACCTTTAAAAATGCTTAAAAACATTTTTCCTCTTAAAGACCCATTTTGATTTTTAAAGCAGTACCCAAACATTAATGCAGCTGTTTGACTGGTGTATCCCACTGGGATACATAAGGAGTTTGACCAAATTCAGGAAAATAAATATACATATAAACATAATGGACACATGGTTTGGTAGCCCAGAGCGCAGTCCAGAAATGGGAAAAACTCTTCCTCAGGACAATACATGAGCTGTTAAATATTAGAATTCCCATCAGAGCAGTGAGTTTGAGTTCACAATTGCTGTAACTGATTACTACTTTGTTATCACTATGAATTTCATGAACCCAGAGTCATATTTTGAAACAATGACTGAGGAAAATATATCCTGCTGAGAGTACTTCTCTGTCTACAGAAGGCACAAGTCAGTGTTGAAGAATAAAATCAGAACCAACTATTCACACAAGTATTTACATGTACACATGTATGCACTGAGCCTCTCCGGTTATTATGCAGATCAAAGGCTGCACTTCTCATTTTACATAGATGCCTGAGAAACAATTTTGTCTCCTCAGTGACAGCATTTTGGAGATCTGACCAATTAGAGAATTCACAATTTGTTTATTTATTTACACTGGAGCAAGAAAATGTATCTCTGCTTAATTATAGAAACAATACCAAAAAAAATAATCCATCTAATCCGGTCTTGAATATTTACTAAAAATATGAAGGTACACCAGGTTCACACAGAGGCAAAATGCTTGAAACTATTATACTTGCATTTTCTTACTTAAATATTAAACAAATTTTGTTCAGCCCCCAGCTAAGAGAAAAATCCAAGACTGAAGTTTAGACAACCAAGTCCACCAGACTGTTGCTGAAGCCAGGTTTTACATTATGCAGTACAGCCTCACCTCCTAAGTTGCGAATGCAAATAAGTAGTCAGTTTTGTAGTTTCTTCAAGTTTCTGTACCAACTCTTTTCTTCTCTCCTCCAGTTTCAACCTGGAAACAGAGGTACATGTAAGTAGAGGAAAGCATTACTGAATAGTCACAAGGCTAAAACACCTCACAGGTAAGACAGAAACAAAGTGAAGATCCCTCGTTTTCATCTGGTTGCTGACTACTAAAATCCAAGAGGCTGCGTTAGCTCTCAATCCTGTCATTAAACCCCAACCACTTCAGCAGAGTGACTTTGACTGCAGAATACTAAGCACTGTAAGAAGCCTGCTATGCGTGCAAGTGAGCAGCACGTTGGTACGTTCATACTGCACCAAGCGAAACAAGGACTAACACACAAGCACTGGGAAAACAGCTGCAACTTCAGGAAAATAAGATCTGCACTAATACTAATAAAGCCACGCTACAGATTGGCTTCTCACTTAGTATACTTTCAGGGGAAGAAAACAACAGCACCACAAACAGCAAAAGACACCAATACCACTACTGACGCTGACAATGCGAGAACTTGGGGTAGCACTGCAGGGAGTTTAAAATTAAAGCTCTCCCTCTGATCTCAGAGTCTTCCTCAAGAGATAAAGCACAACAAACAGGCCGGATCCAAACGTAAGGCTCTGAGATGGCGGATCCTATTTAGGAGTCCTTGGTAAAGATTTCTACATTCCCAACTGCTTTTTCATCACATCTGTGCAACATGGCATTGTAATGCTCATTATCGAGGCTCACCTTTATTACAAAGCAGGATTATTACCTCCTGCACTGCCATCCAGCCTAGCTCTACAGCTCCAAATGGTAGAGTTCTCCCACTCCTTTCGGCTGGCTGCTAACAGAAAGGATTCAATAACCTTTACAGTGGCTTTTCCTTTTATAACTCCCTTTTATCACTCCATTTGCAACGCCAAATAAATTGCTTTCCCTCAGTGGATTCAGCTAAAACCCTCCTGTAGTTGTGGATTAGTATATTCTCCTCTAGCCCCTGTTCAGTCAACTGATACATGTAACAAGTTCTTAAGCAACTAATCTGAGGGAGGGCAAAAATTACTCTAAAACGGTTTCAGGTTCATTCTCAGAAACCTTTCCTCTGGCCTTTCTGGCATCTCAAAGACGTGTAAATTAAAATTCAACTGCAGAGAAACACTTCAAAGAACAAAACCAAAAATCAACCATTGCTTTCTTATGCAAAGTGAAGGAAATACTCCAGAGTTCCCAGAATTCGCTCCCCCAGTGCAAGATACCAGTTAAAAGGCATTAAGTCCTCAATTCAACAAAGCATGAAAAGCACTTGCTTACACCCATGCTCATTCAGCGAGCGAATCTGGGTTATGCAAAGGTGAATAAGTTACCCCGAGGTCAGCCAGGGTGTGAACTTCCACTTCACTGCATACGCCGCATGTGCTCCTACACCGCGGTAACGCCTTCATCTGCCAATACCTGCTAGCGCTGGTAAAAGCATAACACGGTATTTCATTCTCTGCTCATGCACACAGGTTTCCCAACCAAGAATTAAGCTCAACTAGGGCATCAGACATTCCTTCCCAGCACATTTTACTACATAGTGCCTTCTGCCTTCTTTTAAAGCACAATCTGTCCTGCTTTTCTCAAGCAACAGTGCTCTTCGTTAACTCTTTTGTGACTTTTCAATACATAAATTCATTATCCCACAACTAATTGAGATTCAAGCTATTTTTTCCCTCCTACATCAAACCACATTCCATACTTTTAAACCTACTTTGTAGCATAGACAGGATCTTTAATATGCCATAGACCATGTAAACACCCAAACCATCAGCAGGGTAAACCCCCCCTGCAACCCTCCTATCTGAATTCATCCAGTGCTCATTGCAGGAGTGATTTGAGATACCTTTCTCCAGTTTTGATCATAGACTGTTAACACTGATGACAGAGGCATAAAATCTTTAACAAGCAAACAAAAACATTAAAACGTTAACATGTACACACTTCACCTTTCAGTGGAAATTCATGTGGACATGTCTGTTTGCGAGACACAAGAGTGGGGGGCCAGTACTACAGGCAACAGCACAATCAAGAAGATTAACATGCATCCGTCTAAAGGTCTGTGATTACTTAGAAGATTTTGCCAAGGACTCCAGAAGTAATGGAATCTCTCCCTAACACAAATGCAGAGGAAAGCAAGCAGCGGGCAGTTCTCAGCAGTTCCACAATGCAGCTATTTCTGAGCAGTTGCTGGAAGGCTTCTTCGAGCAGTTAGACTAACCCTGTCTGTTTTTTTGAAGCTGATATGTTACGATTTATACCCTCCTTCTGCAAACTGACTCCAAGTACATCTACTAGTGGCAGTTTCAGCACTCTTCTCCAAAATAACCCAGGGCTACACTGGCAATGTTTGTAAGTCAGAGCAAGTTTTCTGTTTATTCTTCTCCCTTAAAAAAAAAACAACACCAAAAACTTACGAAAGGAAAAACAACTTGTCATATCAAGCTCTTGACACAATCCACAGCTTCTTATGCTGTTGCTTTATTATCAGTATCAGTGAAAGACCAGAAACCTAAGGTATTCATGAAACTTTATGAAAGAAAATAGTAATGCAATGACAGTGCTGTGCTTTGAAGGTGGGGCGGCTCCTCCACTGATAATGGAGAGCACAATCTTCCTCACCTCTAAGGAATAAAATGACGACATTTGATCTGACACAATTAACTGTAATGTTTTTATAGATTCAGGAAAAGCTTCATCATCTGAACGCCTCTACAAAAATGAGGATTTTCTTTACATTCACAGCAGACACACCAGAAACAACCCCCAAAATAGCTTGGTGTGAAAGAACTGACTCGTTCTGAAGTCATCAAGGGAAACACAGTTTTAATATGATAAAGAGCTGCAGGTAGAGATTATTGGAGCTTCACTGAAATGGCACAAAAGTAAGCCAGAAAACACTATAAATACTGCCTCAACTAGCAGAGTATGACATGAAATCGTATGGTAACCTCAGAAGACAATTCCACATTTTCAGCTGCAGGATAAAAATCAAAGGAGAATAACTTGAAGAAAATAGAGAGAAAAGAATAACAACTACCTGTGTCACTATCCATGGAAAAACAAAAACAGAACAAAACAAAACAAAAAGCTGCTGTTTCACTTTTACTTGAATGGGAAACAGTTTTTCTTCCCCTTGGTACTCCAAGTTTGGCATCTGGCATGTATGGGAAAAAGGTTATGTGCACAATTTTCTTTGGCACTAAACATTCAAAACCAAAACCAAAGACTAAGTAAAAAGCTAATTATTTACAGCAATAGTCAAGACTTAGCTATTACTTACAACGGCATTATCATCAAAACCTTAGTTTCAAATTTTTTGTCAATGTGATTTTATTATTTACCACTTATTGTCCATTTATTAATGGAAGCCAGATAGCAATGGAGCCATTGTAATTTGGATACTACTAAGACAGACAGGTAATTTCTCCTGTAGAAGCATAGTTCCAGTAGGACACAACCATTATCCTAAAACACTTTTGGATTCTCAGTATGGTGCAGTTTAAAATATTAGGATGTATACAAATACATTTAAAATCCATGCCTAATTCACACACACCTATTTGGAAACAAGAACAAATTTCCTCACTACTCAGCTAAAATTTAGGAGCTGCCTTCTAACGTCAATAATAAGAATTTCACCATTCAGTGAAAACGGAGGACCAGCAGGTGTTTCCTTGCTGCAGGAAGTAGGAAAGTCTTACAATGCTGATTATATTACTTCAATAAGGCATACTGCACTGATAAATAAAGTGACATGTTGTGCTTATTGCATTTTTATGTGTGCTAGAGATTCCCATAAATTTATTTCCACTTACAGTTGATGAAAAGTCCATTTGTGACAGTCACCTTTGATTTTCTCCAACTCTGAATCTGTCTAATACCATTTATCGTGGGAGTTGCTTCAGTTGCCAGTTAGGAAGCAACAAGTTAGGATAGTTTTGCAGCAATCATGCTTCTCCTCTGAACTTTTTTTTTCCTTTCCTTTTTTCTCTTTCAGTTGCATTTTTGCGTGCAATAAAACTCACAATGAAAGGCTTCAGATGTTGCAACAATCAAGATAATCTTTGTAACCTGAGTTCAAATAGTTTGCTGCTATTATCAGACACCAGTGAATGATGTATTGCCCTCCTGCTGGTATGTTGACATTCCTCAGTTATTTAACATCTGTCACAGGCATTTTCATGCTGGTAAGAAATGCAGAGCAACTGATATTGCAGAGCACATACAGGGTGTTCGCATTCTCTCAGGGTACAGAAGACTTCTTTGTGTTTCTGCCCACTGGGCTAATAACAAATTTAATTAAGACCTACATAGAACAGTTACTGAAGGAAAACAGCCCATCAAGGCACAGTTCAGGGTCTGTAATGAGTACAAAGGTTAGACTGCAGAAAGAGGCATTTAATACCAGCAGAAACAACCCCTTACCTTTCAGCAAGTGCTTGACTGGGTGTGCTCTTTACAGAATGCAGCTCCTCTTCAAGCCTCTTCCTTTCTGCTTCTAGCTGCTCTAGCTCATCTTGAGTACGTTTGCGTGGTGTAATAAACTGGAGTTCCTTCAAAAGCTCTTCTTTTTCATTGATTAGCATCAGTTTTTCCTTTTCCACATCCAGTGCCCCAGGCCAGGCCTCACTATCTAGCTTAGACAGTTCGATCTTTAAGTTAGCCATGCTAAAATAAAACATAACAGATTTGTCTGAGCCCAGCACAGCACACGATTCCGAGGAAAGACAGAAGTGATACAATATTTTGAAAGGTATAAGTATATAATTACTTTTTCTACTTTCTCCTTTTCTTACTTAACATACTTTTAATTACATTTACTTCACAAGAAAGCAGACTTTGCCAGAGAAGCAAGCCACCTATCCAGGCCAACAGGCTGTGTAGTCCTCTCTGTCCTAAATACCTCAGAAGAATGTACTTCTGAGAAAGAAAAAAATTAACGCCAAACCTTGGAACTATGGTGCCCTTTCCAAAGTTACCTGCTTCATATATGGAAGAATGCTAAAATGGACAGTAATATGCATATGCATTAAAAGTGAGTTCCTCCTGAGTTGAATTAAAAGTCTTGACATTAATAAAAGCTTTACTGAAAAAGCTTTACTTTGCTTTACTCATCTAGGAGTATGGTCTATTTCTCCAAGCTGCTGCAGACTGATTGCTTCTCAAACAGCGAGGACTGCTGTTAAAGAACACACACAATATCAAGGTGCTCACTTCAGCAGCAGATACGCATGCAAATCTTAAAAGGCAAAAGCATTGTTCTTCTGTGTGATGGAAAAGAAAAGGTAACATGACAGTAGACACCTGAAGGAAAAGTATCTGCTTGGAAGTTTGTGCAACTGCTATTCCATTGTAGATGTCTGATCACAGAGTTAGGAGCCCCAAGATTTGGGGTAGCAAAGGAAGTTCCCTACATTATTATTGTACGATGGCTCAGTTCTGATCGAGAAAGGTTATTGCCAGTATTCAGTCTCCAGAACCGCTCTGCCATTGGGCTCAGCAGCATAGCACAAAAGCGCAGGTTTTGCAATAAAGACTCATTGTCCACTGGAAACCATATAAAGTATAAAAATTCCCATTATAGGTGCCACATATCTAGCCAGATGGTAACTTCTAATCACTTCCAGCCTTAGCTATGCCTGAAATAACTGCATAGAGAGTTATGGGAAGCTCTGAACTACGTAATGGCTCTGAGCCTTCCACACTGCTTTACTGCAGGCTGGGAAAAGGCAGAGAAAGGAAAAGTCAAAATAGAAAGATATTCCCTGACAATCTAGGGCAAGAGGAATTTCTCTGTTGCTTTTATTTATAACTATCACAGTTAAATACACCTAAGTTAGCTCACAAACTGACCCAAGTCTGTGCAACTTCAGTGTTAACAGGCACTGCCTAAGGTAATGACCCATGCCATGTTGCATCATCACACACACACAATTTGGTTTGTGTCATATTTCTGTAGTCCCGACATATTTCTAGGAAAACGCTTTTCATCCTTCCAGTCTGTTTTCTGTCATTTACAAAACTAATGATATCATGCTTATTTTGCACCTCAACTATTAATTTTACAGTACATTAAGGCTTTTATTTATGGTCAAAGCTAAGAATAGTTAATATTAAATCTAACTATCCTGTTGCTCATACTAGAAGCTTAAGGGGAACCTCCCCTTTCTTTTTCCATGGGTAAAATTTATCTCATCTGCACCTCAATGAAAAAACAACAGCTTAAAAAATATTAATAAAAAATACACCCACCAAAGTGCTGCAAGAACAAGTTTGAGCATTTTCACAAAACACCAATGCAAAACAAACAGAAATACCATCAGCAGTGTTACCATAACCAAATGGCAGGATGAAATGAAATGAAGCATTTCAACATATTTTGCAGCTATGGATACAATTTAACAGTCCTTTAGAGGAGCTGTATGCAGACGGAAAACAACTGAATCATTTCAGATGGCTAACGAGGTGTTAAGATTTCAATCTCCAGGTCACTAGCTCCTGCTAACCCTGCTCTGTAGCTAACCTTGTTCTAAGTAGCTGCTATTGACAGCTGCTTGATGGCTAGCGGAATGGGATGCGGGTCTCCCAACAGTTCTTTTGCTCCCTCTGCTACAGATAACCCTCTGCTATCCTGATACCCTTCTCCACAGACAACATTCCACCTCTTCAAAACGCTGCTGGCTAAACAGCATAAAATATGCAACATACAAAATTATCTGATAACTTTGGAAAGAATTTTTTTAAGTAAACAACTTCACTCACAAGATCTTCTCTCTCTTTTTAAACACAAAGCAACTAAGAATTTGCACATTTAATATTTCAGAAAAGATGGTCAATATTTATTAACTTCCAGTGATGATTACAATGGGCATAATAATTAGGGGGAATGTAATTAGATACTGCATTTTAGTACATTTCTTCATTAGTCTGAGATATGTACACTTTATTAAGTTTACCCTACTATCACTGATAAAACCATTCCAACAGTGTCTTCAAGTAATCTGTCTTATTTAAAGTGGAAAGGAATATCCATTATTTGGAAGTTCTCAGACAAAACTGAATAAAAACACCATTTAAAAGGTATTTTAAGCTTGAAACACACTGATGTTGCACAGAACAAATACTTAGTTATGTAAAGATTAAGTACTTGAGCTACTGCAATTTTGACCCACATTCTTGGCTAATTTATGAGAAAGTAAGGTCCCGTGCTGCAGTAGTCCATACCCCAAACACTGTGCTTTTTTATTAGCTAGAAGCAATACACCAATTTACTGCCAGGGTACCTTCTTGTTCCTACAAATGAGATATAGAACACAATGGTGGGACTTCCTTGTAACAAGACATAGACAAAAGAGAGGATGATCTGGTTTTGGATGAAAGAAGTTGACAGAAAATGCCATCTACATGCACCTGAAACACCATCTGACAATTAATACTATGTACACAATGATTTTGAGGCAAAATCACCCAAGTTCAATACTGAAGAAACACAGACACAGCCACAGCACTCTTTGTTGACTGCACTGATTATATAATAACTTTTTATGATCCCTAATGAGGCTATAAAGGGTTACTGTTGTTTCCAGCAAGGATCGTAGCTACTAACATATATGAAGACGACATATATTTGGAATTAGACAGGAAAACATCAGTTGTGCTGCCTCCTGCCTTTAAAACATATAAATACAAAGTAAAGGCTTACAATTTCTCTTCCTGGTTTTCTAATTGAGCATACCACAGTATTCCAAATGAGTTAATAATTAGGTCACAGCGTAAACGGAGTTCTCATCACAATTTTCATCTGTGGAAAAGTGCTAATTTTTATTTTATTGTCTTGCTTTGTTTTTTAACATAGAGTAGGAACCTTGGGTGTGAGACTTCTATTTTTGTTAAAGTACATAACAAAAGCTGTATGGTTTCTGAATAGCTGATACTTAATTTTGTGGAAAATATTAGAAAATAATACAACACAATTAATACATTAATAAATAAAAACATATCCATGATTTATTTTTTAAAATAAAATAAATCTTGCCCCAATATTATGCAGCACTACTCCTCTGGCGTACCAGGAGGCATGTCACTCTAACCCAGAATGTTCTGCTTGCTGATGACCATTCTTTCAGTGCTGTGGCAATCCATCAAAATGACACCGCTTTCAAGAGCAACCACTGCAGAACTTTATTTGAAAAGCATTTCACATTCAGCAGTGGGACAGTTCCTGATTTCTTCTCTCCTCAGGTTAAACTCATTAAAAAAATAACCCCACAGTGATAACAAGTATTTAAATTATTCAAAATCTCAGGGAAAAAGAGATAATTAAGCCTACCAAACCTGCACTGACAATCTGAAGCAACTCTAAAACCGAAGAACCTTCAATGGCACAGTGAACTGAAATGATGACCCCTAAGAAGGATTTACACGGACATAAATAGACTAGCAACCCCTGTCAGTGGAACGCCATTTCACTCTATTCCCTTAATCCTGGATCTGCGGTTAACTTGTCACTGTCTGCATTTTATTTCTTAACATATGTAACTTAGCATTAAATGTAAAAACTACTGCTCAACAGCACTAAAGGCTCCTGAAAGCCCGCTTTGCATTCTGGAGAAAAAGAAACATTTTACAGTAATGCCTACAGTGTTTCCAGAGAGGTGTCCACTAGATGTCACTGTGAGCACAATGTTAGTACTGGAGAGGTCGGAAACCTCCCAGCTCGAGACTGTAATTTAACAAAGCAACTAACCCCATTACCTTCTTTTTGCCTCCTCATACTGAAGACTTAATCTGACCTTTTCTGCTAAATTTGATCTACTTCTTGCTCCAACCTGTTGAGAAAAAAATATTAGCCTTATTACTGTGTAAAACTGTAAAATGAATCAACAACACCAAACAAATGCACAGGGTAGAAAAATTACCACTTAGAAAATAAAACCACACCCGCCTTCAGCTACACGCTTGCTGCTATATACACGGTTAGGAATATACTCAGATATACAACAGTGCTGTTTTCTTCTCATACAGTTCATCTGCTATTAACTTCTGTACTACCTACCATATTCTATCAGAGTACATCAAGTGCATTTTCAAACAAGTCTTGCATTGATCGCACCCAAAATTTTGAACTTTGAACTCCACTGAACTCAAAATTTAGGGTTAAGTCAGTACATCTTAAAGGAAGACTTCAAAAATTTGCTGCGAAACATAGACAAGTGTAGTTCTTTGTTTGGCAAGCCTAGTGCTATCTCTTCCTTACAAATCTAGCCCACGGAAGTTCAAAGAAGGTGCCAAAATTAAGCACAGCTTTCTGTCACTGTAAATATACTGTCAGTGAAACAGAGAAATTATTAATGAATCATTAAAGAGGTAGTTCCATTAACAGCGTTTCAGCTGTGTGAAATGAAATTGCACAGTTAAATTCTGAGATCTTGTTTCTGAAAATTAAAAACATCTTCAGATCAAAGCAAGTCTGTAAGGTGCAACATAACCATACAGACAGATCCACAAAACACTACCTACTTACGCTGAACTTCACTGTACTGGAACTGTTTGATTAAATCAGATGCCAGATAAATGCTTCATGCCAAATGTAAAAACTTCATCTGAATCCTGATTTGAAATTTAAGGGGAAAATCAGTTAACTAAGGAATTTTCTCTTTAAACATGCATATATATACACCTATCAGCAACAGTAAACAGACATTTGAAACAGCCAGTTCCATTAACCACAGCATTCTGATTTAATTTCTCTTTACATTTGACCAAATGAAAAAAGCTCACCTCACCAGAAATGTCAGTCTGAGACCCTGTATCCAATGTTTGTCTAGAAAAACACAGCTGGGAGTTTACAGAGCTCGAACTCAAGTCTGGTTCAGATGTCCCAATGGTCTGGTCAAGACTGAATTTCTCTCTCAGCTTTGCAAGACTCTGTTCAGGAAACAGAGAATGAGGTGGTGTTAAAGTGCCTTTGTACTTTACAGCATTTGTACCAGTTTCTCTTCAAAAGATGTTTACCTAAAAGATTCCAGTATAAATTTTCTAGTTTTCATTCCTCACATTAAGCAAACTAGCCTTCTAACCAAGCAGTTCATAGATGATACTAAGTATGACCACGCCATTCTCGTTCTCTCTCTCGCTTCCTCTCTCTCCCCCCTTTTTATCAAACAATTAAATAACTGGATGATTAAAAAAAGAAAAGGTATGGTTTCAGAAATTCATATAGTGCAATTTAGATTTGTAAGACCTTCACCGCTTACACATCTAAACATGTATCTCAAGTTTTGTCCATTTAATATTTTAAATTGTTTAGAAGTAACATGCATTGCAGCTTACCTACAAATTCAGATATCTATATTCTCTGACTGCCATAGTGTGACTTTTTGAATTAAGAAAGTCACAGGCTTCAGTTTCTGCATCTGAAAAGTGATTTTAATGCTACTTTCACTCACAGTTTTGAGCATCCCTTGAAAAAGTCTAACATGTATTTAGCATCATTAAAGCTCCTTACAATAAAATAAATCCACATAAAACTTATGTCAACCCTATGAAATACCTTCATTAAATCTTGTTTTTCTCTCTCCCCTGAACTTATTGCCTTTCTGATAGATTTCAGTTCACTCAGGATGGCTTTGGCCTCACACAGTTCATACCCACTCTGGCCTCCAGACATTTTTTGGTCAATTCTGTGGAAAAAAAAGAGTATTAATACTGAATGCAGCAAATAACACCTCTGCTGTTTTGTTTCTGACAAGCATAGTTAGAGAATAGAAGGGAAGGAGAGACTATTTCCTTCAACAGACATGTAAAGAGAAAAAAGGACACTGAAGTCTGCATTAAAATACTATTTAATGCTTGGCAAAAGCGTCAAGGTGTCTAACACACACACAATGGATGGGTTTTGCTGACACGGGAAATTTTATGGAAAAACCTAATGTTGGCATTAAAACCACCTTAGCTAAACTATCGGGGCCTTACCAAAAGCAGAGACTCCACATTTTTCAGTTGATCCAGTCTTAAAGACATGTGAGGCACAGAGCAAGCACTATCTGAAATAATACTCCTAACATGCTACCAGAATTATAGCGTATTGCTGACAACACAATCAAAAATCCCATCCCCACCCTAACTCTCTGCAGCAGAGAAGCAACTTTGGGGTACAACTTTAATAATATTAACTGTGCGTGAGCCTTACAGAAGCAGAATTTATTATGAGCAGTATTCCTCTACCCAGACCCACAATGTGACATCCAACAGACAAACAAGCTTCTTGGTACTCGTGACCTTTGCAGAGAAGACATTTAACCATATTCTTGTCTCAGCTTCCATCTTGTTTACTCTAATCTTAGGCATTAAGCACCTAGAATAGCTGTTCTGCTCCCCCAGTCACCAGGCTCTCTTTACTCACAAAATATTTGGATAATAAATATCATGTCATAAACCAGACGATTTACTAAATACCTGGAATATCAATATTAAAAAAAAAAAAAAGAAAAAAAAAAACTTAAAATTCTGAGTTCCCAAACTCAGAGAAAAAAAAAAGAAGCTATTTTATTTCAGTCTTGACTTAAAAGTATAGTTTGTAAACACATTTCTCCAACCTCTAGTTTAACTGAATATTTCATAGCATCATATAAATGATTGCAGCTGTGCTTTGCAAAATTAAAAACAACAGGCATCTTCACAAAAGTCGAGCATCTAGTAGAGAATACATTTTTATAGTGCAATTGGTTTCCTTTTTTTTTTTTTTATCATCACCCATCATCTTTGCTACAAGACATTAACCTTGTGAGTGAAGACTGATCAAATGCTTCAGTGATCAGAAGTGATCTTGAGCATCCCCTGCAAGAACACAAAACCTGTAACAAAGTATTCTGTTTTTCTTCTAATTTTATGCACAAAGGTATCAAGGTTCTAAAGCAGTCATTAAAGATGTGACAGAATCTTTTTTCCTTTCTCCATGTTTCAGTTTTTATGCAAATTAGAACAGCCTTTTTATTTTTTTTTTAAAGAAAATTTGATTAAAAAAACACGACTCAACACTCAGATTCCCATTCAAGAATATATTTGTTTCAACTTGAAAGATCCTCAAACGCTTTCATAGGTATGCACACACTTCACAGACTTATTCTCTGCAAGCACCTCATTTCTGGTAACTCATCAGGTTGCTAAAGTCAAAGAGATAGAGGATATGCCAACAATTACAGCCATGAATGAACAGCTGGGTAATACACCACATGCTGCCTAGTAATACAACGTGTCACTTTCAAATTGCAACTACTTTATTCTGTATATAATTAAGATGGACAAGAAGGATCTCTGACATATACAATATTCCATCTTCCTGTTTCAAATTAATGGGATTAGTACTGTTCAAAAGTGGCTGACTGAATTTTTAAAACAAATGTCCATTGTATTTCTGTGGAATGCTGTTGACAGTTTCTGAAACATGCTTTGGATTCCTATCAAAATGGCTTGTGAGCAAGCTGCCTCAAAACAATACTTCATTGTTGAATTAATATAATAAAACCAGCATGATTGGCTAACCTTTAATCTTGGGACAGCAGCATGAGTTCTTATTACCTTAAACTTTAGAATCAGTATGTCTGTCTTTTCTAAACTCTGCTTCAAATGAAATCTAATTTATTAATCTATTTATTAAATTCAATTATCTTTTTCTCCTCTCCACTCCAGTCTTTATATACTTAAATAACAACAAATGTTACATTTCTGTTTTAGTCAAAAGGAAAGAGGGTAGGGATTTGATTGGTATCCTCCTAAGGTGCCAAGGGTTTTCAGTTCCTAATCAACTTCAAACTCTTCATACTAAAAAAAATAAATAATTTGCTCCATTTGGACAAGTCTGTAATTACAATAGCACTGATGGAGCAACATTTGTTTTCACCATTTTTCTTGGCCATTCCTGGGACCAGAATTTCTTTCTCCCAGTTCAAAAAAAAAAAAAAAAAGAAACCAAAAAACCTACTGTGCAAAACTGATCTATTAAAATACACAGGAAACAACCTACAACATGCTCTGGTTAGAAGTGAGAAATTAACCCCAGTCACTCAGCTCCAAATACAGATACTCTGTCATCCTGGGCAAATCACTTCTCTGTTTTAGCACTCTATCAGCAAGATAGAAGTATACTTCCCTTCTCCTACATTTTGTCCATCT